>NC_080599.1:32749325-33349325 GCF_027887145.1 Ammospiza caudacuta | reverse complement strand
ATACTCTTGAAAATACTGGTTTGGCATGTTGTATTTGTGATGTAGTGAGTGTTGCATTTGTCATAAAATTCAGATGTCCACTTTTGAACATTTTTCTTCCTTGACTTTGTTCAGCTTTGACCACAAAACAAAGCTAAGTAGTTTTAGGGTTGCTTCAAATCGTGTCAGCTGACAAGATGTTCAAAGGGTATCAGAGAGGCTATTCCTTTCAGTCTTCCAGGGTGGGAAATGGACTGGCCTGGAAAAAGAACTGACTTTTCCATTTAGATTCTGCTCTTGCGCTCTCTCTTCAACACCATGACGTGTCACTGACAGAGTAGGCAGTTTTTAGCAAGAAGGTGCAGGAAATTGAAGTTCAAGAAAAGAAGGAATGAAAAGTGAATGGAAAACAAATCTATAAAAGTTATTGAAGTTGCAACTAACTATTTCAATTCCTGCTCAGCAGAATATCACCAACTGCTTAATATACTCAGTTCATTTGATTAATTAGCTTCATAAATTAGTGTAAATGATCCTTTTATCTCTGTGGTATTAGGAGCTTTCTGTTTTGAACATGTACTCAGCCTTCAAAAAATAGTGATTGCTTATTAAATAAAGTCTGCTCCTCACACAAGAATTCACGTCTTCAGAATCATATCTATTAACACATGAACAAATAAAAATAAATAACTATTAAAATACTATTTTCATTCATGCAAGCCTTGCAGAGACAGTAGCTAAAGAAAATCAGGGCAAATTCAACACATGCAGTATGAAGAATTAGTTTACTAACACAAATGCAAACCCCAAATTGAATCGTTCCATGAGAAAAAGAATTTCTTGTATTCTGCCTACAAAAGATAAGGAGATTACCTGGCTGTAAGTGAAAGCAGAGTTAGACCTACTGAAAGTGTTATTCCTTATAATTATGCTTGAGCTAGAAAGCATCTGAGCCTGAAATTCAGAGACCATTTGAGATTGCTGAAGAAGCAGTTCAGAAATTTGACATGTCATCTCTGCAAATGTAATGGGGAATCACAGACAGAAAAAACCAAATAATCTGCTCTCATTTTAGCATTACATTTTCTCCAGCACTACTGAAGAATACAGCAAAGGCTAAAACATTATGAAAAAAGAAATAATCTAGCCTTGCTGTACATACTTACCATGTTATCAGCCAACATCCTTTCTTGCCAGCAGAAGTGAACTGAATTGTTGGACCAATTGGTGATGTTTTAATTCGTGCTTCTTCTCCTTTTTTCCCACTACGAACAAAATATTTACAGACCTATTTCACTTTGCTTCACATTTCTCTTTAAAAACTACTAACACTGTACTCTCCAAAGAGGACAACTTTCCTTTAATGGTCATGTAGAACAATGTGGAACATCACTTCTGATCAGCTTTTTTAATCCTTTCCTGGGCACCAAAAAGCCCCAAACGACTTTTCTTACTTGTCAGGTGCTAGAATAACTCACACTTCCTTTTCATCATCCATTTCTACTCAATGTAGCTGTATGCAAATTATGAAAGAAAACAAATTTCACTTCTTGTGGTAAGTTAGAGAGTTATGGTTACTAAAAAACCTAACATGCACAATAGAGTGAAAGCAGTTAGTTTGTAAATCCTTTCAAATCAGCAAAAAGATAATTTGAAGAATACTTCTTAAGACCATATGTTGCAATTTATGCTTAAAATTACCCTTGTTGATGCAGTTAGCTATAGGATGCACCAGAGTTATTTTCTATTAGCACAGATTAGTCATTGTAGCTTTGAATCTACCCAATTCCTATCTGTTCTACCTAATTTCTAAGAAAGTGTTTATTTACTGCATGGCTCCTCTGACAGTTAGGATCAGCTGTTCGCATTGCATGAATACTTTCTGAGTATCAAATGCAAGAGATTTCAAGGAGAATATTTTCAGTGACACCTCTTCTGTTTGGTATACAGCTTTCCTGAATTCCAAATTTAGTGTGCAAACTCTGTTTCTCATCAAACTTGAAGGAAGCAGATGTGAACCTGAGAAGTTTAGAACCGCACTGCTTGGAGTAATCATATGTTTATAAGCTTTAATGTGTCTGCTTTTACCAAATAGGCATATTTTGTAAACAAAGGTACACACAGGATTGGACTCTACCATAAATTTAATGTTTCATTATGATTATACTTTTTTTTCTTTTTTTGCTCTGTTCCCTACTGATTGAATTCCCTAATCTGATAACCATATTTGACAACTTTTGCTGACTGTATTTTCTGATTTGTCGTGATTTTTGTTGGTGGTGGGTTTTTTGTTTGTTTCTTGGGAATTTTTTTGTTTTGTTTTTCATTATTAATCAGTTCTTCCAGAAGTGCTCTTGAAAGGAACTATACACCACTGGAAGACCCATTCACATAACTCTAAATAACAAACTGAGATAAACAGGTAGAATAAGGACAAGAAAGGAGTGAGGAATATTTTAAAGAGAAACATGAAACCTCCTGTACAAATCAAATTGTATCATAGGAAAATTCAGTTTGTAAGAGACCTCAGAATGTCTCTAGCCCAAATTTAAGCTCACAACAGAGACAGCTTTGAAGTCAGATCATGTTAAACAGGGCTTCATGTAACTGGACATTAAAAATTTTCACAGATACAGACTGCCCAGTATTTCTGCATCATCTATTCCAATGCCTGTCTGTCCTCAAGAGGAAAGTGTATTCCCTTACATCCAGCCAGAAATTCTATTTTTTTCCTCCAATTTATGTCCATTGTTTCTCCCCCTCGATCATGGCCCACTGTCAACAGCCTGGCTCCATCCTGCTAGACCTGTGCTGTACTTGTCAATGTCCTTGTGCTGTACTTTATCAATGTCCTTCCTGTAATGGGGGCCAGAAAAATTGGACCTGGTATTCTTGATGTGGTCCTCATGACCTGTAGTGCTAAAGACAGATAAATTCTAGTAATTCTCTGGAGCGACCCCCTTGCCTCCACTGCCACATCTCTTATAGTTTTTTAAAAGCAGTTGAAAAGCCCATAACAACAGCTCTTATTCACAGGTCTGCAGCAGAAGAGATGTTACAGGCAGGAGCTCTGCCTCTAAAAGAAGTCTTTCAAAGGATGGCAAAGGACTCTGCCACCATGAATACATCTTATAGAAGCTTTTTTAATTTTTGGTCAGAATTCTACATTGGAAAAATGGAGCAAGTTCCACAAACACCCACATCTGCTGTAGAAAGGCTTGCTCCTCCACACTGCCTTTTTCTGCCCACCAACTGGAAGGGACACTCCTAGCTGTGTGAGGCAACTGCTCCAAAAAAAAGGGACTGTTCCAGGTTAACTCCATGCTTCAAGAATTTCTGCAACTTTTTAATATGTTTTATTGTATTACGGAATTGAGGTTTTTATTCTTTCTTTTCATTCTCCCCCAACACCTCTCTACTCCCTTCATTGCAGTAGATCACAATTTTATATTCAAAGAAAACTCCTAATAATAATCTCTCAGAGATTCACCAAGGCAACCTGAAGGCTCCAATTCCCAAGTTCCATTGAATTTCTGAGGGAATTTGGCACCAAACTCCTCCAGGTTCTTTTATAAAATGTCATTCTTAAATTAATATTGTGCAACTGGATGTATTTGCTCTGAGTATTAAGAAAACATTGCTGTTCTGCTAGTTTAATTTTCTAAACATTTCTTGTCACAGACCGACTCAATAGCCACATCAGGGTAAACCTAAGTGGAGTAAGAATAAGCTTCTCATTCAGTCACACAGTGCACTCCTGCTTGATTGGAATGGATATTGTACATAATATGTCCCTGCAGATGTTTTCTCCAGTGGGGCACATTGAATTTCATTTAAATGCCAAGGCTCAAAATCTAAAACAATGTGACTTTAACAAAAAATCTGATGAGGAATTTGATGAGAAAATGGCAAGAATTCCTGTGGCATTTGGGTAACAATTTCAAGCCTTCATTTTAATAGAATAAACAGGATCATATTTCATTCAAAGCTGGCAATGAGATGAGCTTTGGGTATTACACTGATATAAACCAATAAAGAATTTGCAAATTTGAAGCACTAATTAACAGGCACAATATTAAATGAAAAAAGTTTGCTCCAGGGGCAAATATATTTTGAAGACTTTAAACTTTTATTAAAAGACAATTTTGAATAGCTTCTTCTGCATTTGACTATTTTGTTCATTTCAAAGTGGGGGAGTCTTGTGTTTTGAAGTAGCATGTTTAATACAGTTGGAATATAAATGAATAAAATAACAGTCTCTTTTCTGCCTTTCTGAAATAATAACTCAATGTCATGTCACTTCAAAAGAAAAAATCCCTCTAAGTTGAACATACACAGCCAAGAGCTGTGTAAGAGGATGTTAGAATTTTACCTACACTGAACTCCAACACTATTTCTATTGAATTATTTTTTAAAGTCTTATAGTGCTGAATCAAAAAGCACTCCTATTTAGAACCTGACTGTTCTATTATGAGAGTCCCAGTAAAAACGTATAAACAACAAAAATTGGAACTTTTGGTTTACAGTTCACAGATATAATAGTAAAAGGATTTTCTCTAACTAATTGCAATGCTGCACATTGTAGCCTTTTTGATACTACAATATCCAAGACTTATGTATCTAAAGAGTCATACTTCAGAAAATGGGAATGTCAGCTAGAATATTAAGGTATGAAATCTATGAGACTGACCTTCAGATAGGATATTAGAGACTGTTTTTTGAAACAAGTGGTTATTTCATCCTAAGCATAATACCATCAAAATCTGCTGATGATAAAGTCACCTGCTCTGACAACTCAGCAGCTGTGCTTCACTTAAAAGCTGTCACATATTTAATTCATTAGGAAGCCAGCTACCTTCTTGTTTCAAGAAATCATGGATTTTTTTACTTCCAAATATTAAGGTAATTTTTTCTTTTACACTCTATGGGATAATTGTGCACCAGTATCTAATCCTATAATGGCAGGTCCATAGTCCCTTATATGTTATCTTCGGTGATGCTTCCATTTTTTCCAACCACTTTCATTTTTCTTGTCTTTAATACAGCTGATTGTAGTACCTTTTTTTTTCTTATTATTTAAAGGAAAATTATGAGGTAAGTGTTTAGAAAGGTAATTGATCTGTAGTTTAGAGATAAAAGGCCTGATCTTTCCTTCTGATACTGAATGTGCATCAAAGTCAAGTTGAAGCACTTTACATGCATTGCTTAATGAAAACTTGTAGAAAATGGAATATAAAAAAAGCCATTAGCTATAAAAATAAATGACAGGAGGTTCTGCAACCCGTTCACTGACAATTTGTGTATCACTTGGATTCAAAATCTATACAATTTACATATACATGTGAAATACTGCCTAAGTTTAATGAACAACTATTCACAAAATCTCACATGTTACTTGTGTATGCCCATAACTCTGTACCTAAAAAATGCCCAAAATAATTTGGGGTTAGGAGCCAAAGTGGGGAAGTTTGTATATTTTTAGAGGGTAGAATAGAAACCCCACACAAAAATAAATTCAAAATCCAGAAGCAGAATTGAACCTGGTCCTCCCTGTCTCTCTATGTCAATGCCTAATTACAGGACATAACCCCACATTAGACTAGTGATCTTTAATTTACAAATATCCAAGCTTCCTCACATTTCTATCCCAAATTCAAAGTTTGGTTCAAGAACCAAGGGAAAACCATCTCCCTTGGAGGCATAAAGGGACTCTGAATAACAACACACATCTTCCATGACAGAAGTCAAAGCAGAAAGCTGGCAGAAAATGGGGAAAGATGGTGTCCTGTGTGTCATTCTGGGTGTGATCACACATGCACCAAGATATGTGCAGAGCAGGACAGTCATAAAACTACAGAATCTCATAGAATATGCTGAGTTGGACGGGGACCCATGAGAATCAAGTCCAACTCCTGGCCCAGCACAGCACCATCCTCAAGAGTCACATCCTGTCCCTGAGAGCATTGTCCAAACACTTCTTGAACTCTGTCAGACTGGTGCTGTGACCTCTGCCCTGGGAGCCTGTACCAGTGCCCAAACACCCTCTGGGCCCCCTCAAACCTCTTCCTAAAGACACAGTAAGCTCACCACAGCAGTCACTGTGATTACATTGTTAATAAACATTATTTATTTGCTTAGAAAAAGAATGTGATGCGAACAAATACTTGAGAAGCAGAGTGAAACACAAAGGCTGTTGTATAGCTCTTCCACAATGACAAGGAGCCATTAGAGAAATTACCTAATTACAAACCAAGAGAAAAAAATTCAGGCATAGAGAAGAATTACAAAATGGACAAGTAAACACATGGATGCAGTAAGCTGGAGAGGGTTATTACACACTACAGCTTCTCTATGCTAATTCCTCCATTGTTACCGTATTACTGAGGAATATGTTATCTTATATTTACCTAGAGTTAAGAGCAATCAAGCCTGCAGTTTTCAGCATGGTGTTGCTGGTTCATATTTTTGCTTTACGGATGTAGTAACTTGTTTGCCTACCCATCTCATTATAGAATTAAATAACAGATCATTTCTCTATTAAAAAAAATTCTTTATTAAAAGCTACCTGAAATTATATACTCCCCACTGCACCTCACTGGTGAATGCAATTTTCCAAGTAAATCTATCATAGCTCTAATATGTAAGATAGTTATTGATCTGTAAGTGGAATTATATATGAGTGAAGACATTTGCACCTGTACCTGTCACATTATAAGACACTTCTGAGTAACTGATGGAAGGATTTAAGTATACTTATTGAACCTCCAGTACAGCACTGAATCACTTCAAATACTACAGCAATGAGTGAAGGATCATGAACTGGAAGAACCAATTCAGCCTGCACACTGACTTGTCTTATGGAATAAAAAAAGCTGTTCTCCTCCATGCTGTGATTCAGGCTCAGCTGTCTGAATCAGAAAAGACATAAAATTCTACATAAGTATATCACAAGGGTTTCTGGGAAAAGGAAAATGCTGTGTATGTAACAAGCAGGCACTTCTGTGAAAAATACAAACTATCCTAATACACAAGATGTTATTGGCTAGAGAATGAAGCCATTGCCCAATTTAAATAGTTCGCAGAAAAAGTGGCTTAAAAATACTCCATATCCCAGGCAATCAGTATCGAATGACCACTTAAGGGAAACCTTTCAACCTTTCAACTCTTTCAAAACTCATAATACTTAGAACTATGTAGAGCTCCACTTGCCAAACACTCCCCAGACTGTTTTGCTGTGGTCTGCATTTCAGGATAGAAATTTCTGACAGAAGGGCCACTCTCTGTCCCTATTCTGTACGGTGTCACACTTCTCAGGCAGACTTTGTCCCTCTGTTCCTTTCCATAAAACCCTCTGAGAATAACAATGGGGCAATCCTAGATGTACATACAGACGGGGGAACTGCTGGAAAGCAGTGCTGGAAAGAGGAAAGTGACCTGGGGGTCCTGGTCAACAGAAAGTTGAATATGAGTCAGCAGCACCCTGGGAGCCATGGCACAGCCAACTGTGTCCTGGGAGTATCAGACCCAGCATCAACGCAAGGGAGGGGATTGTCCTGCTCTGCTCTGCTCTGCTCTGCTCTGCTCTGCTCTGCTCTGCTCTGCTCTGCTCTGCTCTGGGGCAGCCTCACCTCGAGTGCTGGGGGCAGTTTTATTGTGGCTGGGGAGAGTTTTATTGTGGCTGGGTATCACAATACAAGAAAGACATTAAATTATTAGAGTGTGTTCAAAGGAGGGCAACAAAGATGGTGAAGGGCCTTGAGGGGAAGCTGTGAGGAGCAGCTGAGAGCACTGGGTCAGTTTAAACTGGAGACTGAGGGGACACCTCACTGCAGTCACAACTTCCTCATGAGGGGAAGAGGAGGGCAGGCACTGTTTTCTTGTCTCTAGTGGCCAAGACCCGAGGCAATGGCCTGAAGTTCTGTTAGGGAAGATTTAGGTTGGACATCAGAAAAATGTTCTTCACCCAGATGGGGGTTGGGCAGGGGAACAGCTCCCCAGGGCAGTGGTCACAGCACCAGCCTGACAGAGTTCAAGAAGTATTTGGACAATGGTCTGGGGCACATGGTGGGGATAGTGCCGTGCAGGGCCAGAAGCTGGACTTGATCTTACTTATGGGTCCCTTCCAACTCAGCACATTCTGTTTGATTCTGCTCTCATTACCAAGACCCATGTTAGACTACCAGATTTCCCTCCAGGACATATACTGACTTTACTGACTTGCCCTACATTCACGCCTTCCTTGGTTTGTAAGTTAGTCATATACATGTAAGCCAGAAAACATGGAGGTTTTTACAAGATTTCCACATGCAGTTCTTTTTGGGTGACCAGAAGAGTCCACGCACATTTCTCTTTCCTGAACCTCTTTCTGAATTCAGGCCTCATGGGTCAATTCTCTCACAGATACACACTTCTGAGTAGCCAGCATTTTTTCACTAATAGTTCATACTCATTTTTTGACATGTGTTTTTTTTGTTTTCCCCTTCAAATCACTTTCTTGCCCATGGCATGCTCTACAATGAATTTCCTTCCTCCTATCTTTCCCTCACTAAAATATCCTTTAAAACTCTTTCTATTTTTTTTCTTTACAACCCTGAACCATTTTTCCACGAGTGTCCTTACAAGAGCCTCTAACAGTCTCTACCACATAAATGGAAACCTATCAGGGTTCATATATTTTACATACACAGAGTATTCAAGCAATTTTTTAGTAATAATTTTCCAATAAGACTTTACTGTTCAGTTTGTTTTGACTACCTTTACTTTGCATGGAAAATGGTTTAATGAAACTCAGCCCTATGTGCACATGTCTGGGTGCTGCCAGAACTCCCCTCTCAGACTGCAGCATGCTAAGCAAAACTTGAAGTAAATGTAAGCAGTTTTCCAGTTTCTCCAGGATCCTCATTTGGGTGACAGAACCTTTTATGTTAACTTCCCAACATTTCCAACAAGCATTTAACATTGATTTTGCTTACACAGGCAATGTCCTGTTAAAGACAGCAAAAGGAAGAGAATCAAAAGACTCTCTACACAAACTAAGCTTTGATTAATCCTGGGTAGCTCTTCAGGGTTAGAAACTCAACAAACATGTGACTGTGAAATTAGAACTGTTCAACAAAATTAAAACAGATGCATGCTATGCTAATAAGAGAAAGAGATGTTACAAAAGATAACAGTGGGTTTTTCAAGGCCTGAAACATCAGTTTTAGTCAAGATTTCAGAGGTTAATGTAACATAGTATGGGGGATAAATTCAATTTACTCCTAACATCAGTAGGAGCTTAAAATGTTACACAGAATTTTTTTTATGCTGAATATTACATTTGAGTTAGGTAAATTACTCATAGTGTGCAAACATAAAATGAGGCAGAGGAATTCATGTTCTTGGCTGAAACTATGAAATATTAAGCAAAGCCTGCTTTAAAAAGACATAAAATACTCCAGTTAGAAATTATTGTTGATGAAAATCAAGCACCTAATTATAATCAAGTAGTAACAAGTTAAGCTGTCATGTGAGAATAGAAAGGGAAAACACAAGAAAACCTGCAGGCTTGTATTCTAGATGCCATATATATGGGATTGGAGTGCTTTCCAAATTATAAACTCTCATTAAAGCATTATCTGAAATCAGGACATACATCTTGCAGTCTATTATTTGCCCAGGGCAGTGATTTTATCCTGTGAAGACAGGATACATTCTTATGTACATCCTGTCCTGTTGCCATGCTTTTTGTGACAGTGTGCTTCTCCTTCTTTGTATCAACCTGACCTCTATTTCCTGTAAATCTGTTCAAGTGCTAACCACCAGTGGTGGTCCTAATGGATGGTTTGGTAACGATGGCTGCATCCGGCTTAAAGTGGATTCAGGGGAGACATAACAACACAATAGCCAAAGGCTAATTTGAGCAAGGCACACTCCAAACCACAGTGCTGGTCAATACATTACTCAAGCCAAACCTGGACAAAGCTAACATCTGTAGTCAGTATACAAAAATGACTACACCTCAATCATCTGACTCCCTATACTCCATACGGGCAGCCCAGGGCCCATTGAGCTCTCCCGAATGGCAATGGGCTGCACATTAGAATGAGTCCCTGAGTAGGAATCCTTATTGTATCACATACTTGGTAAGTGAATTGGGAATAAGCACACTGAAACTTTGAAATCTTATCTAAGTGAGATAGAGAAAGGGATGTGCATATATAATCTTTAGACATAAATCATTCACCAAGTCTGGGACTAAATCTGTATCCAGCTGCATCTAAACTACCCCTGAGGAGTTTAGAATGAAAGGGGGGTCCCCTCTGAACCGCATGACTCTACATGGGGGTCTCAGTCAGTTCTTTCTGACCCTGTTCACAAGCAGTAAATAATCACATGTACATTGCCATGGATTTTTGTTAAAGCAGTCACATTTACCATAGAACTTTGTTATCACACTGCCTGATAGAAACAAAATGCATTGTTTCTTCTTTCTTGTGAGTGAAGTGCATGACTCTATTCATGACAATTTTCCACCAGTTTAAACAAAACTTTGCAATGAAATCTCACAAATCTTTACAACTATTATACAACATTTACTCCTCAAACATCAGCTTTCACTATGGGCCCCCCCCCTGTACAGTGCTGAGTGCCCTCAGCTGCAATTTGATACTTACTTTGGCTTAAAAACTCATAAAATTGATTACAATGCCACATTTAACTGATGAATGCTTCATGACAGGTCATAATTTCATTTAAGGTAAATAACAGCAAAAGGTAAAAAGCAAAACAGAAGTGAAAAGCAGTGTAGTTTCCAACATATCAGGCACTAGCACTCCATTTCACTGCACTGATGGAAAATGGCCTAAGAAATAAAAAGGAAGACAATGAGTCTTATAGTTGGAAGTTCCATCCTATGTAGTCATTTATTTCATTCTGAGATTTCTCAACAGACAACAAAATCTCTTAAGTTGGTAAATATTAAGGGAAAGGAAGAATGCAATGTTTTTCTTTGACAACTGTATAATATCAAGGCATAAAGGGAATAGTTGACACCGATATTTTTCATTACAAGCTATATGAAGAGTGAAGTCACATGTATTTAATGCAAAGTTAAAAAAATACCTAGGTTATTTAGGAGTAGCACAAAGGGTAGTTTCTCTCACTTCAAAAAGTTTGTTTCTACATACTGTGCACACAATTAATCCAAATGCATGGCATCATTACATGTAAGAAAACTTAGCAGGAGTACTTCTGTAAAAATTATATCAGCATTTTTTTTCCTGTTTTGGGCCTGAATATGTCAGAATCACTACAAACTAGACTAATTAACTATTACTAATGAAGACTGTTTACATTCTAATACAATGAAATGGAAAAGGAGTCTCAGAAAACATATCCAATAAAAACCCCACACTACAGGTTAATTAATTTTCAGGGCTAAAAGGCATCATTAGATTATTTTATTTGCCCTCTTACATAACACAAACTTAAAAATGTCACCTAGTTTTCCTCACAGTAAGTCAAATGACAAAATACCACTGCCTGATGCACATCTGCTCTACCTTGCTCAGAACTGTACTTCCATAGTGTACAGAAAAATGTCTTCAACTAAAATGGGAAAATGAAAGGTTTTAATCTAAAACAGTAGCATTTCTCCCTTTTACAGCAAAACACCATTTGTTTGGTACAAGTAGTTATTCTGCAGCCAGCACTAACTAGACCACTTATTATTGTAGCCTGTCCAATTTCTCATCCAAAACTGCAAGTGGTATCCAACATGTACTGAGAGCCCAAGGATACAAGAATTAGAGCTCTAGTGACTCTAGCTCAATGATTCTTGCTATGCAGTATTTGGGGTTTGCTCCATTACAGAGAAAGAGATTTACTGCAACTTGTGGACATTCATTCAAGCTTCAAGCAGCAGATAAGTCAGCTCAAGCAATGAGGCATTACAGTACTTATTTTACTAAAAGAATGATCTTTCCGTTATTGTTCATGTGGGTTTACTGGCAGGAGGAGAGTAAGAGAATGAAAAGCGGTGACAGGAGAACAAAGGTGACAAAAGGCCTAAGAGCAAATGTTGCCTAATGTTAATTTTGAGGCCATAAATATGAGAGGTTTTTAGGCTGAGAAACTTTTATTGGCTAGCAAAAAGAGGATTTTAAGATTTTCTTTCTGTATCCACCATCATTTCAGCTCTAGTCTAACGTCAGAATTTCAAGACTGGCAAATTGAAGTAGACAGTCTGCCTCCTGCCAAATCAGCTTTATACAGATGCCCAGCAAATACACAGGCTGTTATAATGACTGAGAAGTGGGAGGAATCAACAGTCAGAAAACAAGTACTAAAAGCTCTAGGTGACACATCTGCTAATCAAAGAGAAGGGTTTGAGACATGTTTTTCACAGGGACACAATGATCTACAGTGGAGTTCTCCAGATTGCATATATTCAAGTACCTGTTTTGTATTTAGTATTTGATGTGAAGAGTGGACTGTTTTGAAACCCACCTTAATTATTATAGTAAGTATGATTGATGAGGGTTATTTTAAAAATCTATATTTTTTAAATATAGATTTAGAGTGTGGGGGAGCTATCAAATTATTATTTTTTTTAAACTGTTGAAGATAAAACACTGATAAAAATCTATTACAAATATACTTCTTCAGGAGCAAAGAAGCTATTGAGGGCTGATATTAGATCAATTCAAGAACAGCAGTAATGGAAGGGAGTTTTAAGTTTTATGCCTTAACTGCATTAAAGAATTCTGAAGAAACAAAAAAAAAAATTAACTGTTTTTTTCAAACTACAGCATAACTCAGCTCTTCTAGCACTTCTACCATACACAGTGTTGAAAGCTAACTTTCCCTTTTAGTATGACAGGTAGAATTATCACTTAGGCCATCAAGCCATTAAACCAGTTTTTTAAAAGTATTTTGTAGATTCTGTAACATTCTAGAGAGTTTCCTGTGCTTTTTCAATCAAGAAAATCTGACTAAAATTGCGCTATCTGACCTTCCGATTAATGGCCTTCCTATAGCCTGTCATGCTAACACGGATTCTGGGGAACAGTTAGGATTCATCTGGAAGCAATATAATTTCTGCCTTTGTCTTTCTTTTCTGGACACTAATGGCTTTAAATCAGTCCTCTTCACTCAATGTATGACACATACAGCCATTCTATTTCAGCTGTCCATTAACTTCAAGCACTATGACAAGAACAAAGCAACTTCTCAAAGGAGTTCAGCTATATGTGTGCTGAATTTCTACAAATCCTTCTCTTCTTAGGTGCTCTTTTCAAGTACCATTAATGTGAACCTAAGTGCATCACTACCTATTATAATTAAAAGTGGCTGCTTAAACAAATGAAACAGGTTACAAGGCTTGTGGATTCAACATTAGTGTTACTATTCAGTTTCTCTACATATTTCTGATTTTTTTTCCTAGAACTTATCTACCTTTTTTAAGCATGACCTGAGGAAAAAAAATCAACAACCAGAAACCTCCAGTTTGTGGTCTGAAGTCTAAGGCCTGAGCATAGTACTTGATATTGCCTCCTGGAGACCATGCAAAGGAGAGACTACAGAGAGCACACCTAAGCAGAAAGGAATAAATACATTTCCACGGGTACTTACAGAATCACCAATATAAACAACTAGAGGAAATAGATTCTATTCTGAAAAGTGATACCTGTAGTCCTACAAGATATTTAAATATTTCTGCTCCTTAAATATTTATCACCAAGATGCAAATAAAGCATCTGCAACATCCTGTGAAATAACATGCATTGGATGGCTTTAAGAAATGTGTCTGACTGTATTAACATCTTACTTAGTTGTACCAACCTGGCATCTGGTCAATGTCTATATTAAGGCTACATAACAAAGCATTTTTACTCACCATACTGTTTTAAATAAATAAGAAATCTCCTATCTCTTTTTATTGGGACACTAATGAGATAAGAAGTCTCTAGGTATCGTTGAGAGGTGGGAGAAGCTCTCAACTTCTGTAAAAATATTCTTGTCAGAGCCTTGCTGACCAGACAACACAGTACAGTTCCATCTGAATGCAGATGGCATTTATGTCCATGTGGCAAAGGTGTTTTATTCTGACTTGACCATATTTGATCTCATCAGATTCTGGTGAAACTTACCAGTAATTTGCCTCTTCCCTAGCCAAATGTTCCCAGGACCAGCTATGTCTGTGAAATGATACTTGCAGCTATGCTTTTCTGTATTCTTCAGTGACACAAAGTTCTCTCCTAAGCCTCAGGCAATGTGAGAAGCCAATTCAATTTTGATTCTTTGCTACTTCTCTCTCTCTCTATCAGACAGCAAGCAATATTCAAAAGATGCCTTCTTTCAGAAGAAGACTAAGCCTATATGTATAAAACTTCGTGTTGTGCTAGATTTTCTCCTTATTCTTTCTGAGCCCTCCATCAGAACTCCTCCTAGCAGAGAGTTAAATGCAATGCAGCAGTATAAAGATAGCTTTGCCCTTCAATAAACAATCATCTCCTTCAAATGTGTGTCTTAAGACTTACACCCTGAGCATTATCCTTTCTTTCTCCATCTACTCAGATTTTAAGCAAAACCAGTCATCATTGGGACACAATTGAGTAAGAGATCAGATCAGTAAGTATCAACATGAGGAACCTGCTCTCTCTCTCTCCCCAAGACTTCTCTGTTAATCTGAATCCAACAGATCAAAGAAAATTGCTGCCTCAGGCATTCAACCCTACAAAGCCAACTACATCTGTCCAGCTACAAAGTGCAAAGCTGGTGGTAGAAATAGAGATAGGATAGTGGTGTCTGTAACAAAAAGACAGCTGAGGAAAAACACCCAAGCTGTCAGATGCCCAGTGCACTGCCAGACAAATCAAAATGCTCAACTTCATATAGGCTGATACCTCAGGTGCTCTGAAATCAGGAGAAGGGCAGGTAGAAGATTCTCCAAAATCTTTTATGCTAGCTACTTGTTATTATGAATATAATTTCAAGGGTGAATTGGAATTACAGATTCAGATATCCAAATAAAATATAGAAATAAGTCTCTACAAACAGATGTGAAGCAATGTGGTTTTACCTTCTTCCTGAGGATAAAATTTTCAAGAATACGTTTGCCCTTGTAACACAAGCTAATAACACAGGTTAACAGCAAGAGATAAGTTTAAGCTCTCACAGCAAGGCATAGAAAGCAAAAAGGAATCAACATAGAGCTCTATAGGTGGCTGCAGAGTCCCCATGGATCTTACTGCTCAGCTTCCTATTTCACTCCCACTTCATAGCAGTGTAGTAAGAGCTATCATCATCTGAATCATTCTGATACCCTGTTTTCCAAAAGTACTATCTGCCTCTCCCTCTGTTCCAAATGCATTCAGGCTATCTCCTCTAGCAGTTTGCTGCCACATGGGCAAGGTTTAGCTTATACTCATCCATGTAATTGGAACAGTGTTCATTTTACACTGCTAAAGAAGACTGTACATGATTGTCCATGTAACCACAACCAGCTCAATCACCTGGAAAAGGCCACGACTTGGCACTATTTATCCAGCTTGTTTTTGTTGTTGTCAAAAGCCTGTAACATGTTTCCAGCTTGAACCATATAACAAATAACTATGTAAGAATTTGAAAATGCACAAGCTTTTCAAGTCACTGGTTCTTAAATATGGAACAGAATCAATCCCCTATTGTCATCTCTCTTTTATCTTTTCAGGGTGCAGCTATATAGTGCACAAAAAGACTTTATTATATTCACAGACAATGCAGCTGTGTAATAATGTTAGCTTTGTCCTTTAGTGCAAAATCATTTTTTGCTGTCATGCGTGTCTTAGGGACCCATAACACTGAAACATTAGAAAATAGTGATTCATTTTAAAAATTTCATTTGAACATCTGCACTAAACAGAATTTACAAAGAAAGAGACATTATTCTGATCATACAACTTCACTGCTTTACACAATCTACACTGCTTTGTGTTTCCTACAGCTCAGAGTCACCCACAAGGGATGATACTGAAGGCTAGTTCTCTTTCTGCATGTGGCTAGACAATTTCCAATTACAATAAAAACCTAAATTTCAATGTAAAATTCCATTCTTATTACATCCATGTTTAAATGCCTAAAAAAATCCAGTCATTAAATATATGAGAAGGAATTTAAAAAAAAAAACAACCTCAAACCAGAAATCCCAAGGGAATGGGTATATGCCAGGCTGGGGGTATTAAAAATACAATGAGCTATGAAACATTTTTTAAAGCAAATGCTTCCATGTGATCCTTGAGAACTATATACCTGTGTATGTGTATGCCCATCCAGACATACACACTATTAGGGCAACCTGCCCTCATCTGCTCCGGTGCAACTCTTTCTGATAACATAATTGAGGTAATGTAATAGAAGGAAATCACACTAGCAAAAATAAATTACTCAGGTTCAGATGATTTTGGAAAACATGGGAGAAATAGAAAGGTGAATTACAGTGAAAAGACAGCAATCAGTTTTTACGTGAAAAATCAGATAATGGGTTTACCTGACGCATGAGCATCACTGTAACTTTCAAAGGGGGCTGAAAGGCTGCATTAAAGGCTGAAGGAGAAGATATTTGCAGAGAGAGTCACTGATACTAAATGCAGAGGGAAGAAATAAGATTAAGAAATGCAAAAACAATATAAGAGACAAGACTTAGAAAACATTCCTATCAAGTTGAAGACAAAATTAGCTTGGTAATATTACAATTAGACTTTGGCATAAAATGGGCAATATAAGGTAAAACCAAATTTTTAAAGACATTTTTCTAGTCTACAACAAATTTAAAAAATCATAGGCATGGATTCCATCTACAATAATCAGTATTAGATAGATAAATAATGAAACTCCTTGTTCTAGTAACATACAACATCTTATCGTAAATGTTGCTAACAGTGTAGTTTATCATTAATAGTGGGACTCAAGAAAAGCTGAATGGAACAACTAGGTTGTCCATAAGGTAACTGTGACTAAAAAAATAGCTGGCAGCATTTCATTCTGATGAGACAGGGTCTGCATAAATTAAAGAATTACAATTATGTCAGGAACTACATATAAATGAAGCTGATTGTAATACACCAGGAAGTACATTGTTACTATTCACTATGAATCCACATACATAAAAACTTTGCTTACTCTTGTTTTAATCCCAGCATGCAGTTTATATTAACCTGTCCAATTTCACATATTAACCAATTGTGACTATTACAATCCATATAATTTATCAGATTAAAAAAAAATAAAAAATAAAAAATAAAAAAAGAAATCCAAGCAACACCTTTCCATATGGCCAATTAGTAAAGTCATAAAATGCAGCAAATATATGATGCTGTATTGAACATCTGTGCTGGTTATCCTATGGGAATTTTTAATAAAGGACCAAACAGCATATTGATGTTAATTCTATGTTACCGGGACTTTAAATAAAAAACTAAAATAAATAGCATCCATTAAACTGATCATACTGTTGTAACTCAAATTGTGTTTATTATGCTAATGGAACATGAAATTAAGAAAAAGACCTTTATGCCAGTGGAATTAATTAATGAGCTTTATGAAGGCATTGGGATGTAATTTATTTCTAGATAAGTAAGTCTAATTTGCAGTTCCATGGGTCTCTGCAATGCTGATTGTAATAGTTATTCCTGCAGATGTGCTGCTCACAGCATGTCTTTCCATTAGAACTGAACACCTCATTATATAAACTGTACCTAATTAAACATAATACAGTGGTGACTTGTTAAACTGGCCTTTTTAAGTCAGCAGCTGCCTAAGCTAATAATACCATATACAAGATTTATATCATCTACCATATAATACTGATATTAAAATATACTGCCCAAGGGATTGACAAGTAATTTACCAGTATGTAACAGGTATACTTCAGATTCTGCAATAGAGATTAAAGACTACTAGTCTATAAAAATCAAATGAATTAAAGTCTATTTGGAGTTCTAAATAAATATAAAAGTTTCTTAACAACTTTTATCTTCTAACAGTTCATTTAAAAAAACATAATCAGAGAACAACACTTCTCCTATGTTCTTTCTCCATATGTGATGGGCCATTTTTCTTTTGTGGTCTGAATTACTACAACATTCGAACACAATTAAGTATGTCCATATTGCCTTTGTTTCAGGCAAAAGAAAATGAGAAACTGCAAGACAGATACAGCTACTTCTTGAATTTTGTGTGTTTGATTCTGTGACTATTCTGTTTGATTCTGTGACTACCCTGTACATGTCCTTCCCACCAAACTGTAGACAGAGCTCATATTCAAAATATGACAGTCAGATTCCATGAAGTCTATTTTGGTCAGGAAACAAGGTAGTCGGAAAATTCACCAAGAACAGATTGAGTTTCTTATGAAAGCTACATTTGAAAGCTACAAAATAATATTTTGGATAAACCATGTCTAATCATGAAAACTTTCCATTCTGTATCCTTCCTGTGGTTTAAGAATTGTTTTCTGTTTCTCCCCTCTTCAGAAGCTGAATCTACTGCCACGCTATGTTCTAATGTAGAGCAGCATTGCTTTTGTTCTTCCTGTTTTGCCAGTGTGTGGAGGAAGAGAATACATTTTGCTCACATATGTATCTGGGGAGCTCCATAACTACACCTTTTCCTCAGAGAAGCCTGTGATTCTTCTTTCCTTTTTTCTCAAGTATGCAAAACTGGCTCATTTTCCACTCTTACTCTATGCCATAACTGAGCCGCCTGAAGACATGTGAGCAGTCCTGCATTTTGCTTCTATCTCTCTTTCTAAATGAAGAAAATGAGGCTCAAATTCTAAAGATATTTGGACATAGGCCACTTCAAGCAATACCTTTAAAACGTGTATAAATTTAGTCACAGTCTGGAGTCCATTGATGTCCATTATCAAGTACAAAGTTGATAAACGTCAATGTATTTTTTCAGTATGGACTGAAACTTACTTTCAGTAAGTTTCTGGAAACATTCATTCTCTTGAACAACCTTCAACATTTTCTTGCATAGAGAAGTTGGAAAAAACAACAAAAAAGTAAAAGCAAACTCCTCAAGTTTTGGAGGAAAAGATTCAGAATTAGATCAGATTTGCTTTGAGTCACTTTCTCTGTCTTACTGAGCACATAAAAAAATATAGTGTTCTTATATACACCTCAATATCTGCAGTGTCATACTTTACTTTAAAGGTTTCATGATAAAGACAGACAGTCATTCCCCTCTTCTTGCTACAATATCTAAATCATTCCAGACTATAGTGTGAAATACATTAACCACTGCAAATCAAGGTGAAATTACAGTTTGTTCTAAAGTTACAGATTCAGAGAAGAAAGATCTGTTCTGTCCTAAAGGCTGTGCATCAAGTAACAAAACTATGAGCAATTTAACCCTATTGGCAGAACATGAAGAACAGGCTTCCAGACTGAAACAGCTCATGCACAACCAGCTTATGCTACTAACAGAAAGAGGATTCTTGTGGTAGAGCTGACAGCACACTCAGAAGAAACTCAGCATTCCAGGATAAAGATTAAAACAGAAAACTTGCAGTTAGAAGCAAAGACTTTATGAGAAATTATTTGTTTCCAATAGTTGCTCTGTTTAAATTCTGTCGTTACCAAGGCTGCATTTTAATTTCCTGGAAGTTACCATTTGCTTCAGGCTTTCAAGAGAGTCTTCCAACTATTTAATTCTTGTACTTAATTCTTGTACTTAATTCTTTCTTCAGATTTTTATTGCAAAATCTTTTATTATAAATAATCACTGTTCTAAAACAACTTTCTTTATTTTAATGGATACTATTTCAATTCAAAACCAGAGTCCAATTTTTTCCTAAAAGTCCCATTTAAATTGCTTCACTATCGCTCAGTAATCAAACATGAAATGTAACAGAACAGCAACATAATTTGCTAAGGGTAAAATTTAGCAGAATCAATCAACAATAAGAAGAAAATAGGAGGTCATGAGCACCATGGATCCATTATAATTATTATTTTTAATTAAATATTCTAGATACACATTAATTTTCTTTGCTCACCACTTTTATTGTTTGACTTGCCTTCAAATGAGAACTGTGAGCACTTTGAAAAATGAGTTGAAAGACTCTCTTGTTTCACAACAGACTGAGTAGCTACTTCTCCATTTGCTGCCAAAATGCATTTTAGTAACATATCACAGCTAAACTCCTCCATGACTCACCAGAGATGCCTTCTGTCTCTTAAAGCAACCTAAAACAAGGAAAACATTTTCTCCATATCCAATCAATGAAAGTACAGAAATATCACCAAAGGTTTAAAGATACCTAACTGGATCTTGAATTCAAAAAGCATTTTCTAAACTGTTGTTATTTTAAAATTAAGAACCTTTTATAGTGTCTCCAAAAAGAAAAGAAAAATCCTGTCATTGTGCTCCTGAACAACATGACGTCTTTAAAAATATTAAAGACAAACAAAAGTATGATAAAACAAAATACTAACCCCTTTAATGAGATCAACAGAAGATTTTTTCATTTAATTAAAATTTCAACTATTTTATAGAAGAATTTTACAGTTTCTTACCCTGCCTAGTTCTGGTGAAAACAATAATTCTAAATACAACAAGAAGGGTGGATTCACAGGCCTACTAATGTGGCTGAGTTTTCAATTTACAGTCTCAGGAAATCTATGAAATTGAGAGAAATATCCTGATAATTTGATGCTTATGTGAGTTGAGCTTCTAAAACCTTTCTGAAAAAGTGACTCTCAACTGGTGTGATTTCACAGGTGCCTAGGAATACTGGCTTGAGAGTTATACTGCCTATTTAACTTCTGACTTTTACAGTTAAGCAGTTATTCTGGAAGCATAAAAAATACCTCAGACTGTCACTCTGTCACTTGTAGCTGGTTTTCAACCTCCTTGGGTGATGCAGAAAGGCAAACAATTGGGATCAACTGAATTCTCTCAGAAACATTCCTTCCCAGAAGGGTGTAAAAATATGCAATAATATGGTCAGCAGGGAAAAAATTATTCCATAATAAAGATCCCGCAAAATACCCCAGATATTTTAGCCTATTACTGCTACCATAAAGTGAAAAGAAGCTGTTGGATAAATGAAAACATTGGGAAATTACTCATATTTTTCCTCTCAAACCACATGCGGAGTGTTATTGTCCACTGCATTGCCAAAGATTTGATTCACAGATACTCTAAAATTTTAGTCTTTTTTCTGAAGTTCTTCAAAACAAAAAAAAAGACTTTAAAAAAAACTTTAACACACCATCGACTGAAAAATCAGTATTACAATGGTGAATTGGGACAATCACAGGAAACATAAACAGCATCTTCTTCCAAATAACTCTACAACAAAGCAAAAACTCCTAATCCATACTCAAGACAACTGAAAAACAGGAGAAAAGTGACAATCATTAATGCCCTGAAAAATTACTTGGAAGACCAAGAGAATGTATATGCATGCTACTTTGAATTCCTTTTGCTGCCAGAGCTCAGATACCATAACAATGAGAGGTCACGCACACACCCTGACAGAACAGAACTGACAGGTTTGTTAATTGATGACAAAGTTACAGCACTAATATCTTTTCAATTATAACAATATTTTCATGATTTGAGAGGTCAGTCTTCATTCCCCACGTGCATACCATAAAGAACACTAATGAAATGCTGTGAGTAGAATTCAGACAGTTGTTTCTGCTCCCATCAAGGACAGAAATTTCCACTGACTTCAGTGTAAACAGAATCAGGCCCTTCATGGGCGTATTAAATAAAGCAGACACTTCTGTCTCAATCTTCTCTGAATACATGCTTTTGATGCCACAAAGGAGATAAGATGATCTGATAAAAGTAATAGATGAAAGTATATTATTATCTATACTATCTCCATTATGAGATATAAAATACTCTGTAGTGTCTGTGTGTATTACCATAAGCTACAGTGAAAGTTGACCTGTTTTCCAGAGGACAGATTTTTAAGTGTGATGCTGAAGCAATTTTTGATGACATACTTTTCTACAACATTTCTCATGCCACTGAAGATTAGATATGTCTGCAAAACAGAATATAAATACAGCACCAGAATTTTATCTTATTCGTTAGCCACTAGCTATGAAATAAATGTTCCAATATCAGTTTCTATATAAATATGAATCAGTGGAACTTCCTTGGAATTTTTTAAAAGTCAGACATTGCTATTATTGTCATGTCACTAACAACAAGAATTACTATTTTCTAATTGCATGTTCTCTGTCCTCCCTCTTGGGAGGCTCCAACATAGAATCCCTCTACAATATTCTTTAAAAGCACTGGCATTCTGAGTTAGAGTTTTTCAGCTTTGGAAGCAGATTCTCACAGCACCAGGGGAAAAACAGTAAAAAATCCACAGCTGGAAGCACAGCTTCCCCAGTGATGGAATACCCCCATTTGGTAGGTCACAAATCTGCAGGGAGAGACAAAAAGGTGGGGTTTTCACACCAGCTGGCCTTTGTGGAGAAGAGATGTGAGCTATTCTCATTCAGATGGTGCCTCAGGAGACTCACAGGCTAAGTCAGTACAATCAGGTGACATTGTTTTCAAGACCCAGAACACCAGTGAATGACAATTTAATACATTAGAAGGTGCACTGAAGTAGTACTACAAGACCTCAGCTAGGCATGTGTGATGTGCTCTGGAGACTTTAAACTCCATCAGGAAAGGTTTATACAAGGTGGGAAAGAAAGGAATGTTATTGACTCTACAAACAGGGAATCAAGTCAGAAAGGATTTTGGCAGAAAGCTACTGAATGATTAGCATGTGAAGGAATCGCAGGCAGAGCGGATCCCAAAATAACACTACTACTTGCCAAGCACCTCCTAGTCTCTAGCCTGCATCAATTACTGAAATACACACATCACAATACTCAACAGTGCTTAAAATTATTTTTTCTGAAACTGAGGCCATTACAAATTTAACATAAAACCTACAGGGAAGACATGTAGTGGAACAAGGTAAGGGGGGAAAAACCCACAAAGATGCTTTTGATTCCTCCTCTCTGTATAATGAGCCAGATTGTCAGCTAATGCATAGCTTCATTTTTCCACTCATACCTATTGAGCTCTGACATTCTGTATAACTGGTATGTTTAAAAGCAGGTTAAGAATAAACCTGTAGACCCAGCCTTAGGACTTTCCAGACTTACAGAAGCTCATAACACGGTGAAAGGTCACAGAGCTGCTCACATTTCTACCTTTTGCCCAACAACACCACAACTTCAGCCACCCACGAGGTGAAAATATGCCCCTGACACCAAGCTGTCAGGCTTAATGACTGAGTCTTCATAAAAAAGAAAAAAGCTCAGTTAAATCTAAAAGCACACACACAATTTCTGACCTCTGGTGAGAAAAAAGAATGTGTATTTGTGCCGCTTTTAGCTTTTATTGGTTTCCCACCACATCTCTTAATACTTCTTCTGACTTATTCCAAATTTTCAACTTTTGAATAACTAAATTTGCAGCTCTGCTAATTTTGCTGCTCTGGGAACACAGCAAAATCTGGCTGCCACAACTGTGGCTCTTTTGTGTTCAAAACTGCATCACTTATGTATTTAAAAATACATATGATATTTATAAAGCCTACTCAAAACATTACTAAATTGTCCCATTTTCATGTTTTCATGACAATTTATATGTTTTCCATATGGGCAAGTGCTGACAATATGATACAAGCTTAATGGAACAAACTGGTTTTTCTTTATTGTCTTGGCATCAAAAATCTGCACTTGCATAAAAATAACTCTCTCCTCTATTTTAAAGGGATGACTTTTCATTAATGCAATTTTAAGGGCAATTCTCTCTCATTTTACTTAAAATGTATCAGAAATTTTCACTGCTTACCTTACCATTGTATCACCACTGTATTTGAGAACATTATGAATCTATTGTAAAAAGCAGCTGACATACACAGAGTGCAGAATTATTCAGAGTTTTCTATAACTTAGCATGAGCTCCACAAAAGACTCAGGTTTGGGAGGGGAGGAAAAGATGCCTCACTCTTTTCATCCACAAGGAGACAGATACTTCCATATCTCTCCTCTATTTCTGTTTTCTCCCTCCAACTTTCCAAAAGCAGGAACAGCTCATGCCTGCAAGTATTAGGAGGAGCCTGTGTGCTAAAAGTCTAAGGCTGGAAACGCTGACAGTAGATGATTTCCTTAAAAGTTCTCAAAGACTCGAATATGGCACTTAAAAGAACTAATATTGCTATACTCCAACAGCACATGTACTTCAGCCATCTCCATCCAGTCTCTGCTGCCTCCCTTACCCTACCTCACCCCAAAGCTGTCCTTGCCTTCTACTTTTCTTCTTTTCCATTTACTGCAGTCCTAATGTAGAGAAAGCTTTCCCTGACCTGAAGCTCCTCAGTAGACAGTCAGACCAGCCAACCTTCTCTTCATTTTATCCAGCTCCTCCACAAAAGTCACAACATGACAGACATGTCAAATGAGAGGCCATAAGAGACACAGCTGATGGAAGAGATTGTCAGAGGAAGTCAGGAAGCCATAGGTAATATCACAAGTGTCCTGCTGAAAACTAACAGCCTAATGAGTATGATATTGCTGGTTATTTTATGTATCTCAAGTCTAGGCCTTGAATAATTACTACTTACTACTGAGAAACTAAAGTTGGAAAATAGATTTTGCCAGAGTTAATAACAAAGGCTAATGGTATAGAATTGTGGGTTACAGGCACCACCTCAGTCAGTCTAAAACCTTTTACTTTCTAAGAACTGAAAGTTGCTATACTGATGGAATCAGACCAAGTTAATTCAACCACAGATAAAGCAGCTGGTATCATGCACAAACCTTCTCCTAGGCAGCCTCTCTCTGGGATAGGCATCGGGCAGTCTGTTTAAGAAGCAGGCTCAAAACATAGCTGACTCAGACAGTCTCTGAACGAGCTTCCTGTTAACCAGCTAGAGAGATACTCAGCCACCAACTGGCGCCTTTTCCTTCAAGGAGAACACAGCGCTTTCACCAACTGTTCTCTTTTGAGGTGACTCACCTTGGTGGCATTACTGTCCCTAGACATGCATACGCTTCCATTTGCAATTCTCATGCCTGACGGGAGAAAATCTGCTGTGCTAAAACACTGGAACAGTCCATGGATTGTCACTTCCTTTTTTTGCAAGACTTTTTTTCTATCAGTTGTGTGGGAAATGCACTTCAGGACAGTTTTACTGCATTCTGTACACATCCTCCCACACTCACAGCAAACTGACACTTTGTACTGGTTTGGGCTGAAGTAGTTATTTTTCTTCATGGTAGCTTGTAAGGGGCTGTGTTTTGGATTTGTGCTGAAAACAGCATTAATAATTCAGAGATGGTTTAGTTACTGCTGAGTAGGGCTTACACAGCATCGAGGCCTTTTCAGCTTCTCACCCCACCCCACCAGAGAGTAGACCAGAGGAGCACAAGAAGCTGGGATGGGACACAGCCAGGACCCCAAATATTCACAGAGATATTCCACATCATATAGCACTGTGATCAGCATGGAAACTGGGGGAAGAAGAAGGAAGGGGGACATGTTTGGAGTTATGGTTTTTGTCTTCCCAAGTGACCATTTTGCCTTATGGAAATCTCCTTCCCTGAAGATGTCTGAATACCTGCCTGCCTGTGAGAACTGGTGAACAAATTCCTTGTTTTGCTTTCCACAAGTTTGTTTATTAAACTGTCTTCATCTCAACCCATGAGTTTTCTGACTGTTACTTTTCTGATTTTCTCCTCCGTCCTGCTGATGGGGGAGTGAACAAGCGCTGTGTGGGTGTGGGGCTTAGGTAAGCCATGACAAATCCACATGTACAGTAGTGCAGCTTCAGCAGAAGTCTCCATTGTTGACATTATCCAACTCATTCTGTCCTGTTTAATCTGACTCATGTTTTCTTCACCCATCATCTTAGTTTTCCTTATTTCATTACATTTCCTTTAAAAGAGCTTGTGGCTGCAATCTAAGAAAGTTCAAGCAGTAATTTATTTTTCTTTAGCAGATATTTTAAGGGCAGATCTCTCAACAGCATTTGTAAGATGAGCATTAAAGGCAAACAAAACAAGCTTCTGAGGAACAGAATCTAATAATGACTTCTCTTGGTTTACTTCTGGATTGTTTTTGTATTAGGCACAGTATACATATATAGTTTAATTAGGATAAATTCTATGCTTGTTTATGATCTCATCCTTTGCAAAACTACCACACCACTAGTGTTGAACAGGCTATAAATCACTCAGATGTTCACGCTCAGCGTTGAATTTCTCTCACCAATTAAATGGGGGTTTAGAAAAGTTCTGAATCCAAAAGTTCACATGATGAAAATTTTGGCACAAAGGTGAATATTCTCTATTCTCTATTGAGAGAAGTGAGCAATATAATGCAGTGGTTCATTTTCCATCTAAGCAGAGTCTTGATTAAATACCTGTCTGTTCCTCTTACATGTCAATAGCCTGTATTTCAGCCAAGTGATTGCTCAATTACAGAGAGAAAGTTTGGAGACAGGAAACTGCGTTTATTCTGCGCAATATAATAGAACCACTAAAATTAGGTAAACTTCCAGGAAACTGTACAGTGAAATGCAATAACCACCTAAAGCCTTAAGTCTCAATATAAATGCTTATTTCAAACAGCAGGTTGTCATCAGTCAATGGATGATTTTTCCTTTTCATGTAGCATCAAAACCTATCAAGTATCATTTGGAATTTTCACTTTAGTTCTCCACTGTTCAAGTGACTTAATAGTCACAGTTAAATAATCAAATAATAATTTTTAAAATTGTATTGCAGTAAGATGAAATGGTACACAGTAAAGACCATTGACACTCTCCTAGAGAATTTTGTTCCTGGATAGATAAACAGTATTTTTTTCTTTAAAAGGAAATTAAAAAGTAGAAGAAATCTGTTCTGGGAAAATGAAAATAGATATTTTTGCTGTTTATCCAGGCTGAATTAATAGTGCTAGTACTCTCAAGGTAACCTGACCTATTCCAGTGAATGTAATTCCTTGCTTTTCAACCAACATTTGAAAATTAGTTTTTCCACTTTATTAATCATATATAAAGTCTATTTCACTTACATCACAAGCTTCAAAGGTTCTTTCTCTTCTAGCCCATCTCTGCATTTCACCCTTAAAACTTGCTTTGCAGTTAAAACATCCATGCCAGCAGATACTGTGACATTCATACATTTTATAAAATAGAATCACAGCACACACATTTAAAAAAAACATTTAAAATACACAAATTTTCAGGAATTATTATTATAGATGGTAGTCACACTACTTTAGTACTTACCAGAAATTGTAAAGTGTTTTCAAGTGGACTGGAGGGCTTGACCAGTCCTGGGAATGGAAAACAGACCAGAAGACAATGTCAGGTGTTAAAAAATTCCTTACAGAAAGATTCCAAGTCAAAGTCACATTTACTGCATGATTTGGAACTTAAACCATTCCTTTCTGACTCTACGTTCTTTCAGCAGATGTATTTGAGGTGTACAAACACTGAAAGTCTAGACTCCTTTTTACATAAATTTGATTTTTCTACCTTAATTATTGTTGATATTGTACATCATTTAGATGTGATTATGTTATATTTAAGCATTCCTAAATGAACTCACATTAATCTAGTTACCTAAATTAGAGTAGAAAAATTATTTTAATGTGACATCCTGTTAATTTGTTCCTTTGGTACTTTAGCTTTGCATCCCTGGGGCAATACAACCATATCCCATCTAATACAAGAGTTTCAAAGCTCCAATACAGTACACAAACTCAGGATCACAGGAACTGCCAAACATGATCAGAACCACAGGCTATTTAGTCTCACATCCTGTCTCCTGCAGGGAAGATGCTCCAGGGAAAGGTGTAAGAAATCCACCAGTAAGTGATAACAAAATACAATTTGCAATGTGGCCATCCAACACAAACAATGGAAATGGTGATTTTAAGCACAGCTACCACAAGAACAGAGATTAAAAAAATAATAATTATAAGTAATCACTTTAAAGAACACAGGGATGTTTCTATTATGTAAATTTCCATTCCAGTGAAACTTTGATACAAACTGTGATATTCCATCATGGGCTACAAATAAAATTATTTGTCAGGGCACAGCTATGGACAAGAGAGAAAAACGTGCATTTATTCTATATAATGCTGTTTAAGAAGTGTTTCCAAGTGGCCCACAAAATTTTATTCAGGGGAACTGCTTTTGCTTACGCTTGCTGAAATCAGTAGTAAAACTAACTGTACTGTCTTTGGTTTAGAAGGGCAGAATGGAAAGCAAAATGTAGCCACTGTGAACCTAAAGACACACTTATACAGCTTGTGAACCACACAGAGGCTAATGATCTTAATCAACAATGCAATTACAGTCATCCAAAGGTCTATATACAGACAGAGCCCTGGTAATATCACAGCTGCAGGAGCCCCACTTCTCTTACTCCATCTGGAAAATAGTATTTCACTGGGGCTGAAAGGCCTGATTTTTGTTCTTATCTCTAGTCCAGACTTCAATTCCCATGAAAACTGAGGAGAGAGACCCTGGCTCCCCCCTGGTGAAAACTTTCTGAACAGCCCTTTTCCACATCTTCCACAAGAAGGCCCTGCATAAAGGAAGCTACTTTTTGAAGAAGGTTTGAAATGAGCTTCCACAAAAAGCACAGGTCTTTTGCAATAAAACCTGCATCAAATTTTACAGGAAAGGGGAAGGTTTCCTTGAAGCACATGAAACCAAGTCTTCTAGCAGTGATAAGGCTAACTCCACATAATGGAACTTTATTTTTTAATATTTTTTCTTGACATAGTAAAAGATTTTCAACTTTGAGATTTTTCAGGAAACTATATTTGGAATGCCACATGGCAGACCAGACACTCCAAATCTTTTTAGCTGTACATCTTTTTTGTACAGTTTACAGTATAGTCTAATTACATAATCACTTACTTGTCAGTATCATACTTTTTCTCCCACAAAGTCAGAGACAGATTATAATGCTACATAATATTTTTCACTGCCATAATAGTCCACTATGTCTTTAGCAACAAACTTTTCTCTGATTAAATCCTCATCTTTCTTCAGTAAATATTTTTTTAGTCAGCAGCCATATACTATATAGACTTTTTTCAAGCAATAGCAATGCTTTAAGTTACATTTTGAGATGAGATTTTACTTTGAAGCTAACTTAGCTGCATGCACAGGTATCCTAAAAATGCAAGTCACATCTCACAATGTCCTCAAACTGGTTGATAAATCTGACAAACAGTCACACTATGCAACAACAGTGGCCAGCCCATGATGAACAAAAATAGTGAATAAACAGCTGAAAAAGAATTTGCACAATGTTTTCTCACATCTTGGAAAATTAAAAATACATCCAGAATACAGCTTTGTTTTGTCCTTGACAGTTAATTAAATATAGCTACCCAGATCATCTGCCAAGCTTGAAATTTGGATAATCATACCTGTAATCTAGAATAAACCTGCAAAGCAGCTGTGACTTACAGAATTATTCACTAGAAAGTACTCAGATATTGGTGGATCAGCATATCCATACTTTGCCCCTACCATGAGAACAGAATAGAGACCTGTGGTTAGAGACTGCAGTAGCAGATAACAGATTTACCAGATCTTCTGGCATATAAAAAATGTTCAACAGCACAAAATGCAGAATTATCTGAAGTGATATAATAATTGTACTTCAAAAATAGTAGCTGACAATGTAGTCAAAAGTTGTTTCTTAGAGGGATTTTATAAGTGTGACATTTCTTTACTTTTGAACACTTAGCCTTACTCTTGCCTCATGCATTTACCATCAGGGTTATTGAAAGAGGGTGCAGAAAAATGAAGCAGAAAAGAGCAGCACTGAAAACAATACCATCTATTAAGAAATTATGAAAGAAAACTGTAAAATCTTGATCATAAGAAATGTATTATTTTGAACTCTCCAGAAAATAAAGTCAGAATATAAAATAACTGTCGTCCTGTCATGGGGAATTATTTTCACTGTAGGTGTGTAAATACATACAAACCAGAGCTCTTCCATTTCAGTAAAGAATAATTTAAGGAAGCTGATCTTTACCTCCCCTTTCATCTTTCTTGTAGAAACAAATAATTTCCTTTTACAGTATCTTGCCTTACTCTTCTCTGAGAAGTTGAGAGTTTGAGCTTCCAGCCAGGCCAGATAATCTGCTAGTAACTACTCTCCCTAGCATAGCCAAAATTGACACAAATGTCTCTTGTAAAAACATTCACTTTTTTGTTTTAAAAGGCATATTAATACATGCACAGTATTTCTGTGGATCAGATGCAGAATATACTCACTAGTTGAAAGTGGTTTTATGGCTCTTTTCCTCTCCAGGAAACTTAATGCTTTGGCTGAATTTTGCTTATGGAGCCATCCCATTTCTGCCTGATAGAGATTTGAAAAAGCCAAATTTCATTGGAAATTGTACCAGGCAACAGCTGGGACACACTCACCAAGATCAGATTCAGTTGTGAAAGGGGGAAAGAAATTTTAAGGTTTTTTTTTAAAAAGTTGTTTTGACATACGGACTTCCTTTGTACATAAGACAAATAAATTTGAGAAACTGTTTCACTGTACCACATATAGGGCCCTGTAGGGCTTTTCCAGATGAAAGGAAGAGATAGCAGTGTGATCTGCACAGGTGTCCACAGGAGTCTAATCAGAGAACACTGGGACTGCAGAAGGCAGGCACCAAACTAGAGAACCATTACTGCAAATGATGACAAATAGATGAAAACAGCTTGGTTTAATGGTCAGACCTTAAAGTGAACTTGTAAGATCTATATGCAATAAAAGTCTTTAATGCTTTTGCACTGAAGAAATTGATGAGAGAATCAGTGATATACAAGGGAATATGGAGTACCACAGTGCTGTTATAGTACAGTTATTTCTAACAGGAACACTATCTTAATGACTTCTTTGTAGATGTTTTACAATGTAATCAATTGCTGGAACACACATGTGTGTGATGTCTACAATGTCATGCCTAAACCCAGGTTTAATTCCACATATAGGCTGCAAAGACTGCTGGAGCTTTGACATCTCCCACCTCTCCAAGGCTTTCTGTGACTCTGAGCACCTTCGTGTTTTTATAAATCTGGTCTATGTCTACTGGAACAGAGGGACTGATTTCTACACAGAACAACATAGCTACAGCTATGAACTGCAACTGCAATTTCTTGTAAAAACTTTTATTTCATCTCTTTCTAAATAACTGCAGCTCTGAAGTACAGAATCATGGAACCGTTAAGGCTGGAAAAGAGCTTTAAAATCACTGTGTCCAACTATTAATCCAGAACCACCATGTTCACCACTAAACCATATCCCCCCAAAACATATGGTAAGTTAAGACTAACAAAACTTTCTTTACCATTTCCAGAGAAAGCTGGTTCCTGTTTCCAAATAGCTATTTACTGAGAAACACATTCAGAAAACTGAAGCAAATCTTTGGAATATGGGTATCCTTAAAGCACTAAAACTTAATCTCCCAGATCTGTAAAAATAAATGTGCTCCATTAATAAATATTTTCAATTGTGTGTCATGCAGAGAGTATGTTAGCAGGCCCTTGACCCTTTACACCAAGAAAAAGTAACAGGAAGTTCTAGGAAAACAGAAACATGCCAGTGCTGGACACACAGTGGGAGGGGGTCACAAGGCCAGTGAAGATTGTAAAAGGTGTCTAATGGAAATTGTTCAATTTATTACTTCTTATTTAAAAAGCAATATATACCTTTGCTCTATATTTCCCAGTGCCTGGGAACCACAGATTTTACATGCAGGTAAAGCAGAAGACTGAATGTTCCTCAGCTGGCTGAACCTACCCACTCTTCACTGAAAACCAAAAGCACAGAATTTGAGCCCTCCTGAATCTGTAATTAATCTTAGTAAAAACTCCTTTCATACCTGAGACATCACTGGAAAGAATGTTTGCATAACAGTTCTAAAATGCTAGTACTGTGGGTGGATATTTTATTCATTTATACATAAATATAAGCATATATAAGACAGAGCTTGGTTCAAAGATCCCCTATCTAATGATATTTCTATAAGTTAAATCATACATGGCAAAATAGTGGGTTTTTTCTACTGAAGAAAGAGGTAAAAGAATGAAAGTTTCATAAATTACCAGTGGCATGAGATGGCCAGCTTAAGACATCCCAAGGATGCTTGATCACCTTTGAAAACCTAGAGCAGGGACCCAAATTACTCTCCCCTCTTGAATAAACAGCTTGCTCTCTGAAATAGCAAAAATATAGAGCATATGGTCATCATACCACAAGAATAACACAGAGGAAAATATCTGAGACACTACGGTGTCTAAGCGTGGTAGAACTGCAGCACAGAAGGAAAAGGGCACATTGCTATTCAAAAGCATTGACTTTTTGGCCTCTGTGTTTCAGTGGGGACAGACACAAACTACCTGCTCTAATGAAAGAAGGCTGCACTCCCCACCATCGACCCAGAATGCAAGAGCTGTCTTTGGACATTCAGAGCACAAAAAAAACTTGTTACTGCTCCCCTATATGTAGCTTCTTGCAATGAAGTTAAAATGTGGCTTTTTATACAAGCCGTGTTACAAGATAATTTCTCCTAAAAAATAAACTAATGAAAAATGCTCTTAAAAAAAAAAGCCTGATCTATGTTTTCAGCCCACATAGATATTAAACCTAGTTTCCTAGACCCTGAAAAGCTAATTATGCATTCAATTAGAGTTTCTTAATAAAGATTAAAACTCTGAAGTCTATTACAGGCCCATATTTAATTCAACTGCCATTTTATCCATGCCATGAAAGTGTGAGTGGTAACAATGAATATAAATTATAATACATGCCATAGAGTGAATGCTATTTGTCGAAGTACGTTACTATAAAGAATTAAATTTTGCTATCAGTTCCATAATCTAGTTAAAATTGGTATTCTTTATTTGGTCTTTCAATGTAGTCCAATTTCCTACTTTGAAAAACAAATTCTAGGGAATAAAGAAAAGAGATTAATTTATCATTAAGACTCTGCTTAATTGAAGTCAATTCCGAACAAACTTGAATTCAATTTCTACTCATTAAATTGAATGTGCTCTGCGTTTCTCTCTGCATTGCTTTGAGCAAGCAGCTGAGAACAAGGGACTAACATCAAAATTATTAAATTGAGGAGATTTTATTTGGTCTTCACATGCCAGAGCTGCTTTGATGAGGAGCTGTTTTGGCACTGAAAGGAAACGAGAGCAGCTGGAGGAAAAATCAAATGAAACTAAGCCTCGGAAAATTGAAGAAAACGCAAGCTTAATAATATTTAATAATTAAATTTCCACAAACAATAGCGGCAAATGAAGTAATCTGCAAAGTCTGTGAACTCATTTGCATAATTGATGCCGGTCCCCTGTAAATGAATAATGAAGATAATAAAAGATGTTTCTAAAAATGGGCACAATAACAGCAAATTTCATCAAGCCGCGCGCTCTGATTAATCTGCTCTTGCAAATCAGCAGTGCGGGGGGACGTGTGATTACCCGCGCGGCGGCCGGCAGCAGGCGGCAGCGGGGCCCCGGCCCTGCACCTGCACCTGGCCCTGGCCCTGCCCCGCCCCGGCTCCCGCGCCCGCCTCACACTGGGGGCAGCACCGGCGGCCCCCGTGGGCGGCCTCCGGCCTGGGGCCGCCTGCAACCCAGCGCCCCCGAGCCCGAGGCGCCCCCGGGACCCCGCGCTGCTGAGGCACAGCCCGGGGGCAGCGGCGGGCCGGGATGCCCCCAGCCGTGCGGCCTGTGCGGCCCTTGTCCGCCGGGGCGCCGCGGCCAGGAGCAGCCGGGGCCCGAGGCTGCTCCGTCCGTGCCGGGAACCGCCCGCTCTGCCCCGCGCTTGGGCCAGGGCACAGCTCTGCCCTTCAGGCTGCTCTGAGCAAACCGCGGATTTCTACTCAGCGCCCTTCCCGCAAGCCCAAGGCCTCTCCTAGAAAACGCAGTTTCCAGCAGCCCAGGACAAGGGCCCGGTGTGTCACTGCCTGGTAGGGCCCTTCAGGACTGGACAAGGTCTGGCTCGGGCCACTGAGCACCCGCAGTTTCAGCGCAGCCTTTCAGTCCTACCAACACTCGTTTATTTCTAAGAATAAGCCTGTACCATCCAACCTTCACTCTGAGGGAGCCCCTCATGACACAACGCATCGCCCAACGCTTCACACAGCAGTCTGTGCTCTTCACAGATGAAGAGTAAGTGCCACAAGTAGGAGCTGTTGGCCAGGTTGCTATCTGGCTCAAGTGTTAGTAGCCATAAAATACTACTTTCAAACATACTACTCAGTTTATCCTGATTTAGCTACTCCCACAAGGGTCCAACTACACAGATTTCACTGGCATTAATTAGTGATTTTCACAAGACCAGAATTTTTCACAGATTGGGAAAAAAAAAATTGAGAAAACAGTTATTCTGCTTCCTCAAGCTGATGCATAGGCTGGCAGTGGACACTATGCATTGGAAGCAGGAAAGTATTCCAAAAGGCAGTATCTTTTTAGAATACAGCACCACACTCTTTTACAGCATTTAGAAATATTCACTTAGGAGTGAATTAGGGGTTTACTCATAGGGGATTACTCATAGGACTATTTACAGGATCAAGCCCCAAACTGTTAATCTGTAGATACAGTTTACTATTCAGTTGCCTGAAACAAGTTATCTGTCAGACCATTTAACAATTTCATTGAACGAGAACTTTTCGCTGTATGTAATATTTAAGTACTTTATAGCCAAAGTACAAGATACTCTCTATTTTAATTGCTCAGATTCTTTTACTCAAATTATGGATCAATCCACCTTAACAACTAGAATTTGTTTGAAGTAAAGGGCATGTATTTCATTACAGAGTGGAAACTCCAATACTAGACACTCCTAGGATAAGTCTTTTATATCAGTCTACTGAAAAACAAAAAAAACCCATCATTTTCTCTTGCTTATGGTAATTTTTAAGCTGCAGTTCCATCTATTTAATTTGGTAAAAAAACACCACCTCACTTCCTTGAACATAAGGAAGACTGCCCTTTGTGGCAAGTATATCTCCTTCATCTTTCTTTCTGCATTGATACAAAACAATTGTTTAAACCTAGTTATTAAATCTATGTACAGCACTATATACACCTGAAATACAGTTTGATATATCATAATTAATACAAAGATCTCATGGGTAAACTGCATTCAGTACATACAAAAGCAGTTAAGCCATTCAAACTAGAATGAGCAGTTTTTTCATGAGCTTGATGGATGCCCGCAGACCTGCGTGGCAAGAAAGAAAAAGGTTTGATTGTGTTAATAGGCATATAGGTAATTGTTTCATTAGGGAAATAGGGACAGATCCCACTATACAGAATACAAATCTATATTTTGCAGCTAGGAAGATAGCTTTTAATTCTATCCTTTTTTTTTTTTCTTGTAATACTCGAGGAATAATTCCGCTCCCAGTGTAAGTTAGGGCAGCCTTAGAAGTATTACAACTTCAGCAACTTTGCCACTGAACCTAAGGATCCTCTTTTTGGCTGTGTATCAATGAAGCACAACATCCAGGGCACATAAGCACAAAACAGGCAAGAGCCAAAGGGAGTACTGAGAAACATCAACCACAAGAGTCCTCCCACTAAACAGTACAACAACCATGGACCAGGACTCAGGATCCTGAGTCTGAGGGGTTTGTAAATGTAGGAGTCAAAGATGCCACTAATAAGGGAGACTACATTACCAAATATGTGTGAATATAACTTTGGATTCAATTTTTGATAGACGTGATGTATTTGGGGTCAAAGCTAGTTATTGTAATGAATTGGGTTCTATGTTCTAAAAGCAGATGTTTGGTTAAGTATTATCAGATGGTAATACATGTTGATATAAATCTGATTTTATTTTGAAGAATCATTTTTTATTTCCTCCTTTTTTTGAGCACTATCATTGTTACACTGTTAGAAGTCATTATCAAAACATCTTTGTCTGATAGTGGGACTGGGAATAATTAGATTTAGTCCAGACCAGTCCAGTCTAATGACTCTGGTGCATTGACTTAAGACCTGACCTTTGTTGACTAATTAAAAGGATTCTGTATCAGATGCAAGTGTTGTGATTGTTTTTGATGCCCTACGGCACTTTTGGTCAGAAAAAAGATTCTACTTTGCTATTCTCAGCATGTTTTAGTTGAGGTATTTTCCATCTTCGAAGAGGAATAAATGTGTTGTTAATTCTTTGCCTTTCCATCCAAAATATTGTTTAAAAATGTTCTCAAGTCTTCACCTCAATGAAACACTAATTCAGAGATCCTGAGCCTGTGAAATATCTGGATAAACTTATGGTTTATAAAAGCAGGAACAGTTCTTATTAATGGAGTTTTTTCTTTCTCCCTTTCCTCTGCTTTCCCATTCTTAGAATGCTTATGAATCCCATGCCCTGCTCCATCAAACATTCCAGTATTGCATCTACATAGACTCACTCTATCCAGACAGCATCCTAAAATACAGATCTTCAGCATATCCCCGTTTTTGTCCCGCAGTGTTCCAAAGAAAAATGGTCAGAATTTAGCAACTCTTGCAGGAAATTGTTCCATTTTAAGTTTCACTTGGTCTTAGTTGACAGATTTCAGGCAGAAGCAAAATTACATTGCTCTTAGTGCAGACTGGATGAGCTCTCATTGCAATGGGAGGAAAGGATTAAGGCTCATACTTCCTTCACCCCTGATTTCTACTGTTCCTAAGTGGAGTTGGTGGGTTTTATCTGCAGAGCCTCTCAGTAAATCTGGGCAATATCTTCATAGTCTGAGTCAATCTGGGAAGCTGTGTTAGACTTTATCATTCAGCTGCCATGTTTGCCTCTATAGTCACAGTTAACCTGTCAATGTACTTGCTGTGAAACAAGGTTTCTGCGACCATTCCAGCTGGGTTTTTTTCATCAAATGCATCTTGAAATTGTGTATGATGGTCTTCCATGTTAACTGGCCCTAAAGACTGTACACTTCAGCTAAGTGTTCTCCCCTATTTCAAAATAAAAGAAAAATTCAAAATTGGCCAGCTAACGTGACTTCTCATACTTTTAGACATCTTCCTGTGGGAGATTTCTCTTCAAACCTTACACCATTACATTGCCTAAGTTGAGTTTTGTGGCCATTTTCATATTTTAAATGTTCCTTTTTATTTGCTAGTCCTTTTTATTTTGCTAGTAGCTGTTCCTAGATTAGTAATGGAGAAGACAGATATAAAGGTGTCACGTGAACTTCTGACCTGGCTTAAAGACTGATAAAAGTATCACTAGAGACTGTATTTCGTCTACCTATTCTCATAACTAGGGCTCATAGTGTCACAAATTTAGTCATAGTTGGTGACATTTGGTTATGCAACGTGCTTTTTTCTTTTAGTAAGGGAGATTTACTGTTGCACTATACTAACTTCCATATAACAGCAAGGAGCAATGGATAATCACAATAATCTTATTGGAAAGCTGCTGTTGAAGGGCTATTTTGCCAGAATGTTAAATTGACTATTTAATTGCACAAACAGCATTATATAAAATGAAGAAAATCCAAAGGGAAAATCTTCACCGAAGAACAGTAGTGCTACCAAAAAAACATTCCGGGGCAATTTTCTCTGGCTTGTTCAGCATCATCAAACCATTAATTCTAGGTGATACTTTCAATGACACTCCCTCAGAGGAACAATATTAGGCATTCACTTGTATGATCTTCACCTTGTATGAAGAGAATGAATAAAAAATGAAGTTCTTCACTGTGAACTATTCTCGACTAGCTATTTTCATTTAAAAAAATGTTTATTTTACTTTGACAGTCTGAAGGTTAAATTAACTCTGAGTTTTCTGTTCCACCATGAAGCTAGTGGGAAGACTCAGAGCATGCTGCTGCCTCATAAGATAGTAAAGGAAGCAATAAAATATAGCTGAAATGTTAACACACTAACACTATTAAATGTCTAAGTCACAGACTCATCAAAAACTTTCTGACCAGCGATGCTTTCTTCTGTCTAGAGCATTCAAGATCTTGATTACTGATACAGAGCCAAAGAAAATAAAAATTAATTAGGCTGCGGCCTCAAACATTCCCTGGGATGCATTTTGAATGCCATGCAGTGTTTCCTATGCATTCCACAACTTGTCTGTATAACTCCAGTAGTGATACTGCTCCTGAGCCAGATACAGAAAGGATTGAGGTTCTTTTTCTCGTTTAAGGATTTGATCCCAATTTGCTGCCATTGCCTAAACAAGAGAGAATATTTTGACCACCCTGACTATGAAAGAAGCATAAAAGTGTATTGCCGTACATATGCCTTTCTCCTTCTTAGTAAAACACTGTTAGGACATACTCTGCAACACAAATTTTCTAATTGCCTTCTCTCTATCTTTAGTGACTCTTAACTGAATTCACATGGACAGAGGGTTTTCTAAACAGTGAGGATTTTTTTGAAAAGGTTGAAACTACTAGTCTTTTAGCTGAGGTTACCAAAATCTATGTGGAGAATAGCATGTGTCACTGCAGCCATCTCACAAAATACATACACTGCACTGGGCAGCTACACTGAGACTCATACCAGCTTTTTGTTGAATAAACTTGTAAAGCAGAGCAGTAGTGGAGATATTTGCTACCAGCTCAGAGAGAAATTAGTTCAGAGCCTTTTGAAATAATTGTTCTGTGCTCTAGCTGATAAACCACAGCCTATTTATTATACTATTTATGCCTCATTGTTCAAAATGTACTTGCCTATTATGAAGGACTGCTACATTGCTAACTGAATGAAAATCTTAAATATACAGAGTCCTACCAACTTTTTGTAGAATATCTTTTGAAAGTGTATCTGCAGTTGGATATTCAGACTGACTAGTTGTCTTAATTTATGCAAATATAGCCTATAGCTAAAAGCTTTGTATATTTGTTTCCCATGGTATTAGTATTCAAAAAATGGGACATTCTTTCAAGGGCATTTTATAAATGCAGAACTATAATTTATATAGCAAATTAAAGCTTATACAAAATGTGTGCACTGAGCTACAGATTAACATATTTAATTTCACTATTACCTGCAAACCTATTTTTTTCCATCCACTGCTCTAATTAGCCATATAAAATCAAGTCAATATATTGTAAGCAATTATTTTAGTGGGAGTAGAAAGAGAATCTGAATTAAATATATGGTAAGAGATAATATCTTATGGAAATTAATATACTCATTTGTGTCAAGAAAAATGTGTTCCAGCTAAATTTTATAAGATAGTTTGGAGTTCAAACATATGACTCATGTAGAAGTTGTAGTTTTATAGCTCCTAAGATGTTAGACTGTGGATCTGCTTTTAAGTTCTTTATTAATGTGCCAGTGCTCATTCTTTGATAGCTACAGATTGTCAGTAACTACTGCCATTTCATACTCTGAAATTGTTCTTATTATGAATATTCACTCCCCCTACAGTCAAATATGTAAACTGTTAGTAACTCTGGATGTTAAAAGAAGGGGTTTTTCCATAATTTAAATGTATAAATCATACCTGGCTCTTCATATTGTTTTATTATTCGTTTTTATTTTTGTAACTATTTACTTGAGAGAATTAAATGATGGTGAAAATCAAAATGCATCCTTCCTTTCACTGAAAACAAAAAGTAATCCTATAAAGAGTAATTTTTTTCTTTTATCCTCAAAAAGTATGAAAACTAAATATGAAAACTCTTTTTAAGGAGTAAGAAAAAAAATTGATCCATGTGATGATGAACTTCAGCTGTTTCCTCCTAATACAGTTTCCAATTGTGATGGTATTCAGACAGCACAAACCGTTTTCTAGCAGTAAGAGCATTTAGCTGATCAAGTTGCTGCAATTCAGGATTTTGCACTCAGTTTCAGTTGTGGAGTCTGCAATATATGCCACAGTTAAGTTCCTTTTAAAAGAAGGATAACAGACTCAGTTCCTCTTACTTCTTGCTCATGATCTCAGAATATCCTGCACAATACAATGCTAACTACATGGAAGTCTGGTGGCTGCATAACTATCTCCTGGCTTTAGAGCAACTTTTCCCCATTTCTTGGCATAGAACTTGCTGTCTGACATAGCTGCCTTATACTTCTACTCTGCCCTGGGAGATAACATGGAATCTTACTGCTTGGAAGCACCTCCCTAAAAAGGCAAGCAGAAAATAAAATCTTTTAGAAAAGGTGCAAAAAATTGGATTATGTTTTTGTCATTTTGCCTCCAGCATCACACAAGAAGCACTAATGCACAAGAAACTTCCTGGATCTAGAACTGTAAAGAGAAGTCTTCCCATCTCATGAAAAATCAAAGTTTCCAGATGTTTTACTGTTTCCTGTCTGAAAACTGAGTGAACACTACAAAAATGTTTCAGTTCTTCCCTTAGCATTCTTTCACATTCCAGCTGAGCATCCTGGCCACTTGAAGTCTGAGGTAAGTTGTTCTCAAACTTCCCACTGTAGCCTTTTTATCTTCTATGAACAGAAAAATCTTCATTTTAAGAACCTGTTCCTGGGCAGAACATCAACTACTAACCAGCCTTAAGCAACTGTATTATAAATGTTAAAAAACCCCACATATACACACACACATATTCTCCTATGAAACAGGTGGGTTTGGAGAAATCATCATCTCAAGTGAAACTCATTCTGTTTCACAAATCCAAAATAGTTTCTCCAGCTATAGGAGGAATAATTCCCAATCTTCTATATTTATGTGTAGAAGTAAAAGAAGTGTGTACAAAATACTTTTAAATAAAACTTTCCTTAACTTTGTAGTACAAATTGGCAACATGGCCTCAACCCAATCTGTAAAAATATGTGGAAGAACTTCCAGTGTGACAGCTAAACTTGCACTCAACATAAAGTGCAGTAGGAGTGACAGAAAAAGTGACAGACAAATTAAAGAGCTACCTCTGTTTTAGCAATTTTTTTGTGACAGCATTTTAAAAGTTTGCTGGGCAATTACTCTAAAATGACAGTGTACTGCTGAGCAGGTAGTACACTGAGTACATAAAAGAACTTGTCAATAGCTTTCAAACTCACAGGAGCTTTAGTATACATCATTACATCATTAAAATATTAATTTATATCAGCTTTTACAGATGCAAAATTGTTGCTGCACCTATTTTGCTAATTAACTCTGACATTTATGCTTTTGCATAAATGTTAAATACGTCAGAGATAGCTCATTTCTACATGCTAGTTACTAGCCTGTATCAATCTGCTTGTAATATCAGAACCAAAAGACTAGGTACCCAAATATGGCCAACATTTGGGTCAGTGATGACCTTTTGCATATAATTTTTCTTCCTCAGTTTTTTCAGCTATCGAAGTACAGCCTTTGGGGGGCTGTAAAAATTTTTTTTCCATGCAGCATTTTAAAGGCATGCTCATTTTATTGTAGCAGAAATTATGTGACATATGAGTTGAGATTTTTTTTCAAAAGAAAATGGTTTGCCTACAAAGCAGATACAAATATGGTCATGTAACAGAAAATAAGTAATACTACTGAAGAAATATTTTGCATCCGCTTTATATTACATACCTTCTGTGTGCTTTTTTGGTACATATTTGCTCAATACTAATAATGGACCACTTTAGCAGTTTAAAGATTCTCTGCATATTTCAGTAAAAATTGAATAAGTTTTGTTTTCCTCACACATATCAGAGGTTTTCCAATCACTTTAAAGAAGTACTCTCCTAATCTTCCCAGACAAAGTGACTAGTTACATTTTTCATCACATTACTCTGGCTTATGAGGTGTTAGAATAAGATGATACAAATTTAGTTTATATCAGAATTATTAAAGTGATTCTAATGCCTTTAGCAAAAAATATTAATCCTGGACAAACTCTGCTCATGGACAGTCAAAGCACAAATAAATAGGGCTTTTCACTTCCATCATACAAGTTTAAATCTATTCTACTTTAGTATTGTCCAGAAATTAACAGGTGTAAGCTGGCCTAAGTTCCCTGTAGGAAACCAGTACTAAAACAGATGGAGATATACAGTACTGCAGTATTTTGTTATATACTGAAAGGAACTTATGAGCCACCCAGGCCTCTCTTCCATCTCATCAATACTTTTAATGTTAGTGTGTAAATGTGGGGGAAAAGGTAAATGCTAACCAAGAGGATTTCCTATCAGCCACGTCAAATATCTCCCGTTGTGTTCTTTCCCCAGTCCTTCATACAGATTTGTACTTGGGGTCATCTCATGGCACACTTTGCATCCTGCTGCTACAGAATAGAGCCAGTGTGACAGCCTAGTACCAATGACATGAATTTTCAGAAATTCTTAAACATTTCTAGTTTTAAAAAGCAATGCATTGGGATAGTACTGATAGAGTTAAAGCCAGTTCAATGTTTTCTGAAATTAAAGTGCTTTTTTTAAGCAACACAATACAAACCATCACTGTTATTAAAGATAGGCTGTAGCTGGTGCTTCCCAATAGTACTTGCTCAAACCCACACTCAGATAATTTTCTTCATTCATACAGAAAACGTGTGGGGAAGATGTTTCCAGTGAAATCATAGCCAGTCGTGTAGGTGAAGGGTATTCTGGAACTCTGCTGCATTGGCTGCAATGTGTCTAAAGTCCTGTAGCTATCAATCTCAACCCCTGCCCTCTACCTGTTTAAAGACATTGCACTGCTGAAGAGTAGTTCACAAACTTTCATGTACTATTCACAAAATGTATGAAATTTTGCACCTTAAGATTCTCTTCCACCTCAAAACCCAGTTCTGTTCAAATACTACAGTATCTAGATTCATGCCAGCAAGTGCAGCACTACCACAAAATAATACAAGTACAGCTCTCCATTAGATCCTGCAAACCAATATGCAGGAGGTATTGTGTTAAAACAGTAATCTTAATCCTAAAATATTTCTTAAAAGCTGCCTTCCAAATTCTGGAAGTTTGAGCCACATAAGGTTATTAGGTTATCAAGTTTTGACCAGCAGTTATATGCACAGTTCAAACACACTTCTCAACATCTGGTCAATAGCTGTACCCTATTCAAGTATTGAAAGTCATCCTCATTGATCTTGTTATACAGTACTTTTAAAAATTATTAAATTGTTATAGAATAATTCCCAGTGTTTCATATCACATAAAATGTGTATTTTGAAGATTTGTGCCATCTCTCCAATCACACTCACAGGAAGCAAAATAATGCAAAAGCAGCAGTACAAAATGTAGTTAATATTGACATTAAACTATGTATCAGCTACTCCAGGTGTTATGAAGTAAACTTAAATCTACATCACTAAGGAAATTCAGCAGTAAGAAAACAGTTTTCCTCTGAGAAATGTGGCAAAACTTGCAATACACATTTCTCTCACTGAATTAACTTCTCCCTAGTTACAACAGTCCAACTGGAGTGTCAAAAATGGCTTTAGTAACACAAGAGTTCGAACTGCATTCAGGCAGAACTCCCATGAAAATAAATGGGAATCTCTCCTACAGCTCTGTTTCTGAAAATGCATACTCATGTGGCTATTGAAGGCCACAGGCCTGCATGTTTAAAATTAACTCCACATCAATGTATGGGCTCAAAGCCTAAAGAAGAAGTATATAACTGAACCTTACAGGAACAATGGCTCAGAGATTCCAAAAGGAATTGCTTAAAAAACTTATATTAAGAGTGCAATGCTTAATGTTTCTAGTCTCCTTTGAAAAATCTCTTCATTTACCTCAGCTATTTCCTGAGTAGCTCAAGCCTTCTGTGTGCCAGGAAAAAAGAGAAGAGATATCCTCACTGCCTTAACTATTCATGCACTAGGATTCATGCACTATATGAATAGTTTTGATCCAGATCAAGTTCTACACTTTATCAAATACCATAAATATCTAAATATGATAATGCTAGACCTGTATTCATTAGTGCTTTAGTCAATGGGGACATATTTGTAACAGTAAGACACTGTCACTTCCGAGGGAAAAGATCATTTTGTGACAGGTAAATTATTGCTATATCTCATTAGGAATGCTATGTTCCTGTGCTAAGATATATCAATTGCAAAGGGGTAATCATCATAATAGCATCAAGATGTTGCTATATATAATCTAGAAATCAGAAGAATGTGTTCCCCTTGGGCCTGCACTGAAATTTCAGTGCAATTATCAATACTTTACAATCAATTTCTGCTAACTTTTCTCCCATAAATCAACAGTGCACACCAATACCAAACAACCAAAGCATTCCTTTAGATGGGCAGCTCTTCAAGATCCCAAGCTTTAAAATGACAACTATTTCTCTAGTTCAGAATCAGCTGTATCAGTGTCATCTCATTCAGCAAGGAAGTCTTAGAGACCTCTGCCTGATGCTAGGGAGCACTAATAGTGTCATCTGACCTGAAGTGATCCTGGGCATCCCCTGAGAGACTGGTTGCTCTTACATGCAATTCTCTGTCCATAGGTTCTACTGTACCAATCTGGTGGGATTGGCTGTATCCATACTGACAAAAATAGAAACTTGAGACCTCAGATTTAGATCATAAATACTGACAACCTTTCCTCCTGTTACACAGCTAAAATAAGCCACGAGAAATATAAATATTTCTAGTATCAGGCATTTCAAATTGAACTAAAATTTCCTGCAAAAAGGAAGTCAGTCCTTTCCCCTTGATTTACTGCATTGACAAAGGAACCCCTCCTGAATTACATTAGAGCATGTGAATCAAAAATTGCTATTAGATATGTCAAAATATTACCTCATAAATTTTTAGAATCAGAGATTACACCATAAGTATTTTTAATGAAACCTAAAAACAGAAAAGTGAATTTAAGTCTTTAATTCATTAAGAGCTAAACTTTCAAGGCTGAGGGACATACATCACTTCTAGGGGATTCCTAACAAATCTAGATTTTTCACCATGATAGGAAAATGTGACCAGAGTAATAATACATGGTGTTATATACTGCTACACAACTTAGAAAAATTACATCTGCTATTGGATAGATGTGGAAAGAGTCTGCATTAGCAAGCTTCCTGCTGGGTCTCAAACATACATCAGTAATGGTTTGTTTTCAGCACAAGAAAAATTGCCATTGTCATATTCCAAAGTAAGCGTAAATTGTTTTATTATAAACTCCCTGTTGGTCCCTGTTTAACTGAGAAATCATTCAATCTAAATTTATCTTTTCTCTGTGGCAAGGCCATGTGCTGGTATCACCAAATTTTGCCTCAATAAGACCAGTATTTCTGTAAAAGACAGACTGCACTCTTGATCTTAAGCAACCTACCATACATTAACTCTTAGTTTGCCCTCATTTCCTTTGATTTATAATCCAAGGCACTCAGTTGCATGAAGAAAAGACCTCATTGTTGTTGATTCACAAGGCAATCAGTCTCTACAAACTTCTATAATGCTTGACAATTCAACATTCATGCATATGAAAATATACATTTCAGAAACACTGAAAATTAATGAAAACTGTCCCCTATTTATATGAATTCCTGTAGCCTCAATAGAAAGAAATCCTAGTCCAGATTAGTAATGATAGATATACCTATTCCAGCTATCTTCCATGCACTTCGTTTTCATTTGATTTGCAAGAGAACTGACCTGCTTAAATAATGCCACTTAAATGTACACAAAACCAATATGTAGCCTTTTTTATTTTCCTTTTTTTACATTTTTTGCTCTTCCATCTTATCTTTAGCATCTGATGGCAAAGTGTCAAAGACTCAAAAAGAACAGCAAAGCAAGCACTCAGACATCATACAGGCTCCAATTAGCATGAGAAGGTGTTATTGTTGTGTCCAAGCTCCAGCAAGGAAGGCTTTGTTGACGATGTAATTTTTCACACGTTGTGCCATGAAATGTCAACCTGAAGCAAAATCAAATCCACCACCCCTAATGTCACAAACAGCTCCATTATACCATCAAGAGCACAGCTGAGGAAATAGAATGAAGCTAGGTCCCCAGTAAATACTTATCTGCTAAAGATTAAAAGTGTTATATGCATTGGAAATATTATAAGTTTGATTTTTATATGTACACATCTGCCCACATTCAAAAAGGGATAGACTTGTTTAAAACAAAACATTTCCTTTAAATTTTTTTAATTGGCAATTACAAACAAGCAAAGCATCCTTCCTACCCACTAATTTAACCTCTGGGGAATAGCAATATATTTTGCATCTTACCACTCTTCACTGAAAACCTGGAGCAATTTCTATACTTTCTTTAAGAAAGGAGGTTGAAAAACATGATGTTACTAGAAACTGTGGGGATCCACTGTTTTCTGTCTCCAGCTTCTCCATGTTCTCACTGGCCAAAGTAGCAGCCAGCTCTTGCTGGCTCAGTGTGACTTGCACAGGCAAGGCAAGGCAAGCCAAGTCAGGTGGTATGTGCTGTCTCACAAGAAAGAAGACAGGATTGCTTCTCTAATTATGTTAATGAAGGGTATCCTTAAAGCATGTAATTCATTCCTCTTTTATAGGGCTTTCCAGAAGAGGATAGTTAGGGAAGGGCATAGCATGTACTATTTAAAAAATAAACTATTATTTACTGAACAGAAAAAGCCCTAGTCCTTCCAAATATCTTTTTTTAATGGGATTTTTCCAGTTCTTCTTCTACACCAGATTTGGGCTTTTTGTTTGTTTTTTTTTGGGGTTTTTTGGGGGTTTTTTTTTGGGGTTGTTTTTTATTTTTTTGCATATCTGGAGAAAGTAGAAGCCACAAGTGGTGAAAAATGATAGTTTACTCCAGGTGATTGGGCGATCTTCCAAATTAAGAAGGGAGTATGTCAATGATATTTCTGCAGTATGCAGAAATTTAAGCATTTATCTGGATAGTGGGTGCTAGCCTATGGCTTTGATGCAGCTTAAACTGAGTAGGGAAAGGAAAGCTTAAACTGTGCAAGGAAAGAGAACCTGAGTTCGCCTCTGCCCCTCCTGCCTCGTTGCTGTGTTTCCATTCAAAAGCACAGGATGGAGAAGCTGGAGAGTTCCTGGAGCACACTGCTGCTCCCCACTGCCGGCTGGTAGGTCCCAGCCAGCCCAGCTGGGGCTAATTTAAGAAGTCACAGGTGCAGCAATAATCTACCAGCAGGAGCTAAGTTGTTGTTGTTACACTTTTGGGTATAGAACTGCACCTAGAGACTGACATCTGTCTCGGGTATGAACTTACATCAGGCCTGCTAAGACCATAAATCTTCAGCAGGGACCTCAGAAATTGGAGAGGAAGAGAAAATTTAGCTCTTCCCTGAGTTTTGGAATATGTGGTATACTGTGTTATTCTGGAGATCCCCTAGTCTACAATGAGATAAAAATTAAGAATATTTGTAAGGAAAAGCAGTGACTTTAGCTGCTACTGGCTTTCTTTCCTGTTGGGAAAAGCAGTTTGTGAAATATCATTAGATAGTTTCTTGTAGCAGCATGATATCTCTTTATTAAAACCCATTGATGTAACTAGGAAGCAAAACTATTGCTAGAGAAAAGCATGTATCATCCCAGTTACTATCTTCACAAGGGTGTGTTTCAGAAAGACTTACATTGGGCCAATAAATAATTTGTGGGTTTTCTGTCCAAAAAAATTGCTGTCTCATGATATTCAAGTATAACTTTAACCTTTCTTTGGACAAGCATCTAACAATGAAAAAAGAGATTATTAATTTGAATATAACAGCCTTAGAAAAAAAAAGATTTTTTTATTAGTCAAAGTCAAGAGCAATAACTGTGCATTCAAGAAACACATCCAAAATGTGGTATGCTTAGTGGTAGAATCTCACCTATCTCAGAGCTACCAAAACCCAAAAATCTCTTAATGAAGTATGAGTGTATAATTCTGACAAAAAAATGAAGAGTGTTCACCTTGTGAATAAAGAAGCACAGATACCCCATTAAAGGACATACTAGAGCTGGAGAATGAAAGCTAGGAAACCACTGTAGATAAAACAGGAAATAAAAAGCAGCCACATACATTTGATTTCTCAAGACTTTTGAAAAGGCAGTAGTTGAGAAAAACAAAGTAGAAGAAATCAAAGCAAAGTTTATTTTTTGACATTTCCCTTCCAAGACCAAAAAATACAAATAGGTGAAAAAAGCATTATCTGAGGATGATGTGAACACACTAATTGGCAGGCTGGAGAGTGAGTAGTGAAGGGACTTACTTACAAGGTGAAGAACATTCCAAGTGCTGGGAGAAATTACTTGCACATTAATCATTCACCATCTGGGAAAGAATTAGTATGCCTACCCACTCCTCAATGACCACAATTTCTGGGGTTTATTGTGGTTGGAATATTATTTAAATCAAAAATATGAACAAGTTAAAAATATTTTGTTTCACAACACATTTCATTGCTATCAGTTTTCTACTAACAAGAAGTGCTAAATAGATGTCCTTTCATACCTGACTTGCTTGTTCTATTTCAAAATTCAGCTAGTCAATCAATTTATTTCTATCTGTACACTTTAAGAAACATGTTTGGAATGAAAAAATACCCTTTTTAAGGCTGCCTTTCTCCCATCTCCAATTTTGTTCATTCTAGCTGTTTGTTAGAGCACAGCTGTAGTGCACTACAAGCACAGGGGGATGGGGGGGAAGGGAGGGCTTTGGAAGGGCATCTGGTTCAAGGTTAAGATGAGATAAAACCATAACTTGCTTTAGACTTATCTATGTCTCATCTCAGCTGTGTGATATAACCCTCTCTTCTTGCTGAGCTGCACTATCTCATGCTGATACTGTGTATCAGCTGACAGACATTCTGAGCTTTATTCTTGCCACTGTGATTTCAAAAGATGGCTACAATGAAGTATGGAAAAGTATTTAGCAGACTGAAGGAAATTGGGAAATAAGTTTTATAGTAATGTGTTTCACAACCATTAGTCAGCTAAATCTGCATCTTGTAATAAAATATTTACAATTATTGTCAGTGAAATTAAGGTTCCATTAATTTCCAGTTCATTCTTAACTGTGCCTTGCTATTTTCATGTTAATTCAGACTATTTTAAATATACTCAGCTCTTTGATGTGCCCAATGGAACATTTTCAAAAGTAACTAATTTCAGAAACAACAGGATCATAAGTTAAGTTAGGAATAATCTGCAGCAGAAAACTACTTTAGGGTGTTTATTTTAGGGAGTCCAACACTGTCTTAAGCACAGAAAATGGCTATAAAATGCAGAGCAGGTTTTGAGAAGATTTCAGATGAATTCTGGAGGTACTAGGCAGTAATATTACCCAAGCCAGCAAATATCAAGAGGCTTTCAAAGGTTTCGGCTTTGGCCCACTTCAGTGCAAAAGCCATGATGTTGATTCTAGAATATTTTTTTCTTCCTGCATTACAGAAGTAACTAACAGTTCTCTACCATTAAAGACTGGTCAGAGCTTTAAGCTTCAGCTGCAGTGAGTCCAGAGATGCTTACATCTGGTTTTATGCTTCAGTGACCACTGAGTCTCAGTAAAGTAAGTTAATAGCTTGGATTTTGATCCTGTTTTGCTCTTGTGCCATAAAATTAAAAGAAAGAGTTGTCTTCTGTCTTCCACCAACCATTCTAAAATGTCTTCTTAAAAGAACATGTGTTTATTTATGAGAAAAGCTTCAAATAATTTAAATTTTGTGTTCAGAACAAAGGACACTGCATTTACAAGTAAATTCCACTTACTTGTTTCTGCAGCATCCATACCTGATACACTTCATCAGAGATTCTGGTTTATAAATCTTAAATTTGTAGTAGATAACCGTGGGCCCAGAAATACTATAACTGTAAAATATTTGCTTCTGATTTGTTTTATTCAATTTCTATTATTAAGCCTTATTAAAGAACAACTGCACATTTATTTCATATGTTATGCAATATGCAAAATGTATAGGCTTGGTTACTCCACTATGTTTTTGATAGCAAAAATAAAATTTCCTAAAACAAGACTGAAAATCATTTATGGACTACCCCTGCTCTGTTTTCCATTCAGCATCTAAATATTCAAGGCAAAACAAAGCTTAACTCCACATGTTATGAAAACTACCATTTAAAATTTATTTATGTTTAAAATTACCTACAAAACTTTTCTTCTAAACCGCAGTTGAGGTATCAGTTCTTTAAATATATTCATCACATTTACCAGAATCCTATCATCTCTCCTCTTCCTATTTAATTAAGAATTACTTTTGCCTGCCACAGGAGAATCAAAAGAGCTTTCTTTTGAGTTATTCAGAGAGTGGTAAAATAACACATGCAGATACAGCAGCTGACAACATAAGCAGGGTCAGTATTAGGACAAACTGGCCAAAAAGAGCAGCTTTTGGCATAATTTTAATCAGTCCTTGGGTACATGAAATGTCATGGAGTTTCATATGAAATGAAATTATCCCTTTCTCTTAGCTTATTTTTGTTCCAACTAATCCTCTAACTCTTTATTAAACATTATCTTTACCATCTGCTCTGGGTGAATGTTCAACACCTTGCAGAAGAACTCTGGGCTGATTGGTTTTTATGAGCAACACGATCTGAGTTTTATGCACATACTTAGGATTATGTCAAGGACAAAGAGGATGAATAATCCATTAACTATAATAAGCAGGAACCCATATCAGTGAAGCTCAAACATGCGTTATGTTTCAAAAGGAAAAGATGAATTAGAGATATGTGGATCATAAAATACACATAACCCAAGACCCTCTCTACACCAGAACGTAATTTCCATACATACATACTCCACTAAACAGCATTCCTGAAAGTGATGTTTCAGTCTTGACCAATCAGACGTTATAGTGCTGAAATGGAATTTCCAGGCCTACAACATGCAAAGAAATAGCTCTGCTGAACTGGGCATTTCCTCTAAAGTGGAACAGATGGTAGCAAAATATCTGCCCCGTGCACAGGTCTTTCAACCACACCTATATGGTCAATAATAGAACTTCACTCTATTTTCATACTTTCAGTAAGCCACTAAAATAAGTCATCAAGGAAGTGCTGCTGTTTAAAGTCACAATTTAAAAATTTACACTTAAAAAGTAATTGTCAAAAGTTAGTCAAATGTTGCTATCAAATAGATCCAGTTATTGCTATCACTCTTTGATTACCACAAACACTAAAAATAACATTACCAGTATTAATTATGATATTGAGGGTAATGTGTATCAGCCCACCAAGACTGCATTTGCCACAAAACACATAACTGTAAGAGTTTGGTTCCTTGCTTGCAATAGTTCATGTAATTACTCACCTTTTTCACCTTTCTACATCTTCTGCAATAATTTGTCTTCCTCTGGCTAACCTTTCAGACCAAAGTATTTACCTTTTCTTCCACTATAAAGGTTTATGGTCCCAAAATGAACAACTGTTACAATAGTATTTGATAACAGTATATTATCAACAGAAAATATCTGGACAGTAAGTCTTTACTCATTTCCATTGATGCAGAAGGTTTGCACCATATATCCTTGCAGTATGCTCTAAGGCCTAATGACTGACTACTCTTCTAAACAATTTCAGTAACTTGTTGAGAATTACTTAACTCACAGTGAGCAGTGTTCTTCACTGCTGTATCATTCCATACATGAAGGGAAGGCTCAAGGTTCTCCACTAATATAAGGGTTATGAATTCTGTTGATTTCAATAGAACTGTGTTGATTTGAATCAATGGGTGATCTATACACTTTTACAATCAGTGAAACAGTAAGGACTCAGAGAAATAGTCATTACTAGCTACTGGCTATGCTGCTAAAGACTATGAGAATTGTCCAGCTGAGAGCTTTGGCAACAGAAGGCTGTATTAATCCCAAAATTCAAACTTCAGTACTGCATGTGCTTTGGCTCACCAGGGACCTTGACTTCTTTACCTGTTCCTGTAGTACACACTAGGGGCAAAACAGGCTTAGAAGCAAATCACAGAAACCATGCTCCATGAACCATGCTCCAGACCACTGCCCTCATGGCTCACTGGATTAAAGGGAGATCAGATTAGACCCGAGATCATTTACTGTATGGAGACCTGGTCAAGTTGCTTACCCTAATCTAAATCTCAAGTGTGCTAAGCAACAGATGAAAAGCTACACAATAATTGCCTAGCTCAGGTGCTTGGTAAACAAACTTTCCTATACTTCCAGACTAGTGACCAGTTTAGAAACAAAACCTTACTAAACTTTTATTTAGTAATAAATAAAAAGTAGTACAGCTGAAAGAGCCCAAAATAGCATTACACTAAGTCACAAACAATAACCCAGTATCTTCCTCTCCAATTCCTCCAGGCATGGGCAGCATTCAGTGATAGTCATAGGTGGGCAAGGAAGGATCCAGTATGTTTATGTCACAGAATTTCCCATGTAAATAATTAGCTGCTTAACACACACCCAAGAGTTCTTCCTAGACTAACAAGTCTTTGTGAATCTCTCAGTTCAGAATACAAACTTCATTACTAAATGAAAGAATAAACATACATGATATTCAGAGTAAATCTCATCTAAGATAGGATTTTATTATTCTTAAATAGACAGAAAAATGGGTACACTCAAGTGTAGTCAGAGGTCTGGGCCACTCAGCAGAAGACATCCCTATCAGCTCCCATCCAAAACATGGAATTTCAGAGATTCTTCAAAAGTACAGAAGGGAGTTACTTTTTTACTGTTAATGCTTCCATTAAACTTCTTTTTATGAAAGTAAAGTTACTTTCCAGTGCAAATTTTGAACCCAATGGGAATTTTAAAACAAAAGATAAATGTAGTGTTCATTCTTATCTAGAAAGTCTCTCCCCTCCCTAAATCTTATTACATTACATACATGCATGATTTAGATGAGGTAGGACAGTGAGACATAAACAAGAATCTTCTGTAAAATAACACCTTTGAAATTATAAAAAGAGGAAAGCAAAAGAGTTATGTAAAGTGTTAAAGGGTAATAAAGATTTTATATCTATCTTAACTGTTAGCATGAGTAATACACAAAATGGATTTGTTTTAGGTTACCAGCTTTTATCCAGATTATCCAGACTATCAGCATCTGGTTTAAGTCCCCAGTGTAACCATCTGTAGTAATGTCACATGAAGGATTAGCCTTATCTGACATTTGTAATGAATATATGGATGGAAGAAGAGGAAGGAGTGTGACATAGAGTACAATTGTTAAACCTTAAATTCAGGTGAAACCACATCTCTATTCACTGATTCTAACCATGGGGTTTTTTACTTTTCAAATGTTAGCATATGTATTGAAAGACAACACATCCTCATTGATTTTTTAAAGAAAAGCAGGCAAACTGAGAAAAAAAATATATTTGACCTTTTAAACATAATTAGAACATTAAATAAAAATAAAGCCTACTTCACCATGTTCAGCTATGACAGATGGGTATGATCACAAAAACATCAAAGGTAGGCTTATCCTAATCCTGTAAAGTGGTAAGTGCCTCCTGAAAGGTCCTGAGTGCCTTCTAATCCTACTGAGGATAGGCTGCAAGTACAATGACAGGTAATGGGAGCAAGTAACAGAGGTAATAGTGAGCTTTCCTGGCCACATGAGGAACAGACTGTATTAAAAAGATCTGATATGTTAGGAAATCACCTAATTTATCTAAACACAGAAATGAGAAAGTAGGAGGATGTGTGTTTATTTTCTGCTCTCTGTAAGTTAGTCCCACATCATGCTGCCCGAATTCAGAAAACCTGGCTTCTCTTCCAGGCTTTGTTATTTGCATAAAATTGCACAGTGTCCCAGGTCAATATATTTAACCCTTAGCATCAGTGTCTTCTTTCCATAAATGGTGAAACTGAAGTGACCTCTTCTCAAGAGATCATGAAGTTGGGCAAAATTGACAATATATAAGAATCTATGACCATGATTAGTTTTGCTGCATCAAAATGTATGATGAAAAAGCTGGGGTTTAAAGCAGAAAGAAAAACTCAAATCCTACAAAATGTTTTGATTTGAGGATTTCCCCTTTGGGTACAATCAAATATTTAGGATAGGGAAAAGGAGAATAAAGGATTCTATCAACTTAAGGCAGGTACCACTACCTTTGGAAGAACAGCTGAATTGGAATGACTGCTGATCAGGTTAAGTTCAACAGGAGTATTTTTATTTAAAAATGGCCTGGTGAAAGGTCTCAGTGAAGATGGGCTCTGCATTTCGAGACTGGGTGATATGAGAACACAGTCCTGCAATGGAGTGTAGCAGCTAAACAAACAAGGTGTATTGTGACAATGCCAACCACTCCTGCCCAGTTTAAAACAAGCTTGCTAAGTCACACTGCAAATGTACCTTGTGCAGTCACAGATGTTATCTAGTGCAGCCCGAGAACTCAGCCTCAGCCAGTTTTATCTCATCACAGTGAAACTCTAGAATGTTCCCATTGGTCATACAAGACATGGATATCTTATTTCCTTTAGTGAAATGGACACAATTAACAGTTGATATTAAAAAAAGGCTTCTTCATATGTGTATTATTATTAGATGTCACATGTCCATGAAGCTCAAGCTTGGAGTTTTTTTCAAGTATCCAGATACCTGTTACCAGGCAGAGGTCAAATGCCTACATTTTATAAATTTGCATGAGACATTTTTATAGCACATGCTGTATTGGCACCATTGCCCAATGCTGCATGCAATTACTTTGTTGTTGCTGTTGTTGCTGAGGGCCAAGCTCTAACAAATTAAATTTAGAGAAGGGAAATAGGCTTATATGCAAATGGAATTAAATGCTGACACAAGGATAAAACAGCCCTGGATTTAGGCAGGGCTCTCCCCCCGACTTTTTAACCAATCATTAGATTTAAATTGAACAGACAGATTCATCTTTGATTTAACTCCACTGTAATCAATGGAACTGCAGCAGGGATGAACCCAAAGCAATATGTTTTTGACAGGTTTTATGCAGTGGCTATCCAGAATGAAGTAGATGAAACAGATTTATTTTTTTTTTTGCTTATAATTGATGAAATTATTTCACCATCCCCAAATCCCTACATCAAGGAAATTAGTTGGTGCATAAAAATGGATAAAGTAGGCTGTTGCATGCCAAATACCAACTGCTGACCACAGGCTCTGTACCCAAATACACAAAGCCAAAATATTTATCTGACTTACCTGTGATCCAGCTCAAGCTCCCTAATGGTGTCAGTGCAGTTGGATAATTGCATGGCTTCTCCTCAATGTCACTTGAGCTGCATAAAAAGGATGAGTACATTTACTATGTCTGTAATATTAGTATCATATATAAATAGTGGCTGAACTTAGCAAATTATGGAATGACAGTTATCTGATCATTGTTTTGAATAATGATCATTAAATATGCATTTCAGTAAACTTTTAGAACCCTTGGTTGCATTTTGTGCCCTTGTTACATTGCTTCCTCCCTTCTCTGTCTCCATTGGCACATCTTGTGTTTATCAAAATACTTAATAAATTAATGTAGGACCAAAGGACTGTGACAACAGGCACTGTATATGTAGCTGATGAGAACTAGGGACTATTGCTCATACCAATCTGACAGACTCTGGTTTTTTTAGCACCTTTTTTTTCATCAACTCCTCTTCATTCTTCTCTCCCTTCCTAGTTTTCCATTGTTTCTTTTCAGCTGACAGCTCATTGCTTATTTATTTATTCATGGTCTCATTTTTTGGTTTTAAGGATTCTTTATTCAATGGTAAGTTCAGAGGTACAACAGTTTGTTATTCCACACTGCCACTGCTCTGTACTAAAGCCACCAAATGATACAGAGAACTTCTGTATGGATGTGTAGCTTTACCCTTCTTGTGTCACAGTTTCCACTCTTACGTTGCTTTTTCCCACAAAAGGTTTTAGCTTCTTTTTCACTGTATATGCTCATGTAAAGCTAATTTTGGTAACTGCCAATGGTTAACCAACTATACATGAAGCATAACAGACTTCCTGCTGGCTCCTATGGCATGATCACCACCAGCCAGAGTTTGCAGATTATCTTCTTGAAATATTAGAGTAGGACAGTGCTTTTTACTTAGTGACCACAATAGTCAAAAAGTAAGTCCATGCATCAAACATTCATTAACCTCTGCAGTAGAGATATCCACAGCTGTTGGAGGATATAGGGATTGGGACTTGGGACTATAGGTATTCTAGGCAAAGACAGCAAAGCAGACCAATTTCAAAAAGCAAAACTATTTCCAATATCAATTTATTGGTATTATCACCACACTATTACCAATTTATTTCCAAAATACCAATTTCAAAGCAAACTCAAATCAGATCTAACAGCCCTAGAGAAACATGTATTTCCTTTGTATATCTTGTCTTACCTACATAAAAACAAGAGGTAGGAATCTAACAAGGCCTAGCATTGAACTTACATTGAGGGGATTACTGATCTTTGTTTACATTTGCTGCTCTGTAGCAAATCATTAGGGACATAGCAAAACAGTGCTTATCAGTACTATTATACTAAATGGAGGTGCTTGAATCAGGTCTAAAGCACATACAAACTGCTCTTCCTTTCCTCAAATATATGTATTTCCTCCCAAAGCACAAAGCAGGTATTTGTTAAAACCGCATTTTACTCACTAGAGATTTTTGAAAGTATAATCAGAATTACTTTGGCAACATGCAGTCCTGTGATAATATGTACAACAGAGAGAATTACGGTGGCACCATGTATTTTAATGCAAAACTAGTTTTAAAAAAAAAAAAGTTATGAAGATATAAGTCAATAAAAAGTGTGGAAAGCAACTGCTTTTATAATACACATCTAGCTTTAAAGAGAAGGGAAAGATACTATCTTTACAAGTATGCCACTGTACAACTTATAGGAAAATAAGATTTTTCATTTCAGCTACTAATAGTTTCCAGAACATAAAGCATAAAAGTCTGAGTACTCCCTTTGTTCAAGCAGTAAAGGTCTCAAGTTTTTACCCTATTCATATTTGTTATCACATTCCAATCATTTGTATTTCATTGATTTCAAAACAGAGAAAACAGTCCATCAAAATAATGCTTTTTATAGATGTTACAAACTGTATTACAATTCTTCTACATTTTTCACCATGGAAACTACAGTAATTTTCAAGTAATAAAACTTCATGCTTACTTTCTGGAGTTCTAATTCTAAACATTTCATTCTGTTCAGTTATCTGGTGGTACCACACTCAAAAGCATTCATTCTTCTCAAGTGAAAAAAGCAGAGTTAGAGATGGTAACTGATATTTGCATGAATTCAGGAATCTAAGCAAAACTAAGATATTGGATGGTTGTTCATTAAGAAGTCAAGTCAGCATTCAACCATCCCTTAAAATATTTCTAATATTAGTAAGAAAGTCTTCAACTCAAACTTATAAGCATTCCCTAGTCTTTCAACAGATGAAATTAAAAAGGCATCTTAAGGAAAGACACATGCATCAAATCCAGTATGTGGGAAAAAACTTGCTGGATTACTATCAAACTCATGGAGTAACATTAACTGCTTGCCTTCAAACTTCAAAGTGGTCCATTAATTTTTAGCTCTTTCTTCTACTCCAGCTTTGAATTTCTTCTTTTTGCCTGCCAAAATACCTGAATTGATCTATGGTTGCAAGAATATGCTTCTCCATATGTTTCTTGTGTCTGCAAAGAATCAGTTTCAAAACCAGTTAGAGAACTCGATCTGAAGGGAGGCTGTCCATAAAATCAGTTAATCAATTCATGAATACACTGTAGAGTTTTATGCTGAAATAATTAGAAACTTATTTAGTACTCTTTAAAAGTCCTGCGCGCGCCCGGCTGATGCGCGGGGAGGGCTCTCTTTGCCCTGGAGCCCCCGCCGGGCTGCGAACGCCAGGGCGGCCGGCCCTGCGCGGCCCCGCCAGCGCCGCTCAGCCACAGCTGGGAACGGCCGGCTAAACTGAGCTGGGGAACGGCCGGCTAAACTGAGCTGGGGAACGGCCAGCTAAAGCTCAGCTGGGAAAGGCCGGCTAAACTGAGCTGGGGAACGGCCGGCTAAAGCTCAGCTGGGAAAGGCCGGCTAAAGCTCAGCTGGGAAAGGCCGGCTAAACTGAGCTGGGAAAGGCCGGCTAAAGCTCAGCTGGGGAACGGCCGGCTAAAGCTCAGCTGGGGAGGAGCTGAGCCGCCTAAAGCTCAGCTGGGGAACGGCCGGCTAAAGCTCAGCTTGAGAGCAGCCGTCTAAACCTCAGCTGGGGAAGAGCCGGCTAAAGCTCAGCTGGGGAAGAGCTGAGCCGGCTAAACCACAGCTGCCAACGGTGCACGGCTCTCGCACCGACTAAAAGGCTCTCGCATCTTCTACTAAGAACACTCCCTCTTCATTTTTTCCCAGTGCTAGAAGTGTATGAGTCTTTTATCCAAACTAAATAATGTTCCTAAAGAAAGTTTTATATTCCTTTGGGAAGAAAGTAGTAAAATGAAGAGTTGGATAAGAGTCTCTTACACAAAACAAAGCAAAATATTCAAAATACGCAAATGTGTAACCGTCATAAATAAATATCTACTATGGAATTTAAAAAATGGGTTCATTTTGAGAAAATTCCCCATTCATGGGAAAGCACCCGCAACAGAGAGAGAAAGAACAAATGCAAGTAAAAGGAATCAACCAAACACAAAATCTGAGAGAATTTTCAGGGAAAAGCATTTTACCACTTCTAATATGATTGAATATGCAACTTACAAATAAATAGTCCAAAGAGTGGGAGAAAAAATTAGTAACAATTTCAGATCAAATTGAAATGAACCACTGGATGGCACTGAACCGTGAAACAGGAGAATTTGGATTCTTCTTGCAGAGTTTTGTCTGACTTGTTATGAAATTTCATTTGCTATCCCATCTTCCTCAGTATTGTCCATTCCCTTTCTCAGCTCTGGTGATTTACAGAAGTTATGGACCAGTTCTCACAGTGGACACATCTATGCTAAAATCAGAAGATTGATGGTGGGGGGTGAATGAAAACATTCCCAGACTAGCTTTACTCTCACTGCCCTGCTCAACAGACTTTAATTGTCCCAGTAAGTATCCATTATGTCTTTCAGATCTGCATCCTGTGCTGTAGTCCATGTTTCCTGTCAAAGTTCCTTGATAAAGCTTCTTTCAGCTATGCCTACCAGTCCTTCCCTCCCAGCACTTACATACAGTGCACAATAGTGATTTTGAATAGGTGACACCTGGATCTCAATGGGCTCTCTTAAGCACTATTTTATAATACATAAAACTAAGTGCTGCTGAAATACAAGCAACTTCCTTGCACTGATGATATGTTGCTGGACTAGCCCTGCTTTTCACCCAGATTGCTTCTAACAAGCATTTCCTGCAAGTCTGGGCAATTCATGCCCCTGTGCCTGGAGTGTGGATCCCTGCAGTTGGTGCACTGAGCAGTCCCAGCCGGTGCAAGCTCCCTGCACCAGGCCCTGCAGGCAGACAGCCTGGAAATGCACCAGGGAGCAGATGCATCACATCCTCCTGCAAGCACTGCAACAGCCACTGCACGGGTGCTTGCCTAATGCCAACTGTATGATGTGTATTTCCTGTGCTGAAGGAAATTGCATCTTTCAGAAATTGCATCAGGCTCTGGCAAAAAAATAAAGCAGCTAGGGAGAACATATTTCAATATGAGTGACCTAATTATAATTTTGGCTCCTAAAGCTTTTTAGCAGCCAACATATAAGGTCCAGCTGGCATGTCCTTCCGCCTGCCTGAAGGAAAAAATCCCAATTTACAGCATAATCAAAAACCATGTTTCTATATTTTTGGGGTTTTTTTAAGATACTGCCAATACATCAGCCTATGGAAAAGCCTCCGATTGCTTTCCAAGTGATAGAGTGCCAGGAAGAAAAAGTTTCAATGTATACACATTTTACTGCCTTTGCACTGGTTTAAAAAGCACACAAGATTGCCTGGCTGGAAGTAAGGGGAGAAGAAGTATCAGGTAAGTAAGGAATTTGTGAATCACATAGCCCTGTGCAAGTAAGGGGCCATTGTTAATTTTCAGATTGTCATAAAGCCAGTGGTGAATTTCAGACAGTTCAAAACCAGTTACAATAGAAGGAAGAGGGGATTGCACAATCTGCTGAAATGAAATCCAGCCCACAGAAACAAAATCTTGCAAGAACCCAGCACTGAAGTGTGCTGTGAGAATAAAAAATATATGAGCAAGTGTACAGGTATATAGTCTTTTAAAGACCAATGTTATTTGGTATGAAAGAGAGGGTGTTGCACAGCTCTGAACACAGGTTTGCTGAGTATACCAGGCTCTTATTTCTTTCAGTGAATTGTACTCTGAAAACTTTGTAACTACCACAGATGTACAGGGAAGCAGCTGAATTGATTTTCACTCACTATACCTATAGTAATAAATCTATCAATATCTCTCAGAAAAATACTATAGGACTACTTGCCCTGAAACAGCATTTTGAGTATGCACCTGCAAAGGCAGATGAATTTTTCTACATCTCGTAACTGAAACACTGCACCACAAATAGCAGTTTGCAATGATCAAAACAGCATTTATATGTCTATTTTAAAGTGATGTTTCTTTCGCAATATAATTATGATTTTGATTACTTATGCATCAATGTAAACTAAATGAAACATATTCTAGGTTGTATTGAAAAAAATGTAAGTGACCAAATCTAGAAACTTTATTAAAATGCACAACTCTTATATGATCAACAACATAGATTTCAGCATGACTCTTTTTGTATGTAACAAGTTTGTGTAGTAACCGTAAGTGAGTTAAAGCCCAGGAATGTGATTTTGGTTAGTAATCTTGGATAAGATTACTAAACAAAGGATAGGGAACCACATTTACTCTTTAACTGATGGCATCTGTAGCATATGAAGGCTAAAATGTAACATTTACCCAGGTTCTGAGACTGGAAGTTGAACAGGGTACACCTCCTACATTCTGTGGTGCATTGTGACTTGAATGCAATCTTCTATGCCTTCCTTACTCATCCACCCTACATTTGGATGCTCAGGTATTCAAATTCCTTCAGTCTAAGTCAATGCTTGCCCAAGCCAACCCAACAGCAGAATCCAGATGGAAGACTTTAGGTGTCTGAAGAAACAGACAATTTCAGCAATTTTTTCCAGTTGCAGAAATTCTTTCAGTAGTTAAACAATGTGCAATCTTAAAGCATACTTTGGATGGAAATGAAGGCAGAATGGAAACTTGCCTCCATATCTTGTCTGTTCCTTCAGCCTTTATAACACCAAGCCCTTCAACTGCTCCTGGTGCCTCTCCTCAGCATGCATTCCCTCATTACACTGTAAAGGATGTAGTTTGAAGTACCAACATTTTATGACTCCTAGTTCAGTCTGTGACAATTGCCAAGCACCCGTCAATCTCCCAGTACTAATAGCTAGTTATTTACTAGCAACTACATCCAGAACCCTGATTTTCTCTCAGGGCCCCTGAGAATTTTCCTGTCTTATCAGTTAAATACAAAATTCTACACATCTTTATGCCTTGTCTATCTGGGTATCTTAACTACATGTCCTTTGGAGGTAGCATTTGGGTTGTATGAGCTCTTGAGGAGAGGATGCCAGTCCTCAGGGGCTGCAGGGATTGCCAGGATCCATTCCTCGGGGCTGGGGCAGGTGAGGCAATGTCCTTGCTTGCAGCAGTGAGCTCACCTGATAACTGGTGAAGACAGCACCCATCATCCTGGACTGTGGTGACACCATAATCAGTAGACTGAGGAAGGAGAAACTCATCACTTGTTAGACCACATCTGTAACAGTGCATTTGGGGTTGGGATCTCTATCACTCAAAAGACACAGGTAAACTGGTGTGTTACCAACACAGTCAGGGACAACATATACATATGTATCTCCAGAATATATGTATACATCCATATATATGTTATTCAGATCAGCAAAAATCCACATTTTCAACTGGCTCAACACTTGCAAAAGCTGGAATTAGAAATTAAATGAAATGTGTAATCCCTTTCCTTCGGGCAACTTTTTTCAGAAGAGCTGTGTAAAATTTATAGATCATAGCTTATACAAACCAACAGTCTACATTCCTGTGAAAAAAGTTTTCAGTACTTTTTCTCATTTTTATATATACATATACAAAGATAGAATACACACACACACACACACACACACACACATATATATATATAAAACCAACCATTTCTTGATTCAGTTGGCTATGTGCTCCAAAAGCACCTAGGTGATATACTTGATGTATATTTTCATATCATTCCCTTTTTATTTAGCTGCTACTAGGAATAGGATATTGGGCTAGACAAACTCTTAATGTGATTCAATATGAAAGTTTTTATAAAGATTATTTTCAACTGTTTCAGCAACATTTTAAGTTTACTATTCCAAATATCCACAAAGCATAATTGAAAAAAATCCAAATAGTTTAGAGGGGTTTGGATTAGCTCCTGTTTTCCATAAAGAAAGTATGAGGTTCAGGAGAGTGGAAGACAAGATGAGCCACAAGAGAATCAATCTGCAGCCATGGTCCACAAAAATCTGAGAACTACCAAATCACTAAGTACTCAAAATTGTGTGCAAAATATGAATAAAATATTGATTTCATTAAAAATGTTAAGGACTACTTAATTCAACAACATTTTATATGTTTGCATATTTATTTCCAAATTTGCATATCTGTTTGCATATATCTTGTAAAGCTGAACGTTAATTATACTTTAAAATCATGTATAAATTGTAACCAAGAATGTTGTATGAATTTTTGAAATAAGAGATGCTCAAGTACCATTAATTATAAACTGCCATTTAAAGCACACTGAAGCAGACCTCATATTGAAAAAATATTGAGCCCTTGACAAATAAAAAAGGCAGCAAGAGTTATTAACTGGTCTAGCTGATTAAATGGTGTTTCCTACAAGCATAGCATAGATTTTTTTTCTTCCTATTTCTCCCTTCAGAGCTTTCTCCCTCCTGGGTTTCTTTTACTTAGAAGTGACACATGACAATTGCTGGCCAAGGTAAAATTAAGACCACATGATTCACTGGTTTATAGTTTCTGTTTAGGCCAATTCTCTTTCTGAATCTTTATTCATGTAGCACTGACAGTAATATATAACAATAGACAAAACTTCATGAGTTACTTTAATGAACTAATGTCAAATGAGGTGAGTTGAAGTGATTTTCTCACACCCTAATTAGATCTGTGAAATTATTCTGACTAATTTAAAAAGCAAGGTCAAATCTCAAGCAGCTTCCAAAAACCTAGACTTGCTAAATATACATGTTGATCTGACTATCACTTAAAGTGGCAATCAGAGACAGTCAAAATTCTAATAGCTTTAGATATAAATCCAAGGTCAGCTATCCCAGTAATCATTAAGAGCCAGGAGTTACCTAAAAACTGTTTCTTAAGAATATTGCAGAAGCATAATTTGCTCTTGTTAATTTTGAGAAGATATGTTGAAGATCCTTTAATAGTTAAAGAAAATAATTCAAATGTACTGCTTGCATAGAGAAGGCTCCACAAGTTTATTAGTGCAAATCAGTGTTGCTGCCCTTAAAAGTTACCTATCTCTGCAACAGGTGTTCCCTGAAGAAAGGACAGCAGAAAGGTAAAAGTCCACACCTCTCTCTAGTCAGTCCAAACCTGATATCTTAATTTACATGAACAATGAAGATGAATTTGCATTAGTCCATCAGGCTGAAAAGTATATAAGTAGAGATGCAAACTCGCCTATCTTGTTGTGCTAGCTTTGTCTCAGAGGTGGTAACACCAGTGCAAGGAGCAGACTGACAGCCAGGAGCAGTGAAGTCTAAAACTTCTGCATATGTTATGCAAATGGGACCATGTCCATCAGCTTTAGTGATGTTGCACTACAGATTGAATTTGGCCTGCATAGGTCTGGCCTAACATTGGCATGTTATCAGCCATTCACACTCCTTGGTCAGGAAAGTTCCCTTGAACTTTCTTCAGATCTATGGAAGCTCTTTGCCTGATCTGTATTTCCCACTAGAAATACAGACCGCAGTGAGAGGGAGAGCCAAGAGATGTGCTATGGAAATACAGCTCTGTGGTTATCTCTATGGGGAAGTGTGGTTACAGGAAAATAATCACACACAGGTGGCCACAGAGCAGCCACCTCAGAGAGAGAAACCTCTCATTTAATCCTGTCTTCTGAGACACCTATTCTGCCTGCACATTCTTTCTTCTTCAGCCCACACTTGAGACTGAGCAAGTGGTTCCACTAGAGGACATGCATACTCCAGCACAGAGGCCTGCTGTTAATATTTCTTCCACCATGCAAACACTGTTCACACTTGCAGAGCTGAGTTAGATTTGCACTAAACTTTAATAGACGTGGATTCATAGTATAATATGTCAGTGGTAAAAATCATGGCAAATTTTCTTGCTCTCTGTAGGAAAATAATGTGAAACGCTATGAGTTCTGATTTTTGATTTTTCAAGATTTCCAATTTTTTTATTTTCCTTTCCCTTTTTACAAAACAGTCTGCAAAGGAAATAAATGACCCTTCATAACATCACATGTCATTACTTCCAATAGTAGCTGATCCTCAGGCTTGGTTCTTTCTCCTGTATCAGTGTACTGAGAGAACTTAAAGTAGCTACCAGCACAGCTGTGTAGACCAGGGAACTTCTGCAATGGCTAAAAATGCAATGAATAAGTTACCAGCAGCCATTGGATGCTTTTCTTCCAATGTGCACGTCCTTCACCTACAACCATGGGACATTTATTTTAAAAAGAGGGGAAAGAAAAAAGATGCTTCTGTTTCTTGAAACTAAGACATTGCTACAGCTGTAATTTTCCGTTCTAATGAGGATCTATAAGGAATGAATTACTAAAGCACTAGACAAGCACCAAATAGTTCTCCCTCCTGATTGATTACACTCTAAAGGCAACAAAACCTCATGGTTGAGTCACTAATGAGTCTTAGATAACCCATCTGTTTGTAATAGGAGCATGCTATTGTAGTGCCTGTAACAGAAGGACTTTGTATTGACATTTTGTTACAGAATGGTCTAGAATTAGAATTTTTTAAGAATTGGGATCCAAACAAAGATCTTTGTAGTAAAAATGCCAGTTGCAGGGATAAGCCAAAATCCTGTCTCAGTGTTATGCACTCAAACTTGTATGATTTTAAGTATTTAAGTACTGAATCAAGATCTTTTGCTGATCTTTCATGACTAAAGTTATCTATTTAGCTAAACGCAGAAGTAATTTGGCAGCATGATTTAAACACATGCTAAACTAATACAGCTTAAACTTTAATTTCCTCTGTTCCTTTATAATGGCTTGCTACTTTGATATGAAACAGCAATTGTATTAGATTTAGGCTTCAGTAACTAATTAGTAGGTGGTAGTGGAATTAGTTCATAACGGTTCAGAAATGTTAATATAGCAATTCATACTTTGTGTCACCTTTGTTTCATTTTAGTGCAGGTAAGTAGTTCAGTAATGCTTGACAATAATCATTGTAGTACAGCATATTCAAGACTTGCAAGACTGATACATATAAGCTCTTGTCTAACTTATGTATTTTTCTTGATTTTTCAAGTCTAAGAATCTTCTCAAGTGCTCTATCAGCAAATTAATTTCTTAACTGAAAGTAGTACACACAAAATATATATAAAGATGCACCACCAATTCTTTATTTATGCAAAAACTACGAATACCAGTGTAGTTGTTAGCAATTTTCATATGCAGCATGCTTTAGATAACTGCTTTAAAATGGATGAGCTGATAAATATACTAATTCCTTACTACTTAGCAGCCTATTATCAGTGTGATTCCCAAAGAGAGGCAGGCAGGCAGGCAGACAGGCAGGAAGGAAGGAAGGAAATGTAATTTTGTCCTTTTTCAAATTACAATAAAGAATAATTAATACAGGAAAAAAAAAACCCTGTGAGAACGTAAAGGGATTTTTTCAGATAACTGCCATGCCTTGTATTGTAGTCTTACTAATAGACTATATTCTGATCACATTTCATAAAGAACTGTGCAAAAGTTCCAAATTTCACTTTTTGATCTCATTGATTTTCATTTAAAAAAACCCCAAAACACTGTACTTTTGGAAATACACCTGTTACCATTAAAATGTAGGTAGCTGCAGCTAGAAAGGAGCTATTACCTTATGCTTTCAGGTCCTCTATCCTGTGGCTCCTAGTCTTGGTTTCTCCAAAGATGCAAAAAAATACCAGGCGCCTCAAAAGACAGCACACCAACTTTTGGACTTGTCTACTGCAGCTGTAACCATGAGAAAAGAGATCTCTGAGCATAACAGTGATCCACAAAGGAAAAACAGGGGTTGTGTCTTTTTGCTGCTTTTATACATTCTGCAGAATGCCAAGATGAGGTTGTTTTACAAGTTGCTTAAAAGGTTACTTTTTGCTTTTTGAAATACAAGGGAGACCAAGTTTTGCTCAGCACTAATTGGAGGGGATGGAAGTACTGAACTTGTGTCAGTTTTTTTCTCACAACTGCTGTTGATTAGCAGTTGAGACATACTGAATATACTTTTGTTATGCTTGTCATAAATTTGAAGACAGCATTTGCTGTAGTCTATTATCAATTACTTCTGCTCAGTTCTGTATACTCTGCTTGAGAAAGAATAATACATAGACAGCTTGTGGTGACAGTCCACCTTTTCATGCACTCTTACATGCACAGAAAACAGTAAGACAACAAAACCTCATTTGATTATGTCAGGAAAGGAAGTCTCTAACCTTCAATAGCTTGATTTTTGCAACTACCAGGCTAATCTACTGTTACAATACGACCTCATCTTCAAAAACTCAGTTCTGTGTGTAAGCAGTGATGTCAGCACTGCAAAGGAAGGACTGCATGACCATTTTAACAAGCCTATCACCCACTTCCTAGCCAAGTGATACTTTTTTAATGATTAAAGAAACTCTCACAGGAGAGCCTGTCCAAAACCAAGCAGCAGTCAAGTGTATCACCTGAGATGTTTAATTTTGTGTAGCTTTGGGGCTTTTAAACTGGCCACATAACACCAAAAATGAGACTTATGGAGAGAGAGAGAGAGGGAGAGAAAGAGAGAATATGGGCAATAGAAATAATTCATTAACTGGATACATAAAAACTTCTCCTGAATGTATACAGTGTTGGCAGACTGAGAAATTGCTATGCTGAGCAATCTAATCAAGGAAGAGGTAGAATCAATGCCATCCTCTGTATATAATAAAGTCAAAGTCTTACTACATAGGAACAGGTTTTCCTTCTTTTCTTTCTCTATATTAAAATGTCCACTTCAATGAAGATGAAACCAAAGCTATTGGCTTATTCAAAGTTCAGTCAATTTACTAAAAGAAAAAGTCAATTTACTTATCTTGCTTTGAGAAGTACCTGCAATCTGTGACACCAGAGAAAGCACTGAGCTCTATGACACTTGTATTTGTAGGATTGCTTTATTTGGCTCTAAAGTAGGAACACATCTATGCCAATCTAGCTTTCAGATGAGTTTTGCAAGCACAGCCTCATATGTCCAAATTTGTACCAACTTAATTAACAGGAACAAAAAATGAGAATTGTTTTTTTAATGCAAGACACATTTCCAAAATGATCAGTATATGAACTAAAATGTATCCATCCTTAGAGTAACTGCTTGGCTGAGCTAAAAAACACAAGGAAGCTTGAAAGTGGAATTCCTCCCAGCTGTTTATTGAAATCCCCAGGAAACCTCTGTTTTAGCCATGTTCTGAAAATTATTTCAGCTAGGGGGCGTTCAACTAACATATTTTCCATGGCTGCACTTCAGACATCAACCTGTTCCCAGCAGCCGCGACAGCAGCCTCCTGATGAGAGCTGTAAGTGTAAAACCCTGATATTGCAGGATTTTAAATTTCTCCCTTATTCTGTAAGCAAGGGCCTCAGACTCCACTGTGAAGCTGTAGCAACACGAGAAAATAAGAATCAGAAAGGTGCCTGCCATTTGCTCACTCTACAGGCACTCCCATGCAGGGATACCCCGACACTCTCCTACTGCGACTGTTACTGTGCACTGTACCAATACAGTGAGGCCATGATGCACAGAACAGATTACAGCAGTGTAAGTTCATGTTCACAAAACTCCTACTGACATAAAGCAGAGATCATACCTCATGTCACCCCAGCTTTCCTACTTCCTTCAAGTAACAGCAGCAGCATAACTACAACCTCAAATACTTACCAATGCAACTATTTTGAAATACTACATTTGGGGTACTTATGGGGGCAAAAGCTTTGTATCAATTAAAGCTTAGCTTCCCTGGCCACATGTCATATATGGCTTCAGGACACCAGCACCTCCACTTTTCCTTGGTGGACAGAAGTCAAAGGAAGTCTCTTCACATGTCCACCCACCAGGGTCTTAAGAGAACATTTATTCCTGCCTCTTCAATGTAGGCAAGACATGAGCATCAGCACTTTTTTACTGGTTAAATAAGGGACACAGCTTTCAAAGCTTTGACCCAACAAAGATAAATATAGATCTATAACCATGGGTTCAATAAGGGTAGCTAGACACTGAAGGAAGACTAAAATTTTCCTTCAGAAACTGTCACCTCTTCTGCACTGATGATTCTCTGGCATGTCATAGGCTTAGATGACTGTGCTGGGGCAGGGGCTCTGGTTAAGAAAATGCTATAATAACTCTTCAGTTCGTATTGCATGAGATTTCTTTTGCTGTTATCTCCCTCTCTGCAGATAAATAACAGAGGAAAACACACATTGCAGCTGGTGACTCATTATATTAGTAGCTGCCCTGTGTTAAACTCTATATATGAGAATTTCCATCATTTCATGGGTGCCTCTTTAAGAAACAAAACAAGCTGAACTTTCATTGTGCTGTGGGAAGTAACAGCACATCAGCAGTTATGGCATTACATATGGGCTTTTGCTTCCTCCTGGGAGTTGTTTTCCGTAGAAGCAAAGCTGATTCCTATTTTCCACTTTGCTGATAGCTCTGTTCCTGCATAGTTTGTACTACAGTGGGAACTATTATGCACCCTTCCCTCTCCCTCCCGCCCCTGCATACCTACACGCTTCCTCTTTCCAGAACAAAAGCTTTTTCCAGTTACTTAAGGAATCTCACAAAATTATACTTCCCATCCTTATACACTGATCTCAGTTATTGGTCCCAAAACATACTTTTGAAGGGAAAAGTATAATTGTGACTCAGGACTGAGGCTTAAGCCTCCATTACCTTTGTATTTAATGTTAAAATAGTCATGGGAGAAAAGTTTTTGGGGAAAATGGGATTCCCTGCCCAGTTCCGGTGGCACTACCTGTGTGAAAACAATTTGATTTCAGAGGATTACTAATGCAAGGGTTTCAGAATCCAAACTTACTAAATTCTGGTAACTTTCAGATATTCCTAGTTACTGTTTCATGGAACTACCATTTGGGATTTCTTTACAGTCAGCAAGCAGTAATGATAGAAACTCAAGACAGGTCAGGTTACTTCAGCTTAGCTATCAGACCCCTTGAAAATACACTGTACAACCTTTAGAAAAACAAGCTTCTAATAAACATAAGAAGCAAGTTCCAGCCTCTGATTAAGAATTCTCTTATCTCTTAGCCCTGGTTCCAAGGCTAATGAGATGACTTTGAGAAAGCTGTCTTTAAGTGTCTCCCCTTTATGCTGTCCAGAATTCTGCAGGCTGTATGGCTCATTACATGTTTCTTGTAATGCTGATTTGTCTCTGCCATAAGCTGTCTCTGCTGCCTGAGTGCAGGAATGTCTCACGTTAAATTAAAGGGCCAGAAGCACAGGACATTTCAAGAAGGACAAAGAGGTGGCAAAGCTCACTGATTCTGCAGGGAAATTGCTTTCTTGAGGAGAGTGTTTCATGTACTCAGGAGGTCTGGAAGATGTACTTTCTGGGAGAAGGTGGCTCAGTGCTGATAGGGGTGCTAATATAAACTGTATATGAGACTATTGTTATCATTTTAAATTAAAGAGATATATAGTGAGTCCTTCAGCCTTTCTGTTCCCCAAAGTCAGTATTTTATTGTTTTTAAAGCTTTGCGTTGACACAGTGCCGACCAAAGGCAAACACTACGAAATACAAGCACAGACCCAGCATGTCACTTTGCAAAACAAAAATAGAATGGGGAAGAAGTGCTACAATGCCATGCAAAACATCTCTAGGCCTAACTTTAAAAAAAGACAGTTTTATATGGAATGGATTGCTCTTAACCTAGAAAAAGAAATACATTCAGAGAACTGGAAGAAAAACAGTGCCATACACTATTACATAAAAAAATACCTTAGCTAAACTGTAGCATTCTATAAATGATTGAATTTAGATTAAATGAAGAACTGCAAATACCTGAACACTGAAAATTACTGTCTTTTGTTACAATCCATAAGAAAATAGCCTAAAACTGGAGGCAGAATATTTTGAAACCATGATATTTTGGAACTTTGCTTAAAATATTTAGCCACACACAGAGAACAGGAGTGGTGTACTTGAGATTGGAGGAGTTGTGGGGCACTGGACTACAAAACACACAGGGCCACAAACTGATCTGGGATTAGCACAGGGCAGTAGAACAGCCTTTGATAATCAAGCCTCAGAAGAGTATCAGACTAAGAGAGAGCTGCTCTTGTCTGTAACAACTTTATTAAGCAAACCATTGACATTTCCCCATATCTAACCAGAAAAAAAAACCAAAACCAAAACAAAACCACAAATGAACAAAAAAAAAAACACCCGCACAATCAACAGACAACCTTTTTATTGATTATGCCTTTCTTTTTGAAGAGCAAATTTTCAAACAGCATGGGGCAGCCTAAATAGTACCACTATAAGCCTAGTCCAGACTTGCAGTGAATTCAAGAAAAGAATTTTCCATTTACATCGCAGTTGGTCTCACTGGGCCAAGTTTACAGAGAGCACATCCCTGCAAACGTAGTCAAGCTGAAAACAATGGCCCTGTTCACACAAGTCCAATTTTGTACAAGTAACGTGGTAGGAAGGAAGGTGTCCAGGATACAGTGCTATTGATAACTTCTGTGGCACAAAATCACCTCAGCAAAAAAGAATCAGGCTGCATGTGCTAAAGGTTAAAAAAGAAGAAAACATACTTTACTGTATAACAGACAAAGTAGAGTGCCTTTTTATATTTCCTTATCACACAACCCCCAAAATATGGAAAAAAAATTCACTCAGCAGTTCCAATCATCCATCCAGCATGAAAATAAGTGTTTCATAATAATTTGTGATGGTTCTCAAACAATAAAGAAAACATGCAAATTACACCAATACAATAAAGACTCGATTATGCAACTGTTCTGCCTCCTTCACTGCAGCAATAAGCAAGCAAATAGAGACTGAATTGAACACAATTTATACTGCAAAAGAATAGTCACTTGGGTTACTGCTTCGGCTACTTAAAAGAAATAATTTTGGTAAATCATTATAATTAGGACACCCTATTTAAAGTTTATATCAATGATTTTGAGACTAATTTCATCATGCTTGTGCTCCCCTTCCCGATTTTCAAGACACAATTGCTTTGCTCTCAAAAGACAGCAGAATACTTTTTACAAAATGTGTTCAATAAATTTTTAAGACTGTCAGCATTCCATTTTTGAGGATTAGTATCTTGAAATTATCTTCCCTAAGTATTTCTATGTAAGAATACCTACACATATTAGAATTTATAAGCCTTTTTTTAACCTCATTACAGTCAATGGAAGTTAAGTACAGGCTTAAATGTATTCTGCTGTTTTTCATCCTGAACCAGGATATTCCATTGTGTTTTAGACCAAGAAAGAACAACACTGAAAACTATGTATCAGGCAGCTTTCAGAGTACACATACAAGATATGCTATACAAATCGTGGCACTATGCTAATAAAATCAGTTATTTCTTTTCTCATGCTGTTGTAAGACACCAACAGTGTTGTTTTTGGGGTTGATCAGAAGAGAAAGACTCCTTTTATTCAGCTACACAAAATCTAGGTTTAAGAGAATGTTTCTCTTTCCTGGTTTCTTCTCAGAGCAATGGACTTTCTCACACCACTGTGGATGAGAATCTACATTTAAAATTTGATTAATTAATGTGCTAGAAGCAGCATTAACTCATCCTGCAGCCCCTAGGAGCTGTGTCAGAAGGGGTCACAGAGCACTGGTGCTGGCCAGCAGCCAGTGACAGCATGGCGAGCAGCCAGCCATTCTGCTATGAACTGGAGGGGGTTCCTGAGGCAATTTTAAACTTTTTCTGTATTTCCACCTTTATTGCAGCTCAAGATCTCCTGCAGAGTTTGCATGTACAGCTTATGGATACTAAAGGTATGCTTTTATTTCACTGAATGCTTTCATAAAGAAACCAAATCAACAGTAAGATTTTTCTACAGCTTCAGGAAGCTTAGGTGCATGAACTTCTTTTGGCCACATCACATCCACATCTAAGACTTTGCAGAATTGAAAATTTAAGGTAATTCATGCTTTCCTCCCAAGCTGAGAAAAACAAATAGAGGAATTAGTAATACTATCTTGTCTAAATTCTCTATTTAGGAGAAAAATAATCTTTGTTACAGTTTCCTGTACTTTAACATTCTTACCAATGAATTACCGGATTTGGTCCTGAAACATTCTGCAGCAAGATTTGGAAAATTTGTGCATACCTTATGAAATGAAACCAAGTTACACATGGTTTCTGAAGAAATAAAATAATAATTAAAAAAAAATAATTAAAGCTTGTACAGAATCAAAAGAGGCAGCATGGGTTATGGAGAAAAAAATGCACCTCAGCATACTACAAGAGTAGGCAATATCACCAACACATCACTTTCTCATACATATTTATAAAGGTCCATACATAGAAGCACCTGCCCACAAATACACAACACACAAATCCACAGCTCTTTGGGAAATGGACTTTGTATAATCTGATAGAAAAACTTTACTGCAGCATGCTTGAAAATAGATTGAAAATTATTGCCCCACTTTGAACATTTCCTGAAATACACTGTAATATCAGTACAAAGCTGACTGCATCAATCAGGTATCTTCAGATGCTTCATTTGATTTTTCAGAGAGATGAGAAAGCAACAAAGTGACTAGACCAAGCAATTCCAGGTACTTATAGCACATTAATCAATTTGAAATGAACTCCTTTTGTCTGCTGCTGCAATGGTTTAGAAGATATTTCCTAAACAAATAGATAATACTTTCTTTTCTATTACAAGTGATCAAACTCTGAGACTTATATAAGAATTTTTTTAAACCCACAACACAATACTAGTGCTTTTCTTTTTTTATTAAAGAGCATGCTTACAATTGTGAAATCATGGTTACAGAAGTTCAAATAAAGCTTATTTTTTAAATTCTATCTGACCTTGGATTTGACAAAATTGTATATGGGTCAAGATTATGAAAGGGCTTTCATTACATGAAGTTATCTAAGTATTGTTCAGACTGGTTTTAAGGATGAAATACTAGCTGAAGTTTGTATTTACTTCATGTGCAATCACTTTAACCTTGCTATTTGCACAGCAGATGTCTTCTTCACAAGACTACAGAAGCTATTGACTATAAATCTTGATAAGATAAGCTGTTCATTCCTTCCTTGTCAGAGCACTCTAAAAAGTAGCATAAAAGAAAACAATTACTGAACTGAGGCAAATAGCAACCGTTGATCCTAGAGTTCTTATGGGGTCTTCTATACAGCAGCTTCTGACCAAGTCAAACCAGCAGAATTAGAATCCTTGCAGGAAGGTCATTAAACAGAATTTAACTCATTTGTGACATTTCATTCATATGAACGCCAAGACTGCAGTTACAATTTTTCCAATTGCCACTATTCCTGAAATCTCAATAGTTAAAAGAAGATTAAATAAGCATAGTAATTCAGCTACTTCCTTTATCCTTGCATCTTAGCCATTCAGTCATCAGTGACACAATGTGTGGTTATAGCAGGAATGGAAAAGCTTATATTCCCCATCCTAGTGGGGAAGAGAGTGGCCAAGGCTGCCAACTCCACAGTTTAAATTAACAACAGCCTCCACTGAGTGCTTTCCACTATCTCTGGAAATAGTTTTGGAAAGCAGGTTCCATCCATTTTTCTGGTTTACTGATTTAAAAAGTTTGTTCCACTTACAAAAACAACATCAAATCAGCATAAGAAAGTCTGAGGACCCCAGCTTCCTAGTGAGAGCAGAAAGGTAAGAAAAATACACAGCTGGTGATATCTTGGCCATGAGTGTCTTCACCAATAATGGTTAAAAAAAAAAATGGATAAGGTGAACTGCCCTGTGGAGAAGGGAAGATTGTTCCTTCATTGGAGAGCTATTAACATGTTCTAGGAAAAGTTGCTAATTCAACCCAAAAACTTTGGCATTTTTGAATTGAAATTAGTGGCCTTCAGAGAACTCACTGTAAGGACAAAAGTATTATCTTTTTAATCTACCTACATAAGGTGAAACAAAAAACCACCACTCCTGTTATTTCAATTATCTTCTACAAATGAACTTTCTTGAAATACAAACCTGATTACGCTTTTAGTTACATGATGCTAATGAGCTAATTAACAGCCAGGTTATTTCCTATTGACTTTCTGTGGGCTGCCAACTCATTGATGCTAAGCAGCAAAAGATGCATTATGACTGAAGTCTTTTTTTTAGATAGGATTCCATGCTTTGACATAAAATATTCTACAGCCTTTAGACATCTGGGAATCTCAGAACAAACAGGAAAGTTATCTGCAACCCTACCTTCAAAGATGACTTAATGGATGAAATAAAAAATAATTGGCAAAGCACACAAGAATGCCGTAAGATAGTCCCATCTTTAAAGCACATGTGCAAAGGGACAGGCCTCGAGAAACAACAATAGCATTACTATACATAAATTAGTCAGATAATCTGTGTATACTCAGCCTAATAAACTGGATTTACTCAATTCAAACAGGATTCTGCAGTGGTAAGACCATAGTCACTATTTGCATGCAGTGCAGCCTCCTTTGCCTGTGTGCTGTTGTTAAATCTTTCTGAAAAGCAGAGATTCCCTACTGCACTTTCTGAATTAAATGAAACAGAAATTGCAAAGGTATACAACCCTTTAATACTTAATTAGCTTTCCAATCAAGGAGTGAAACCAAGCAAGATTATATGATTATATACTGATGATATGACTGATCCATTTGGATTGTTATTTGTCACATTATTCTTCTCCAAGTGACCACAGAGACTTAACACAAGTAATGAGGAGAGCTATCCTTTGGTTGCTTAGAATCAGTTTAACACATTTGCTGGTGATTTTCCTGGCTTCCCCGTCAGCCCTGCCAAATTTCTTTTCAGCAAACTAATACCCAGTTATTTTTGCCAAGTCTTCAAGCTTTTAACTCAGTTAGAAAAGTATGATCTATCTGTTTTCAGAGGCTGTGAATCCACAATTTCCCATATCCTCACATGAGTGGCAGACCCTGCTATTTGAGCACCATAACCCCAGTGTTCTTTCCTAACTGCCACACACAGTAAAGCAATTGTTTTAGGTCATTTCAAAGTCACCTCTTGTGTGGAAGAAAAGAAAATAGTCATAAGATCAGATATGCAGCCTTGTGAGGATGGCAAGTTACATGGTGACAAGGTGGGTGAGCTGTAGAATTAAGTCTGTAACTGGGAAGCACTTCAATAGCCCTAGAAGCAGCAAACAATAAATGTGATGGTGCACAGGAAATTCATGATGCAGACCTATTTGCAGGAGAACATGCAGAGAGTGATTACTTCTTACAGCAAACATGACATAATACTATGTTTAAAGGAGGCAAATTTCAAACTAAGTTCAACATAATCTATCTATTCTTTTTAGCAAAACATCCTTGCACCTTAGGAAACAATCTCATTGCTAGAAAGCCACAGATGTTGTTTCTGTTTCTCAGTAAGTCGGGTGCATTTTCTATAGCCTTGTGGGACACTGCATCCTCCTACAGTTTTGTAATGTAACACAGGCCTGTTACCTCTTCACACATACAAAATTGTATGATCCAGATGCATCAGCCTTCCAGACTCTACATTTGCTCAAATACAGTAACTACCAACTTTTAATTTTGGTTTGCACAAGACATTCCGATACATATAGCAGCTACATCTGCACATATATCTCAGCTCAATTCCCACAAGAACTTTTTTGGGACCTTTAGTCAGAGATTGAATTACTTGTCTTGCTTGTTGTGGGCACAATATACAGACTTTTTCCAGAAAAGCGTTGTTAAATAAGATCTATGTGCTTCAGGAGGACATCCTGTCTTTCTGTTGGAGCTTTCTACAATGTCCAGTTCTATACTCCAACACACAAATCTAATGCTAAACCCAGAAAGCAGACTGAAAAATGCTACTTCTAGGGAATGTTTGCCTCCATTGCAATCCCTTATTCTTGCATTCTTACAATTTGCAAATCACCTTGCATATCGCAACCCACTTCTTACTCACAGGAGAGGAGGGAAAACTTAAACCTCACAATTCTACTTTAGGAGAGTAACAGGACAAAATTCAGTTTAGAAACACAGAAGAAAAAAAAAAAAGGAAAAAATAAGAGAAGCAATTGAAAAGATAAGAGAGATTTAGAAGTCCTTGAACACCAAAATTTTTCCCTGCTATGCCTGGTTCATATCTCCAGCTGCCAGGCTGTCAAGTCTGAGAATAGCTGCTGTGACTGGAATCTGATAAGAAAATAGGATGCTCTGAGCAGCCATGTTTAATTAAACAGTGGGAAGTTCACATTAGCAATAAACAGGGGAAGTATCAGAAGTCTTGGCAAAAGCCAAGCACAGTGTCACTTCTCTGCTCTGTACCTAAGTGGTCCTTTTTACTGCTTGTCTTTACAAGAGAGCAGAGACAGTCAGGACTTCTACATAAGGATTCTTAGGTATGCTAATGAAATCCCATGTGACTCCACCTGTCCAGAATAAGAATGCCTAATTCTGCTTCAGATGTTCTGCTTCTAAAGCTTTGATTCACAATTTCACAGAAACATGGATGCAGACATGGAGAGCTTGATGGACTGAAAAAATGCCTCTCTGTCAACTTCTGCTTTGGTGGCAGTAAATCTACAAAGAAGCACCCAAATAGTCCACTATCTGTTCTGCAGTCATTAAAGAGATGGAATTAAAATAATTTCAGATTAGCTACAATAACAGGACTGAAATTATTCCTGAAGATCATATGGTATCAGAGGTTAAAAGCCCAAACCTGAGTAGAACAACTGAGTAGAATGTTTTTTTACCTGTCAGCATGGAAATATGCAGAAACAAGAAGCCACATGCTGGTTTTCTTTTTCACAGTACATGCCACTAAAACAGACACTAGTTTTGATTAGAGGGGAATGTGAAAATCAGTTAATTTCAATCAGCTAAGAGAAGGCCAACCATGGAAATACCACAGAAGTTAGAATATGATAATAAGAATCATAAGAAAGAAAGTTTAAGAAGGAGTTAAACCTGAATGAACTACAAAAATCATCAATGGTAAGAATATACTGAAAACAAACCAACCAAAAGAAAAGAAAAAAGTGTGGCATTTATTTCTTTCAGGGAGTTAACATCTGTATGATCAAAAAGGGTTGAATAATCATTAAGATTAGATTTCATTACAATCCACAATTAAAGAGGTCATCCATGCTTGGAGATCTAGAAGCACTTTTTGATGAAAGAGAATAAGTTGTTTGCCCAATTAAGTCATACAATCCAGCACTAAGCTTATGAAATAAGCAATCTCATACAGTAAACAACGTAAAATGCAAAATGCCACAAGACAGATTGACAGAATTAAAACTTCATGGCATTGGTCTAATGAAGAGGGTGCACAAGACCAAAATTTCAGAAACTTGGAAGAAAAGCAAGCTCTTCAAGTCCAGGACAATGCCAAAAAACTCCAACAGTCCAGGATAATGCCAAAAACCCAACAACTCTGCAGGTCCTGCACTGTCCTATGGAAGTTGTTCAGGGAAAAGGCTCAGATCAGATGGATCAGCACCAGTACTCTCAGTAACCTGCAAAAAGACAAACACGCTCACCATTTTTGTATCCATCCATAACATTTTTAAAAATACATACTCTGCTAGAAACCAAGGAAGTTTACAGCAGCAGAAGCAAAGATGAAGCCTAAAGAAAAAGTGGTCAATGCCAAATATTTATTTACACTGCATGTCGATAACAGCCAGGTTCTGATGAGTACATCTTGAAAAAAAATTGAGGAGTATACATCAAGTACTGCCTCCCTCAGTGCACATGCTGACTGTTTCCTGGGACTGCTGCTGTTTGGCTCAGGCTTGAAACAATTATGTTTCATTACAAAAACAAGGCCTTTTCGATGGGATGAGAAATAAAATGGTAAAGATGTTTTCCAATATCAAAATCACTACAAAGACACAACAAAGCAAACCTAGAGAGGAGCAGAACTGAACCAGTACAAATCATCACAAGGCATACTCTCACAATGTATCTGCCTCAGAAAACAAGAAAGATTTCATATATGTATTTTTAATTAATTCAAAGAAAATTTCCACTGCTTTAAGATAAAGCACCATTCCATTTCACAGCAATTAATTATTTCTTCATGCACTGTTATCAGGATGTGCTACCTTGTATTTCAAACTTTGAAAGTTAAGCCAAAAGTACAACAGCTGAGGTTAAAATGCACACTGCAAGGAAACTTTACTTAGCATGTAGGGAAGTTACACAATTGTGATATTCAGTGGCCTGGGAAAGGAAGATAGGAATAGCAATCTGCAATTTTAAGTGACCAAGCTAATTGGGAAGAGGAAGTCTGGAAAAGTGCACTACAAGGTCTATGTTCCATTATTCAAGTGAATAATAAAAACAACAACAGTCTTGGAATACAATGCAACTCTTCTAGACTTTCAGAGCATTTTCTTAATATTAAAGGAGTATTTAGACATGAAACGAGGAGAGAATTCATTTACTAGGAAATTAAAGGTAGCAGATTAACCAAAACTGAAAAATTAATGACAAAAGTAAAGGACAGGGCAGTAAGCAAGTCCAATGCACCTGTTACATTTTCAAGAACAGGCAACTTTCTTTTGAAAAATCTAATACTTAAAATTTGGACTTAAATTATTTTAGTTATCCCTTTTTCTTGCTTTTCATTTTTAAATGTTTTTTGTGTTCTGCAGGACTTCAGCTGCTGGTTGCACAATTTTGGGCTCTATTCAGAAACTGAAAAACAATACCAATCACCCTGAAAGTGATTCATTGTTCTATGATTTTGCTTTCTTAAGCACCTCAGTTCCCGTTAAAGCCAGCTGCATAAGGGATGACAGCCATGGGCAGCAAGAAATTTGCAGGTCTCCTCAAGAACTTCCTCTTTTTTGCTTTTTCTATTTTGTCTTTTCAAGGTGTTCAAAGGAAGAAAGCATCAGACATGTCTGGATTAAATCTTTTCTTGAACATTTTTCTTTTGAATTTTTTCCTGTTTTCATAGCTGGGAAACACAGGTATTTTCACTTTGATTGGCATAAGAATTCCAGTTGCTTACAAAGTATATTGACATTAACAAATCATTCAATTATTCATTATTATTATTATCAAAAGTACAGCATCAGTGCTAGTTAAGGCATTTGGATGAAACAATCTGCAACTGGTATTTCTCTCATGTTAAGACACGAGAGGCATCTCACTATGTATCACTATGCATCTCACCGTGGACCGGACTCAGTACATAATTCACTGGGTATTTTGTGTATTTTAACTCCTTGACAAAGAATCAGAGACTTCATCCTTATTGTACTATTTATGCAATCCAGCTTCTCTATTTTCCCCAAAAAAACCCAGTAAGGCACTAAAACCAAGATTTCAAAAGCAGTTGAGACATTTGGACACCTAAGGCTTGCTTCCATTGAAGTAAACAGTACAAATCATCAGAAGAAACTGGAAAGAAAATCCAAGTTTGTACCTTGTCACATGTGCAGTTCCCTTGGTAGAGAGCTTCCTATGTAAAAGAAGAATTCAATCTTAAATTCTTAAGAGGCATAATTGTTACTAAAGAGTAAGAATCACTAAAGAAAAATGTCAGTTTTAGAAGATAGCCACTAGATGGAGCAATTTAATATTAAGATTCCATTTATAAAGATTCTTTTACCTTTCCCATTACCGATTGATTTTTTCCTTTTTATGCTAAGGACACTTAGAAATACTGTGTCCTTGCATATTATGCAAGTAAAAGGAAAATTGCATATGAATAAACACTAATGTTTCTGTGTTTTGCCTGTATTGAAGCAAAGACTGGAACCAGTGGAAGGTAAAGTGGAATTCTAAACTACTTCTGTTAAACTGTTAATTAATCCACCAATCTACATTTCCTAATCTTGAGAAACATTAGGCATTAAGAAATATTAAGCAGTTTATCAGAATACTATGCTCTCTATTCACCAGACACCTGAACTTTTTGCCAGCAGACATCATTCTATCCTATCCTGAACTTTGGCCAAACTACTATATAGTTAGAATTCTTCTATATTTGAGTATCAAACTCAGAATTAAGAATATTTTGTACTGACACAAAAGGAAAAGAGACTTGACCTCATTAGCTTGAGTCCCAATTTACATCAGTTGTATCTAAGATGGCTGTAGAACTACAGTGCCTTCTGTCAGTGTAAGATCAAAAGTTGAACCTTTGTCTATTTATATTTCTAATGTTCTTTTCAAGCAACAATTTACAGTTGTTACTATCCAAAGTACCTCCTGATAGCATCTATCTGTCCCTTGTGAAGGCAATATGTATGTTTAAAAACAGAATAATGGTGTTGTTGCTGAATGCCGCTCTGAGGCACCAAGAAAGTAAATCCTCAATGATTACATGGGTCTTACAATCCTTCTTTAATACTGGATTTGCTGGGAAAAGGGGAAGGAATAAACACAGTTAAGGACAGCCTGTGAACAGCAATCCCCAACTGGCCTCTGCTTTCTTCTTTTAAAAGACTTCTGTTATACCATACTTACAAAATATTCATATTTCTGATTGATAAGTATGATAATCTAAGCATCATGAACGGTCTACAGCATCTAAAGTCTGCAAACATACAGTATACCTTTTAATATCCTTCCTATTAATGAACTTTTCTAATGTTAAATCAACCTCTACCTGCATAGCAGGTGCAATTAGCAGGTCCATGGTGAAAGTCCATGCTTTTATTGTCTAGATGTGGTGCTTTCTTCCAAGAACTGTTACTATGATCTATGATTAATGATACACAAAATCCAAACACCAGGCTGTTTATACAACTATTAAGGCAATTGTGCATCTCTCTTAGAGAAGTCAGCCATGGTTCTAAGGTTTCTGAAGATGTATCATTGATATATCCCCATCATTTCCATCATTATCATGACCACATTTAGCACAGGTTCAATTAATCTAATCTCTTATCTCGCTTATCTCAATCAAATAGTCATTAAGGACATTGCTGTTCCATGGCTTACTAGATGGACCTCAGAATGAAGAGAAAGCATTTAGGACAGGAGGAGGGTAAACCTTATTATTTTGTTTTGAGATTACTACACTTCATTTTTATGCCTTGCTCCATCACTGCACTACTTCCAGGGAGGAAGAGGGGTGTATGCAGGCAAGAGAAGAAAGCAAAGAGCAAGCCAAGAATGAGCATGCTGCATTAGCTGGAGACACTTCTGGCATTTGTGTAAAAGCTGCCTTCATTAAAACTGACATGTTAACACTGCAGCACACAAAAACATAAATGAACATAAACAACATCCACATAATCACATTTCAAATATCAAACCAGTATACTTCAGACCTCTCCTCCATTAAGTCCACCTCAGCGATTGCCTCTGGCTGACTGCTCCTTGACAGGGTAGTGACAGAAAACAGATCAAGGCCCCAAAACATTTTCCCCCACATTTTCCAGTGGCTTCTATGCTCATTTTTCTTATAAAGAACAAACAAGTTCACTAACTGCAAACTACCTACTAGAAAAATCAACTTGAAAGTGGTTTAGATTTCATTATGTGATGATAATAAACAATTCAAAGCCAAGGCCAGACTGACAGTGTGGGATTTCAGTGAATCCATTTCAAGCAACTTAACCCAAACTGATTCAGCTTAGTCCTTGAGACCTCCAGGGTTAGCCTAGAACAGAAGAGCCACGACATAAAATCCTCACAAGAAAACACTTCACACTTTAAGAAAACACTGGCACCTATGTATCTAAGCATATTAAGAGAAGCACAAGAATTTCATTAATCTCTTAAATGCCAAATCACTTCACTTTCCAGTCAGAAGAGTCACTCCACAAGTAACTTTGTAACTAGGCTTCAGTACAGAAATCTAACCTAAGAAATCTCACCTAAGCCTTTCCACCTTGTGTTTTTTTTCAGAAAACATGAAAACGCCAGCAGATGCTCTCACACAAGAGAAAACACCTTTGAAGAACTTGAAATGTGTGGAAATTACAGCTAGTTCAAAAGGTGATAAGTGTAATTAACTTCCCTGCTCACTTGTGTTACAACCATCCCTCTCCAGGGATGGGGGAGAAAGAAGAAAGAAAAAGAAGGAAAAAAAGAAGAAAAAAAAGAAGGGAGAGAGAGAGAGAGAGAGAGATTAGTCTGACTTCCCCTTATGTTTAAATAACACTTAATTAAGGGGAATGCATTGTAACAAGCCATCTCTGAACCACAGGGCTCATAAGCAGAACATTAATGAAAGCAATGTAAAGTTGCACTAAATTACATGACAGCAAGTTTGCTACAGCCTAAGAATAAAAAGAAATTGAAGGTGAGGGATATAAGACAAGGAAGAGTGAGGGGGAAGTTCTAACATATTTGGTAGCAAAACTTTTTGGAATGTTTTTCTCTTTATATTGTTTGATGCAATTGTGATTTTCTCAGAAAGTTTTTAAGCTCTCTTCTCTCCTGGGGATGTCCATCCCAGCAGAGCAAGAATGCAATTAGAGCCAGCTACAAACCTGCCAGGTAACTCTTGTTCTAAGTGCTCATTAGATGAAGATAGACCTGCCCTTTTAATTCAGAGACATTGCCTACTAAGTACAAGTTAATAACTACTTAGGACTTCAGTCCCTGACAGAGTTACATATGTGGGCTACTGTCTCTGAGAAGAGATAAAGACATGCAGGAAAAAAACAGCCGTCAGGTTAATCATGACCAGAAATCATTACCATCTAAGCCTGAGTGTCTGATGAAGTCTGTTTCAGGACTATTCAACACAGTTATTTATGTGTCCACAAACATATTAGAGCTGAGAAAACACTGGTGTATAGATGCTGTACCACCAGACACGTCATGCAATGGACTCACTTCCTGGTTTTGTCAGTCTTTGCTGCAGATTTCAAAACAGCAAGTTCAAATTGGTTGAGGACTTCCAGAACACGAGGTGAGACAAGTCTGTTGATAGCACGGTGCAGAAGGAAATGGACACAATCTTCTGACTTCTTTATACCCTGCTGTAAGCTGCTAGCAAATCTGCAGTGTCATATTTCTGAAAGCAACAGACTGCCCATAGGCAGGTCAAACCCCACATCACTAACATGCCAGAGACATCCCTGCAGCAGCCTTTCAAGCACAGACCTCTTTTGTAAAGATTTCTCTGGGTAAGCCATGTCTGACTCATCCCTTGTAACACATTTCCCTTTCCTCCAAATGCAGACTGGGATTTCAGCTGAAGTTGTAAAACTTTTTTATTTGAAAAGCTTTTTAGAGGACTTGATTTTCCTAGAATCACAGGAAGTTGCACACCTTACTGCTGCACAAGAAAGTCCTTCGATTATCTCCTGAGCCTGAATTTTCTGATGTTTATTCATAACAACTTTAGGTCACAGTCAGCCACCTACATTCCTTCAGGAAATCAGCCTTCTTCATAACAGGATGACATATTTGTCATCTTGCCTTGTTTTTGTAACAAACTAAGATATTTTCCCCTAGTCACCATTTGAAGTAATGTGCTTGCAATTTACAGAAATAAAGCAACGAGACCAGGAACTACCCAGAGGTACAGCTACCTTGTTTGGACTGATTTCTTATCTACATTGTTGAAAATAAGGTCTTGATGTTACCAGTGATGCACCAGGCCCTATTCACTTCAGCAGAGTCAATGAAAGCACAAGAGTCCATCTGGGCAGCTCATTTGCAGAAACAACAGCAAGTATAATAAGCTGGATCCTACAATCAAGATTAATTAGAACCACTGGGACTTAGCATAGGTGTAGAGATCAATAATGTTCATCCACTTGTGGGCTCATAGCCTTAATGTAATGACATAATGCATTTTGTTATTACTTCAAATAATCCAAGCTGATCTCCTCTAGGGAAATGAGGTCTGATCTCAACAGCTGGTTGTGCACAGGTAGGGCTCTCCTCTCCCCAAGGTACCAGTGACACTAGCTGGCATAAGGCAGACTTCTCCTCCTAAGAGAAGGATAGAAAAGAAAAACAGCAGGCCATAATGAACAGGAAAGAACCTCCTTCCCCTGGAGCACTCTTTTATCACTGACTGTAAGTCTTCCCAGGGTCCAGAATTAATAAAACAGATAGTAGGATAAAGTTTGTTGCACTCCACACCTCATAACATATGCCTACACTTAGCCCTGGGTAATAGTATGTAAACATAGAAGACAAATTTTAAGCAGAAAGTGTGCAGCAATTGCTAGGAGGGTTATGATTACATCACAGTAATCCACACAGAAGTTGTAAGATTAGTTGTGCAATTAAAAGAGTAATAAAGGAATAGTTTACGTATACAAGAAATCTGCAAGCACCACAAAAGCTAAATAAATGTAGGTAATCATTTTAGTTTTCTGTTTGTGATGTGCCATAAACTCATCCCCTTCACTGGCACTGGTACATCAACATGCTCTCATGCTCTCAGGAGCCTTTTCTTACACAGATTTCCCTTGGAGAAATCTGAGGGAAAGGCAGGTAATTAACTCCTGAGAAGTGCTATGAAAGAAGCGAGTTTTCAAAAAAACAAAATTATCCACACTTTAAATTTTTTTAAATTTTTTATTTTCTCCTTTATGGCATTTTCTTTAATAAACACCTGGAAATTGTTGATCTAAGAAATATTATTATATACATTTATTTTTTTGTCTCAAGTTTTAACCTGGCCTAGACATATTTATTCCTAAATCTATTGGAAAATGTAATATTGGAAGCTTTATAAAACCAAGATTACTCCTATTCCCACAATTATTTGCGAAGCAGAACAAGAACATGGAAAGTACTATTCTTCACTAATATGCTATTTTTTCAACACCGTTGGGCTGAAGTAAACAAATAAAGGCAAAGATGTATACATTCTCCATCTCATTTTTCTGTGCCTCATAGTTCCAGAATTTTGTTTTTAAAAGATCCAACTTCAAGGGTTAACTATGCAAGAGTAACATTGCTTTGTCTAGAAGTCAGGGACAATTAATGGTTACATTATTAAAAATCTGTTGTGGTGGTGGTAGTGGTTTGAAGTTGTTTTCATTTAACTAATGTTGGGGCTACATTTGTTTTATATAGTTAGTTGCCTTTATTCCTAAGTGAAAGAACTTAATTCTATCCCAAAGCTGACTTGAAGCGTGAATTTTAGCATTCCTGCTTCATGAGACAAGGGATTCCTTTAACAGGTATCAATATTACTTGCAAAATCAAATAACCTTTACCCCACTCCATTAACAAGGTTACCAATTCTTAGAGCTTGTCCTGTGCTTAGAAAGGTGGTGAGCTGGCCTAGTATTGCTCTGCCCCACTCATCTATTAAGAGCATATGTAGCATCACATCCAATTTCTCCTTTCCAAGAGTTTAAATTTGCCCATATCTAGGCACATCTCTACATTGTTGTCCCTCTAGACCTACATCACTAATTTAAACAAGCAAGATTAACCAAAAGCCTAAAAAAGAAATTACATTTCTTTCCTGGTAGAGTTTTGCCAGTAGTAAGTATAAGCATATAATTAACACCTATCTGGTGCTCTTCACATGTCAATCCTCATTTCTATATGCATCACTAAGTGAAAGTAACTCTTTCTTAGGTGATACATTGGACTAGTTAGAACTATCCTAAAAATACCCTTGATTTTGCTTACAGTATCCCAAACATTTACATAAAGTGTTCTGTACTGTGCTTAAGGGTTCATAAGGTGTGTTTTGTACCAGGAACACTGAAAGTCTCAGCTATTCATTTTTCCAGGTCTTTGTGACAAAACTTTAATAACACAACATGAAGAAACAATTAAAGGGTTTAGCCAATACATTGACATCCATTTCATTCAGTTTGCTTTCCTAGCTTGCTAATTGACTGCAGGGATGAGCTAACAGAATAATGGCTGAAGAGATTGGTCTCAGATATTTTAAGGCACAGGCTGGACTCAGGATTCCATATAATGCTAAATTCTCAGAGTTACGTATTTAACTGCCTTCTATTTCGGGACTCACTCGGAATGTTCCCTCTTGCTCAGCAATTCACTGCCACAGCACTTAAGTGCAGAGCTACAGTTTTCAGGACTGCCTCATACGTTCCAGACTCCAAAGGAAGAATTCTTAAGAATCAGAGCTTTAGCTAAGCTAATATGTTTTACCAAACCAGTTTCTCTTTAGATTCCTGTGCCACTACACTTCCATCAAAGAATCTAGGACTGTGTCCTCCCAAGCTGTGCAAGTAACATTTGGAATACAAAAAAGGATTACACGCCTTGTCTTGACAGGAGCAATAACATGCTCTAGGCTACACTCAACAGGCAGCTAGGCCAAGCATGAACCAAAGCCAGCTGCCTGTTTTACAGAGAACCTCAAAGCTTCACTAACTTTGCTGACACCCACTCATATATCTATGAATTTTCTCTGGTGCACAATCTGTGTTTCCCTCTGACCACATCTTGTAAATGAGACATGCAAGCATATTGATTCTTTTTCCTTTGCAATGGGACCAGGCAAGGTGAGCTGCAGTAATGGAGCACATACGTGCTGACAAGTATATGAAGTCACCAAGTCACAGAATCCAGTGATTTCTGATTACCTCTTTATATCCTTAAACATTTATTCTCAAAACCAGTTCAAATGAAGTTTAAACATTAGGAATCATTCTATCATGGTCAAAATGAGAAATTATTATATAATAAGTCTTTCTTTCCCCATCCCACCCATCCCATTTGTACGCACTGTGTGCCACAAGTCATGGCATGGCTGTGGACAGGGGCCCAGGGAAACAGCACTGATTCATCCCACTGGCACTGAAGCTGGGCCGGCACACATCTCACTGGACAAGAGCCTTTCCAAAATAGTGACTTTTACACAATCAGCAAGTCAAGTTTTCCTCTGAGCCTGTAATTGCCTGGCCACACAGGACAGAAATTAAGCCATTGGCTTCACATGGACTAAGTCTAGACATAAATTTGTGTATGTGAAAGATTATGAACTGTATCAAACAGCTACTTACATGCAAGTCAGCGAAACTGTCACTTCAGTAAATATATGCATTGTTACTGTAGAATTATCTTAATATTTCTTTTATGTGAAACTGTGTGCATGTGTTCATAAATTCTTTTCTACTGCATGGTAGTACCTCAGATTGCCAGGCTTATTTGGTGCTCAACAGTGGAAGTATAAGCACACTTAAAATGCTTCAAATTTGCTAGGAGCAGTAGTGATAATTTAATGTTGACTTCTGCCATTCTTAGTTCCTCAAGAAAACAAAACAAGCCAACGCTCCAAATGCATTAACTTGCATTCCTAGAGCAAACAGACTACTATTGGTCTGTAGCCATACAGAGATGCAGTAGCATATACAGAGCCAATGCTGATGATGCTTGCATGAAATTGAATCTATTGAAAATGTCTCAGCTTATAAATTTTACATGAACTGCATAGAGGAAAAAAATACAAAAAAAAAAAAAAAAAAAAAAACAAAAAACAAACAAACAAACAAAAAAACCCACCAAACAGCTATAATTGCTTCCACAGAGCATTTTGCATTAGTCCAATCAGCCGAATCAAATATTAGGGTGAAATGAGAAAGTGCGTGGGTACAGAGTCGCCAACAGAAAGCACACGTTTAATGGATAGGTGAAGAAAACCACCAACCCTCGGCACAGGCAGGAAGCCGAAAAGAAACGGTCTTGTCACATGGCGCCACGAGGAAAGAGAAACCATTTCCTCCAGACACTCTAACCGATTTTGAAGCTCTGAGAAGCTTATTACTCTGCACATTAACTGAACAATGCCAACCCCCCAAAAAACTCACCAAGCATCCCAAGTACAAATGTTTAGCCCTTTAAACTGTTAAAAACGGCATTTACAGCCCCCACTCACCACAAGCTCCTGGGCCACTGCTCCAGGTCCCTAGGGCGGCAGGTGGCTGCTTGAGACAAGCGTGAACTCTCCTTCCTGAGCTACCTGCCTTCGCTACCCAACAAACTGAGGGCTTCACCTGTCTCCTGGGCCCGGGAGAGCCGAGCCCCTGCAGCCCCCAACATCAGGAATGTGCCACACGCCCCCAAAACCCCACCACCACTGAAGGAAAAGACATGATTCCCAGAGCTGGAGCCTGCCGGATGGGGAAGCGCAACTAGCGGAGCGTGCAAGGAGAGAGGGGCGAGGCGGCCGCGGGGCTGAGGGGAGTGGGGGGAGCGAGGGGCTGAGGGCAGTGAGGGGCTGAGTGGCCTCGCGCCCGCCTTCCCGCGCTCGGCGCCTCGCGCCGCTCGGCCCGCGCGGGGCAGGTGGGGCGGGGGGCGCGCGCCGCTCTCCGCCTCCGAGGGAGCCCGCTCTTCCTCCCCGCTCAGTCACGTGCTCCGGGAGCCGCAAAGCGGCGACGCCTTTGCGACAGGGTGACAGCCAAATGGTGCGACATCGGCGGCGGCCGCAGGCGCAGCAGCCGCGGCGGCCCCAGCGCTGCCAGGGCCGAGCGCCGCGCCCGGGCGGGGAGCGCACGGCGGGCACCGCTCGGCGGGGAACGCACCGCGTCGCTCCGCGCCGCTCCGAGCGCGCCGCGCCGCACCGCCCCGCGGGGAACGCGCCGCACCGCGCCCCACAGCCCACCGCGACCCCCATGAGAGTAGAGGGGTCGGCGGCGGCCCCCCCGCGCACCCCCGCCCGCCTGCCCGAGCACGGAGCGCTCCCCCCGCCCCCGATGCGCCCTTAGTCCCGGCCCCGGACCCGCCTCCCTCGCTCCCCTCCCCGCCGGCGGCGGCGGCAGCGGCAGCAGTAGCGCCCAGGTGCGGACTTCAAACCCCGGCGAAATGGCGTCCAACGCGGCCGAAAGGGAGATCCTCTTCACCGAGCTGCAGGTAAGCGGCGAGGGGCGCCGCCCCAGCCCCGCTCCCCTCCCCTCCCTTCCTGGCGGGGAGGACGGAGGAGCCGCCGCGCCCCGCCGCCCCCTGCCCGCCGCTCGGCGCGGGACGCCCACCCCAGCCCAGCCCGGGCCGGGGGGCCGGCGGAAGCCCGTGCCCACCCCGGGCCTCTTCCCGCTGCTCTCCCCCGGGAGCGGAGGCGCCGCCGCCCGGTCACGGCCCCACCCCGCCGCCGGCCGCGACCCGCTTTTGTCTGCGCTCGGCTCCCTCCTTCCCCCGCCGAGCGGCCGCGTCCCTCCGGCGGGGCCTGCCCGGGCCGCGCCCCCGGCCCCGCCGCGGCCCCGCCGGGATCTCCGTCCGCCCGCCCCGAGGCTGCCCGCGCCCGGAGCCCCTACGGAGGCCGGAGCTCTCGCCCTCTCCCCGCCCGGGGCACGGCGCTCGTCCGGGCCGGGCCCAGAGGGCTCCCGGTGGCCACCCCACGCCCGCGTCAGGGTCAGGCAAAGAGCCTCTCTCTCCTCTGGACACGGCACCGCGCAGGGGCCGAGCAGCTTCCTTCTTGTAGGCCTTGAACGCTGAGCTTGGGAAGAGGAGAAAATGGTGCGATCGACTTGATTTGTCACACGGCAAGGGTTCTTGTCACTACGAAAAAACAATCCCAAAAGACCCCGCAACACTGTTAAAGGTTGAAAGCTCCAGGCTTAGAGGTTTCCATCGCTGTAATTTGACCGGGTTTGGTTCCCTGTGCAACTGTTACTTTTCTTCTTGCCAGCTGCAAGGTTAGATGCAATTCCGGAGCTTCATTTTTGTGCCCTTATCTTTAAATGTCAGCACAACCTGCTACCTCTTCAGCTTCCTTGTTCTGAAGAAAGCTTGCTTTTCTTTTTTCTTTTTTTTTATTTTAATTGTACATCACTTAATCCGTGCAAATTGTTATGTTTACCCAGGCAAATAATGTGTCTCTGAATTTATTAGTTGGACAATGAACCAAAGTAAGAAGTCCATAAATGGAAAGTATTGAATTTAATGGTCAAATAAAAATTAGAAAGGCATGTCTTAAAGAAAAGTAATTTTATTTATGTAATGCTGTTAAGTTCTCCTGTAGTTCTGAATGTTGAAGGTGTGCTCACTTGAATAGCAAAGGAAGAGAAGGCACAATAGATGTAGGAGTCTTTTTAATATTGTAGCACATGAGATGGCTGAAGGCTAAGAATCCATCTAAAATGCTGAACTTTAATCAGTGGCTCAAAAGTGCCTAGGAAGAATCAGTATGTTAATACAAACTTGATACGATGATATATAAGCTTGTAAACCTGTTTGAAGTGGAGAGCTGTGTGAATAACTAACCATAGCAGTGTTTCAAGTAGGCTAAATGGAAACAGCATTTCTGTAGAAGTACACAAAGCAGGATTCCAATTACTTTAAACAGAAATGAGTGGAGATTTTTCTTTGGGGGGCATTGGAAAGTTGGTTTTGTTTTTGTTTTGTTACTTTTTTTCTTGAAAGATGAGATTGACAGTGATACTAATTAAAAAAACCCCAAAACTAAAATACCCCCAAAAATTCAGCCAAACAAAAAACCCACCAACCAACCAACCAAAAAGCCTAGGATGAATTAGATTCTTGGGTTGCACTATCTGTTCCATTATATATGAAACTTCTGTATTAATAAATACAGCTTCTTGCACACGACAGAAAGGTTAAGTTAACATGGGAATGCCAGTAGTGTTTAAGGTTTGTGAACTGCTAACTTTAAGGTATTTTTGAGAAGAACTTTCATATCAGAAAGAACTGCTGTAAAGATACTGTTGTTTGCCATGCTGTATATTAGCAGTGAAATACAAAGGCATCAATGTCGTTCTGCTTGGGAATACCTCAAAACAAATTGCTTTTCATATACCTGTACATAAACAAATTGCTTTTCAAATACCTGTACATCAAAGTTGCTTTAGTGGTATGGTCTGAAAGTAAAGGGAACTACAGTGGGGTGTGAGATACGCCATTTCACTCATGTTTCTTCAGGAGGGAACTTCCTCAGTCATAAGAACTCTAACTTTAAAAGTGCCTATATGTGAAACAGACTTTTGCTTGCATATTGCAATCCTGCACAGAAAGAAGAGGAAGTTGAAGAATTCATGGCTACAGTAAAAGTTTAAAGGGTCAAGTCCATAGGTTGATCTAGATCATGGGTGATGTGTGGTCTAAGTGTTTTCTTAATAGACGTGAAAACTTACTGAAAACAAGCTAAACCCAGTGTAAATGGCAAGCTTGTTCCTGCCACGGGCTCTAAAGCATCAGTCGGTGATCAATATAACACGTTGCTTTGTGCTGTGCTAAGGGCTGTGTGCTCCTGGTTATGACAGCCCTGTGCACTCCAGCGTGCTGTAAGGAAACTGTTAGCTTGGGGTGAAGTTGATAGAGGCAGATCAGTAGTTATGAATCAATTGAATGCTCCTGGCAGAAAGATTAGCAGACTGGCACAATTACTGACTAACAGGATGTGAAGTGGATTCTGAGAAAATACGAAAAACGAAAGAACAAAGTAACTAGTTGCTAATAAGCAAGTGGTGAAACATAGATGCAGTACGTGTCCTTGTTTCAAAGGCTTAATTAAACAGGCCTTAAATAGACCCTAGATCTCAATTCTCACAATGAAAGTTTTGTATTTTAAATAAGTGATGCCATATCAGAGCAATTGCTTATAAATCTCTGCTAGCAAATATCCACTTCATATTTCTGTTCTGCTTTTTCTACAAAATATTGTATCCATTCTTGTATATTTTATTTTGCTTTAAACATTTTCCAGACTGATAGTGGTATGTAGAAAGTATATCTTGCCACTTAGCAAGTTTTAAACTTAAGCCTGTTCAGGGTGAAAAATGCAACGCTTATTTCTCAGTAGCTAGCAAATGCAAAGTACAAGGTAAACTTTGCAATAAGCAAATCCTCTTTTTAGTTTGTTCTGGTAGCTTCACCAACGAAATTGCCTGATTACTAAAGATTGAAAGATTACATAAAACCAGATTACCCTTTTTTACCTCCTTTTATCTCTAGTACAGGTTCTTTAGTAGGAGGAGGAGTGAGCTTGGGTAAGAACCAGTATTGCTGATGTTGCCTTCCCTTCCAAAATTCTGCTGTCCTTCTGTGGGCTTGCATCCCTTAGAACTTTGAACACCAGGTAAACTAGCCTCTCCAGTGCTGGCTCTCAGGTTAATTGCACAGTCTTTAACTCTTTGCTTCCTGGTGGAAGTGCCAACTCTGTTTCTTCAAAGAAATTAAGCTCTAACATATGGTGCTATAGTTTGTTAAATAAGGCATCCACAAAATAAAATATTTTCAATTTTTTTATCGAAAAAGGTTTGGTTTGTTTTTTTCAAATCATTATTAATATTTTTTTTGTGAAAAAAATATGTATGCTTTCTTGGCAGTGATGGTAGATGTCAGCATAGTAAATTGGTATGGCTGGGTTGACAGAAATTATTGCTTAGAGTATTTAAATGAAACCAGTGTGTATGCACAGTGATTACACTTGTGTACTTCTAGGTGTTCACTACCACTTCTTTTCTAGACAGTACTGTGAATCTTCTAAACTTGGGGCATTTATGGTTAATGTTACTGGATTTATTTTACAAAAAATTTCACTTCACTTAAAGTTGTGTTTTGTAAAGCAATACTTGTTTAATATCAGGAAAAAAGTACATTACTTGTGTTTATTTGCTTATATGAAATTGTTTGGTCAAGATAGAGAACTTGGGCTATGCCTTGAAATGAATAAGCATGTAACAAACCCTCCATTACTTCAAATGGAAATATTAAAGTCTCTTCCTAGAGTTAATTTTTCAAACTCAACCATCCTACATATTTTTGATATTACCAAACATTGTGAAAAATGTCTTTATACTGGTCAGCATAAAGGGACCTTTTTAATGGATATTTTGTTTTAATACCCTAGTCACCTAATTTCCTGAGGTGCTGCACTTAGCGATCATAAAGCATAAATTTCCTGACAGAATCATGTTCAAAGGCCATGGTATTTTTTTTTTTAATAGTGATGAACAGTATCACAACTGAAATGTGTAAATTACGATTATATGATGGTACATCCAGTATAAGTTTTGGTTTGTTTTATTTTTCCATATCATATCTAGGGCAAGAATATATGTTAAATTAATGTGACTGAGCAATGCTTAGTATTTTATTGGTCTGCATGATACAAATTGGACAGTTGAGTCTGAGGTTGTACAACTATGTTTTGTATATAAATGTGTATAAAATTGGATGCTTGTACTTGTTAAACTATTAGCTGGGACTCTGAAAACCTGTATTTCATTCCTGGCTTCTCTGCTCTCAGCTAGGTGACATTAGGCAGATGGCTTTGCTTACTCATGTCTCCATTTCCTCATCTTTAGAATAGAGGTAATGATGCCTGCTTTTTTTAGAGTTAGAAAGTACTGGGTATTTATTATTAGCTGTGGTCAAGTGCCTAAGGACACCGTAAAAAGGTATAAGTAACCTAATTAATCTGTTTTGAAAAAACATTGTAATTGGGCTGAACACTGAGCAGTAAGACTGCCTTCAAATAATATTCAGCTAGGACAGATTAGCTTTAAATAATTTTGAATTACTCTTGTTTCTTCCGGAGGAAAGAATGTCACATTCAGGTGAAAATATCCTGAACTAGTCAGTTGCAGTTTAGAAAGGATGTACAGCTGCTTGGGACTTCTTAGGTCCCTACAAATATTTTCACAATTGGTGGATTTAGAAAAGTACTTCAGGTTTTTTTTTTCCATTTGTGGATGTATATACTCTTTAAACATTCCTGTGTTCAAATATTACATTAGCAAAATATGCATCCTGTTCTCACTGGAACATAAACAGTCCTTAAAATACCTTTTGGTAGGTGGATGGGTGGAGTTTTTTGTTTTGTTTTGGGGTTTGTTTTTTTTTTTTCTTTTTTTGAATTCTGTTCATCTTCCTGTTAACACAGGAACTTGTATATCATTTAGACTTGTATACATTTGACTGAATTTTCTTTATCAGAGTAGCTGTCTTTTTGGGACCTAGATCTGTTACTTTAACTCAAGATAAATTATTAGTGATGGCTAGTAGAAAAGTATTTTGTTAACTATATGTAATAGCTCTTCTGGAAGAGTTTTATACATTGTGAAGGTCATTCATTACAGTGTAACCTAAAGCCTGCAGTAGAATAACTAGATAAATATGTCCTTGACATTGGCAAACAGTGGTTTGAGGGTTTCATGTTGGGATTAGGATTTCTTCATCAGTGCCTCAGTGCTGAATTAGAGACTAAGACCTCTACATGGATTCAGAGTAACAAAGTCTCCCACGTGCAGTGGAGGGCTCAGGATTTTTTTTGTACATACTTGTACAGCTGGTACAAATTGGTTGATGGTAGGCTTTTTGTTTTGTTTTTTCACTACATGGGTCCAGTAAGTGAAAGGGTTCAGGAACAGACTGAGCTGAAGCATCTCTTATGAGACTTTACTGTAGCATGGACAAAGCATTTGTATGGTACTTTGAAGCTTTAATTATTAATGCTTGGTCTGCAGTTCCTGACACAAGCAAAAGAGCATCTTTGCTAGTGTTTGGTGTGGGTGGGGGAGGTTCTTTTTAAGGAAATGAGATTTATGTTGTAAAATTGAATCCATGGCTTCTGTTACTTTGAGATATGATTGAGAAGTAGCACATCAAAACAGAAACTAATAATACCATTAGCTAACAAAATGCTTTAGGCCTGTCCTTACAAGTACCAGCAGATATGATATGTTTGTTTATTTGAACTGCAGCAATACAGTTATGTCACAGTTACACAAATCAACACAATTTTTGTTACTGCCATTTTACAGCTACCACTTACTTACTGTTTGACACCTTACCAGTGAATTAAACTACTTGCATGGCAGTCTGGGAGTACATCCTTTGGAGCAAAGTACTGCTCGGTTTTCTCATGATTTTGTGGGATGATTTTCCAAACTTTCAGGAATTTGGTGACTGTATGTCAAACTAAGGAAGTTTTGTGGCATCCATCAGAATTTCCATGCAAATTCTGGTATCTGGTGAGGATGAGATGGCTGAGGTTTCTGTGGTGAGGAGACACATGAACAGGATAGTAGTGCACATTTGCAGGCTTATGTTCAGCTCAATGACCAGCTTTGCTGGGAGTTCTGCTGCTGTTCTGCTCTGCTTAGTGGAAGAGGCTGAAATGAGGCTGTTCGAGGTAGTGCATTCAACCTCATCCGTAGGGTGAGCTGAGAGGGTTCATGTGATCAGTTACCATGGCTCACAAGTGGGACCACCAGCTGGGTAGTGGTGAGCTGGTTGTTTTTTAGAGCAGGCCACGCCTTACTTTTTCTTGATGTTAGGTATAGATACAGTTTCCTATGCTTTGTATCAGCATTATGCCCACTGTGGCTGTACTTCCTGTTTACTGCTGCTGCAGTGTACAGAGCACTTCTGGAGGGAATGCACGGAGATGGCAAGGCTGTGGTCTCAGTAATTGAATTTGTTACTTCCACTGGACAGGGAAAAATAGGAATATTAGCAGATGTGTATTTTCCTAGGCTAAGTATATCCCTACTGAAAGCCTTTGTTATTTTACTGTAGATACATAGCTAGCTATCAGACAGGTACCAAATAAGAAATGATAACTGGAAAAGGCTGGGCTGTGAAAGTTTGGTATATGCAGCATTTCCCTGTTCTTTTTTGTGTCATGAAGAAAGGCTGATATGTGACAAGACCCAGGGACAGTGTGCTCTGGCCCAACATACAAATCAGGGTTAGTAAAAACCTTAATGTGGATGTGACTAAATTAGTTTGCTTTTTCTACCTCCAATTCCTATGGATTCCTTTAAGCCTTGTTTTCTTCACTGGGGATGTATTGCTTTTTAAATTATAGGGAGTTTCTGACTCCTTCTCTAAATAAGTGCAGATCAGAGAGCTTGAATCAGAAGCCTTTAATACCTGGCTCCTGTCTTAGTGCTATGTGTGGGAGTCTAGTGTTGAAGAAAACTCTTTTTATTCTCTTGAGGTTTTTCTGACATTTGTTACCTTGCAACATGGTAGTAGGGTTGATACATTTTAAGTTTCCATTAAATACAAGAACATATTAGCCTGAAAATTAAAGTAGCAGAATCAGTTCTGTTTCTATTGAGAAGAACCATGGAGTTTTCCACTAACTTTCCACACTTGTTATTAGGATGTAACAAAATGCAATAGGCAGCAAATCTATAGCCAGGAGAAGGCATAATTAAGTCTGCAATACCAAGGAACTAATAGATTGTACTAAGTTATAAGATAAATCTCAGGAATACTGTGGAACTCTGTTTGTTACTGTGATGAAACACTTCCAAGCAGATCAGGTCAGAAGGGAGACCTTTTCTTGTGGGTAAATACAACAGTAGTAGTTTTCTGAGCCCTAAACCCAGAGAATATTACTCAGTTCTTGGAATGTGGGTGCCAATACACCTTGTGGTTGGCTTTTTTTTTTTTAGCTCCTAATACTCAAAGTACTTGAACATCTCTACCACATAAATTTTCTCTAATGCAACTTAAGAAGTAAATACACATATGTGAACTTCATAAATACATATGCACTCTCCTGTGTACTCATATTTGTTAGACTGTTGAAATAAATAGGCTATTTAAATTAATAAGAAGTAATAGTAATTTTAATTGTTATTAACCTGAAATAGTACTTGTAAATAATAGCAGTACATAGGTGTTTTGAAATTATTCTTCTATTCAGCTGTATGTATGTATATAATTTTTTTATACAAACTTCATGTAACTTTTGAAGAGAAACTGAGAGTTGATGTTTAAAACATCAGAAAAAATGTCCTTTTTTTGTTTTTCATTTCAAAGTCCAAAACACAAACCATCTAATTAACCAGGTAATAGTGATGTTGTTTAGTATATCACTGGTGCCATACTCGGCCTGTGAACTTAGGAACTTTAACGTATGTATTTTTGAAAACTGTTAAAAGTATATTCAGTTTAGTTTTCTTCGTTGCAGTAAGATGTAAGACAGGTCCATAAATTTATGATGGAAAAGTTCTAGTTGGTTCATTGATGATGTCTTGTGCTAGAGTTGGAAGCTTTGCCCATACAGAATTGAGTCTGTTGCTCAAAGAAAGTGTCAGACTCTGTCAGCTGGTACCACTGCTGAAAGTGAGCATGTGCCATATTATGTTGCTATACATTTGCACAGGCAGCTATATGGTGAACAGATTTTGTTGGGTTGTTTTGGTGGGATTTTTTCACCCTTAGATTAGTTTTCAGCCAGATCAGGTTCAAAATTGCAGTTCACTGTGTGGCCATATAAAAGTTTGTACTGCATATATCAGTGAGTGGTCTGGAACAGGAACAAACTGTTAGGGGAGGTCAGGACTGCTTGTTCTTTAGGATGCTTTTTATTGCCTGCAGTGGTGGTTCATGCAGTAAAATGTTTATGGGAATACAGATTCACAGCTAAGGACTGTGTGGAGTCCAATTCTGCTGCAGGTGAATGTGCTGATAATGAGCAGTCCAAGACTGTCTGTGGCAATTCTCTTCTAGCTTGACGTTCTTCAAGCAGAAAGTCTCACAATATGCCTGTGACAGTGAAAACCTGTTTGTCTGAAAAGGCATTAAAAATAGAATTGGTTTGGACATCATGCCTGGATGGAAGATATAGTTACATTTAGTTTGATGTTGAAGGCTGCGAACAGTGGTAAGGTTTGGTAGCAGTACGAGGCCAGTGTAGGGCTATAAGCCCGAATTTATTAGCTAACTTTTAGAAGTGCTAAGTCTTTGCTGTTAAATCTTTCATGCACTCAAATGCAAGAAGAAATTTTGTAGAATCTTGAGTCTTTTTGTTATTTCTCTAACTGAAGTGGAAGAAAAAGTGAGTGTACAATTGAAATGGATGGGATTGAATTTTGGAGTGAAGACAAAGTACTGTGCAAGTAATACTAGAAATGTACTGCCCATAAAGGTAATGAAGAGGCTGAGGTATTATATACAGCTTGGTATGAATACATTTGTCAGTTAATGAGTAGCTCGATAAGTGTGAGACATTTGAATATTCAATAGGGAAATCAATCCCCTACAGTGATGAGTTGAATGTTTGCAATAGGAAAATATCTCTGAATGGTCACATGAGCATCAATTAAAGCACCACTTAGAGGACTTTGAACTACTGTGTACAAGATTGATTCTGTGTTTCAGAGGTCTAGCCAAATTTGGGGGAGAAGAGGCCTAAAAATCTTGTGCAGAAGTAAGAAGTTTGAGGTAACAAAGTGATTATATGTTTTCAATGTTCTTGTGTTGAATTAATTCCAAAATTACAAATTCTTATTCTCCTTGTACTTGCTAACCCTGAATGTATTCTTTTGTATTTGTGCTGTTGAGGTGAAAGATTATGTTTAAAATAAACAAGGAGATTGTTTTTGGTGATTCCAGGTGTTCCAGAGCTCTCTAGTAACAACAAGCTAATTTATGTAATGTAGGCAAGAAACTTTATGCCAGTCCTTAGAGAAATGGAAAAACACTTGCTTGGTTCTGTTTTTTACCTTTCTTACTTCTCTTCTGCAGGAAGAGGAACATAACCACTTCCTTTTATGATAGATTTTAGGACTTGCCCTATTTGCATCACTGAGCTTACTAGATATGAGATTGAAGTTTCTTTTTCATCATTGTAATACATGTTATCACTTGGATTTTTGAGTAACATAAGCCCAAAAGCATCCAAATCTATTGCTGAGAATTTAGAAGGAATGCAAATTGACTGTGTGGCTTGTTGCTTTTTACAAGCACAATATGTAAAACCATCCACTGCTTTTCAACTCTGTATGTTTATTTATATGGGAAGACACTGCAAAACAATGAAATGGAATATATTTTAAGAGGATGTTTCCTTCATAGATGGATCTGCTTATGGCATGACAAGATTCTTTCTTTCCTAATACTCAAATTGTGGAAGCTAAAATTATAAGATAAATTATGACAAGGAAGTGTCAGTTTTTCTGACAAGTGTTATTAACCTCTGCAGTTGTAAGGGTGTGTGCTGCCTGCAACCCATCCAGAGCATGTCGGGAATTCCATGGGCACAATCGGATGGGGAGACCCAATAGAGTAAAGCAGATTCTAGCAAAAGGTTACAGAAGCCAAAGTCCAAGTTCCAGAGACTTGTATGGAAAAATACAAAAACAAGCATACAGATCTACAGAAGACTTAAAATCAGCAAGGCCTTTTTGTAGACATATTCTAAACTTAGTGACAGCAGTAGAAAAGTAAAAGTACTGTAAATCGTACATGGCTGACTACTCATGTAGCATTCTTGAACTGCTGCCCATTTGGGACTCAGCAATCTCCTTTAATGGAAGCATGTTTTCTTCAATATTTGAGTTTGTTTGTTGCTTATTTATAAGCTCATATGAAGCCGTTGTTTTAGGCTGAAAATGCCTGGATGTCAAAAGTTATGAGTTGCAAATTATAATATCCATAACTAGGGGTCCTCAGAAAGATTATTTAAATTTTGTTATTGAAACTTAACTCATTATTGAGGGAGTTTTCTTCAAGTTGCTATGATTTGCATCTTTGGTTTCCCAAGAGGTGAGAACATGACATTTTGAAAATTAAAGCAGACAGTGCTTCAATACTAGAAAAACATAATTTCTATCAGAGGGTTTTTTAATTCTACTCTACTTCTTTATTCAGGCAAGTTAGTGTAAGTCAAACTAAGTATTTTTCTGTTGGGTGAAAAATTTAGTTTTAACTATTCATTTTTATCAAACTGGTTCATGTATGATTCCTCAGCATATAAGCAAGCCATTTCACAAAGGAACATCTTGATCTGACTTTTTTCCTTTTCATTTTGTATGCACATTTTTCAAATAAAATATAAATCTGTGGCAAAGTACATGGCATTTATCAGCAGTTAATTTTTTGTTTTGGGGGCAACCTCCTTTCTTGAATTCTGCGTTTACTTGTAACATGCTACATAATGCTGAAACAAATTACAATTGTAAATTTAATTGCTTTAGAAATTGGTCTTTATCTGTATTGGGATTCTGCACAAGAGAGCAAGTGAATATATTCTCAAGTTTTAATTAAATTAATTCTAACAGTTTTTTTTTTAATCCTTAGAAGATTCTTAAGTGCAGGAGGGGTATCCAGTATCATCATCTATTTTTCAGGTTAGCAGCCAGACTAACTCATTTGAAGTGTTTCTTTTTGGTGGCAGTAACTCAGTGACACTGTCAGGGCAGCAGTTTCTGTGAAATGGAAATTGATTTCTTTAACTCCAGTGACATTCTTGAACTAGATGATGTTGGATATGAAAGAAAAGCAAGGGAGATCTAAGTTCTGCTAATGATCTCCCATTTTTGCAAATTTTTATTTCTTTCTACAATAGACTACACTGTTTTATGAGCTCAGAGGTAGCATTTCCTTTCTTTAGCATTTGCCTTCCTTCGCATCTGCTACTTTAATTTAGTGTCAATTTAAGGTTTATACAGTACTTGAAGTCAACAGATTTTTAAAACTTAACTACAGGCATCCATAGATGTTTCCTTACTGCAATGAATATACTTAGTACAGAGTGAAATACAACTGCTGGGAATTCCTGGAAACCTGAGATACAAAGGCAGTGAGCATTTTAGTGGCATATACTGGCAATGAACAGAGCTGCCTCTTCCTCACTCAGGGTTAGCTGGCTGTGGTTGTGGCATCTTCAGAAAACGGGGAGGCCCTGTGCCTAGGCAGAAGCATTGGCTGCTGCAACCCTGAACGTTCATAATAATGCTGGTTCATTGTGTCCTGGCTGGGTAAAGCAGTGCAAAGGGCACGAAAAAGAAACCAGTAATGCTCAGAGAGGTCAGAGATGTTTAGAGTTGAGAGGATGGTAGCCTGACCTAAATATAGTATCTTAGCTTAATTTGGAAAATGTTGTATACAGATTGGGACTGTACTTTATTTTTGTAGTTAAAATTCTTTTTTTTTATTGCAGAGACTGATTTTTATTTTTCTCTTGTGACTCTTGACATCTTTAATACAATACTTGAGAGAGCATCAAAAAAACACACCCCGCCCACTCAGAATCAGCCCCTTCCAAGTGCAGTTAGAAAATAGCCACAACCACATAACACATTTCAGAATATGAAAATCTCTTTCATCAAGTAGGAGTCATCTTCCTGCTGATATTTTTCAGTCAGAAGTTAATTTGTGTATTTTTGTCTCCTAAAGATGACATGCTTTAGATTAGACAGGTCATTATAGAGGAATACATTGTAGATACTCTGGGGAATGCAGCAGGTTAACCATAAATAGCTTCTGATTGCAGTAGTTTCTTTCCTTAGCTTAAGGCAGTTCTTCATGAAGGTTTTGCTCAATGTCATATCTAGAGTATTTTTTGGTAGTTCTTAGTTATTAATAAAGCAGAATATTCTACTTTTGCTTAACGGATTTTTCATGCTACAGTTTCTAGTTTTCTACAGAGAAAAATCTGAAGATTTTTCTCAGGCTGCTAACTGAAATGCTTATGAAGTGGAAAACTTTTAGTCTTGAAGAAAAATGCCTCAAAAGCGATAAGCATACCAAAATCAGATTCACATTAGCAACAAGTATTTCTAGGATGTTTTTTGAAATTGTGTATATGGAAACTGCTGTTTATATGCGCCCTGTAAAATAGGGTGAGGCTTTCAGTGTTAAAAAATTGATCAATTTAGGATAAACATGTTACATACCACATTCAAGGTTCCATTCATATGATTGTGGCTGGAAGACACATAGACTGCATATGTAACCTTACCTACTCTGAAAAGGGAGGAGTATTGAGATCACTAACAAGTATGTCTTGTGCATTTTCTGAATACTCAGCAGTATAAAAAACAACTAATCTAGTGCACTTGTAAGGTGAGACCTTTTTACCATTGTTATGTATACATGGGTTCTTGGGATATCCTTTAAGATTTAGTTTTATATGTATGTCTATACATGATGCACTGAAAAACTGTTGTTTTGTTCTGCTTTATTTCTTTTATGTTACAGGTCTCGTTGGTGCATTGGTTATTCTGAAACCGCTGCTTCCCATTTTCTATTTAACTGATATTGAGCTGTGCTGGTAGCAAGAGCTAGGTGGAGAGGAGTCCTATGCAAGTGTGTGTGCAAAACAGGAAACAGCTTACTTGGGAGATGGTGCTGAGGCTAAGCATAAAGAGTAAAATTTGTTCAATATGCAGTAAGAAATCCCTTGCTAAAATCCTAGGTTTTTATTCTACACTTTTCACTGTAAACTTCATATGTTAGTCATATGTTCATTTTAGGTCATAAAAAAGTAGATTTACTTAGAGTACTTATTACAGTCAGTGGAGAATCAGGGCTCCTAAAAACTAAAAAAATGTAGAAAGGTTTTACAATCAAAGCTTTAGGCATATTTGTATTTAGAAATGTACTGAGAATTTTTTGCAATCCATGTAGGAAGTGAATTCACCTGCCTCTTTTTCATTGCTGTTGCATATAAAGCAGTTAAGTCAGGCAATTTTCTTTTGGCTTCTGTTGCAGGTTAAGACAGGATACTATTTCTTCATTATTCTGTAATGCCTAGGGAATTCTTAAATAGAAAATGGACATTAAGAGCCAGTAAGAATCTTTCTACCGTATTGTAAGGGTCAGAGGAAGAAGGGTTGCAAAAACACTATTTAAATGTATCACAATGTGCATCAGTGATGCTCTGTAGAAGTCTCAGACAAATGGAACATGAAGTAATGCTTCTATAAATAACCCTGTATTCATACGTAAACTTTTACTGGAAGAGCATGGAATGAGATGCCTGCATCTCTACAAGTGGAATTTTGGGTGTGGCAGTCCCAGTGGGGAAAAGTGATCTTTTCTACTGACCACCTGTAAAAGATGAGGAAAGGATTTAAGAAGACTTTCCAATTCTCCTTTTACTGGTGGAGGTGAAAGCAGGAGCAGGATTTCCAGCTTGTTGGAGTGTAGGCTGGGAACTTGAGTAACTTCAGATAAAACAACCCAAGCTACTGTGAGAGAGTTCTCAGTCCTAGAGTAGGAAGACACAGATCCTTAGTATAAATACAAGCATACATCCCTTTCCTGCATAACAGATTCAGCTACCAAGCTGGGAAACCCATAAGCTCTGCTGAAGCTGCTGTTGCACACAGTCCTAGAAAGCAAAAAATCTGGTTCTTCACCAGGATCTAGTATTTAGCCACTTGGCCTCTTGCCTTATAAAACAGATGTTAGTATTATCTCTGATATGTATTGCTGCATTTACAATGTACAAAATAGTTGGCTGCTAAAGATGATGGCTTAATTAGAGTGGAATGTAGACGCTCAACTCTTCCATTAGTTTTGAAATGGCTAAAAATAGCTCCTGTAGAACACAGTAAAGTAAAATGGACTAACATATCAGATGTTTGTGCTGAAAGTTGGAATTGCCAGAAACAAAGAAATTTGAGGGTTTTTCTTTTCAATTGCTAGTTATCCATCTCAGAAATTGAGATTTTCATATAGAGACCCCTTTATTGTACTTTTCAGATTAAAGACATTGTGTATTGGTCTTCAGCAGTGTCCTGATGCTTGCTTGTGTTATTGAGAAATTCCTTTTTATTGTGAGGATTTGTTTTGCATCATTTCAATGTTTAAGATTTTTAACCTGCACTGAAAGACCACAGAAGTTCCAGCTGTAATGATTTGTTTCTGTAGTAAGACATTTTAGCTTTCTTCTCTTGCAGTTTAGTTAAAGTGTGTTACACTGAAGTCCCACCACTTAACAGATGTGGCAACAACTGTGATTTGTGGATGAGCAGAATTCTCAATCTGTTGCATTACCTGAGATAGATAATAATAGCTTTTTAGTGGTAGCTATTATCTAATTCATTTTTCATTCATAATATACAAGAAAAATACCTTACCACTTGGGATTGGACCTGATTGTCATTAAGCATTAATAAATTAGAGTTTGGGTTCCTTGAGGTTTTATTTTTGTATTTCTGCATAGTAACTAAAACTCCTTCACAAGCAGAAGTTTACCCACACATTTTTATCTTAATGTTAACATTACAGCTGTTGAAAATATACGGTTGCAATGAATGGTAGCTTCTCCTCCAAGTAAGCATATTTTTGGATGCATGCCCACCAAATTATCACCTTTATACAGTGTGCATTGAGTTTGAGGAGGAGTTATCAAAGTTATAAGACATGATTTTGACTCATATCTGTTGACTTGACCTTTTAACCTTTGAAAATCTCTTCTACCCAATTAAATACCACATCCTGTAGTTTGGATAATGTAGTGACATTATTTTTTCAAACATCTTGAGCTACATGTTCTGAATGTTAGACAGAAACAGGTAAATGTTTTGAATGAAAAAAATGCAATAAACATATTTATATTTGGGTTACCTGGAACAAAATTATGCTAACTTTCAGTAGCGGCAGAAATTTTTGAGTTTAGGTGTTTGCTTTAACATGGACTTCAGCAGATCCCTTACTGTTTGAGATGGAAGCAGCATGGGGAAGAGGGAGAGTGTTTCTCCCTGGTGGACTGATTCATTTCTGTATTACTTATACTTAGAGGCAAATTCACCACACAATATTTGCATGACCTTACCTTTATCTGAAATAGTTCTGTTTCCTGAGTAACTTATGTTATACTTCAAGCACTTCAAAGCATTATAACAACTGCTTGCACCAAACTTGAGCTTAATGTAACAGAGAGATCAGTCAAGTCAAATGAAGACAAATCTTGTGATAAGAATTTCTCTCAAGCCCCCTTCCTTGTTTCAGTCTCTGGCAGTAATTCAAAATGAGTGTATGAATTTCTGAAAGAAATGGATACCATGGATACCCCTATGTAGGGTTTGCCAAGTGTATTAAAATACACTGTATTTTAAATACATGCTGTATATATTCAAGAAATAAATTTAGGCCATTAGGATGAAGTTGTTCATTTATCTATATAGTACAGAAAACTGCAGGTGTTCTCATGAAAAAAACCCCTGCAATTCTTACGGGATTTTTGAAAGTGTATAAAGTAACAAGAAAAGAAAAAAACCCCAAAATTCACAAATTCCTAAGTCCCTCGCAATACATAGTTTTGCTATCAGTTTTAAAATTTAAGGGGTTTTTATTTTAAAGAAGCCTCAAGCTGTCAAACACACATAAGAATGCTCATTTCTCTGCTATTTACTAGTTCATATTTTCATATACTTACTTCAGATTTTTATGGGATCTAAAGATTCTTTTCACCAACACATTTCTCAAAAGAACACTAAATTTTTCAGTTCAAATTTAGAAAATGCAAAACAAGTTTGTGCATAAAATTCCTGTGTTGGCAGTAGGAGGTAGGACACAGATACCTGTCTGTTTTTGCTGCCCAGTCCAGTGCAGTAAGTGTACAGCTCCAGGATCTGTGGCTGGGGACTTAGTCTTGCAGTATTTTGTGCTACTGTGAACTTGCCTCTCTTTCATTTGTTGAACTGTCACTTAATCCACCTGTTTTTCTTATCTTTTAAAGGGGAGTGTATATATTTACCACATTATTAATATATGATAATGTTACAGGCATTAGATGAGAAATTATCGTTTCAGTGCTTTGATTGCCTGCATCTTGGTGAGGCTGCATTTTAGGGGAATTACTTCAGTCTTCATGGCACAGTTCTATGATACATCATTATTGGTGATATTTTCAGCATGCACTATGGTATTAACATTTCATAAAATCTTGTTCCCTGTACCTTGAAAGGGACTGTTTGTATTTTGGCATTTAATAGAGCTTCACCTACCATATGTGGTCTGCTTGAAACCATACTATTTACATAAAAAGCAATTTTCTTCTGAGTATGTTATTCTCATATGTGATGAGAAGCTAAATGAAAACTAAGCAAAATCTCATAGAGAATGGAGAAGTGGCATTATTATAGCCATAATTTCATATCCTGATCTTCTTGGGCACATGTTAATAAAGGTTGTGACAGCAGTCCCTATTGATGGGAACTAGGATTTTGCTCTTTCCTTTGCACATCTGAAACTACAGAAGGAAAGTTTTGTTTCCACTGTACTGGGCTCTACTGGAATTTTTTGGCTTGGAGTCGGAACTTCAATTTAGAGATAAAAGTTTGGAAACCACTGAAGTGTTTGTACCACGCCTGTTGCCAGAATATGTGGTCATGCTTCTTCGATACTGTAGCCATTTGCTGGCCTCCCATTTGAGTGCTCATCACCTGTATTGTGCCACAGCCTCCATCAAGCTTTTGTGATTGTGAGGAACTGTGTGAAGTCACTGACATATGACACATGAAGTCATATGGCATTGAAAGAAAATCTTCAGTGTGAAGTGTGAAGATTTTCAGTGTGAAGATTTTCTTTCAATGTCATATTTCCTTGGAAGCCTCCTTGCAGGTTCTTCTCCTTGTGTAAAACCATCAGGAGCTCCTGCAACAAGAAGCGGCCGAAGGCAACATTTCTTAAAATGTTTTCTTTCCCTTCTGTAGCAAAGTCTCTCTCTCTTATGCCCCTTTCTCTCATTAGTGTTGGCACAGCTCTGCATGGACACAACTTCTGGTTCTGTAAGCAAGTCTTTACTGCAGTTAGAGTACCTTTGGGTGCCATGCTCTTTGTGTTAGAAAATTCTGGCTGAATCAGGGATTTTTGATGGCTGGAATGGTGGATGATAGCAAGGACTCCCCAGGGAATTTTATTACCTGTCTAGATGAGGTGTTTTGGCTGAGTCAGGTCACACAGGTTTTCATTCAGGAGCTGTAGGACCAACTGCTGCAGCCCAGCACCTATTGTGTGAGTGAAAGCAAATGTTCCCTTTAAAGTATTCATGAGGACAGCAGTTCAAACTGGGAGAGCATAGCAGAGGTGACCAGCTGATTGAGGACCTCCCTATTTAAGGAACACATTTTTCCTTTCTTTAAAATAAATTAATCTCTTACAGATGCACTTGGGCACTCGCTGTTTGTGCACAGGAATTGAACCCCATTTAATCAGTGTCCTACTTGAATTCATCCATGTATAATATAGTGGACTGTGGATATTTCTGCCTTAAACAGCCTCTTGTTACAAAGCAGAAAGCTGTGACTTAGATTAAATTTAAATCCTGATTTGTGACATGTTAGCACAGCAAACTAATGCCAAAATCTATTAAGCCTCCAAGTTGGGGGTTTTTCAGTTCTTGACATTGGGTGAGTGCCGAGATCTTGACCACAACCACATTTGCTTCTGAGTAGGAGGAAATAGCCCGTGTAGTTCCAGTAACGCAGACAAGCCATCACATCTGGTTTTATGAATGACTTTGGGGGGAAGGGAAGTTTGCAATTGATTAACATTGTTTGTAAAATAAAAGACTACTCTAGTCTTTGGAATTAGTGTAGAGAACTTTGGGAACCTTGGCAGTTAGCTCAGAAAAGCAGGGGTTTTTTCCTTTTTTTTTTTTTTTCCTAAAAAATTATTCAGAAAATTATTATACTAAGATACCTAGTACTTCCAAAACTGTACTTCTAGCTCTTCAAAATTGAATTACATGTTAATAAGCATTTTGTCTTTCTGGGTAATGATAACTTTTTTAATCATACATAAGATGAAAATCCTATTTTTATATAGCATTTTTTACTATATTTGTCAAACAGGTTTTTAATTGTCTCATTGTCTATTGAAATTATTGCTAAAATTCAAGAGCATATAAAAAGAAATGCTAATACTTTTAGGAAAAAATGTAAGTAGTTTTACTGGGAGTTTTGATATGGTCTGGTTTGTGATTTTTGATTTTTTCTAAATGCAGGTTTAGTGTGTGCTTGTAGCACATCAATGTAAAAGGTAAATAATATTGTGCATGAGCAGTCATCAGCTGTTAAGTGTGGTTTAGTTTAAGGCTCCACTTACCTTTCTATAACAACTTCTAACAGAAATGAGCCATTGAAATTCTTGCTCTAATGGATATTCTCTGTAATGAATATATGGTATAGCACAGTCAAGTTGTACTGTGATCTTAGGAACAAGTCTTCAGGAGTTACTAATGCCCAGAGTTTTAGTGTTATCTTCTAAGAGGGAGCAGTTTGAGAATCTTTTAGAATTCAAAGCCATTTGGTTTACACAACTTAAACAGATTCCCTGCTATGTTCAGCTTCATGGTACTCTCTTCAGCAGTACCATTGCCACTGCTGTGCAGTTTGGATGTTTTATTCTTAAATAGGATTTTGGTGGTAAATGCAGTATATCAAAGCACCTGCTTCACCAGTTGTTTGGTTCAGAATTGATCTGAAGCAAAAGTGCAAGCCCCACATGGTTTTCATAAACAGTATTACCACTCTCTTTCACCACACCAGCCAGAATCAACTGTATTATTAAAAGACATGCTCAGACCACTACACTACTTATTATTTTCAGCGACTATACTTAAAAACAGTTATCAGAAGTACAGAAGTTGAAGGCTGGCATCTTGAATTAATCTATGTAAATAGATAGTCTTTGAGCCAGCAATCAATCAAAGTGAGGTTAAGCCCTGTGCCATGGGAAGTCTGCATAAATGGGCTCTTTTTTCCTTTTTTTTTTTTTTTTTTTTTTTTTTTTAATCAAGCAGTAGTATCTATGTGCAGTTGTTGATAGTTAATTGTGGTTAGCATATCTTGAGTTTCATTACACACTGAAATGTTTCAGTAATTTGCAGGGCTCAGAAGCATGTATTTAGCAGGGAGGTGTGCAGTGCTGCCTCTCAGTGCTGTCTGTGCCTCCCACGGTGGGTGGGTGCTGCTGCTCAGGCCGAGAGCCAGGTCCCCAGCAGTTTGTGTGGCACAAGGGGAAAGGATGCTGTGCTGGACTGTCCAGTACTGGCAGCACCCAGCAAAGACTGGCCCCTCTCTTTTAACCAGCACTCAAAACACTACAGAATTTAAAAAGAAACTGAGAATCAGTAACTGGCTGCCCATTCTGTTGCCTTGGATTGTAAAGCAATGAGGCCTGTTCTCTCTTTTGCCAGCAAGAGTGGTTTAGTCATTATCTGTTTTAGAGCATTTCCACTCTTAAGATATTTTATGTTAAGAGGGAGAGTAAAGGAAAGAGTTGTACAAAAATTCATTGATAGCTTCTTGGTATACAGAATGTGAATGGTTTCTTGTTTTTGCACGCTGCCTGCTTGAGCACTGCAAAGGAAAGAACTTGAGTCTTGTCCCTAATTGTTGTTTCTTTTTGCACTTAATTTTCAGGTTGAGTGGGCAGAGCACCTATAACCTAAAGGATGTGAGGTTTATCCTGGGAAGGAGTTTATCCAAATGAGAAAAATAATTTTTTGAAAGAATATTCAACTCTAAGCAGAGACTTGGTAGTAGGTTCTCATCTAACAAAACTGGAATATGCTGTATTTTAAGTAACTTCAATTAAAAAGTATAGTTTTGAGTTTGGCATTTGGGAGGTGCTTTTCTTAAAGAAAAAAATCCTACCTCATTTCTACTACTGACTTACTATTAGACATTTACTATTAGACTGATTTAACTATCAGATGTTCTGTCCTGTGCCATTGTGGACATTATCTTCATCTTAAACTGGAACAATTTTGAGGCTGCTCATCTTTGCAGCATGAGGCTCTGTCTCAAAGCTTTGTTGCATCTCAGCAACAAAGAGTGCAGGGCCAGAGCAGCTTCCCTTGCAGAACACAGTGTTGCTCTGCCTTCACAGTGACCTTCAGGGGTCACTGAGTGCACAGGTGCCTCCTTGGAAGAATTTATTTCACTGTCACCTTTGTGCCAGGTGACACATCTGGATAACTAGGTGAGAATACTTCTTGCTCAAAAGTGTAATTAATTCTGGATGACAGGAGAGACAGAAGGAGTATCATCTGTGGCTTTTGGGGGGATTTACAAAAGAATGTTTAAGTGTACAGGCAGTGTGACCAACTTCCAGTGTTAGCACCCCCACTATTGAACTCTACTGTCTCAAAAGCAGATTGAAGAAGACAAGTCTGTCCTGAAACCCTTAAATCCAGAGACAAAAATGCTGCTGAGACTACTCAGGCTGAGGAGAACTTCAACTCAATTACTGCAAATTCCGAAGGCAAATTACTAATGATCATGGAGATTTAATTGCATTGAAGGCTTACTAGGGACTCTGTCTGGAACAAGGGCTCCAAAAACCTTTTTATGGGAGAACGTAACAACATTTTAACAGATGGGATATAGGGCTTGTAGAGGGATAAAAACCTCCCCTGTAACAAAATACATTATTGTTCAATGGATGAACAATTAACTGAAGTCTCTTTAGTAAACCCAAGTGAATAATATTTCTGAATTATTTAGATGTTAATTACATTGTTCTGTGTAAGTGTACATTCTTGGCATAATTTTAGCAAACTTCAGGTGCTATTACAGCATTGAAAAAAAGGTTTTCTTTTGGGTTTTGGTGGTTATTTGATTTGGGGTTTTTTTACATTTTTCATTTGCCTTTCTCCTATGAACTTTAAAAAGTATAATATCCTGCTTTAAGGAAGCATGTGATACATAAGTTTATTTCCAGAAAGCTTGCAGAACAGGCATGAAAAATTGTGGTGGAAAAATAAATACTTTTTATTCACAATTGTTTTTAATATCTCTATCCTTAAAGGCTGACTAGTAGCATACTAATCTTGTCTTTTTTTGATGTCCTTAATTTTTATGTGTTAGAAAGATAGGGAAATCAAAGATCTTAATCTGATTTGGATATACTTACTACTTAAATAGTTTGCCATACAGTTGTTATATCAATTTATTTTCAGTTTCAGTTTTCTCAAAACTAAACACTCAACTCATGGTGGATAGCTTCCTTCATTTCAAGAACCTTTGGACCAGTTGCTCATTGCTATTGATTATTCTATTTTATTTTTTTAAAATCAATTCTATTTTATGTGCCTATATATGGAAACAATGCCATGTACTTCCCAGTACAGCTATTAATAGCCTCTCCACATATGCATAATTATTTATTTTAATCTGCACTGACAGAAGAGCACTCACAAGTGTACTTAAAGTAAATTTGCATGGTTTTTTCCCTTTCATTTCTAACTCACTTTGCCATTTCTAAATTGCTTTCTTGTTCTCTCTTTTACTGATAGTCAAATTCTGTGGCAAGATGGTGGTTCTGACTACTTTGAATATTTAAGAATCTTTGAGTTGTTAACGTTTTGTACTAAAAGTGGAATCTGTGGGTAGACAAATTTAATGAGAGACTCGAGAAACATGGGAAATTATAGTTGAGGACTAGTAGATTGGATCTTGCTTATGGAAGGCAGTATTGCTGGAATATGCATGGATTGAAATAGTTTGACCAGCATTATCTGTTGACATGTAGGGTCCAGGCACAACCTTCGTGATACAAATTGTTTTGAAAACCAAGTTACTGTAGAGTGTCTGTAGTAGTTTTGTGTTCTGGACATTCTTCAGTTTATTAGCCTGGTGCTGTGCTCCATGAACTCCCTCCCAAAAGTCTTCTTCTGTTTACTGTGATGCTAACTGATTTTATGACACAAACTTTCTACATTTTAATTATGCTATAAAATGCCTTTTGTTCACCCCGTTTTTCAGAAGTCAAGGCAACTTCATCATAGTGTTTAAGAAATTTTGGTGGAATTTTGGTCTTTTGGGTAGTTACATGCAATGCAGGCCAGACATTTATTAAATAATTCTGAGTTAGGATGGGTTCAAATTCAGGTTCAGGAGAATCTTTCTTTATCTTCACTCATTTACCTCTAGCTGGAATTTTTTGGGTAGAACCTAATGTCTGCTCATTGTCTGGGGCCTGTGCATAAGGCACACAAATCTTGTTACATATGTAATTAATTGTATATGAACTTCACTGCAGTAGGTTCTATAATGTGCCCTTGTGCTCCTACTTCTCAATGATATGTGAATGTATAGTAGGCACAATTATGACCCCCTGTGTACTGGGACTCTGAAGACTTTTCATCCCCTGCTCCCTCACTACAACAACTCCTGTTTCATTAGAGCAACTTGTTTTTTTTTCATTTCAGCCTAGCTTGCCTGCACAAGAAAATAAGATTTGGGTTTTTTTAATGATTATTACTTTTTAAAGAAATTAATTTTTATTTTAAAATTAAAAAAAAAAAATTACTTGAAGGATTAAAAAGACCTGGTAAATGTCTTTCCAGTAAAACCTTGAAAGATCCTTATAGATATGCCAGTATTTCTTTAAACAACTGCAAGTATCACTACTTTTTTTTAACAATCTTTAAAAGGAACCTATTATAACGAATGTATAAAATTTCCCCATAGATTATAATTACTAGAAGTTAGTCTTCTTTCCTCTATCCATCTTATCTATTAAAACACAAATTAAATCTATAAAATCACAAACATGACTCATTAGCTCTGAGGCATATAACTGCTAGGCAAGCAGCCATGACAAATACAAAAGTATTTAAATCTCTTGCTGTTAAAAATAGGCATAGTAAAGATGTCACTCAATTTAAAATAAATCTGTTGTAAAATGTAGCTCCAGTTAACATCATATCTTGTGATATTGTTGCTTTAGGTCAATGTGAGTGTAAGCTGAGGTTAGTGAGTGGCCTTACAGGGTTAACTTAGACCTGAGTGCTGGGCACTCTAAGTGTGTGTTGTCAGAAACAGTGTTGCCTGGTGATTATATTACTGTTTTTCTTCCTAGGGGGATGCCAAAGGCCTTGTAACCTCTGAGAATGTGAGCACTGGCCAGAAGTTGGACTTCTCAGATACAATGGTACAGCAGAAGCTGGATGAAATAAAGGACCAAATCAAGCGAGAAATAAGAAAGGAACTTAAAATCAAGGAGGGAGCAGAGAACCTCAGGAAGGTCACAACGGATAAAAAGAACTTGGCATATGTGGACAACATTTTGAAAAAATCTAATAAGAAGTTAGAAGACTTGCATCATAAGTTACAGGAGCTAAATGCACACATTGTTGTAACAGATCTCGAAGATGTTGCAGGTACCACGCATTACTGTGAAATCACTTTTTCTTTATAGCTGAGATAAGCTCTCCCCATTTCACTTGAAAAATTTGCTTTGTGAATGAGCAAATCTATAGCTGGTGAGCTTGTTACTTATGTATGTCTCTTTGTTTTGACTCACAAGTCAGTATCCAGTACCTTTGAGTTTAAAATTCCTTCCCAGGGAACAGTGTCTTTTATGGATTATGAGTTCTTCACTTTCAGTTCTTAGCATACTAAAATATTTTCTCAGTCACTGTAATGTTTCCTAGTAACTTTTCTCTGTGTGAAAGCAAATTTCATGAGCTCTTCCAGTGACTTTCTCTGAATTACACCATAGACATCAGAATGGATGCACCATTTTATTCAATGGAGGAAAAATTACCACATTCATACTTAAAAATTTTTGTTAGGTTTTGGTTTTTTAAACTTAACTTAGAAAATGTTTTTCAGTTGTGCTGTTATTTAACTTATCAAACATTTCTTACAGTGACAATTCTTACAATTTATTTATTCTCCAGCCTTTTCCACAGCAAAGCTACTATTTTAAAGACAATTTGAAATTGTTTTCACAGAATGGTTGTAGTTGATGGTTTTAATTAGTATTTTCTGTGGCATGGCAGCGAGTCAATACTAATTTTGAATGTATTTTTTAAAAATACCAGGATTGGTATTTTAAGATGGAATGTTGGGAAAGTAAACAGTCCTCTTTGAGCTTTGTGGAATGGCCTGGGAGATACTGCCAGCATGGTGATTTCACATTGCACAGACTCTTCTTGGCAAAATGTTAATAGTGTGCTCAAGCCATTGAAGATTCATGTGAAGTGAATGCCAAGCCTGAGGAAGCTTGGGCAGTGGAATAAAGGTCTGCAGCATCCTTGTGATGCAAGGTTGGTTACAGTGAGAATTTAGGAAATAGTGGTTGGTGCTGTCTGCAGTTCATAGTCTGGCCCAGTGACACACTGCAGAGGTGTTCAGGTGGCCACGGTGGCCTGTGCTGGATTCTTTTTGGCATTTCATCTGTGTGAGGATACAAGAGGTGGAGCAGGGACACAGCTGGAACCAGTGAGGCTAAGTGGTTGCTGCAGCATGAAATGGAAATGAATGCAATCATGTATGCTTCCAGATAGCCACTGGGCTTTTGGTAGGCATGAAGCATTCTGTTCCATGTCAGCTAAAGTTTATGAAAATCTGCTTCAGTGTTGACAGGACTGTGGCTTTTAAAGGAACGGGAAGAGTGGAACAGAAAGAGAATTGTATACAAACTGTGTATAGACCAAATATTAAAAATCTGTGCAGATACAATTTGCAAAATTCAGCTAGCAGTAGAACTTGAAAAGTGGATGAGCACAGAAATAAATGCTCTTGTTTGAATGCTTCCTTCCAGTGTAGCATTTTTAAAAGCCTTATAATAATGAGTTAATGAGTAATATTGTCATTGTGCATGTCTTGGGAAATGCAGGAGGGATTCAAAGGACAAAAGATCATGGTTGATCTTATGTCCTTCTACATGCTTTTGGTGTGTGCTAAACTTCTTGGGACTGTTTTTAAATTCCATTCTGTTCTAGGTGTTAGTGGTAGATAAATTGTACAGTCTTAATCATGGAAAGTATTGCATCAGGTATTCCCATGCAAGACCCATTTAAATAGACTATTTTGCATAATCTTCATGACGAGGGGAAAAAAAGTAATCTTTAATTCTGTTAATACCTCTTTTTAGATAAAGATTTGGAAGCACCCACCCTCTGAAGTTGAACTGCTTGAGTTTTTTGTAATGTTTGCCTTGTATTTTAAGTGCTTGTCTCCTTCCTCATTCATGGTCAGTAGTACATGGAGGGGGAGCACTCTCAGTAAATGTTGTCTGTCTTGAGACAAACGGATGCAAGTCATTTTGGTGATATTTTGATTTTTAATACTGAAGCCTTAGGCTTGACTTAAGGTATTGGTGAGCTTGACCTTCACAAAATAAAGTTGGTAACATAAAAGTTGTGACATGCCAACTGTGTGTGTGCATGTGGATATATGTGTACACACACACACACATGGTATTGAGGAAGTACAGAGATACATAACCCTAAAGGTGACTGATCTGACATCAGATACCTCAGTGGACAGGTCACAGATACCTCACTTGGGCAATTCTTGCTTTTGCTAAAATAGGCAGTGAATTTAATATCCATTTACTGGTCAATATGGGAGCTCCCCAAAAAGTGCACTGAATAAAGAGATTATCTTTATTCAGTGTTACTGCTTTTCACTTTAGCTTGTGTTTGACCTTCTTCTGGTCACTTAGTAACAAGTTATATAAAAGAGGTGGAAATATATGGGAAATTTTTAGACTGTGCAGATCATGAATGCTGAAAATAAGGTAAAGAAGGTTCAAGAGCTGTATGAGTCAAGGTCTGTCTTCTCTTTATGTACTTTAATACATTTCAGTATTAAAGCCCTGTGTTTTTCCCTGTGTGACAGAATATACTGGGTAGGTTTTTTCAGATTCTAAAGTCAGGATTGAGATTCACTGAACTGATGTCTTTGACTTGTCAGGCCTGAACTGTAAAGATTTTTTTGACTTTTTTGTTGACTGGTTGAAAGACCATTTTGGTAACTTAGAACAGTCATTTAATCTTCTTGTGTTCCTGTATCTGAAAAGTGGGTGTGAACATATATTTGTGAAGTGCTCCCAATATAGAGCTGAGAAATGCTACACAGGCTGTTGTGGTTCTTTCTGTTGCTTATGGTATCAAGCAGTAACTTGTATTACTTTTTAACAAGCCACTAATTTTTAGTGTAACTGCTTTGTAATCAGCACAGTGCAATCAATACATGTTGAAATCATTAAATATAGTGTTAACAAATCTACTGTAGAAAAATCTGTTTTAATAACATTCCATTCCAAGCAAGTTTAGATGTTTTTGTGGTAGTTTGCCTAGAGCTGAAAGATCACAATTATTTGAAGAATTGGTACTAAACTTTAACCAGAAAGTGCAGTTTGCCAAACAGCTTTATTAGAGCATGTGAGGGTAGATTTGACAGTGGGTATGTGATTCAGAAACAACTTTTAGCACAACATAGGTGTACTTTACCTTATAGGGATTGCTGATGAATCTAAGTTTGTTTTAGAAGTGGGACTTTGTACCCAAGTCTGCCCTTGTTGTGCAGTGTATTAGTCACTGCAAGGATGTGGAATTCTAAAATTTGTAGGTCAACACTTAAAAGTGAAGCAGAATCCAGCAACATAAAAAGAGTAGGACAAGCCTAGCAACCATTATTGCTGCAAGTCTGAGAGATGTAATGTGTCCCATGGGGATGATTACTTCTGTTTCAGGGATGAAGAAATGTTGTGTCTAGAAAACATATTTCTATACAACAGCAAAGACTGAATTGGTGGATTTGTGTTTGTGTCAAAAGCAGCAGTACAGATTGTGGTCTCTAATGTGACTCAGGGAGGTGTAAGACTGAAATAGCTTACCTACAGCAAGTTACTGATTTAATTAGACATGTAGCTAATACATAGAGAACCTATAAATTGGCAAATTGGTCTGTTTCATAGAGCTGAAGTTAAGGGGGATAGAGAAGTGTAATGATAGGAAAACCTTTGAGTGAATTGATAAAATATGGACAAAACTAACTCAAAGACAAGTTAATGCCTTTTCTTCCATCCTCCTAACTGACATGGAAGCTATCCACTTTACATCAAACTTGGCTGTAGGCATTGCAAAGAAAATAAATTATTTTTTAAAATAATATGATTAGCTGGCTGTTTGGGGGATTTCTTTGTCCTTACAAAAGACTAGGTTAATCTGTTGGACACCAAAGTGTCCACATAAGACCAATTACTGGAAACTAGTAGAGGTAGCAACCAAACTGATAATAGGTAGTGACATTTTAGATAGCAGACTCTACCTACAAACTCATATCCATTGGAATTTCAGATAACTTTGGGACCCTTAATAGACTAATATTATCTATGCAATTTGAAAGAATCTCATGCCACTTTTTTAGTAGTTAAAATTAGCTGCTACCTAGTGGAAATTCAGCTCAACTTCAGAAGTTTCCAGGAGGTCAGCACTGGATGTTTTTAGAGTGCAGAATGTCCCCTGCTGCCTTGAGCCTACTGATGACTTAGTTCCAGTGCTGATCCAACCTTCTGACTCCCTGAGAAAAGCCTGACAATGCATCTTTCTTCCTCCCTTCAGCAATGACTAAATGCATTGCAGGTATTTCTGTGGGGTATGACACTGAGGAGGCTAACTGCAATTAAATATCCTCAAATAAGATTAAAATTAACTATTTACCAAAGGTACTTGCTGCTAATTGAGTACTTAAGCAGCAAGCTGCAGTACCATCTGGGAACCCAAATTCAGAAAGTTATGTGGGATCCTCGATTTCACACTGAGCTTACTGAAGAAATACTATATGTAGCATCTGGGGAGGAGATCCCAAAAGAATGAGCAGCAGTCTCAGAAGAGTTGAGTTATGTAACTGCTCTTTATAAATATAACTTAGATAGCAGTGATGGGTAAAAGGCAATTTAGAAGCAAGAAGTTTTTGCTGGTGAGCACTGTACAAACTCAAACTGAAAAGGTTTTCAGAAGAGCAAAGATCACGGTTCATATGAGCATTTCAGACTGAAAACTGCAATTGTCCTCATGTAATCCAAATATTAAAAAAAAAGTCATCCCTATTAACTTATTTTAAGTCTGGTGAGTATATTTTTATGAAAACAGGGTCTTTTAGATGCTAGGGAAGCAGCACTGTAGCTCTTCCAGCAGCCTGCATGTGTGGTGACAAGTTGCACAAAACTCACTGGTGTTAAGCAACAATATTCATAGTTGTTGAGCATAATAAGATGCCTATTTGCTTGAAGTTGAGTTCACTTGAAATGCATGTGTTGCTTCACTCTATACTCACTGTCAAGAACAATATCTGGGTCTGGGAGCCCGAACCTGTACCCCAGCAAAGCCCTTGCTGTCCTATGCAAAGCTGTACTTGAATGTATCCAAAATGGCAAGTCTTGCACTGCCCTTATTAACCAACAAATGGGGCAACCTGGAAAATCTCTTCTGTTCCCCAGTCCCTACTTTGAGTGAAATATCAATTTGGTATTAGTACTTAACTCTTGTATAACTTTAGGAGTATACATAAATTCCATTGATTGCAATTACGTGGATGAATTTATTACTTATTCGTACTATGAAGATAACTAAATGCTCTCAGAGGAGATATGACCCCCTCTGTAAAGTGCTTTAGATAAATAAATCTGAGATAACTAGCCATGCAAAGTCATTACAACCTTCCAGAACAAAGAGAAAAGGAAACAGCTAATACAGATGTAGCTTGTAGTGTTGCTGCTGAGACTGTCAATCCTTTCTGCAATAGAACCGGTTTGTCTGGCTGATTTAAAAATTAATCTGAATTCTATAAGAAGCTGCCTCGAGCTGCTTACTGAGTAGTAGTGGGGAGATTGGTTGGGGGATGGTAGAAGGAGTCCCTTGGAAAGCATCTCTGAAAAACTATTGTTTGGTTTTTTTTAACATAATATATTAAGAAGCATGTTGTTCCAAATTTGGGAGTTTAGTGAGCAGCCATTATGCCTAAAGGCAAAAAAATTACTTCTTCCTAGCAATTAGTCCCTATTGCACCAAAGTTTCCTTTGCTATTAGTTACTAACAAAGCACATAGTACAACAATTTTAACTAAGTAGTAGAGGGTAGGTTACACCCACAAGTACAGACCAGCTCTTGAGATGACCCAGGTAAGTGGTGTGGTTACACCTTCACAGCAGAGACATGCAAAGGCAGATAATGACAGCTGCCTGGGCAGCCTGAAACATGGTATCTCTAATTAGTCCTTAACTTGCAACTTGTGTGTTGTTTTAATGCAAAGAAAGGCTGCTTGTGTACATCCTTAAAAGCTGTGAAAACAGACTTCAGGAGCCCCACAGCCTTCACAGGGATCATCAGAGGGCTGGGATCTTTAAATGGTAGAGGCTTGCATCATATATCTAAAGTTGGTAAATATCATTTATATGATGAATCTACTTTACAAGGAGACCTGACACTGTGACTTTCAAGTTCATGTTTGTTCTCATTTTGAATAGATTATTAGATGAGGATTAGTTGAAACTGAAGACATAAGTGATAGGAAAGCATTTTGTTAATCTTTATTTTATTAATAACAGATTTTAGGTAAAGCTGTTCAAGTGCTCTTCCACAGAGGAGCCAAGCCAAAACATTGAGGAGAGGATCAATGAAAAAACAGCTGAGGAGTAATGCAGATTTTTTTTTTGAAAACATCTGGTATTTTCTGTGCTACCTTTAAGTAGTGAGGATGCAGTAAGAGACTTGTAAGTGGCTTGAAGTGAAGAGTGAATTAGCAGTAGAGGAAGTTAAAACTCCTTACTTGAAATCTGTATGTAGCCTCAGCAAAGATTGCCATTTAGGAGGAAATTACCCAGCAAACTTGGAAACAAAATGTGTTAAATCTCCAGAAGTAGTTATCAGAAACTTTTACAGAGAAAGTATGAAATGGCAGATAAAATATCTCCCCTTGATATCTCATAAGTAAAAATTTGTAAGTTACTCGTGCACTGCCTCTGTTTTCTGGTAATTGAGGATTTCAGCATTCCTCATCCTAGTTTTAATGCAAGGAAGATTATTACAACTGGAAAAAAGATTCTATGGTTCATATTCAGTAAATACTATCTTCAAGGAAACCAGAACTATTTGTCCACAGAGAAGGTATTCTCTTGGTTGTTGGGGTAGAAGAATTTTTTTTTTTTTAATTATTATGGTGGAAATAATTTGTCCTCTTTTACCAAAAGGTTGGAAGTCATTTGGACTGCTCGGGAGAATAGTTAGCTATAAGGACAGATGTGTTGGAAATAGTCCAGTTGCCACTTATTTTCAGTTTACTAACAGTTCATGTTGCAGAAGCTGAAATATGAAGTTATACAATAGACTGGTTAGGAAAAGTTAAGGAGCTTGACTTTATAATTTAATTGATAAAACTAACTTGCATTCTATGAAATAAATCCAACAAGAGGGAGACCCAAACACAGTAATACTGTCAAGTGAAAAAGCTTTCTCCTTCCCATAGATCAGTGAATTGTTCAGTAACCTATCTGACTATGTATCCAGTTATCCCAGATTTCTGTTATGACTGCACAGCAGAATACATTCAGCTTTAGAATAAGAAAAAGGCTTATTTTTATATGTTCTTAATTTTGACATGAACAGTGTCTGCAGTATTCGCACTAAAACGGATGAGGATCTACTCAAGAGCTGTATTCAGACAGTGCTCAGTAGTATCTAATACTATTATGCAAGTTTGTTGTTAAAACACTTTGATTTCAAATCGGGAGTATGAGAGAGCTTAATGGAAAACTGCATTTTTTAATTGACTCAAGACATTTGAGAAGAATTAAATCTCCTTTGAAATAAAAATAGGCTTAGCTGCAGACCTGCCTGTTTGCCCAGTGCCGGAAGTGATTCATGTGAATCAGGACATGTGTAGGAGTCACGGGGCTCTCGGGAGGCTTTTCATGGTAAGGCGCATTTGCAGTCCTGTTGCAAAGTAGCTCTGGACAGGAGGGTCACTTAATTCTCAAGTAGGATGTTCCAGTTCTGTTCAATCTGTAACTTCATAGAATAGAGTGTAAGGTGGGTTTTGGGGGAGTGGTTTGGGTGTTTTCTTCCTGTTTTTTTTTCTGCACGCTTATACCTTTTCTTTAATTCACAGATTGTCCTAGTACTCCTGATACTCCAAATAGTGATCCTCGGTTTTCTACGAACAACAGATTGATGGCCTTAAAGAAGCAGTTGGATATAGAGCTGAAGGTAAAACAGGGAGCAGAAAATATGATACAGATGTACTCTAATGGCTCTTCAAAGGTAAGGCTTTGGAATGCTTAAAGATCATTAAATGAACGTGGGTTTTCACATTGCTATAATGTGACTGTACAATGTATAAACAGTATGCAGCTTCAGTATTTTTAGTTCGGGCTATATTTTTGTTAAACAGTTCCATCAAATCTGCTACAATTTATTTTACCATTTTTTGTTGTGGTTTGATACCCACTGCAGGGATTGTGTTATCAGTTTGTGCAGATGCAGTTCAACCTAAATAATAAATCCGGCTTACTAAATTTAGTACATCTAGTAATCTTTGACCACGTGGGATTCACTTAGCAGCAAAGCTTGGTAGGACTGACTGGTGTCTGGTGTTTTGCCTAGCTCCACAGAAAAAAAAAAGATCCATTAGTTTAACATTGTAACATGCATGATAATTGCAACAAAGGCAGTATTGCCAAGTATATTCTGAACTTATCATCTAGTTGTAGTTAGCAGCAAAAAGATCTGTGCCAAATGCTTCAATAGAATGTGTGTAGTATTCTGATAGAGATGTCATAACCTTCACTGATACACATAAAATACACATTGAAATAAATTCTTTTTAGGGAAGTGTGGTAATCTAGAGGTAGCAACTGATAGAATAAAGTGAAATTAAAAATAAAGCCACACTTACTATTATATCTGAATTTTAAGTACTTGCACTCACTCTCTCTTGATAGCACCAGAATTTTTCCAAGGAGGTGAAAGGCAGTCATAATTCTCAAATGAGAAAAAAGGGAGGGAAAGATCCTCTACTTACATTCCCCTTCACCTTTCATTCATTACTCATTAACTGTTCTTTACCTGTATTAAATCATTAAGGAAATTAATTTCAAGACTAAGGGGAAACACAAGAGTAGATCTAACAAATAATGTGTAGTAGCTTGGTTAGATGTTTTTGTGTCCAGACAGTAGTAAGGAGAATCAAAATGTTTTAAGATCTTAGCTGAGCCAGCACCTATCTGGGTCAGTCAACTTACTAAAAGGAAGTGTTTGGCTAGAAGAGAAGGAATCTGGAAATTACATTGCTACCCCTTAGAACTGATTTTAACTAGAAATTGTTGGAAAGGAACTTCATATTTTTGACTGAATTTGGGCTAGGTGTTGGTGGAGAGGCAGATCACTTTGTATGTCTCTACTGTATGACTTCCTTATACCTTGAACAAATAGCAGGGAGCGCTGCTTTCTCACAGAAAATGAGTTTAGACTTGATGGACCAGAGGTGCCATCAAGTTCCTCCTGTCCCAGGCAGCCTTATCTGAAAGTGACCTGTAACATACTAGCTGGGGGCAAATAGAAGAAATAGCTGGAGTGCACATTATGACTAAGGTCCTGGGAATGCTGTCCATCCACCACAGTCCCTCAGCTCCTAGAAACCCTTGGAGTCTACATTCTCTGGGGCCATGTACTTAACATCAGGTACACTTAGAACTAATAATTAGCTAACCCAAATGGATCAAAAGACATACACGAATTAGGTTTCTAATAAACCCTTGGTAAGTAACCTTATAACAGGCTGAAAAACTTCACTAAACACTCAGGCTGTAATATTAGACATTGTTAGCAGGCTTTGATCAGACTAGGTAGAGAAGATAAATTCTGGTTTGCTTTAGATTGAGGTATGTAATTAAAATCTCTGATTGAATCTTGTATTTGTGATTGGTAAATGCTTAAATGAGCCTACCACATTGGGAGTATATAGTAACTGGGCTGGAGAGAGCAAGCTGCAAAGCACAAAAGCATTGCCAGCCACTTCAGCAAACAGGATGGAAATGGTGGGTATTCATTCTCTTTTTTTTTTTTTCTGCTCAGTTGTGAGTTATTGGGCAAGTTTGAACTGTAGCCTTGAGCATGCTGACTATGTTTTAAAAAGCAGAGCTTAAAAGAATCCAACCATCTGGATGGGGTGGGCAAAAGGGGCAGAAAATCCCCAGTTTGAATCCAATCCCAGTAATCCAGTAGTTCTTTAAAAAGTAGTCATAGGCCATCTTTAAACATATTAAACTCATTTGTGACATTTCTGCAAGTGTACTGTATGATCTAATTTCAAATCTGTTGTATTATTTTGAGACCTAAATTTAATGGAGGGAAGTTATAATCTGTTTTCTAAAAATGAAAAAGCAGTCTGTTAATAAACCCATCATCTCATGGGAAGCTTTTCCCTTTGTACTTTACTTGCTTCAGTAACATTCAGCTCAACCTATTTGGACTTGAACATTTCTGAGATAACGATCATCTTTCCTTGCATGTGCGTAGGTTCTCTGAGATCCCATGACAGCTCTGCAGATCAGTTTTACAGGCACTGTCGGTTCTTCTGTACTCAGAAGATGCATTGAAATACTTTGTATTCAGCCTCCAACACTAAGAGAGCTGCTGAGCATTACACATACATTTTGATTCGGAAGATGTGATCTTCTGTCTCTTTAAAACCTAAGGATATCTCTGTAACGCTGGATTGCCTCTGCTCTACACACTGAAGGGCTAATGCTGCTCCTGAGCAAGCAAATCCATTCCAGTAAGAGACTGTGAGGGATAATCAAGAGCAGCAAGACCAAAAATAAGATAAAAGGGAAGATACAGACAAAGAAACACTTCCAGCATATTTATACATCAGAATGATGCATGGATAAGGTTTAATACAGGATTTTAGAGTAACTTGTAATCTGTTCCTTAAACCCTATACTCTGCTAGAGTCAGTGATTATTCCAAAATTTCACATCTGTGTGTGAGAAAGTATTGATTTAGGAAAGTCAGTGTGATCATTAATTGGATAAGTAATATGGAATCTTAAAATATGAAATCTGTAGTATCTCCCTGTAATGTTGATTAATACTAAAACTTAAAATTGAGAGTTGTGAAACTATGGTATGCAGAGGGGGCACAATTTCTTTCCACAAAACCAAAGTCTTTTTATGTGTAGATTTTGGTATATCTACCCTGCAGAACAAAGGGCAGCATTAAAATATCTGAGTGAGTAGTAAGTCAAGGGGAGAGGTCATAGAGGAGCTCCGTGAAGGTCAATTTCTCAGCATACAGATCTTTCTTACAGTATGCTTCATGGTGCAAGTATTTCCAGCTCTGGGACCCGAGCTTCACTGCAGGTCTTTCTCTTCATTATGGCAAGGGAAGAATTTACTTTCTTTAACTTCTTAAGTAGTTGATAACTTCATTATAAAATCAAAAATACAATTATAAACCATGTCCACAGGAAAGTAACTTATTAATGAGGTTATAGAGTGGCTACAAAATGAGCTAACCAAAATACCCTTTGGGTTGTAAGGGTGGTACACATCTGCCCTGACTGCTGTTAATTACTGTGATTGATTGGTACTGCATGGACAGGACAAATACACTGCCTTAATTTCCTTAAATTTTCTCATACCTTGTTTTTGTTGTTGTTCATACTGCAAGTCAGATCACCTTTAAGCTGTCTGGTAATTGCCAGAACATAGAGACAGAGCCACGTGGAGCCATGGAAGTTTATGAAACTTCATCTTTAGGAATGTTCTCTTCTAAACAGCTTCTTGTGATACTGCTTTTGAAAATGTAGCTTGGTTATCTTAGTTTATTTAGATAAAAAAGTGCTGTACTCTACTTAGATTGCTGATGAAATAGCTAATGAAGTAGGCCTTGTTTGTTACATATTTATTAATGCAAAAAAATTTTAGCTTTCATTTGTTCAGAAAAATGTTCTGCAAGCTTAATGAGCTTTCTAAGCAACATCATATTTCTAATTTCAGTATTGAAAATCAACTCAGGTTAAATAGTGCAATTACTTTTATATGGGTTTAGTCCAGCAAATTTGCCTATTACAAGAGTTTTTACCATACTCAAAATAAATTGGAGACAATCTACATAGTTTTGGAGGTATTTTGCACTTAATATCTTCTCCTTTCTTTAGTATCAGATTACAAAATATTAATCTACATATGTAATGTTTCTAGATCATGCCTCCTTCACTGACCTTGAAACACAGTTTCCCTGGGAGTGGCTCACAGTCTTTAATCAACCAATGCCTCTGTCCTAACTTAATTTTCACTAATATGTTTATGTGGTTAGTTTGCCTAATGCTATACTAAATGAAATGCATAGATTTAGTTCTTGTTCCTAAGTATGTGTGGTTTGAAACTTTCAGTATGTCGTGTTCCGTGAAGATGTTTCTGATTTCAATTTGTCTCTTTGTTTTAACAGGATCGAAAACTTCTTGCCACAGCTCAGCAGATGCTTCAGGACAGCAAGACAAAAATAGAAGTTATAAGGATGCAGATTCTTCAGGCAGTCCAGACCAATGAATTGGCTTTTGATAATGGTGATGGTGTAGAAAGGAAATATGAATCCTTAATGTCAGAATGTCATATAGATATATACCCATATGCACACAGACTTGCCATAAATTTCTTTTAGGAACATTTGATACAGCTTGCATGAACCAAAAATAATCAGAGGCTAGGCAAAACTTTGTGTGTCTTGGGGTGCCAAAAACATCTGAAGGAATGTGAAGGAAAATACCTTCATTGTAATGAAGAGAAATACCATCTCTCTTTATCATCCTTTCTATACATTATGCTGTCCATTTTTGCTTTGTGGTCTAGCTTCTCATTTCATGCATGCTTTCTTCTGTCTTAATAATTAGTGATTTTTTTATAGCATACAATCTTTATATTATGATGCTAAAAAAAATCTGATGCCAGTACAAAGCCTGCTTGTCATACATACTTTAATAGACTGACCTTATTATTTCTAGTGGTAGGACAGATGGAGGAGAATTTCTCCTGGTTTTATAGGTATTTAGGCTAGATTGAGTGCTAAACAATTACCTTTAAAGCAACCAAAAAAAGTGTTATTTAAATGACCTGGCTTGAAATCCTCATGCTGCATTTCAGAAGTATTTTTAAACTTTCATTTCATTGAAAATCTTCAAATAATAAAAAAAAAATTACTCTTGAGCTCTAATAGCATGAGTGTACTAGAAACTTACAGGCATATGGGTATATCTCTAAGTCTTGAACTTTATTTGTGTGCATTTCTGAATATTGACATTGTGTGACAATGCTTGTAGTCAGGGCCTGTATATATCCTAGGTAATGAAAAATGTATGTTCATATTTTGTTTTGTGGTGTGTGAGGTGTTTGGTTTCTGTGTTTGTTTTTCCACACTACTTTTTAACACCCATTTTAGCACATGGATTATGTATATAATTTGTTTAAAAGGAAAAGAAATTCATGCTAGAAAGGGCTTTCAAATGCCTTTTTGTGTTCCTACTACTCTTAGTGCTTTAAGCAGAAAGGAATATATTTAGGAAGTGTTCTGGTTAGGATATCTAAGCACTCTGAGATGTTGGACATTAGAATGTTGACCCAGGCCATTTGGCAAAGGCAGTGTATGGAATCTCTCACATTTCTCTGTGCTGGCAGAAGCCAGATTCCATGGGATTTCAAGTGAGCCAGGGAGATTATCAGAAACTGATCAGGGATCTACTTGGCTACAGAGCAGTATAAAAGATACATGCTCATGGTGTAGTTCAGAAGTGTTGAAGTCCCAAAACTTCCTTGCTAGTTGAATACTGGGGATATTTCAGTTTTGTCCTTTAACTCCCCTGAAGGCATTTTTTTTTCTCCTCTTCCAGCAATTATAGCTCTTCAGGAAGTAAGAGCTGTTTATTGAATTGAGGCTCTGATCAATTATTTCTTCATTCAAATGTAGATGCTTAAAATATCAGTTTTTACTTTTATTACATACTTCAAGATTCTCTTTGGACTACCAAATATACATATCTCCTTGGTTTTTTCCTTTTTCTTCTCCCCTCTGTTTATATGGAGGAGGAGTTGATACTAAAGAAATTAATCCTGGTTGTTATCTTCAATGAAGATTGTTTGTTTATATCTCTTTGCAGCAAAACCTGTGATAAGCCCTCTTGAACTCCGAATGGAAGAATTACGGCATCATTTTAGGATAGAGTACGCTGTAGCAGAAGGTGCAAAAAATGTGATGAAATTACTTGGATCTGGGAAAGTTACCGACAGAAAGGCACTTTCAGAAGTAATTTGTCATTACAATTTCTGATACTTTGTTTTAAAGGTTCTTTAAGGGAAAAAAAATTGAACTATTTCAAATTCTTTTTGTTTTAAAAAGGCACAAGCAAGATTTAATGAATCAAGCCAGAAGCTGGACCTCTTGAAGTATTCACTGGAACAGAGATTGAATGAACTTCCTAAAAACCATCCCAAAAGCAGTATTATTATAGAAGAGCTTTCATTAGTGTCTTCACCCACATTAAGTCCTCGTCAGAGTGTAATATCTACTCAAAACCAGTACAGTACACTGTCCAAACCAGCAGCTTTAACAGGTATGATTTAAAGAGCTTTTTTGGTTTTCCTTTTTTGATCTTAATTATTGACTTAAAACCAGCCTTTAATGCCAATTATATTTCTTACTGGACATATGTAATTGTTGTTCTTTTCCTAGACAAAGGCATTTAGAGTTTCCCAGTGTCTATACACTGCAAAAAATGCAGATAAGTTTCTTTGATTTATTTGTTTACCTTTTTATAATGTTATTGAAAATGTGTTGCTCTGGCATTAAATAGCTCCTTATGGAATGATATTGCTAGCATTTACCAAATGCCTTTAATCTTGAGATTATCATGTACTTATCATCAAGGTGTATAAGTATCTTTATACCCATTTTACAGATAGGGAAGCTAGGTTGCAGAAGGGTTCAGTGAGTTGCCCTGATCATACAACAAGTAGGTGACAGAGCTGGAGATAGGCACCCAGCTTTTCTCCCAGTTCCTATTTTACCCACTGGACCTCAATGGATTTCTGGAAGGTGAGATTTATACTACCAAATCATGCATTATATTTGTAATCCAAAGAAGGAGGTCCTAACAAACATAGATGAAACCATCTATGGGAGACTCTGGTTTGTTGGTGCCAACTCTTTTCCTTGCAAATAAGATTGGAGTGATTTTTTTAAAGAGACTTGGCCTACTGTGAAGAACCACATTTATATATAAATGTGAATTCGGAACAATCTCATAGTTTGGGTTCACCTGGAATTGTCCTTCATTGAAAGTAAGGTTTCAACAGAGAACGATACTTTAACAAAAGTCTTGAACATTTGCCCCTCACAGCATTCTTAAAGAAAAACATGCTTCTGACTACTTGGGGGTATGTTGCTGTTCTAAAGTTTTTTAGCCAGTGGTCTAGAATTCCTAGGACAGATAGGTTTGACTTTATGTTTTGTTTCCTAACACATTTGGCATGTAACTATTAAGCCTATTATTAACAGAGTAAGTTTATAAGAAAAAAAAAATACCTGGAATTAAAATGTTACTCAGGATATACATGTAGAAATGAAACGGAATTTAATTCTCAAGTACTGTGGGGTTATATTTTGAAACAAAAAGAGGAACTTTTCTGCTAAGCAATAATAATAATAATATGGAGCAAGTCTATTTCTCTTGCATTGTGAAGCAAGAGAAACTTGCTGAGAGTCTCTCAGCTGAGAGTCCTTGTAAAGTTGTGTGGTAATAAGAACTTTTTTCATCAGATGAAAACTCAAATGATCTCAAAAACTCAAGTTTTTGATCAAGATGAAAACTCAAGTGACTGTAGGCAGGAAGTATCATGCCTTGCTTTTTTTTTTTTCTGTTTCCTGTAACACATAATGAAGAGCCAGATACTTTATAGTGACTATAATTTCTTTTTAAACAAGATTTCCTTATACATATGAAATTTTTTAAATGGAAATTGACAAAGCTACATGCTTGTGAAGTTCTTAATAGTTTCACTTTCATATTGCCTACACAAAGAGCTTTTGTATTGAGCAGGATTTAAATGAACAGTGTCTCTGTGTTTTGCCTCTAATGCTTTGTGAGAAATAGAGCAATGCTACTGTCATACATCTTTAAGTGCATCAACATGACTTTCTGATTTGCATCCATTCCTTATACAAGAGTATAGCTTTTCTGCTTATTAATATCTTTTTTTTTTCTAAACAGAGTTTGGGAATGGAGTATTCTTTTACCTTTTAACCTGTTTCGGAAGCCAATAGCATCTCTTTGTCTTCATAGCCTAATGCTTAGCTGTCACTTACGGCTGTTAGCTTCCTACAGGTTGGGATTTCTTCTTAGACTGCTTTCTTGCTGTCTGTTCTGTGGGCTATGATGTTGCCAGATCATTTTTAGGTTAAGTCTGACTTAAGTTTCTGTTACAAAAGAGTACTTTTTTAAGTGTCATGGTTAAGTACATTTGCTGTCAAAAGAAGACTGCATTTCAGAGCTGCATTTCTAACTGACACTATTATGAACTGGCTAATTTCACCACTTCTAGTAGTTGATTTTGTCAGTCAATGCTGTCACAGTTTCATAGATGTTATCTTGTACAGGATGAAGCCTACCATTCTTGTAACCATCTGTGGTATTCAGATGTTTTTGTGCTGCTGGAGGAAACTCTTCAATTTGAACAGCAGCCTTATACCTCATTTGGTTAAAGATGCAGAAGATTTGGAAGAATAGCTTGTTGAAGAGTAGCTTCTTGTCTCAGCTTTTATAAATCCAAATTCAGTCAAGTTAGAACAACTGAATGATTTTAAATTACATACTGATACAAATTTGACTTTAGCATGCACCAGGCAGATGTGATTTCTGGTGTGTGATTTCTTACAAAATCTGTAGTCTCAGTAGTTTGTTAATTTTATCCAGTATTAACTAGTTATATAAAACTCATTAAAAATTGTTATTGCTCCATCTGCAAGATTCATTGCTTTAATAAGAAACTTGAAATTTGTCAGTCTTAAAAAATGACGTTGTTTACAATTCGAACCCAACTCAGTTAGGGTCCCAAGTGAAGAAAACAAAAAGACTTCTGGAACACAACAAAAACTTATTTTGTGTTATCTTGGTGAACTGCTGCTCTTTTCTAGAAGGCTGAGTCCCACATAGTTGACTTTTAATGCTTTTATTTTCAATATATATGTGTGTCCTGGATTTGTCTTTTGATTTCATCTGATCTTTCTGTTATGCCCTGTGGGAGTCAGAATGTGAGCTATTGCCATCAATCAGTCATTAGTCATTCACTTGGCTTACTTAAGAGCAGAAAACTTTCATAAATCATTGTCCATCTTCTTCTAGGTACCCTGGAAGTGAGGCTTATGGGCTGCCAAGATATATTGGAAAATGTCCCTGGTCGATCAAAAGCCACATCAATTACATTGCCTGGTTGGAGTCCAAATGAAGCCAGATCATCTTTCATAAGCAGACCCAGTAAAAGTAAAAGTGGGAGTGGTAGAAACCTTCTGAAAACTGATGACTTGTCCAGTTCAGTATACCCTTACTTCTCTTATTTTTATGCATTGTCTTTTATTTAAATTTTCATGGGCATGATATGTTCTGTAATTTAAAATATTAAATTGATTGATTCAAAGCTTTAAACTTTAAATATTTCTTTACTTGTTATGCTGTTAACAAAAGCACAACCACGCTATTATGCCCATAAGAACCAATTAAATATGAGATTACATTTCTAAGGGAAACTTACTGGAGATTTTTTTTTTGTTTGTGGAAAATCCTCTTAAAGTTTTAAGCTGAGTTTGTGTACTTTACTTACAGATGAAGTCTGTGCTGTACTGAAGCTGGATAATACCGTGGTTGGTCAAACTAGCTGGAAACCGATTTCCAATCAGTCATGGGATCAGAAATTTACACTGGAACTAGACAGGGTAAAAATGTGGCCTGATTTCCTCAACAGCTGTACTTGATTCTTGTATTAATTTCATGTTGCTTTTTTCCCCTGTTGCTGTCATTTTATTCAAATTCCGTAAGTGCAGCATCCCCATCTTTACTAGAAAGAGCTCCCTGGGCTTAAGCTGTTGTGCTGGGCCAGCATTCTAGAAATCTTAACATTTCTGACTTACATACTGATGTAATATTTTTGTCAAGATCTAACCCTTAGTGGGTTTTCAAAGATGGGAGATGGGAGAGATGGTGCTTACTTTTTTATTTGGATAATCAGCTTTTAATTATTTATCAGTAAAGTGTGATATCAGATCAGTTTGGATGTTTTGGTAAAACTGCATCATAGAATTTTTAGTGTTTTTATAGAAGTGTTCTCATGTAAAGCTGGTCAGTTCTTCAGGAATAATAAATTCATTACTTGTTCGTTCTTATAACTTTAAATGTTGCTTAGAGGGCACAAGTATTGAGTTGCTACTTTTGAAGTAGAATTTATGTTATATAGATTTAGCCAAGTATTTTTTTAGATACCTGATAGTCCTAGTATTTTAAGGTATAAGGTTTCTTTTTTTTCTGAAAATTAAACTGTATTTTAGGAGCTTAAATTATCTCCAGTGCATGTTTACTCCAATACATGCTTCTCACATGAGAAAAAATAACAGCCACTTTCCTGTTTTTTTGCTTTCTCCCTGCAAAGCCCCAGTCCAGATTCCCTCCATCTAGGAAGGAAGCAATTTTAGACTTGCAAGTAGAGAAATTCAGGTTACAGTCAGGACTAGTGCAGGAAAAAAAAAACCAAAAAAAAACCAAGCAGCTGTGGAGCTCTGAAGCCTCAATTATTTTCAGATTAAGACTTAAACTACTCAGCATAGTAGCTGCTCCTGCCAGCCTCATATGTGTTGTGGGCTCTATTTAAGAACTCAGGTTTTGGTGCCAGAAAAGGACTTTGCTTCTGCTGTTCCTGGCCACGTATCCTGAGACTGGCTCAGAAGGTCAGAGCTTGGTGCCAGTGACACTAAGGTGTGGTTTCAATCCCCATATGGGTCATTCACTTAAAAGCTGGACTTTGATGATCCATGCAAGTCCCTTCCAACTCAGAATATTTTGTGAATCCTTCTGTGCTTGAAATGCACAATCCAAGCCCCGTTATTCTTTAATCTGGTGCTTCTTGACTTTTACTTCTTTTAAAACATATCATAGCCGTGGTAGACAGTAAAATGATGTATCATGATGGAACTGAAGTAGTAACATGCGATGGTGCTGTTACATTGCAGGATTCTTCCCTTTTGGGACAGGTTTTTGTAACACACATATAAAACACTCTAAGAATACATAAATCACATCAGCAAGATAGAGCAGTAGCTCCTGGTAGTTTAAAGTTTTTGACTCCTCTTTACAACCATATTACAACAGGTGTATGCATTTCTAGAGATAGTCTATAAGGTTTTGCATCATCATGGATATCCAGGTACGAAAATGTTTGCAGGCATCAAATGAAGTTGGTACTTGTAAAAAATATGGAAACTATCAAAACTGAGGTTTCTAAGCACAAGTTAAGCTTTGTTGTCAGAGCTTGAGCTAAAACATCTTGAACAAGCAGTGTTGTTAGACTGACCCAAAAAGTCTGGTTACTGTGGTTCTCTGCTTCTACTCTCGGGGAAAATTTTACATCTGTGCTTTTATTTTTACACTGGAGATCTCATCTGAACTGAAGTGAAATGCTGTGATCATCAGAGCTTCAGTCTGACTGGTTAGCCCTGACAGCCTTTTAAAATAACAGCTCTGCATCTTGATCCTTGAGTTCCTTGATCTTACAATTGTACCGTGGTGACTCTTGCAGAACAATTACTAATAAGTGATTTCCTGTGTCTGTGTTTCCTGTCATAGTCACGTGAATTAGAAATCTCAGTTTATTGGCGTGACTGGAGATCTTTGTGTGCAGTAAAGTTTCTGAGGTTGGAAGATTTCCTGGATAACCAACGGCATGGCATGTGTCTCTATCTCGAACCCCAGGGCACTCTGTTTGCAGAGGTAAGAATGTTTCTTTGAAGCACTTGAACATACTTGAAAGTATTACATGGCAGAATAGTTTAACAAGTTTTCCTTGAACTTTTAAGAATGCATTTTGTTCTGAAACTTCAACTATAACACACGTTATTTGACCTGCAGGTTACGTTTTTTAATCCGGTTATTGAAAGAAGACCAAAACTCCAGAGGCAGAAGAAAATTTTTTCGAAACAGCAAGGTGATTCTTTCATATAAACATGTAAAGCTTAAAACTTGTATAGATCTGTGAAATTTTTTAGACAGAGGTCTAATGTTTGCCTGCAAATTATACTGTTGATAATGAAGGATTTGGCATTGCATTTAGAAATCGTTTGTATAAGAATTCCTTATTATGCATTAGCATTTAATTGTGGTTAATTAGAAATTGCAAAGGAAAATTATAAATTTTGTTTGTTTTTCATAAACTATAAATTAATTCATATGAGATTTTTTTAATTATTGGTTTTGGTAATGAGTAAGAAAATTACTTGCATTCTGTTTTCTTTTTTCACAATATCTATAGGCAAAACATTTCTCCGAGCTCCTCAGATGAATATTAATATTGCCACTTGGGGAAGGCTGGTGAGAAGAGCTATTCCTACAGTGAATCACTCTGGCACCTTCAGCCCCCAAGCAGCAGTGCCTGCCACAGGCCAAGTGGTGGATGCCCAGCTCGCTGAACTGACCCTGCCAGCCGGGTAGGTCACCCCTGCAGCTCTGCTGTATCCCTGAGCACAGGAGGGAGCACTGAGAGGCTTCTGCCCTCATGTACAGAATGTGTGCACAGTTATCCTGAAAGGCTGCACACCTTTCCTTCTTTTAGTTGTGGAGAACTATTCTGTAGCTAGATCCAGACACACATGTTTGGTTTAGGAGAAATCTACAAGTGTTAAAATAGTCTTTGCTATACACTGAGGAGTTATTTATTTTCTTGCCAGTGACTCTCCTGTAGCCAAATTGGACTTTGAACTTGAGCCTGAGCCTCCACCCGCTCCACCCCGTGCATCTTCCCTTGCAGAAATTTGTGAATCTTCCTCTGAGATAAAGGCTCCTGATGTGCCTTCTCAGGTAAGTACTTTTTAAGAGTCTTGGGTTATACAGTTTAACATGGTTGTAGTATTGGCATCTTTATGATGGATTTCTGCCTTTATAAATCAGCACATGCTCCCTTAACTTCCACACACAGAATTGTGTCAGTAGAATGCTCTGATTGCTCTTGATGGCAGACTGTTTCTGTGGTTGCTGTGTTTAACACTCTATGTAATTAATTCCAACACAGAAAAAAGCCAGAGCTCCAAAACTATTAGAGTATTCAGGATAAAATGGTTTTATTAAGAGAGAGCAAAATTACTGGAGCAGTAGGTTTCATCAGTCTGCTAAAATCTTACTTAGCTGAATCATCTGGAAATTCGTCATTTTAGCCTAGGCAATGGGTGTATTAAGAATTTCATGTGCTTTTAGTAAAATTTCTGCTTTCATTTGCCTTCACAATCAGTTTTAAATTTTCAGGTTTCTTTTTCTTCACAGGATGAAGTAGCAACTTATGATTTTGAAAATGGCAGAAATAGTATTGTTCCAAAACACCAGCCTGAAATAATCTGTCAGTCTGATGTTCCAGATTCAGACATGAAATACACCAACACCAGAGAGTCTGAAGATAGAAGGTAAAAAAACAGTGGTTTTCCTGTTTTGATCTGAATAATATTTCTTACAGCTAACAAACTAGAAACTTTGTGACCAATTTTTATTTACATAGATCACAACAAAGATTCCAGTTCAGTCTGAAGGATTTCAGATGCTGCGCTGTACTGGGCAGAGGACATTTTGGAAAGGTAAATGTCAAAAGGCTGTTTCAAGTGTCAGGGCTTTATCAAGAAGTAGATATAGCTCTTAAATTTATCTCCTCTGTTTTAGGTGCTGTTGGCAGAATACAAAAACACAAATGAGATGTTTGCTATTAAAGCCTTAAAGAAAGGAGATATTGTGGCTCGTGATGAAGTGGACAGGTCAGTTTGTACGGTATAAACATGTGGATTCTGTAAATCAGCTGTGTGCTCTGCCAGGGAGCTGCTGAATTGAGTGGAAGAGCAAAGTCAGTTGTCATCTCCTTTTGTAGCTGGCTGCTGTAGATGTGTATTCTTTCTTGTTCGGGGGCAAGCAGGAAGCAGAGTAACCCCTGGTTTGTTTTAGTGCCCTTCTTATGCCTGAACTACAGCTCTGACTTAAAGCTGATCCTGTTTTTGATTTTCAGGTTCTCTTGCAAGTATTTATTCTAATTACTTCCATCACATTAGGGGATAACAGTGACTGTTTGCTTTACTGGCAGAACCTGTTGCTGTTTCTGAACCTGTAACATACTGTCATGCTCTGTCCATCATATTTCTCTTTGTATACTCCACTGTTGGGTGTTTTTCAATCTTTGACCCAAAACTCAGGTTCTGTTTTTTGGGGCTTTTTATTTGCCTGGATGCGAAAGAGCCATTACAAAATTGTTTGGTTTTAGTGCAAGAAGGTGTTTTTACAGTTGCTTAAGAGTGACTGTGTTCATTTGCAGGAAGAAAGATAGCTGTATTAACAATAACCTACAACTTAAACAATTAGTTTAAGGAGAAATAACCATGAATTACTATAGAGAGATATCTGTAATACTGTCACTGGATTTCCTCTTTATGTCTTGAAAATAATTAAAATAAAAATTGATTGAAATGAATGTCACATGATAGCAGTGCATAGTTAATGCAATCCAAGTATTTGGAAGGAAAATTGTTGGCACAATTTTCATGGACTGCTAAGTTTTCTCCTTTCATTTGGAAAAGCTAAATATAAATTTATGAAATCCTGATATTAAAATCTCTCTTGAACAAAAAAAATGTTCTTATCTTATCCGGAGGAACAGAGCAAAAAACATAAAGTATAAAATACCAGTAATTTCTGAGAATTGAAAAACTGTTGTTCAGCACTGAGCTTTATGTTGTTCCTGATTTTGTTTGCAGCTTGATGTGTGAAAAGCGAATATTTGAAACTGTGAATAGTGTAAGACATCCCTTCTTGGTGAACCTTTTTGCTTGTTTCCAAACCAAAGATCATGTGTGCTTTGTAATGGAATATGCTGCTGGTGGGGACCTGATGATGCACATTCACACTGATGTCTTCTCTGAGCCCAGAGCAGTGTGAGTATCCCTCCCTTCCTGTGGCATTAAGGGAAGGCTTTGCTCAGTGGATAAGAACAAAGGGCTTTATCACCACATGCCACCACATTATGCCACTTCAGTAAATGCTGCTTAAGGGTTGGAGATTCTAACTGATTTTGTTGTTAGAAGACGACATGCGGGTTTAATGTGCCTGAATCTACACTGAATTCTACACTGAAAATCTATATGCAAGTATTTAGTTTTTATAATACTTTTTTTAGGATCACATTAAAAATGTGAATGAAGAGTTAAAATAGTAGACAAAGCAAAAAAGGAAAGAATAAGCTCATTTAAAAAACCTTCAATGCTATAGCAGTAAACACTACAGAAAATTTATCCTCCAGCCCAGTCAAACATGCCACAGTTTGAAAGCAAGTTTAGGTGTTCTTGCCATCTGGCTTTAAAACTGGCCTTGTAAAACTAATCTGTACCCAAAAAACCAATTGGTAATCTTCAAAGGATGGCTCATAAAAAATCAATAAAAATGGACTTCACATTCTGAAAAGCAAGACAAAATTCCATTGAAATTTTAACTTTTTCAACAGATTTTATGCTGCGTGTGTGGTTCTTGGACTTCAGTATTTACATGAGCACAAAATAGTGTACAGGTAAGTAGTCATTTCCAGCAGATGAATTTCAGCTGTTCTGAACAGTACTAAAGAAACACATCAATGATGCAATTTTGTTCTCAAATGTTCATTTAGAGATTTGAAGCTGGATAACTTATTGCTGGACACAGAAGGCTTTGTGAAAATTGCTGACTTTGGTCTTTGCAAAGAAGGTAATGGCCCTTAAATTTTCTTTCTAGGGGAATTCCATAGTCTGTCCTACTCTTGACTGTTCCTTGAGAGTTTTGGACTGCCAGATATGCACAGGGTCTATTTACATTTTACAAGTAGGAAAAACATAGGTGGTTTCTTCATTCTAAACATCTTGACCCTGCACAACAAAATCAAGTGCCATTATAATCCATCCTGAGTTCTTGTTTTTTTACAAATGGACTATCTATTTTTTTAGCTCAGAAACAGTTGCAACTCTGAGTATATGGAAATGTGATTCTGTGTGTGACTCTTAGGAAAATGATATGCAAAGTATACTACAGCTAAAATTGAGAGATTGTCCCAAAAAGGAAGCCTAGAAAGTTACTTTCAAGCATCTCACTACTGGCAAATACCAAATAGAGGTAGTTATTACAGTGTTTTTCTAAAAACCCATTGTGTGGGCAAAGCGTTTTTTCAGTTTTTCTAGCCTGTCTTCCATATATTTTCCTTTAAGGTAGCCTAAGAGGAAATTGGGTAAACTCAGTATGTCTTCAGACAGGAGTGCCAGGGCAAGTCCTGTGACTGTAGCTACAAATAAGTTCTGTAAATAACAAAACAAAATGAGAAGGAAAGTTATTTCCTTTACTGACTGCTACAATTAATGGTTTTCCCAAGTTTTCTGCAGCAGCTCCCCTTGTCATGTCCCATCAGGCCTGGTGGTGCTGATGTCCCAAACTGTGCCCCTCTGGCAAATCCACAGGGCTTTTTGTGCTCCACGTTGTCTCACTACACTCCATGTTTTACTCTACTATATGTAATTTGCACTGCAGAAGCATCCAGAGGGGCACGTTTGGCTAAACTAGTGTGTACTGCGTTTTCTTGTGCTGTTAGAAATGGAGCATAAGATTGTATCTTTCCAAACAAAGACAACTGGGTAACAGAGGTGTAACTGGAACCTTAATCTGGCTCATTGCATATAGTGAGAGATAGAAAGATTTGAATGGAAGCACACGTGAAACAAAGGCATGGGGAGGAAGAAGGAGGGAATGTTTTATCTCATTGGCCTGAGCCTTCAGGTCCCAGGCCTTGGATCTACAGTATTGGTTGAAGTTGGTTCTGCTTGGAGAAACAGGTTGTGGAATGGCAGAAAATACTGCTTGCTTTTCATCATCTGTAACTTTCAGGAATGGGATTTGGAGACAGAACAAGCACATTCTGTGGCACACCGGAATTTCTGGCTCCAGAGGTGCTGACAGAAACCTCCTATACAAGAGCTGTAGACTGGTGGGGTCTTGGTGTTCTTATCTATGAGATGCTGGTGGGTGAGGTAAGTTCTAGTAAGGTACAGTGGAGTCATAAAAAGCAATGTTCAAAAGTTACAAACCTCAAGATACCAGCCTGTTAACATTTCATATGCCCTACCTGCCACAGTATCAGTATTCATTATACAGCATGCATAGGCATACCCAGCTTTACAGCCAGCATCTTAATGTGAGTCATCAAGAAAAAGAAGTGTGAAATACTGAGCAGCCACTCACCTGATATTGGCTGCTGTAACACTGGAGAAGTTGGCAAGTCATGTCTGGAGCTTGAATTATCAGCAATTGTAGAAGCCAACAAGTTGTAACAGATTTTTGCTTTACTCTGTTTTAATTACATCATTATGTCCTAAATCAAATTCAGTAATGGTAGTGTCTCTAAGAGTACAGTACATCTGTACATACAGTTTGGGGGAGCTAGGTTTCCAGGACACATCTGTTACCAAATCTAGATGTGCACAGCAATATCAGTCTTCTGCTTTCAAATGCTTTTGGGGAAAAAATAAACTTAACTCTTCTAGCTTGAATGGAAGTGAACTTTAACACATAAAACTGGATAGCAATGAAAGATTATGCCAAACACACTAAAATATAAAGCCTCAGTTCCATGTAAATGAGCTGGTATAAATAAATCACTGTTGAGAAGTTTATTTGCCATTGCATATACTGCTCTGCCTTCTGGTCCATTTTGTAACAGTATCTCCCAGGTGGCACTGTGATAGCGCGCATGCTAAAAACTCATAATTTTGTTCTTTTTCAAAAAAAGATGGTCATTCAAATTACTTCCACTTCCTTTCAGGTAAAAAAGGACAAAAAGCTTGTACAGTATCACATTTGTCAGGCCACTTCAAAACAGTTTGAAAACACCTGAGCTGCAACATGCTGAAGATTTTACTAAAACAAATTTGTCTTGCCCACACTATTTGTGAACGGTAGCTACCCCAAAGAAGAGCTGATAGATAATTTCCATGTACACCCACCTGAAGTTCAAAGAAGATCCCAGTTTTAGGTGTTTCTACCTCTAAAAGCACATTTTTAAAACACAGTCCTTCAGTAGGTATTAGGGGATGGCAGCTTGCCTTTTTTCTCTTCCTTATGGAAAGCCATGTATCTGTTTTTGGGAAGCAAGACTTCATTTCGGGGTGTCTAATTCCAAATATTCAGCTAAGTTTATGTTGTTTTCAATTGTGATTTTAAGCCTGTTTATAGTGGGGGTTTTTTTCACTTTCCTTATAGTCTCCCTTCCCTGGAGATGATGAGGAAGAGGTGTTTGACAGCATTGTAAATGATGAAGTAAGATATCCACGATTTCTGTCTACAGAAGCCATCTCAATAATGAGACGGGTAAGAACATTTTACTAATTATTACAGTATCTCCCTCTTGACCTGTTTCCAACAATTACTTTTGTGAGGAACAAAACAGATTAGGAACCTGCACTTCATGGTTTTTTTGACAATTAAATTTCAGACTTGCTTCATTTATGCTCTGCCTGTCACCTTAAATGAAAATAGTCTGTGCCATTCCACGTTATTAGGAGCAAGTTTTTCTTTTTAAAGTGCAAAACACTTAAGGCTCCATTTTCTCTCTGGACTCAGTTTCCTAGTTTTACCTAACTAGAATAGTTCAGCTCTCTTTTCTTAGCCAAACACTGCTGAATTGACCTGTTTGGTGGATTAGCATTGTCACATGAATATTTTAATTCAAAGACTTCTAAATCTTTTTGGTTACTTTCCAGCTGGGGCAGGGAACACTGTACACATGGCATCTGCAGTCCCATTCTTGGCAAGGAACAGCTGATTTTGGTTATGGTAGTTGTTAGTACTATTCCTTAGTGAGATGTGTCTGCTTATCAAAGGAATGCAGTTTAATCTAGGTTAGCACCTTATCACAATTGATAGAAAGGCAATATTGGAGGTGGTTCCAAAGCCTTTGGAATCAGCCTCTCCACATAAACGCCTGATGCTGTGTATCAGTTTAGCACCCAATTCAGCACTGTGCTGTAGCACAGTAACTACTGTGACAAAACTATCTAAGTAATAGCATAAATACTGGGTAACTTAAAACAAGTGCTTAGTCTCAGGGAGTGTTTGCCTAGAGAAAGCAAGCAGAATACAGATTTAAGGCAGTACCTGGGGAAGGTAGTTTTGCTGTGAAAATTCATGCCAATATCCACAAGCCACAGGGTGCTGCTACACTGCACCCACAATACACGTACTAGGAACTTTGTACTGGCAGTTTACCAGGTGGAGCTCTCTGCATGCTCTTTCCATCACAGAATTTCATTCAAAATATACTAGACATTATTTTTAGATGGCTGCATCTGAATATCAACCCAGCCTGCTGCTGGGCCCTGCCTGGAACAGGGGGCTGCTCACAGCAGTACAGTTCACAAGGGGGAGCATCAAACTTCTGGGGGTAACTAGGAAACCCTTTCCTTTGCCTGAATGTAAGCAGCTTGAACCTGCTCCTGGTAAATCAACTGCTGCGAAGGAGCTGAGCACTGAGACAGCAAGGTTAATCAATCTCTTCTCTGAGCTGAGCAAGAACCACTGGGTTAGGTAAATCTGCACCCTCACCAGCAAAGAGGAATTTTGCACTCTGTGACTTGCCCCAGATCACCTCCAGTACCAAGATGTGGCAGCACAGCTCTGCAGGGAGACAGATGAGTCTGCTCTGGCACTGGTACTGCCTTAGCTGCTGCTGAAACTGTGCTGGCAGGCTGAAAGAGCACTGCTAAAAGCTAAAAGCTTTCTCTGTCCATTCCTTCAAGGGGAAAGGACTACCCACAGGTCAGGCAGTATGGCTTTACTGTCCACCTTATCCTGCTGTTGGCTCTTACACAGTAACACTCATCCTTCCTCCTTCCTTTCCCTGCCCCTGAATTTCTCCACTGAAACTCTGCATGTTTTGTCAGCTGCTAAGAAGAAATCCAGAGCGGCGTCTTGGGGCTGGAGAGAAAGATGCTGAGGATGTGAAAAAGCATCACTTTTTCAGGGTGAGTACAAACTAGTATTATTTCTAAGAACCCAAAGGACTAGAGATGGGAAACTAAACATCAGTTCATTTATTTTACAGCAAACAGATTGGCATGCTTTACTGGCCAAGAAAGTCAAGCCTCCTTTCGTCCCTACCATTAGAGGAAGAGAAGATGTCAGTAATTTTGATGATGAATTTACCTCTGAAGCACCTATCCTCACTCCACCTCGGGAACCAAGGATACTTTCAGAAGAAGAGCAGGAAATGTTCAGAGATTTTGATTACATTGCTGATTGGTGTTAACTTCCACACACTGTGAAGCCCCAGCTGACTGGCTCACAAGAATGCCTCTCTCTGAAGAATACTGACCCTTCAATTGCTTTCTGTGCCACCTGCAGCTTCTGGGTTTTTTTAAATCACATGAAGATCCTTTTAAGTACTGCTTTAACACTCTTTCAAAGAGTGGCCTCTTTGTATATTGTTTTTTATCTGAGCACTGGAAAGCAGGTCTATGGCGTTCCTAAGCTGAGTTGGTGAAGCCAGGCTGTGTTGAACTTCCCGCACATGGGCGCACGTGGATCTGTACAGCTCCTCTCACTCTTCCACAGCAGATAATGCCGCTTTTTACAGTATCTGCCTTACGTGGGAAATGCAGACTTTGAGCTAGGTAATCTCCACTCAGCCACACTGAAGTAAGTTGGGATACTGGTGACACTCACACAGAACCTGGTTCTAGTCGGAGAAGGCAAATGATTTCAGCTAAACTTTGTGCAGTCTTTAAAACTACACATTTTTACGTACACCTTCATCTTGTGTTCTTAAAATAATGCTATTGAGAACAGATATGCCTTGTTTTGTAAATTTTCTATGGTATTTATTAGGAAAAATGTTAAACACCTTGCCTTTGAGATAACAACTGTGTAAGTGCTTCCATTACAAAGAAAAACCCAGAAAAATCCGGAGAGTTTACCAAAGTCACTTGCCAAACAGCTTTGCCTTCAAGCTCCTTGAGCATAGCTTAAGGCCCTGGTTGGGATGAGGAATGTAAGGAGGACGCTGCTCAGTGAAACCCCAGAGTGGAGCAGCTGCAAGGCCCAGGCCCAGCCCCTTCCACACTCACCTCGAGCCTTTCCCGCAGCCCGAGGGGGCAGAGAAGTTCCCAGTCCGTATCTAACCCCTCCATCCTCCTGTCTGCTGTACAGTATCATATCACTTAGGAAAAGTAAGCATTTTCAATGTATACATGCTGTGAACATGTATATTTGGAAGTTGTAATGTATTCTTACCTCCAGGCAAGTTATTTAACTGTACCACTTCACCGATGTTGCGTAGTGGCCAAGTGAACAAAAAAATGTATCCATGTAGGCCACTGAGCTCCAGCCCCTGGATTGGCAGTTACTGAGGGTAAAAAGCAATATATTGTAATAGAATGTATAAATATTTTTGATAAAAACAGTGTATATTTTATAAACCCCTTAACACTAAAAGCTGTACCTCAAAAGTAATTTAGACCAGACACTGTGTGTATTTGTAAACCAAGACCTATTTTTGGCATCTGCTGTTCTGTGGGCAAACATTGACTCTTGGAAAATAAATTTTCCTCCTGGTCCTTACCTCTAGCACTATTCAGCACTGTAACTTCACAGGTTCAACCTGGCCAGGAGTTTGCTGTTCATGGGCTAAGGCAGTGAGCATCGCACTCAAATGAATTTAAAACTGGTCATTTTATTAATTCAAAGAAGAAATGCAAACCACTGGAGTATGCAATGCTAAGGTGGTGGTTTAAAATCAAGATGCTGGACAGACCTACAGGGTTAGGCAGGGGAGAGGCTTAAGGGATTAAAAAAATAAAATAATCATTACTAGGTCTAAAACAGGCCAATCCCCCACAGGAAGGGGGCAGGCACCTTCCCCACTGCTACAAATCACGTTGGAAAGAGTGAGTCAACTCCTCAGCATTCCTTGTTTCCCGGTTCTATATTGACTAGAAACAAATTATGTTCCTGTATCTAGCTGAAACCAATACTTTTGAGGTACAGTCAGCTCGCCCTTTTTGGTTCCCAAATATATATATACACAAGCATCTCACAGGGTGCTTAATACTTACGAAAGTATCCTCAAACATACCTTTTTGTAACTACATCTTGTACAGAAATCTTTTTTTAATCTAAGCAAATCACTAAAAAAAAAAAATTAGAAAAAATTAGAGGGCAGGGTATGTTCACCCAGTTAAGCTGAAAAAAGCACTAATTTTATCTCTGTAGTTTTTTAAATATTTTTAGGCAGATTAAGATTTAAACCCTAGATTGTAAATATATTTTGCTATACTTTATCCGTATGTGGCTGCTCAAGCACTTTGTAAGGAAATTAGGATATTTTAGAATGGTACACTATGCATTAAATGAAATGTGCCTTTAACAAATGTCATTCTAAGTGTTTTGCAGTCATTAATATCACAAATTAAAGGTCTAAATAGAGTAATTTGTAAATTGTGTCGCAAACATGATTTTGCTGTTCCTTGAAGTGGCTGGTCATGTCTTCCCCACAGGTAACTTCAGAAAAGATCTTAATGCCAGGAGGGGACAGTCTCTTGGTGGCAGCTCAGTAGGCTTTTTTTTTTTTTAAAGAACATTACAAATTGCCTCTGAACAGTCTGGCTTGGAGCAGTCAGGACAGCTGGAGTCTGTCTGCCAGGCTCAGCATTCTCCCTCCCAGGCTTCCCCTGAGGGCGCAGGGGAGACAACTCAGCCCTGCTCCTGGGTACTGCTTCATTACAGTCTCCTTCCTACCACCATTCCTTAGCAAGCTGTGTAACCAAACCACAATCTGTACCTACCTACCCCTCACTGAGCTCGTTCTTTGAACAGTCTAGAGGACAAAGCTTTCTTCTGAGTGCATTTAGAACCAAACTCTTTACTTTTAGGAGCCACATGGAATTTTAGGCGGCCATTTTGCCCCGAGGCAGACACTTCACACCTGGCTAAACAATCGTTCCAGAAAGGGCTCGCTTGAGCATTTCAAGGATTTAATCTGAACTGCCGTTGAATTAACGTTTGAAGATGTTCCCCACACACTTGTGTGTGAATAATCCAACCCTTCATCGTCCTGTCCGGCATTCTCCGGGCCGGCTGCTGAGCCGCCCCCTCAGGCCCGTCCCGGCTGAGCCGAGCGCCCGGAGCCCGCCCTCAGCCTGAGGGCAGCGGTGCCTCCCCCGGGCCCCGCCCCTGGGCCGGGCTGACACAGGCAGGGCAGGAGCTACCACAGGGGCCAGAGCTGCCTAAAAACTCGGAGCTAGGCCGTAGTTTTTCCTGCTATGCTTCACATTAACTAATATACTGCAACCAGTAGTAAATGGCCTTCAGAATATACCTGCCTCTTCAAGCAGATTCCTAGTTGTGCCTCTTCGTGCTGCACAGTTACTCCCACACCCTGGGAGATACAGGAACTGCTCATGGAACCGCAGGGTCACGGCAGGATTGCACTTCCCTGCCTCCAGCTGCTGCACTTCAGAGCTTTGTACGGATGTATTAAAATTCCTGTCCAGGCAATCTTTGCTGTATGCAACAATTTCAACTGCAAACACTCACCCATCACATGTCAAGTGCTCGTGCCTAATGCCTGAAAGGATTTAAGATAAGCATTATGGGCAAATGTACATTTCAGTCACTTTCAATCTTCATGGAGCAGATTTAAACCACAGATCTATACTGGAAAGCAGCACTTGCAGTAAAAGCAATTTCCACCTTTGCATTCCCAAGCTGTAGCAACGCATTTAATGGTCAGGCCCAGCCCATTCACAGCATCCCCCTTTTCTCATAGAGGATACAGGCAGAATAGTACAGACCAAGACCAGGAATGCTCAGATAATAGAAAATGTTGCAACAAAGTCAAAGGCAATACATCAGACAATGAATACATGCCCTGCTGACTGAGCATACTCCTAACACCTGCACCAGAATCCTTCATGGCTGCAACGAACAGCTCCTGAGGTGTAACAGGAATGTACAACCTACAGAAAAAAATGTTCAGTCTCCACATTTCCAGTATCTACTGGCAGAAGAGGATTAAAGCTCAACTAGAAAACAAACAGTTAGGGCCACTGGCAATTATTGAGTGCTATTAGCACTGGACATAGCCATTCCTCCAGCTGGCTCAGACCAGATGTGCAGCAAGCTGACCCCTCAGCTGTTATATGTGTAGTTAAACTGCATTTGCACCTGTGATACAAAAATCTCAGGAACCATAAGACTCCCAGTTAAGCACATTTGTTGCTTTGTACACAAAGGGACACTGTCAGGAGGCAACCAGTGTTCAAAGCTCTTAGTCTGGGCAGGGCTGAACAACTTCAGGCCTTCACTCAGCACCTGGCATATCAGTTCAAACAACAAATGCTCACTTAGAACAACCACAGGCCAGCCAGACTGCAGGGTGGGCTGGTAGAACAGACATTTAACAAACACACACTATAAATATTTTTACTTTTCTTTGTTCAGTACTAAGCATTATGAAGTTACCAGGAATTCAACTAAAGTGAGTCCTCATGCTTCTAAGTAGCTGCTTTGTCATTACCTCCAATTCACAGCAGAAAAGCAGAGACACTGAGAATCGGGAAGACTGTGCCAAGGATGGGATTAATCCTTTTGCAACCAGTTTTGAAATATTTTGCAGCAGTTGTGCAAAACTTGGAACAGCTTTTCAGCAACTGTTTACATTCTGGGTGCAAGCACCCACACTACAGCTCCCTACAGCTACCAGAGCACTCCAGAGATCAGAAATTGTCCACAAAGTGAGCATTTAAGCAGCCTTGTGACCAAGCCCACAAGTATGAAGCTCACTCCACCATTCCATAGACTGCATTCCAGTTCTCAGCATGTACAACAGTACGTGCATGTCACATTGCAGTCATACCACAAGATGGTGTTTTTGGAAAACAGTTTATTTGGGAATTACACAATATTTTAAATTCTCCAAAATACATCTTACTAGATCCCTAGAAAAGAAATCTAAATAAGTACAACAGTATCAAATTAAATTTGTTGCAACAGATATTAAATATTTACTTCCACTAATATATACATACAAAATGCCACACAATCAGCTTGTTTACCCTTGGAATGTATGCTGCCTTCCAGCAGTTATGCGCCATCTCCATATCCTTCAGTTCCACAACACGAAGACCCAATATTAACACTTTGTACATCCTTTATTATAGGCAAAAATAAAGAGTTTGTTTTTGTTGGGGGTTTTTTGGGGGGGTTAACAGAAATTAACCCTCTGCAATCTCACAGCTGTGGTAGTTTGTCTACTGGGGTATCAAACTTGAAGTCTGCTGGGAAAAGATCTGGAGCTCGAGGATAGATCAGCCTGTATGACTGTCTAATCGTAACATCAGCCACACCAGCAATATCACCAATTTCTACAACAAAAAGCAGAGAAGTGGTTAGTTTTTACTTTTGCCATTTATATTCAAAAAACCAGCAAGCATAACTTATCAAGAGGCACTGGACACTTGCTTCACTTGCAACTCCCCCAAAAGCCTGGTAGAAATGTTGTTAACTGTAGTGACTAATATTTTGGATACTTAAGTCTGTCTTCTTATGTGCCACAGTTCACCTTAACCTATAAATTGTGGAATAACAAACTTCAAATTGGAAAAGGGTAAAAGTAATTAGAAACATGTATTACATATGACCACCAGTATTTTAATAAATCATCATCAACTTCTAGAACTTCATTTTTAAGCTTTGATTAAATATAAGCAAAAACAAGCAAAAAACTGAGCCACAGACAAAAACTGATACCTTCACTTAAGCATGAAATACATTTACCTTAAAATGCACCAAGAAATTAAGGCAGAGGCACACACCACTATCTAACAAGCTAAGGGAACACTTGTTTGAGATGCACAGAAACTTAAATTTATTCAAGAGTTAGTAAGAAAAAAAAGTCAGGAATTTAAACCTTGAACTGCATGAGAGCCTTCAGCACAGTCCAAAACCACTGGAGCAGTGTGGAGCTGTGGTGTCCATGGCAAGCAGCTGTATTTTAATTATCACTCTTAAGAGATACAATCTCACAATCTCACAACCAGCAAAGATGAAGGCACTGAACTTCCTGGGCTACAGATCACTCATAGGCCCAGGAAAGTGCCAACAGGATGGAAGCTCCAAGGACGTAAGCAGTTACAAATGCAGAACAAACCACAACCTGACACATAAAGCTATTCTATATCCAAAAGGAATGCTCCATTAAGAAATTGCTACATTTTCAACATCTCTGATCTGGACTGGACAACTCAGAGGAGCACTTGAATCCATTTCTCACATCGAGTTCTACCCCCTGCAGCCTTAGTTGTTAGAACTTCTTTCCCCAGACATCACTGCCCTGTAGCCCCATTCCCTTGAGTCCCAGGGGCTGATCCATGCTGCTCTGCAGCTCAAGAGCCCTGAACTCCTTACTGGCTCCCCACAGGCCACCCTATCTGCCCCAGCTGGTCCACAGCAAACCTTGCCATCCCACACTTTCCATCTTTACCACAGGCTCACAGTAAGTCAAGGACCATGTACTAATGCAGGCGATTCCCTGGCTGCAAGAATGATTAAAGATTTGATGTAATCCAAAGCCCAAGTGCTCCCTGCAACTGCCATCAAGTTCCTGTTTGGAATATTTTAGAGCAGAAAAATGGACACAAAAATATATGTGAACTTGAATTATTATGCTCATGTGAATGCACTGGTCCATTGCATTCAAGGATCCAACTCCTAATACCAGAAGAAAATTAATTCAGTTTACACTGAGTGTAGCAAATTACTCCATGTTCATTCTGGGGACAGGGAGATCCTGGTTTGGTCCTTGCTGTATGCAGTTAGAATGAGCTTATCACCATTTGCACAGACCTCATCCAAGTTTTACAGCAATGCTGAAGTTTCTTTCAGGAAAAAAGACATGGCAAACTAAAAACAAACCAAAAAAACACCAAAAAAAGTCAAGTTTTACCTTTTTGCGTCCTTTTCTCTGAAGAAGCCTGTGATGCCATGTAAATAGCTGCAGCTGCTACAGAGATAGGGCTTCTCCCAGGAACCAAATCTAATTCCACAGCTTTCCGGGCAATATGGGTTGCTGCCATTTGTACTTGTTTGGGAAGACCCAGGTTAGAACAGAATCGTGACATAAAGTCTCCAGTTGTAATCAAATCAACGCTGGTTTCCAGAGCTTTCAAAATAAGTTTAAAACACCGGCCTATTTCTTTCTTTGAAATCCTGGACACTGCACATATTTCTGAAAAAAAAAGTATAAATTAAATCTTAGGCTTCACAGCATTTGTTGCCCCCAAAATAATCAAACTTGATTCTCAATATATTAAGACCCACAAAGAAGGACAATGTCCTGAAGGTCACCATCACGAAATAAGCTCTGACCATTTGTGAAACTTCAGTCAGTGCACATTTATCACAAGACACTATTAATACAGCTCACTTAGTAAGGGAAATTTGGTACTGAATGCTAGAGAATTGTACCTCTGTTAGGGAAAAGTTGCACTATTCACTACAGAACTGCTGATTCAAATTCACTTAAATCAGTTACAACAGGCTCCACCATCCTCTGATCAAAGCAATGCCTTTTGTTTCACCAACACTCAAAATAACTTCCAAATGCTAAAACCCCCATGCCCTAGAGCCTACTCCACAAATACAACAAATTCTCACAGACCCTTCCACCCTCCCCTCAAAGGTGAGCTACAGCTGAGAACAACCAATTTGACAAAGTCCAGGAATAAGAAAACCAACCTCCTATAGTGACAGAAACGAAACTTTTCTTTCATAGAAAAATTGAATCTGTATCACTGAAAACTTACCTTTAAATGTTCTTGGAACGCCCTCTTGCCTACAGGCTATGTAGAGACAAGCGGAAGCAATAGCATCATTACTTCTCCCCTTCAGGCTCTTTTGCTCATACACTTGCTTGAATAAATTATTTGTTCGATCCTTCAACGCAAGAAGAAGAAATTTAATTAACTCTAGGCCATTTAATTAGCAGCAATATCAAAAATTCATGTGCTCATTATATTATGCTAACTAAGTCAATGCCAGAACAATTTAAGGAAAAGAGACATGAACTTACAACTATATTTCTAGGGAGGTTGATTCTGTCTGCCATGTTCGTAATTTCTTTAAAAGCATTCATCATAGCACGATCAGAGCTGCTCATAGTTCTGCGATTTTGGTACTTTGAATTCCCAAATTCATCAAAACTTGCTGCACCTGTGCCCTGAAAAGAAAAATTTGTATTATCAATAACACAAGTATCTAAGCAACTTCCTGCTCACTTCAAGAGCAAACATCTTCCAGCTTTATATATTTTAATTCAAGGCATCGGTTCCAACAGTTGTGCAAATAAACATCACTGAGAGTAACTTGTTCAACCAAGCATCATTCCACACAACAAGTTCTACACTTGGCACCAGTCTCAAATAATGAATTGCTTCCCAGAGACTGCAGATTACACAGGGCTTTTTCTTCCCTTATGTAACAATAGTTACACAGCCAAAGAGAGAAAGAATATATAGCTAATGTGTGTATCTTGATACTCCTGTCACCAGTGGTGAGGTCCAGGATGACATTCTATGCAACCCTGGTGTGTCCTCTAGGCTGCATCTGTGGCAGACAGGTTGTAGGAGCCTCAGGGGGTAGCACAGTCAGGACGGACAGAGATGAGAGACCTCTGAAGCCAGGTTGTGGAACTTGCAGTTTATTGCAAAGGGCCTGGGTGCAGGGCCTTGCTGGGAGCTGCCAGCCACAGCTCGGAGCAGGCCCGAGAGAAGAGAGGGGTAGAGAGGATGAGAGGGTGAGAGAGTAAAAGGGGTAAGACAGCAAAAGGCAAGAGAGTCAAAGCATAAAAGAGTAAAAGAGGTAAGAGAGTGAAGTTCCCGTTACAGTACAATAAATCATCTTCTGTGTTGAATATTCTGATTCTCACTAACCAATCCAGTACAAGACACAAATCCTATAGCATTTCCATACAGCCTATAAGAATCACTACATTACCATATTGTGCTACATTTTAAACCCTAAAAACTACTCTTTAGACCCCTTCTGCCAAGCTGACAGGGTCTGCTCTGACCCTTGGACCTGTCTGCAGGCAGAGGGTCTTGTTTCATCAAAAGGGCATTACCTTCAGCGGCCACACCATTGTTTTCCCGTTGTTCAGTAACTAAGGGATTGCAAAGCTTGCTTTCATTTCAATCTTGCTTATAGTTTCTATATTCTCAAAATCCTTTGCCAGACAATTTATAAGGCTTTCCTGTTTCATCTTCCTCAACATTAGTGAGCCAGAAAAACATTTTTATGGTCAGCTGGAGACCAGTTGTTACAATGATAACCATCATAGAGAAGGCATGGGCAAAGAGAACACACAAACCAATGAGCCAGTCAAACCCAACCTGATACCGTGCCTGTTAGAGGCTGCAAGCCTGTATCAGAAAATGAAAATATCCATGTATTTTGACTTTATGGAAAAATCATTGGCCTTTTAAAAGAAAAGCTTGAGGTCTCCATAGAATTAAGAGCCTCACACTCAACCTGGCAATTTCAAAACAAGCTTCCAAGGTACCATTCTGCTTATACCTTACAACTTACAGAGCAAAATGCATACTTCTATTAAATATGCAAATATGCCCAAGCAAAAGGCTCTAAAATGTTCAAAGTTTTCAATTTGCCAGCAGTCCAAAACAAGTCTTAACCAAATGATGCCATGTCAGATTAGTGATAGCTGATAATGACATGTCCTGTAAGAGAAGAGCAATTTATAACATACATATGTTCACTGTCACAGCATGCATGGGGCCCCAAGTTCCTTCAAGTAGAAACCATTTCTTTATCATTCCATCATGTGTAGAAACATGAATTTCCTGAATCTGCAAGCATTCATTCCTTGCTGGTACCTTCAAACAATTTACCTGGGATGGAGCATCCAGCTTTCACTGCAGACAGATTTGGTCATTTAAACAAGCCACCAGAGACACCGACTACCGCACTGTCATTTTACCAAAACCAGTAAACACAAAGCAGGTCCTGATCTGTGGCTGACTGATAACCTGGCTAAGCACTTGCACACAGAGATCTCAAACTGAACACCCAGCAACAGATTGAGATGTCCAGGCTGTACAAAGTGGGGTAAAGACAGTGAACAAAGCATAGAACAATCCCTGGCATCACCTTTTTCTTCTCAGCTGCCCAGTTCCTTCCTTCCTGACCCACGTTCTTGGGAAGTGCCCTTCATTTTAACACAGGCTATAACTCTGTCATCTCTGAGGTGCACTTCTGCATTTAACAGATGTTTTCTGACAGTAATAACACTTGCTCTTGACCATTCACTTACACTGTTCCCCTTCCCATGCCCAAGGCCACCTCACTTCCAGCAGCCCCTTGCAGGGGATCCTCCCTGCTTAGACACCATCTGTGGTGCTCACACACCTTGACTCCCTGCAGTAGCTGAGGACTTTAGCACAGAACCCTCCTCAAAGTCTCCCTAGCTCCTTCAACAGGTCTTTACAACAGATTCCAGAACCATTCATGGCTTTTTTCCTACTATTCCAAACATCCTTTAATATAAGATAAGCACCCAGACATGATCCTGGCACCAACACAACAGAGGGCTGCTCCAAAGACAATCCTACTTCCTTGGCTGGATGAACACCTCCAACTATTCAAAGGTTCCCAGTAAGATGAAAAGGTAAACAAAGAGCAAGAGTAAAGTACAACAGACTTCAGGCCACAAAGAGAAATACTAGGCCTTCCATTCAAAAATTATGCCAAAACTTCCTCTGGCCCGAAGTATAGAGAAGTCTTAGGCCAAAAGGCTCCTTGCTGGCCATCAGTTATACCCCTGTTCCCTGCAGGGTGCTACATTTGTGTTTATCATGGCCTCCCAGACCAGGGCTATGCACACATGCTTACATGGAACTGTATGAGCTCAAACTCTTGTAGATGCCCGAAGAGTGAGCACAAACAACAGCAAGTCCCCAGGTCCTTGTCTAGTCAGGCTTTGTATCAGAGACTAATCTACCAGGAAATATTGCTCTGTCCTGGACCCAGCAAGGATTCCCCTTCACCAGAGCGATTTTCCTTGGTTCTCATTTGTTAATGAGAACAAAAAAAATTTTACAAAAACCAAACAAAGAACAACACACATCTATTAGGTGCTGTGGAGTGAAAGCAGAAAAAGATTTTACCCTGCTGATGTTTTACCCTCTTCAAGAGCCATGCCCAATATACAACTCACAACTATAAAAAGGGTGAAACTCTCTTCCACCTCAACTGCTTACATAAACCACAGAAATTCTCCCTGCAGGTGTTATTTAAATGCACCATTTACTTTCCTTCTGGAGCTTTGAGGGACAATACTTTATTGATTTCAGCCCTTGACAATCATGTTGACAATCATGTTAGGAGATCCTTTCCCTTCATGGAAAAAGACAGAAGCCACACAGTTTTAACTGAAATGAAGTTGACTTTATGAATCATGTGGTTTACTGTTGTGGCCTGAGTCGGGAGTTCTACCTGTCTGGCTTTCAAACAGAACAGAAATCTCAGGGATACAATCCTGAAAACACCCTTCAAGGTAACTGAAGTGAAAAAATGCAGTCAAGTAAACAGTGACAATCTCTGAAGGGGCTCAGTGGAGGTCAGGTTTACAGTGCTGGCATTCAAGAGCTTTGTACCCCAGTATTTCCCCAGAGCAGCACACAGTATGACCAGTATCACCCACACCACTAACTGGTGGTTAACCACAGCACCAAGGCATGCCCCGATCCAGCAGTCTTCTTGTCCAGTACAAACAGCTCACATGGATCAGTCTGATGGATCCTTTCCCCTTTTTCATCAGCCCCTGGTACCTTCTCACTGTTTATCAATATAGCACTTCCAGATTCAGGTCATGCAGTTTAACAAAAGCCAGCTTTCTTTAAAAGATATCTGATCAAAGGATAGAAATTCTATGCCAAAAGATTGCATTAGATCTTTGGTCAACCAATATAAATTCTCTTGGAGTTGCAGTTAATACAAAAAAAGGAATCAATTAACTAGCAAAGGTGACAAAAGACATTTTCCACAAGATAGGAAACAAAACTTGCAGTTTTTGCTTTTAGATTCATACAAGAGAGCTCCCTGTATCAAAGTGAAACTAAAAGATGCTTGTTTAGTTATTTTTCTTTAACTTTATGTTAGAATTTTAGAAATAACTACAACATTCTGGCAATCAAGTAACAATTAATGTGACACTTCACCGTGCCTCCAATTGATCTGCATTGTAATCAGATCAACTGCAGCACACAGCATCTAATTTCAGAGTTACTGCTCTGTGCCAGTATCCTGAAGACCTGCCTGTGGAATTCAAACCACTTCCAGCACCACCAACTATGTTATTCACCCTCCTCTTCAGAGGCAAATTAATCTTTGTTCCAATGCAGGCTGCTGCTGCTGCCTCAGACACATGGGTTCCTCACACATTAAAACCAATTAGGAATTAATCCCTTTGCCCAGGCAGAGCAGCTAACATATACAGACCACACATCCCTGCAGGAAGGGGCCCCAGAGCAGCACCTCCTGCCTTCCCAGAGGAAAGAGACACAAACCACTCTGTGAAGGAGAACTGACCCTCTTCCTCTACTGTTACAAAGCAATACTGTTATAACTGGCTGAGACTCCATCTCCATCTCTGTTCCCAGGAGTCTATAACAGATCTAACATGATGTGCCATGAGAATTATCAGCGTCCTTCTCTTTTGGATTTCCCACAACACAGGTTGTGTTTTAGGGGTTTTTCTGGTGAGAGTGTTTTTGTGAGGGTGGAGAAGGTCAGCTGTAAAGATTTTATTATCTGCAGTCCTACCTCAAGCAGAAAGAAATAGCCCTGGTCCAGTCCCATATGAAAGGTTAAAGCCATCTCTGGCACACAAACATGGGGTCTACTCCAGGCCCTTCTAAAACCTGCTGTTAACTGGGAAAATAAGAATCTTACCCTGTTTCACTCTCTGGAATTCATATAGGTTGTTCTGCACTCTGTCAGATGCTACTTACCCTCTTCACAATTACACCAATTTCACCCTTGCTCAACCACTGTGTCTATCTAGTTAGTGTTCAACCACTGTGTCTATCCAGGTCAATCCACATCCCAACCTACTGCCAGCAGGCACTTCAGATGACTGCTTGAGAAATGTACCACTTCCTTGCTGCAAAATTCATGCCCTTTCTGCACTGATAGGAGATGTCTTCAGCATCTTCTGATAAAAGCCATTCACTTCCTTCCAAACAACTGAAAAAAAAGCAGTCTCTTATACAGAGCTCACATCAAGGAACTGACATGGCAGAGCTCCTGCTTACTAGCAAGACAAACACAGGAACTCCTGTGCAGAAAACATCCTGGTCAAAGGGACTCTCAATTTCCCATAGAAAATAATGCACCTCTTCAAATAAAGTATCCACAGTTGGACTGACTGCCCCCTCTACAATCCCAAACACAATCCAGGCAGCTCCAGCACTTTTTACTCAGTTCTCATAGGTTAAATCATGCCACACTAAAACTCTCATCTTGTTTTTATGGAATGGCACTCTTTGCTACAGCAAGTTTGCTCCTGCCTATTCTGGGATGTTCTGGTTTACAGCAAAACTTTCATTAGTCAAATGTCCAGCTCTTAAAGTTTTTTAGTTTTCATGGGCAAACTTTTCACACAAGTTCCTGTGTCTTTAATTCTCTCACTAAGGTTGCTATCCCTCTTTATTCCAAATTATGATCTGAACATTCAGAGGGAAGGGTGTTAACAGCACAAGCCATTGATCACCTGGACACAAAACCTGTGATAAAGCTGAAATGTCTTTTGTCTTTTCCAATGTCCAGATTCTAAAGGAGCTCAGGTCATTCTACTGACTGAATCAAGCTGAGCTCCCAGAAACAAACCTTGTATTTACACAGCTCAGAGTGAGAAACAATGTGAACCTGGAGCAAACAGTCCATTTCTCCATCTGTCTATAAAGGTATAGATCATTATCACAGCTGACCAAATCAGCAACAGAAGTCCAAGCCCTCTGAACTACAATCTTTCTGATCCTACATAGGTGGTATTAGAATTCCAGTGACTTCTACAGCACTGCTTCACAGAGCCCTTTAGCAAGGCCAATGTTTTAATGAAGCAGTGCAGAAATTTGTTTGTCTGAATGTACTCCAAAAGCCACCTATAACCATAAAATGTGATAGGCAGCAACTCTTAGAATTGTCCAAAACATAATAATCTACTTGGACGTTTCCTCAAAGAGAAGATTTCTTTTTCACTAATGGTGAAAATTAGCTGCCCATCAGTATTCACTTGTTGACTTTGGTGCTTTTAAGAATTCTTGGATGAAAAGTATGTTGCAAACTGCCCTATACATACATATTTAGACACTTCATCCTAGCAACATCACTGGGACAAAAACTTCTGAGAAAACACATAAAGCAGCAAAATGTTCTAATCAGCAACTTCACCCCTTTTCATGAAACATTCAGGAAATCCACAAAAAGTTAATTTGGATCTTGCAGTAAAATATGAAAAAGAAAGTACAACAATTAAAACTTACCTGGGTTACTGCTTCATCAAAGGGAATGCATTTGTGTGACTAGTCCTGCTTGCTCTCAAGGAGAAACAGCAGGACATGACTGCACCACAAAATTTCAACCCAAGTATAGATGGGCTACTTTCCTTTGAGGCACTCACACCATGAAAGAATTCTACATTTAGTGCTTTAACATTAATTGAAAGAACATGTACAATGTGGTCTCCAGGTCTCCAATATGAATCTGATACAGACTTTACTACGAAAAAACAGCAGCATTAGCTGTTGAGATCTCAACATTAATTTCAGAACCACCTCAAATACACTTGCTAAGTCAAAGTATACTTCTTTTAAAATTGCAACATCAGCTTTCCTATTTATAGCAACATATCTAAGTATAGCAAGTAACTCCACAACACTGCAAACTTTTTGGTTTTTTTGCAAAGGTCGGCCCTTTCCTTCTATCCTCAGGAAAGGGTCACATTTCATAGACTGTTGAAACACGCAACTTCAGTTCAGGTGAAAATCTCTTCAAAAATACATGCTGTATAGTTTTTCTATGGAAGTATCACCTGGTACTTGAAATAAAAACACTCAGTAAACTTTAGTATTTCCAGCGTTACCTTGCCAATCATTGTACTCAAGTCACCATCACTGAGCAAAGGATTCTGGGTGTCCCCAACTCGAGATGGGTCTTTGGTGGCTTTGTCATTGCTGAACGTTCTCCACTCCGAGCCCACGTCTATGACCCGGTCACCTGGGAACACAGGGCAACACAAAGTCTGCATTGACACAGTGCTTTAAAATATTGCATGAAACATTAAGGCAGGCATCTGAGCTCTGCACTCCAAGGAGGCAGTCGGCTGCCATTCCCAAACACAACAGTAACTGGCAGGACAACAAACAGGAATGCTCAGGATCTACAATGGAAAACAAATGCAACTAGAGCTGAACAGAAGACATAAATAACTAAAGAAATGCATCCTGAAACCAGGAACTGTCACCTTTATGGATTATCCATTAAGAACATCATGGCATTTCCAATACACAAAAGGAATCAAGATCTCAGTTTCAAGCTGAGGTCAGGATTGTTCTCAATGAGTCAGCTGCTGTAACTTAAGTTCATCGCACTTGCCATGTGTTAACAGTGCACACATGATTTACCTATCATGCACAATCCCATCAAGCTATAGTAAATTACTTCTCTTGAATAATTTCTAGCTCCTTTGTACCCTCAATTTTGTAACTCCTAACCCACCATTGATGACATTTTGCAGTTCAATTTTTGTTCTTGAAGACAGTTGTGACTCTGCTCAATTTCATGATGCTTGACAGTTTTACATAAAATATATATACTCAACTACTTAAACACAATCAACCCTGTTATAACTGGAAGATTTTCAGTACAGATTCAGAATAAACAGGAAAAGCACCACATTTTCTGAATGAAACAACTTTCCTTGCAGTCCTCTCTTAATTTCACATCCACCTAAACCTTTCCTACAGCAATGAGAGGAAACAGCAATGAGAATTATTTCTCAAAACTTACCAGTTTGAGAATTAATGCTCACATACTTTGTGATGCAGGCAAAAGCCCTACAGTAAACACAACAACAGGAACTTGGGGGGAAAAAAAGAAACACAGAAGAAAGCACAAACCCCAGCCCCAAATCCAGCAAAGTTCATTGTATTTAAAGATCTGATAAAAGCTGCATCACAAAGGTGTTGCCTCCAGAGCAATACTACAGAATTTTTAAGAACACATGCACAAAATAACACAAAAGGAACACTTCTCTCAGTGTTCTGCAGTAAAGCAGAATACAGCTCAGAAGAAACTTCAGAATAATTGGTACCCTTAGCTAAACCTGAGGGAAAATTCATCACCTTTATCAATGTTTAAGTTTGTTGTGAGAGAAATGCCTGCAAAAAAAAGTAGAACTGACTGCACAGTTTACAGTATGGAAGCCTTAGAATGAAATCACAGAGGCTGATTTTAACCTGGCGAAAACAGGCAGAAAAAAGCACTCTGCAAACAATACAAGATCTGAAGCTGGAGAAAATGCAGAAGGTCTGGACAGAGTGATGCAACTGCAGAATTCCCTGGGGGATACAAGGGGACTCTATTCTGACAGAATAACTCAATTTTTAACATAAAACTATGCAAGGAGGATGCCTGAAACTGAAAGCTGTGAATGAACCAAAAGAAGTTGCTACAACAAAAAAAAAAAACAAACTTTAGGTTAAAGGTGTTCTCATCAATACCTGTCAGACTTGCTCATAAGTATGGCTCCACCTTTATTTACTGGTCTAATAAAAACCAAGAGGCAGAAGAAAAAAAATCAACCATGAAAAGCTACAAGGTTTATGGATAGAATGAATCTGTGCTGCCTTTTACTCTTTCTGCTACAAAGGTCAACCCCCACACCCTTGGCAAGCTTGAATTTGCAGACAGTGTGCTCCTCTGACTCCTGGACTCTGTAAATATTTGATTCAGTAATGCTCCTTCTATGGCCTAGCAGTAACTTTACTTTTAGACGAACCCCCAATACTGTTTACAGCATCTAAAAAAAGCAAAATGTACTTAAAATTCTGGCATGGTATAAATAGAACACTGAGTACAGAGCAATGATGTAATATTTTTCCACATAAGTGGGAATGACCTAAATGACTCACTCAGGGATCTGCCTCTTGTGAGTTATGAACCATTCCTGCTCTAACAAGAAAGTTCTACATCACTGCCTGCTCTGATAAACACATCACAAACAGAAGATTGAGACTACTATGTCAGAGTAAGAAAAGATTACGTAGAACAAATCACTGAATATAAAGCATTTGTGCAATTAGGATGCAGTATGCAAATATCTTCATTTTGCCAAGAAATCTGCTACTACAGAAAAGAAGTTTTTCTGTATACTGTCAGTGTCACAGAAAATATACAGAAATCCTAGGCAGCACATTCCATCTTTCAAAAGGCTTCTATAAAAGTGTGACACAAGCTAGAAGCATTAATGAAAAATCAAACAAATAAGCCCACAGGTTTCCACAGATGAAAAACATATTCAGCTACAAGCATGATTAGCTGGATCATCCCATTCAACAAGAAACTAAAACAAGAAACAAAATGCAGCATTTATTATCTTTAGTTCTTCAATACATAAAAACCACTTTGGAACTGTGATATTACTACAGGTGCAATTAAACCCCACCCTAAGTGGTCAAAGCAAAACTTTAAAATACTAAATTTAGTCTTACAAAAAGACTAAATTTAGTACTGAGTTAAGATTTTTTACTGACTAAATTAGACTGAGTTAAGATTTCAAGCTCTAAACTCAATTTGCTAGGTCATGCCCTACTGACTGACTTTCCCAAGCTGGAATATGGATCCAACAGTCCAACATGAGAGTAAAAAAGCTCCCAGTAAGTACACTATACAGTTGTCTCTGCTTGCTCACTTATTCTTATATTGGTTTGGGCAACCCTCTAAAACTGCAATAAAGATGGGAGTGGCCACATATTCCTTGGCTACTCCCTTTCTAAGCAGTCAGTTTGAACAAAAGGGCTTCACTGGATACAGTCACATTAGATACTCCTTTATTTGATTTTCCTCTAACAGAGTTCACCTCCTCAGCTTCCTCCTCTGAAATACATACAAAAACAACAGTTTACAGGACCAAATCCTTGTGAAATGCATCTCCAGGCTGATATCTCAAAGCATCTTTCTGAACAGACTAATTTTTCTCCATTTCTTTTCCTAAACTACTCTTCCAGGATTCAGTGTCTCTTTAAAATACAATCTAACAGACTAACACACAGGCTCCAGTGCAAACACACACTGCCAACTCCCCTGGTTGGTGACCAAATTCAGGTTACTCATCATCTGAAAAGCTCATTTAATAAAATGCAGAAGTGCTACTCAGAACAGAAAACCTCAGGCCAAGGTTACTTGTCTTCACAACTGACACATGCAAAGAACATGTGCTACATAAATGCAAAACCAAACTCAGGTCAGACCCAAAAATTAAAACAGACTTTTGAGTAGTTTTTAAAACTTAGTTTGAAATATCTATGCATCAAACTTGCAGTAAATCATAAGACACATGTATTTTCTTCTCCTTCTGCATTTTGCGTTATCTGTTATAAGAAGACAAGATAGCTTAAAACTGAAGATATCTAACCAAAACTAGAAATATGATGACATTCATGAGCTATGTAATCTTCCATATCCAGTCTTGAAACACTGCTGAGAAGGCATGTTCTTAAGTTCTTTTCAGAGGAGCTCTAATGTTAGCTGCACATTGCATTAAGTTCCGCATATTGTTAACTAATATTTTAATTTTACCATAAATACAGTATTAAAAGTTAATTTGCACTCTGAAGATCCAAAATACCTACTGATAACAGAGAATGTTTCATTCTCACAGTTAGTTAGGGAATCTGCTGCCATCTAGTGAGCACATATATTATACTTTTAATTAAAAGCATTTTACAATGCCAAATTTAAATATAAATATGTGTGTACAGATATATAGGATTACACTTAAGTTTCAGTCAGCTCTTTATTAAGTAGAGTAAAGAGGTGCTGTGACAAACTACAGTGAAAAAACTAAGGAGTAGGCTACAGGCTGGGGAGAATGAAGAAGACATGAAACTGCACAGAGCCAGGCTGAACAATCAGATCAAGCTTCAGCTCTCAAGACTCACCTAACTCCTAAATCACTTTTGCAACCTTCTTCTGGACTTGCTCCAGCAAGTCTCTCTCTTCCTAGTACACAGAAGGCCAGAGCTAGGCATAATACTCCAGGTGTATCTACTCCATATTCTATTTATTAGCTTACATATTGCCCCATATGGGAACACATGACGTTTTTTCCATTTTTCAGCCTTAGAACTTCTATTAAGGACCAGATGTATTAAATGCTCCACAGAATAAACTCATGGAGAGGGGAAAAATAAATAAACATATAATTTTACAGTCACCACTATTTCTAGCCCTTAGTAAGGCATTTGTATTCTTTGTAAAAGTTATTTTATTTTCAATGAATTGTCACCACCACAAATTTATCATCCCAACCAGCAACACCAGTCTATTCACAAGTCAGTTAAAATAACTAAAGCAGGCTTTATGATGGCTAAACAAAACATAAAACCCCCACAAGCAAACAAACAAAAAAGCCACAGATGATTTTAACTAGTTGCCAGACATCAACAGCATCACACCAGTACCAAAAGGCAACTATGGATTGAAACAGACAGTACAGCACCGCAGGCAAATGACTGCTACAAGAACAAAGGCTTAGCAGCTCCTGCATATCAAAATGATGACAAATCTAAAAGGACTTACAGGCTTCCAAAGCCATCAGCTTGCATAATAATTTTGGAAGAAGCAAATGAAAGTAGAAATGTTAAATGATGAGATGGACAAGTCTGGTCAACTGAAGTTACACCTCCCCAGGACTTGAGACCTTTAAAAGAGTAAAGGCTCAAATAGTTGTGTGAAGGATGCTCCAAACTACAGAATCTCAATTGAAAATGTTGTGCCTGATCTACCCTACATCACAATATATGAGACTCTTTCCATCAGAGTTCAGACTGTTTCCAGCCCTTATTTGCCTAATTACCTTGTCAGCCTGGCAAGGAAGCAAGTTAAGAAGCACTCCCTAAATAGGAGGATTCAAAATGTTACTGTTACTTACTAGAAAAACCTAGTACTTCACCTAATGGAAGTAGCAGTGGCCCTCAAATACCTTAGGTCTGTAGCCAAAAACCCACTAACTAGAAAGTTTCCTGCACCCTCCAGGAAATCTCATGCTAAGAGCAGTGCTTATTACAAAGCCTGACAAAAGATGCTGACTCTTAACATCTAAAGTCTGTTCCCACTCTTACAAGCATCACTGCCAAACACTTAGAAGCATCACCCTTTGCCTTTAAAGCTGAAAAGGGTTGGAATTAAAACAGACTATTTGAAATGCTGGCTGAGAAAGGCAAGCAGTTCACTTTCTTCTTATTATAAATTTCCTGTATTAAGTACCTGAGAATGCTCACGCAAGAGTCAACTATTCAGAATGTCTTTAAGGATCAGTATCCTTTATAATTAGCTTTCCTCTAAATGCATGGAGTCTTTTTCCAAGGGCCAACTTTTGTCACACACTTTTTAGTAGTCTAGACACCAAACATGTAAAGGCTGCTAATTCACATCCATATGTAAAGATTTTTGCCGACTTTTAAAGCAATACTTTGAATCAAGAATTAATATTTTAAAGATTAACAATACTTGCAGAAAGGAGTAAACCTGGACATACAGCCAAATTTTAACAGATTTTTCCCCTATGGATGTAACTGCCCTCTACTGGATGCAAGTCAGAAGTACTTAAGCACCTTCCCCACCTACTGGATACTACAAACAGCTGAAAAGAAATAAAAGATTTCTTTGGTTTTCAGAAAAAAACAAGCAGCTACACAGAAGCAAGCAATCTTATCCCTAATGACAGATATCCTGAGTAATGAACTGGCCAGTTGAGAGGCAATTGTGAAACTCCTTCCTACTTATTTTACTGCTAAAAAAAAAAGCACCTGTAGTTTAGTCAAATCTTACCTCTTTTTCATGGACCAATCTGAATTTACAATGCACCATTTTGATCTCAAATATGTCAGAAGTATCAGCCAAACAAATCCTCAGACAGATCTTTGTAACAGCCTTAGTGCAGACCACAGACTATTGACTAATTTTTCCCTAAAATTCTTCAACTGAACACCCAAGTACACACAGAACATGGCAGAAATGTCTGAATATTGGTCATAATTGATTCAAAGCTTTAATGAGTTGATATGTGTCCAAGGATCCTCATCAGCTGGAGACAGACTTCTGCTTTTTTACCAAAGAAGGCTCCCTAAAGCAGATCCACACAAGAGCACTGTTCCTTTCAGCCATACCTGCCCAGTGAAGCAGACAGTGCTAACCAGTTTGAGAAAATCACTTACTACACACTGAAAATAAATTCCTCACTGCTTAACTCCTGCACACAACATTTAATGAAGCTATCTATGTAGATATTTAAGGAATGTCTTCAAAAGGTGTTCCTAACCTGAGGTATTCCTTATACCTGAGATACTACACAGCAGTACATGCCACCAGACTTGTTCTTATCCTCCTCTGAAATTCACATCACCACCTTGCTACACCAAGAAAATTCAGTGCTTTGTCTTCCACTTTCACTCTGCTTTCTTCAGCCCCTTCTGGCATACGAGCTGATTCCCAGCCTTTTTTACTGCCTATAAGGTAGTAAGCAAAATAGCTGCCTGTCAAGAAAGAGGATTTACTAGCCTTCTGTTCTTGAACAACACCCTTTTCCCCCACCAACACTGTCTGCAGAATGAGATATGATGAATGCTTTAAATGAACACAGAACTAAGCCCTGAGAACTCTGTCCATGAACTCTCAGTGTAGCACATAGCTTAGAATGACTGGAGAAAGGCAGGGATAATAAAACACTATTCTTGTCACAGCAAAGAGACCTGAACAGAGTTGTTAAGTCTCAAATGAATGTCAATCCACACTAATATCAAAATTTCATGGATGATTATAATTTAGGTCTCCAAGCACCTTTCAAGTAAAAAGCAATTAGCAGAAGGAAAAGTTAACAAGTTGGAAATAATTACCATGAAAAGACAGAACACAAACTAATCCACAAAAAGTAATAATGAAAAGGCAGATGAGAGGTTTTAGGAGAATGAAGCAGTATTTTGAAACAATAATACTCTCAACACCAGCTTCAGTCATAATGACATTACAAGATCAAATTATTTTAATACTGCAGAGTAAAACACCAGTTTATTCAGAACACATGGAAAATACTGTGTAAAAAAACACAGCATACTAGATTTAACTTAAATTATTGAACCTGTAAGTAGAAAACAACTCTGAAAAAAAACTTCTCAAAAATCCCTTTAAAAAGTAGTACTTGCAACATACAGGTGTGCCTAAAATACAGAATTCACTTGATAAAGAGATCAGCTTCTCTGTGTCCTGGCCTCCTGCTCCCCCAAAATTTTCTACTGCTTTACCCTTTCAACTGCCAAATGCAAGATAATAATACTGATTTCATCTCCTATTCCCAGAAAATTGATTACAAACCTGAAAACTATCTGTGCACCAGCTATTTTATCCTACAACACAGTTCTACATATAATAGTTTTACACTCTTTCCATAAATAAGCAACTTCAGTACTTTACCATAGCAAGCAAGAAAAACATCAAATGCAAATACTGTTAGTTAAGTCAATGACTATTAGCTCTGTCTACAGCTAAACTGCACACACTAAAAAAAAAAAAAAAAGGAAAAAAAAAATCAGTGAACTCACACCAGTATGTACTTTACAGCAGTACAGTAAGAGCACAAACTCAGCATTTACCATTTATACCAGCAGTGCCCTGCAGACACTAAAAACAATATTTTTAAATAAATCTGTAGCACTTCTTCAGCTACAAGATATATTGATTTTATTGATTTCTGCACAGGGAGGATTAACTGTTCTAAATGATCCCCTCCGCTGAAAGATCCCAGTAACTTTTAGTCCATGCCAAAATATATTTTCAGTGGGCTCTGCTCACATGTGATCACAATGCATGCAAGCCCTGAAACAAAACTTCCCTAAGTAAAAACAGGAAACAAAATCTTGAGTCTCTTAAGGGGAACATGTCTCATGGAATCTGCTACAAATACAGGAAAGTTGTACTTGGAACACATGAAAGCTAAATTTTGTCTTCACTCCTTTAATCTCTACTTCACAAGCATCTCCAGAAAACAGGCACCAAGGATTGGATCTGGTTTACACCCTCTCTAAATTTCTTATCAGACCAGGTGAGAAAATATTTAATGCTCTCACTTCTCTTTGATTACTTATTGTCACCCTATTTAATTGGTTTTCTAAATTACCTGCTGGATAGCCTAGCTAAGGAATTGGACACATAGAGGCAAGCTAAATAGCTGAAGGAATGCAACACAGAATGAGAACAATCAGCACAATGCTGTTAAAGCCTTCTGGGGAGAAATCCACAGAATGCTTACCTAAAAAACAGTTTTTATCCTACCAGTAATGTTGGAGGTAAACTGCACTAAGACAATTACAAACACATTAAAAACTCAATTCAGAAACAGCTTCTATTAATATTCTAATGATCCTGCTCATTGAAACTGCTAACATTTTGAACTAAAGAATGTACCAATGCCATTACTTCAGAAAAAACAGAGGATAAACTCTTCAGGCAAGAATTCCTTGTGACTAGGTAACAGAAGGTACATGAAGTGACACTTGTGACAAATTCCAAGTTCCAAAAAATTACATTTATGAAGAAAAAGCTTTTCCTCTTCTCTCAATACCAGAACTATCTTAAAAGTTATGAACTGATCAAGATAGGCTTTTCTAAACTTTTGCTCAATCTCTGTGACAGCCACACAAAGAGCTGAACATGCACCAAAGTATTTTTAAGCAGTAACTTAAAAGCTTACTATCATATTTGAGTAGGAAGTACTGCTGTGGATATTTGAATTTTTAAACAGAAAATTTATTCTGATTAATTGACCTTTATGCAATTTAAACCCCTTCTTTTTAACAAAGCAGTTATAATCCTTCCTTTAGAGGTTTCAAATGGTTTCATGACTTTAAAGGAAACTGGTACTCAAGTTTAAATGTTTTAACATTTACTTTAACAATTTATGTGGAAGCTTGCTTTTGCATAAAAAGACATATTTTAGTTGCTTGGCTGAATTAGTACTACCTTCACCACAAATTCCTTAACTTTCAGCTTTTAATAACATTTTTAAATTCAGCAAGGCAAAACAAAACCACCACTGTCTAGGAAAGATAGATATAAACAATTTGAAATATTTAGCAGCACTGAATGAATCACACAAACATGTACCCTCAAGGAGGATTTTTTCACATAAGGGCCAAAAACAAATTAGCAGAAATCAATGAAGTTTAAAGGATTATCATAATACAAGCGTGGAAAGTTTGCCATGATAAAAGGAATAACGACAGTAAGGTGCATGTAAGATGTTTATCCTAGAAAAGGTAAATAAAAATGTATATGCAGCAACTTCCTCTTTCTCACTCAAACAAAAGACAAAGCCTAACAGGCCTTTCTTTTAAAATATTCCATTATACTTAGAAATACAGTTTAGTCTGTGGAGTTGCTGCTACAGAAACCAAGTAAAAGAGCTTCACAAAATTCCAGTGGAAAAATTTAGGATAGTCTTAAAAGCCTTGGGAGAAGTGATTAACAAACACACAGGCTAGCAACCATATAAATATAAATCTTTCAGGGCAGAAGATAACATCTAGCCTCTGGGAAACTGAGGTTGGTTGGGGCTTGGTTTTGTGTTGTGTTGGGTTTTTTTTCTTATAAGCAAGTTATTTCACAGAGAGTTTCTATAAAATCTCTTATACTTTCCTGAATGAAAGAAGAGTCATGAATAAAAACAGAATACAGGACTGGACAGCACAACACTCCAATTCATATTACAGCACATTTTAAATTTTCAGTATTTAAAGAGAGTTTGATTATTTTTGTAGTGCATGAAGTTACCAGAACACAGGCTACTCAGAGCAGTAAGCTTTTAGCAACAGACAATCACAAAAAAAACTAAGCCCCACACAAAAATCAAAACAAACAAACACACACCCCATCAAATTTACCACCCACACTTCGGCATCAAGAGAGCACAAACCTACCCACACCATTTAGGTTACATGGCAACTTATAAAAATATGAAGAACTACTTACCTACTACTAGCCCACACTCAGAACAAATCATATCACCAGCTCTGTAATCCTCCACTAAAATGGAATCTGGATGATTTGGGCAAGTCACCCTTGGAAGCACATCCAAACTAAAAAAAAAAAGGCAAAAAAGTTCCTTGATGATAAGAACACTTCAGTAATACAGCACTTAATGTTTTAAATTATAGAATATTAACCTGATTATCTGAGCTGCACTTTTTATATGAATGCTGCAACTACATTTGACAATCAAGACTTCACCTAAATTCCAATTTTCTTGTAATGTATCTTGTACCAAAATCACTTCAAATCAAACATTAAAAACCTACATAAGAGACTTGATTAAAGGCAGTGTAACTCAAACTACTGCTAAATGAAGTTTCCTAAGAAGTTAGTGGTGATTTCTTCATTCCAAATGAGCCTTTTCACTCCTACTCAGAACAGTATTATTTACCAGGTCCTTAACTCAGAAAGTTACACATACAACATGTATGCTTGGAAAATTCCTAATTCAGACACTGATTTATTTTAAAGTATTTGAAGAATAAATTCCATTTCAAATTAAGCAATGCATAGTGAAATCTTAACAAAAAATAATCATCTCCTAAGGTAATTACATGACAAGAAGTTCTGAAAACAGGGATCTCTTTCACACTCATGGATCTTCAGGAATTACAACCTCCCATAAAGCATTAGCATTATTTAATAAACAGCTTTTAGTTACTGACTAAAGTAACAACCAATTGCTTCTAACCAAATGTTTTAAAAGTAAATACTCCGTATTAACAATATGTTACATAATACTACTAGAATTATTTCAAAATGGGAGTAAAAATTGTTTACAATTGGGATCCATATATTCCACAAAGCCATTTTGCTAAAGTTTAAAAGCACAAGAAATTGATCTCAAAAAATTTATCATAACTACTACTTCTATTTGAATAAGCCAAAAAAACAATTTGTAATCCATTCAATTGTAAAAATTTTTCCAATAGAATTACTCTGAGTTACCACATTTTCCACAATTCTTTCTGCCATTAATTCAGCCTAACCTACAGACCCCATCTTAATTTTCATTTTTTAGATATTTCCAATGAGTCTAGAACACAAAAAATCAGAACATTTTAATCCACTGACACTTCACAAAAATGTCTGCAACCTGAAACTAAAACTGAAAATCAACATAACTATTAATATTAAAACCTCCAGACAGCATGTCAACACAAGATGTTCAGATGTAAATTATGTTCAAAAGAGTACATGAAAGCTCTTCAGACTACCTTCCTTCTATTCCCAGCCACAAGTTTCATATGACAACACTGTTGACAAAGCATTCACAATCATCTGACATTTGGCATTACATAAAAGGCAGTGACACACCAAGCAAAAGTAAAAAAAATGCAGATGTCTCAAAGAATACCAACCCATGTTTTGTTTCAAACTTTACCTTCATAAAACATTGCAAAAATTTGTCTTCCCATCCCAATTTAACTCGGTTTATCTACCGACACATATACGCTGTACTCCTTACAATGGATTCAACTGACTAAGCCACCTACACCCAAGGAAAATGCATGGCACGTGTGTAAAGGCCCATCCCAGCAAATAACTGCCGGCTTGCAGCAAGACTACTCGGAAGCGCTTCCTAGATCCCAGGACAGGTTTAGCAGGCGTTACAGAGTCACTCCGGTCTGCTCCGCGGGCTTTCAGATTAGAAAGAAAAACTCGGAGTGTCTCCAGGAGGAAGGAATTCAGAACCCGAAACCCGTCTGGTCGCTGACTAGCGCCGGTCCGGATTTAGGGTGGGAGCCTGAGAGCAGTTTGCAGGCCCCGATAAGGGGGAGCCAGGCCAGGGAGCTGCACTCGGCTCAAGGCAGCGCTGAGCACGGGGGACTCGGGGGCCGCAGCTGCCGGTGCCCGGCCGGGGGACACGGTGGGACGGGCTCGGTGCCACCTGAGGCCCGCCCGGCCCGGCCCCAGCCGCGCTCGGGGGACAAACCAGGCCGAGCCGCCGTTCGCTCCGAGCTTGGCTGACGAGGAGCTCCGCACGCAGGACATCAATCCCCCAAAACCCCCGGCGTCTCCTCGGAGCGCTGCCCAGCAATAGCGACACGAAGACGCAGAGGCGGCGAGCTCGGCCCCTTAGAGGCCGCTCAGCCGGGGGCCGCCCGGCGCGGCCCGCACAAACAGGAGCCCTGAGGCCCGCCCGCCCGCCGCTCTAAGGAACGGCCCCGACAATCAGGACACCGGAGAGGGGCCGGTGCGCCGTGCACCGCGAGAGCCGTGCTAAAACGGCAGCACCGGGGCCGGGCAAGGGCGGCGATGGCCGCCGCTCAGTCCCCAGCCGGTAGCGGGGGCGACGCAACCATCCTCTGCCCGTGCCGCGGACGGGAGCGATATCGGAGCCGGAGCCGCTCCCGCTCGTCCCCCCGCGCCCAGCCCGCCCCCGTACCGGCTGGTGGACGCCATGTCGGCGGTGCCGCAGCAGGGCCGGATAGCGCGCGGCCCAGCGGCCCCTGCAATTAAATCCCGAGAGCGGCGGGCGGGGCCGCCGAGCGCTCCTACGGGTGCCGCGAAGGGGCGGGCGCACGCTCGGGGCGGGCCCGGGCCCGGGGCTGCGGGACGTGGGCTGGAGCGCTCCCGTCGGGACAAGCAGCAACCCACAGACCCCCTGCGCAAAGCCCACCGTGCCGGCCCCGGGCCGTGACTCCGGTTCAGCTGCTCTTGTGCACACTGCAGTTTCGGGAATCCCCACAGCAGACAAGCGTGAGCAAAACTGCCGCAAGTTTGCGCAGAAGTACATAGGGGTTTCTTTAAGAGAAAGACTGAAAATTTTAATTTTTGTTTTTAAAAGACTGAAAATAACCTCTGAGTTGTATTACACATATTTCAGTAAATCCTTGTTTTAACTCCTCAGCAGGTATCAGGAAAAAGTTATTTACAATGTCATGTCAATTCTGTACTGTATTAAGTAATTTTTTTCTTACATTTCCAATTTTAAAAAACCGTACTATTAGATAGTTACACTATATGGAAGAGTTAATTAGAAAACTCAGTCAGTCTATTTATTCCAGTTCTTCAGGATCACTTCAGCTGCATCTAGTGTGCTGTCTTTCTGCAAAACAAGAAACAACACTATTACTGCAAGTACTGAGTTCCTGAAAAGAGCCAATCCATGATTATATCATCTCAAATCAATAGTTGGTTGTTTCAGCAGCATCCTGTAAATTTCTTTTCAGCCAGTTTTTCATTGACAGTTGTTAGGTAGAAATCTGGACAATACAAAGAATTCAGTGCTGATTCTTTGAAAACATTTATTAGATATATTTAAGATACCATCTCAGCATTCATTTAATGAAAGCAAAACTTACATAAATTCATGGCATTAATGCAGTGATGTAACTTAGCAGCTCTGGTTTGGAGACAAGCTAGCACACTTTCCTAATCCCTGTGAGTACAGTTGGGATTTTTCAAACTCCTTGCAGCCCGGTTATGCTGTGAACTATTTAAACATAATCCCTCCAAACTGTGTAGCTTGGCTCCAGCCCGGTGAGTCATACAGGCAGTCTAGCTTGAAACCATTAGTGCTGTTTGTCAGCCACAGATACAACCAGTAACTTCATCTTGCTTGTTTCTGGCTCAGTTTATGCCATAGACTTTACACCTCATCAGAAGAAGTAAGTAACACAAGGAGAAACTGCCCTTCATTCCTGTTTCAGGCTAAGGCTCTGATCTTTACACAGAACAGCTCAGGATTTCCACATGCTCAATTATGCTGACTCTGTTACAGAACAATTGGGAAACACCTCAGGGCTTTGGCCTTATTGAAGTTTACATACCTGTCCCCAAAGCCTTCCAGCCTTTCAAGAACAAACTTAACAGGGGAAGAATATTTGCAAAGAAGGTGCTCACAAAATGGCAAAAACCAGCCAATTCACAAAAAAACCATGTTTGCTTCTGTAATTTGGAGCTCACATGAAGCCTGTGTATTTTCAGGCAACTGAGCTAAATTTGAAGGTGTCCTCTTCACTGTTTTTTGTATTGGACACTGAATGGACATGGGGCACACACTCTGCTGTACAGTTATTCTCTGCTCTGGATTATGGGTATCACATTAATTGATAGCTTACCTGTCTCAATAATTTTCACTGTCACCACTGGTCAAGAATGTTTTTTGAAATCAATACAATAAGCTTAAAAGGGCTACCCATCCAGTTATTTTCTGCCAGTTGCCCTTCCTTGCCATGCCACCTACACTGATGGTGTAAAGTCCTTCAGCAAAAAGACAATTGAAGATACTTTGTGCTGAATTTTACATCAAATTAACTTTATGTTCCTAAAAGCTTTCAATACAAGAGATCCTGGGAAAAATGTAGGTCAGTCTCTTGCAGATTCCTGTACTGCATTGATTTCAGGACACAAGCTTACCTTAATGAAGCAAAACCGTATGTATTTTTCAAACTGTTTCTTTGTCTCAAGAGCACAGAATGCTGAAAGAGGAATTGCTGACAGCTTCTGAAACACAAAACAGAAATAGCATTTGCTTATTTAAATGTGTATAAGAAATCTGGTTTAAGCATGATGATTTTACTATTCTGTTTCTAGAACTCTCCCTCCCAACACATGAGGGAAAGACAAGGTTCAGTTTTGTATGCACTAGCTAGGCTTGTACTAAATTCAAATTACTTTTTTTAGGCAAAATATTTCAAAGGTACTTTTGTACAACTAACACTTAAGCTTCCTGAAAGAAAAGTGCTGGGATGTAGCAAAAACCTACAGTGTACATTTTCAACATACTTACAATATTTTAGTCACACCGTTATCAATAACACCAAATAATATTTTGAATGGAACATCTCTACTACATTATTTAATAACTACAGTTGCACTGCTCTTGCTTTCAATAGAAAAGCATTCGTAAAACTAGAGTATGACTAAGACATCTTACCTTAGATGCTATCATCCATTTGACAAATTTATAATCATAAGGTTGTTTCTCATCTACATCAGAGAGATCCACATCTAAGTGTAAAACAAATATGTTGTAAGATTTCCTAGACTCCAATGGGAAGGCATTCATTAACAGCATTTTATTACAGTTAATAATTCAGAATGAAATTATATGTGTTTTTTTAATTTATAATTTTTAAATTATACTCTAAGAAGTAAAATAGGCCAACAGATTGAACCTTTTCCTTCTGATCTGAGAACTTGTTTTCCATCCAAAGCAAATTCAGACATGTAGCTTGGAGGAAAGCCTTGTAGTACTCCAAAAGTCTGGACTATTGGGGATCAGGGCTATGGAGGGTACTGAAGAGTGCATTTATTGCATGGACAGCAATAATCCCTGAAAATGCAGTTTTCTCATCTGCGAAACTGAGCTACCTAAAACTTCCTGACACATGATTAAACTGTGATATCTTTCTGTGTTTAAACATTTCTGTCTAAATGACAAATGCCATTTAGACTAGTTAGTGAAAAAATGTGGAACTAAAAAGACCATCCCCTGTGTGAATGCTTTCTCTGAAGCTACCATAGCCTGACTTTTCAAAAGGTTTGTAAATTTTGGTAGCATTCAGTGTTTAGAGATCAGAATGCTTCAAAGAGTCTTTAGGGCGTGACTTCAGATTAGGAAAAAAAAAAAAAAAAAACAGAAAAAAGAAAATGCAAATGGGATGAACTCAGTATATTATCCAGGCGCTTGGCTCTCATTCTCATAATCACAGATGTTTTGAAAATAGGAAAGTTTATCTACTTCCTTTATCCCCTCTAAAAACATGTCATGGCTTTGCAAAGCATGGACAAGTTAGGATCACAAATGCTTTGCTGAAGCTCATAAAATCTACCTTACCAGCTAAGGTGAAACTGAAAATTTCAATCCCAGTTAGTACTCCTGACAATGTTATGCACACATATGGGTGCATATGAGATGAGAATATATTTTAAAATGAAAGCTGAATTTTCTCATTAACCAAATTTACTTTCCCCACACTCTTTAATAAACTTTATACTGACTTAACATGGAAACATCAACGATCATGAAGTATCCTCCATCTGGAATGACAGGCTTCAGTCCAGCCCCTATCAGAAGCTGAGCCATCCGATCACGCTTGCTCTCCAGCTCTCGAGACAGGGAGTAAAAATAGCAGTCAGGGTCATCCATGCGCTTATAGTCCATCCAAAATGCCTGTGCCAAAGCCTCCTGGAAACACAGGGTAAAAGCACTCATTAACACTCAGTACCCTCACAGACACTCCCACTTCCTGCTGAAATCGTGGAATTTTGTTCAATCCTGGCCCATATTAAGCAAATCACCACACAAATTACACAAGATACATCTGTAATCTGTTAATTACTTTGTCCTGTGGCATCACTCAAAACACCCACTCTTTTGCTAGGCACTAATCATACACTGAAGTCAGAGTCCTGGACACAAAAGTTTACAATGTGAATTGAAGCTAAATTTAATTGTTTCATAATAATGTACCATAGAATGCTGGACACTAGTAGACAGAACTTTCATTTATATTTGCTAGGAAACCATTAAGATTTCATGTTTTATGCAACACGTAGTTTGTGGGTACAAGATGACAGAATCCGCAAGAGTGATTTTTTTTTTAAATGTCTGGTGAGCTGATCAAATTTGTTTCCTCCTATTACACCCTAGAATATGTATCTTGACAACTAAAAGGTCATTGTAGTGATTACTGTTTTATTACATGAGGCCAACAGCTTTCTTACACCAGAAAACAATCTCCTTTGCCCATCTGTACCTACCTGTAATGGAGTTGGGCAAGTGTAGAGTGTATTTTGGTGAACAACCTGCAAATGCTTAATCAGGTGCTCAGGACCAATGGACCAACCAAGCTAAGGGAGGAAAGGGTGCATATATTACACTTACAGGCAGTGGTGTTACTAAGAGATAACAAATACTAAAAATTAGCCAATGTCTTGAGTTTTTTCTATTTTTAAGCATTTGTTTTGATAAATTATTAAGAAAAAGCTGGTTTACACAAAGCTTGGTCTATGATGCCTTTAAAAAATGGTAGATTTGAGACAACAATTCTATTTTCCCTTATCCCTATCTCTCATAGGACACTGAGTAAACTTTTAACTCTTCATAAAACAAGAGTTAGAAATCCAACAGAACATTTATTAGAAATGTTATTTCTAATTGGTTTAGAGCCTATCCATCTCTTAAGCTGCTGTGTCAAAGCCAGTTTGAATATAAAACAAAAACTCACTACTGCGTCATATATGCTGGGTTCACTTTGAACACATGCTGATGAACACATGGTGATGAAAAACTTCGTTGCTAAAAATTTTTTTTTCGCTTTCTGATACATATTTAAAAGTCAAGATGGGAAAACGGGGAAGTTAAAATATTATAATATCCATGTTTTCTCCAAGAATCTTCACTGATTTTGAACAAAACATACTGTGGTTTTTTTTTTAGTAATTTATGCTCACAAGAGTTTATCAGTTAAGAGACAAGAAGATAATTAAGACATGGGTGTTAAAAATAGGTAATTGCTCCAACTGAATGGTATTGTCACATTTTGGAGACATGAAGATTTGCCAGAAACTTTCAGAACACAGGTCATAAAAACAGAGGTGTTTTAAGAGTAATAAATGCATTCTATGTAATTTAACTCATTTATATTGATTCTTCTTACCTTCCAGCCAGTTACACTGTATGTTTTTCCAGCACTTCCTATAGTTACTGTTCTTTCCCACATACCTGGCAATGTAGCTGTACATAAAATAAAATTATTTTGGTACAGGTGCACTCACATATTTCATGTAACTTGAAGAACTGCACTGCCCCTAGCTAAGAGCTGTATGTTCATTGCAGCATCTTAAGCAAACAACAAGAATATTCTGAAATTATAGCAATTGTAACTAATGAAAAAGGATATATGGGCCAGTGCTTTTTAGCATGAAAAGAGAAAGAAGAGACAGAAAATGAGAGGTACAGTTTGAAAACTACATGTTAATTATCCTCAGCCAAAATGCACAGTTATCCATAAGAAAAATATTATCTAAGGCTATCCATTCACCCCAGGACAGGTTATTTCTGATGCCTGGTAATAGTACTATACACAACATTAACTCAGGCACTGCAACCCTCTTTACTAGAATTGTCCAGTTCAGCGTCACTGGCTGTCTCAGACATCAGAAAAAGAAACTAATTACTAAGACTTCTAACCCAGAACCAAACAACAAAACACCAGAAAACTAGCAGAGTGAGTAAATAAATTATGCTGTATTGTACAATTTGAACAGGCCTGAGACTGACTGACAATAGCAGTTAGCTAAAATGTCTGCAAGGATTAAGAGACTCACAGAGGCCTGTCTCTGTCTTTGCAGTTGTATCTGATAGGAGACCAAAATCCTTTGTTCCCTTTCCAAGGAGATAGGAGAGCAAAGGTCCCTTCCTGTAGTTTGCAATTTTTTTTTCTCTATGCAGCTTCTGCAAAGCTCTGCTTGGACTCTAACTTAATTAATTTCAAGAGAAACAGACAAATCCAGACACACCTAAGTCTGAGACACAAAGTCAGTCAAGGCTGCAATTACAGTAGTCACCAACATCTGACTTCACCTCATTTGCATACTAGAAGCCCTACCAGTGAATCTGTCAGTTGTTAAATCCCCTCTCTAGTGAGACCAATGAACAAAGACTTTCCAAATCAAACTCCTGAATTTCACGAGGAAGGTTTTGTGGCAGTTACCATCATTAGACATAGCATAAGTCTTTCAGCTATTTGAAAACATGTATTGCAATTTTTGGAGCAAACTTACCAAGAAGAGAAACCAAACAGCATGAAAGAAACTGATTTTTCTATTAGCCTACCCATACTCAACTACTTTTGACCTTGAAAAGAAAGTTTGAACAGATGTATCTTCTACCAAGCTAGGCCAACAGTAGAGATCACTTCCTAGAGGCACCCAAACCAGCTCTCACAGACTGCAACAAGAATTGCCTTTCAAAGCTAATGGCCTCTAGCAAGCCTGTTTTGCCACACAGTCACAGGAATTCAACCTTGGAGATAGAATGTGACAGCTTTTCAAACAATAGCAGCAGTACAAGGGCACAGAGAAAGAAGTAGCTCCATTGCTTTTCCAAACAAGTTTTAAATAGAGAGGGAAATTTCCCTGTGGCAACCATATATGACATCATATGACACCATAACCAAGTCTGACTACAATATAAAAACTAATGAAGTGCAACTAACATATAATAAGCCTGTTACCTGGGATAGTACTCAGCTTGTTGAGTGGCTTGCTCAGAATCCTCAGCTATGAGATGCAATCTCTAAATCTGTCAGTGCAACCCTAATCATTATGCAGAGGAAGTCCACGTTTTCACAGAAGTCAGATGATGGGAAACATGATGAAGTGTTATATGCTACAGAAAACTGCTTCAGTGACAGCACAAAGACTGTACTAATTTTATGAGCTGTGGCTAGCAACCCCTGCTAAATTGTATGAAGGAACAACTATCAGATCCTGTAAATTGATGCAATATCCATTTTGTATCTCCCACAAAAAAAAAAGTGTCACTGCATTGGATAGAATATATAGAAGTTATTATGGAAGCACAAGAGTTTATAAATAGAGAAATAACACAGTCATTTTTATTGTATTGTTTTTGTAGACTTAAAAGTAATAAGGAATAGGAGAAACTTAAGTAAAAAAAGAGCAGAGTCTGTTTCTTTTACTGAAATAATGTTATTGTTTACAGTGTTACCCTGAAAGTTCTAGAGTACTTTTAACACTAAAGTTAATGATCTCATGGGATGTGTTAGAGAATCCATACCTAAACCTAGCTGACTATCTTTCTGGGCTTTAATTTGCATTTTCTTTATACAGTACTTTTAAATTTTATGCTAAATTACAGAATGTCTGTGGTTTGGTGCAATGTTTTGGTTTGAAGCATTAAGGTGCTGATGACAATGGAGATATTTCATCCTAAGAATTCACCACCTGTCCATAAGATGAAGTGTAGCTGACAATGTGCTTGGACCTGCTGCTGTTGAAAAGGAAAAGGGATTACCTTACACCACACAGAGATTTTGATTCTGAAGACAGCCTTGCATGAAATGCTAAGGCCACGAAACACCTGCTAAGCCCACGCAGAAATCTTCAATCTAACTGACTTCACTTTGCAGCTGGGACACATGATCAGTTATTGTTAGGTAACCTGTTAAGATGCAGTGACTCAGATTACTATCACATTAATGTACCCAAAGTGCTCTCCTTCTTCCATGTCCGAAGGTCTTTGACACAGTATCACTATCAAGGTAACCACAACAGCCATGGAATTAGGTCACCCTCAAAACAGACCCTATGCATGGCCAATATAATCAATGTACTGCAGCTGGATGATCAGCAACTGTGCAGCTGAGCTAACAAGTACTGCAAGGTCATTTAGATATCATTTTCTTTCTATTACTCATAAGATTCAATTTTCACAATGATGTAGCCCCTCACCAATGGATTTTGTTGTCACTCTACAAATATGGAGTTGAAGCCTAGAAGCAAAGTTATTCAGCATTCAACCAGTGGCAGAGCTAGGGAAAAAGGTAAGTCTTTCCATGTCTAATTTATACTTAAGTGTCTTGATATCGTTGTTTAATCTAACTGTATGCCTCTATTGCACACGACTGAAATGTGCCTTCCATACAATAAGTACATCAGAACAGGTGGCTCATGCAAGATGCTACCATCAGAAACAAAGTATCTGTACATATGAGAAGGAAGTTTTGGACTTTTCAAATACATCAGCAGAGCCAACCCAAGGCCACCAGATTAGAAATTTTCACAGAAATACATAGCTGTAGCATTATTGAACTGGAAAAGGAGTTCAGTAACCTTAGGCTAAATTGTTCTAAGGTAGTGGGAGTGATTCCACTAACTTCAGTGAAACTTGGATCAAGTAAAACAAGTGGATCAAGAACCTGGCATCTTTTTTTTTTTCTGGTTTGTTCTGGCAATTTTGCTTTACCCCTGTAACAACACTACCTGAAGATTTAACAGGCTTTCATACTGCACTTGCAGGACTTACTTCAATGAATTCAATGTCTAGTATTTAATCCTGTCTCCATCCTTGGGTGGGACAGTGCTCATGCACTATCTCCACAATGACCTTTATACTATTTTTTAGCTTTTTATAATTAGTGGAGCAAAAATAATTGTATTCCTCATTGTCCAATTCCCTCATTATTATCTCTACAAAGCTTTGAGAAGAAAGTTCTAATTCCTGTTTCTTCTATTAGTTCTTCAGCAAAGCACTGTCTAATATACATAGAATAACAGCAACTATACTTGTCATGGCCAACAGAGTAACTGAATAAGGATGGTAAATTTATATGATCATAACTGACTTACAAGCATCAGTCCCACTGGTTTCTATGGATATCTGCTCCAAAATCACTTAAGAGCCTTGGAAATTATATTTAGAAATTATTCTTTAAAATAATTTTTAGAAAAGAGAGGATCCCCTCATTAGACCCTAAACATTGAAAAATTTCAAAGCTTGAAATATGAGCTTCTTCCAGCAAGCATTATCCTTGGGAGGCAAGTTCACAGCATCATTCCACTACTACTTCTAAGATGCCACAAAAAATCAGTACCTATTTTAATGTGTTTATTCCCTTTATACACCAGCCATTCATACACCTCATCACTGATGCACAGGGTGTCATGTTTAATACAGAGATCAGCTATTACTTGGAGCTCTTCCAGGGTAAAAACCTGGGATACAGGAAAAGTAAAGGAAAATACATTAATCACAGTATTTAAGGCATTCTTTGAAATTAAAGTGGTGTTAAAGCAGGACTCTTACCTTGCCTATCGGGTTGTGTGGAGTATTTAGAATAATTGCTTTTGTTTTGGAATTAAATTTATTTGCAAGTTCAGCAGGATCTAAGACCCAATCAGCACTAGATGCAGTGTTTCCATCCTTTTTCTAAAAAAAAACAACCCACAATAAATTTATATGTGACTTTAATACATGTTGCAGCCTAAAGTTGCTCAACTTTTCACGCTCAAACACTTTCATAACCATATGTGACAACCTATCCAATCTGTCTTGCTCACCTAAGAGAGGTTGTTCTAGGAACAGGTAAACTGTAGTGACAGTGGCTGTCCTCCTCTGGCCACTGTCTGTCCTAAAGCCCCTGCAGGAATTGATTTCCAGGATCTTGTTGCACACATGCTGATTATTACAGTGTGTAATGCAGTCACATGGCAGGAGAGTTTACAGACTTGCCACACAGTAGAGCAAGTGTGTGCTTGCTTGACTGAAAAGACTGATCACCACTGGAAATTCAAGGTCTTTTCCTTCTTCTTAAACTAATGAAAATGGCCAAAGAGCTAAAAATCTGCTGAGTCTCTGGAGTTTATATACTACACAATACAAGTATCCCTGAAGTATTACACATGGCTAAGGAGTTTGGGCCAGTTGTAACACAGAACAACAGAGCATGGCCACACCACCCTTGTGACACCTGCAATGACTGGGAGAGGGCCAGACCGAAAACAAGAGTGTGAAACAGAAATGCTTGGAGGTGCCCTGTCATTCAAAACATCCCTAGAAGATGGAATTCCACCTACTCCCACTGCAGTTCTGGAGGTTTTGTCATTCTGTGTTGTTCTGATTTCATGGTGTTCCTGCAATAGTGCTGCCCAAAGAACCCCTCAGCAAGGCTGCCAGTTGCACAAGGCACAGCTGGCATACAGAACAATCCTTGCAAGCTGTGGGCATAATGCCAGCAGTACCAATTTGGCAATTAACCTATAGCCTATTTAACAATAAAGGAAAGAGTAATTCTGTACGTATAGCAAATACATCTACTGCATGATCAGTCCTTATTTAGCAAGCATACTTTGGAAAATAAACTGTATTCTGTCATTGTAGGAATTGCTGTAGGGATCAGGAACCAAACCTTTTGAAAACCAACTGACAGAGAAATTGCACTGATACATGGATCCCCCTTCCATAATTTGCACTGAAAACTGAAGAAAGCAGTTTTATCAGCTTTCAGAATGCACAAATTAAAGCAAATAAGAAACACTGTCACACCTTCTCCAACACTAATAAAATATTCTCTCTTGGATTATCGTCTCAGACTTACACTCTAGCAATCTCATTTTTATGTAATTTGACATTATGAAAAACTATACAGAAAAGCATCATATAGATGTTCAGCAAACTGCATTGAACATGGATGAGAAACTTTATATAATTAGTAATTTTTAAAAAGTTACTCACACATCTTAGTGGGATAAAAACAGGCTTTGCACCCGCCATCTTTACCATTGGCTCGTAACAGTCATAAAATGGCTCTATTATTATTACCTGAAATGACAATCATCAGTATCAGAAACAAAGAGTTTACTGTGCATGATACCATCCTATTTCTACATTTACCTTGGTGCCATAGGTTGATAATGTTTCTGGCTCCAGGTTTAATGTTATAACATTGCAGAATATTCCTCCTTTTAGAGTACAATACAACAATCCCCTCAGGCTAAGTATGATAACCACCACTCATTTTTGACAACACACAGAGGCTGTTTTTCTAGTTACACATTACAGCTACTGAGTTCTAACAGTAAGAATGTTTGACACCTACACACAGATTTGAAGGTACAAAGCAAAGATGGGAAATAGCAATGGTAAATTACTGAACCACAGCAGAGCTGCTTTAATTACGCCCATGAAATTCCAGGATTTCCCAGTATCTAGAAATCAAAAGAACAGTTAAGTCTTCAAATTTTATCAATAATTCTCAGGTAAAGAAAGAGGAGAAACTCAAGAAAAACTGCACCGAGGCTAGACAATAGGAAAACAAAACAAACAAAAAAAAAACCACCAAAAGCAAAGGCTTATAGAACTATTCCAAACAAAAGAGAAGTGACTATCAGAGCAACCGAAAAGCAAGATGAGAATACAATGTACAAGTGAAATTAATGAAACACTGAAAGCAAAATACACAACAACACAAAAAGTTTTTATCCACTATGGATACAAATATTCCTCTAAAATGACTCTTTATTTGATTGTCAAAAAGGCAGACATCAGTAATAGTGAAGAGCTGAGCCATCACAGCTAGTACGGTAACTAACTAACTAACTAACTAACTAACTAAGCTTTTCTGCATCCTATGCTCCCACCATGCAGTGGCCCAAAACAGAACCTGATACATAATGGTTACCCAAACACCAGCAATTCTTTGTGCCCTCTGTTGCAGACAACATCCCACAAGTTTTCCCAAATAAGAAATCAGTGTGTATTGTGTCACCTAACAGTAACAGGGATAAATAAACTACCACAGATGCCCTAAGAGTGAAAAAAGGTGTTTGTAAATTGATGAGTGATAGGAAGACATCCAAAGGATAGTCTCCTAATCACAGCTTCTGAAACCACAAGTCAGATGTATAACTGTAAAAAATCAAACCAATAGGGACAGAAAGAAGCCCCAACATTAACTTACATTTAGAAGTAGACAAATAAGAAAAAGAGAAAGATTCTCAGGTCTGCGAGTATATGTGAATATTTCCAGTAAAAACTTACTTCATCTCCCTCTTCAATTAGTGCCTGTATTGTACTAAAGAGAGATCCATAAGCTCCCACAGTCACCAGGATATCTGTGAGAGGATCAATCTTTCTTCCACAAACTTTCTCATAGACTTGAGATAAGGCTTTCACCAGTGATGGATGCCCCTGTTCAAACCAAAAAGAAAGTAACTGATTGGAGCGTGCCTGACAATGTATAAAGCCTGAGTTTGGGCTCTTTTCTACGTGTATCAAACTATTACATTTTGAAATAGAAAAATACATTAGCCCTCAGTGTTAATGGCTGCTAACAGGTAACAGGGTTTAAAGTTTTTGCACACTAGGAAAGAAAAACTTGTTTTCAATTTATTTGTATCTACTCGGAAATTTTTTTTTCTATCTGGTGCTTTTTAATTTCTTTGATATTATCACATCTCAGAGTAGGTCCAGATAGCCTATAGCCTAGCTAGGACAAGAGACAGAAGGAGAGAAGGGAATACTCTGACACCAGTTCATCCTCACCTCCTCCTGAGTCTCTTTCATCTCCTTCTGTTTCCTCTCTTATCTTTCAACTAAAAGTATTTGGCGCAAGGGAAATCTTTTTATTGTATTTATATATTGCTGATAAATAGCACTTGTGATCAAAATATTGATTCATATAGTCACATCCCAAATCTCAGAGTACCATTCACCATTTGTGTCCCATCCAGGGATTTGGCAGCAATACCAAGTATTTCTTTCTCATTCTCCCATTGTACTCTCTGATTCATGTTCCCACTGACTAAAGTCAGAGGTAAATAACCTACACTCTTTAAAGTGAATCAACTCCTCAGAGACCTCCCAGACCTGCTCTACCATTCTGCTTTTGCTGAAGGGTTCTGCCTTGAAGAAGCCTACACAGAGGAAGTTCATTAGTAACAGACAAAGCTACTAGATGAACTTAATTTGGGACATAAGACTATGATCTATAGATAAAACTAATTTAAAGTCAACTTTTTTCCCTGTGGCACATTTTCCACTGAACTTGGGTCCTGGAGTTCCACAATACTTACAAAGCCTCGGGTGTACTGGTTCAGTCTGTCAACTGCTGCTACCTTTGCCAGCTCCTCTTTAACATAGCTGGGAGGGGATATATCAGGAAGGCCTTGGCCGAGATTAACAATTGAGGGATCTGCTGCCACTTTTGTAAATTCAACCCTGGAGGGAAAAACATCTTAAAGTTAACATACCAGATAAAATTATATTTTTATTCATTAGCATTAGAAGGCAAAACAAAAATATTTCAGTTTGCCAAATTCCCAGCAATAGGAACAGGTTTAAGTAGAATGGAGAGCTGAGGGCTAAAATAATGTGATCACAAGAGTCAGAGGGCACTCAAGGAAAGATTGATGTTCTGCATCTATAGAATAACATTTCTGGAAGAAGTGTGCTCAGATGTGCAGATACACAAACGCACAGTTGCTTTGGATATATGCAGAAATTGAATACCAGGCACATAAAATGTCCTACAGATTAAAATCAGTCAATTGAAGGTGTCATTTAAACTACCCAGTTACCTCAGAGTGCTGTAATTTTTTAAAGTAATTTTAGGCAACAGACTGTTTCAGGTTGCCTATTAACTGTTTCTAATAACCTGAGGATCCTTGAACAATGTTTCCTTCCTCCCTGCACAGATCAGCTTTACATTTTACTCTTTCCTCCCTACTGAAATTTTAAAAAAATTTAAAAAAACAAAACAAAACAACCCTCTCCCCATCATTACCCTCCCACATAGCATCACAGTCCTGTGAAAAGTGAATACAAATTGCTAAAAATTAGCTTGAGGCTGAATAATCAAAACACCTTGTGTATATGTACACACAAGTAATGCAACACATACATACAACTAAGGTAAGCCCAAAATAGTCTTTTCACCAACTAAGAAAATTCCATATTTATCAGTGAGGGCAATATTGCTTTAAGACCAATTTAATACCTAGAAAAAGATGTATTAAAAATAATGAGCCAAATTATAAAACAAGTATAATGGCTTATTATAAAAAAAGTATAATGGCTTTAATAAAAATCTGACTTGTTTGGTAAACACAAATCAGGTGTAATTGAAACACATTATTCAACAGAATTAACATTTAAATTTGAAAATCAGCTATACTACCATGCCCGTGAGTTATATTTGTCTTACATGGTTTTATAGATGAAGAGAAGCCCAAGCCTAATATTTAAAGCTCAAAAATAAAAATTAATCACACCTTTAATTGAATTTAATTCACTGCTTCTAAACAGGCGCCAAATACATTCCAGCAGGGATAGCAACTGCCATGTATCTTATTATTAGCAATAATTATCTTTCTGGAAAGAAAATACATCAGCCAAGGACATTTTCTGACACTTGCAGATATTTTCCTCTTACTTACCACACATTGCTATCAAGGCCTTCAATCCGTCTTGTATTTTTGTGTCTGAAGGGCATTGTCTGCAAGATCAAAACATACAGACAGAAGGGTTTTGTTAAGGAAGACAAAGTATGATATTGTTGGATTCAGCATGAAAACCCTCCCTCATGCTTTCTCAAATACACCATTGCCAGCTGAATTTGGTAGCTACACAGAATTACAGACATGTTCTTTCATTAAAGCTTGCATAATAGCTTGAATTCAGACTAACAAAAATCTCCTAAATTCTCATTCATCTTTATCTAAATCCTCTAAACTTTCATCAGCAAGGATGGAGGAGGGGCAAAATTTAGCTCCATAGCTTTAAAAGGTGATCTTAAAAGGAAATAATTAGTGTACATACTTTCTTTTTTGTTTCTATGATATGGTAACAGCTTAAAGATTGTGCTATTTCTAGTCCAATTCTTGCTCAATCCAGTTTGGAAAGTATGCATTTGCAATGTAATTTTATTTGTAAAATTGATGGGTAAGAAGAAAATAGCAAAGACATTTCCTGGTTTTATTCAGATTTTTTAAGCTTTAAAGTATCTACCTTAGAGCACAGCAAAACCACATCAGAATATGGCTTTTTCTGTGCATTCATACCTTGAATTAAGGTATTGGAAAACTTCCATAGAATAGGTTTGTAATAACTGCTCTACATGGAGGCAGAGAAAAACCTACTGATAGTTGTGGTATTTTTAAGCTAAAACTAGAAAGAAAGTTAGGAAATATAAACCCAAATTTATTTCTATAAGATGCAAGTTCATGTCTATCTTTGCAAACTAGCTTGATACCAGAGAAAAAATTACCTAGTTTCTCAATACTCCAGACACTCCTGTTTCTTTGAGTCAAGCTACAGATTTTTAGCTACTTTTATCACTGCCAGCTATTGTCATTACCAGAAAGATTCAAAAACCATATTCTAGCCAGCATACTCTGAGATGAAAATGTCTGCATTACCATTAGACTCAAGTTTCAATGACTGCTAGTAGACACAGGATGCAGCAGGGCAATGCTGGCACTCATCCTGCTCACAGTAATGAAGCCATCTTGTGTGTTGTGATATGAAGAATGGGAAACTATAAAATTAAACAGAATCTTCTGTGCCCCTTTGTCTTCTCAACAGATCTGATTCTGACCTCATTGTGTGACACAAACTCAAGAGGAATCAAACACAGAACACCTTTTAGTTGTCCTCAGGAAGAAAACCTTTAAGATCACTAGACAGGTCAAGGCAAAATTCTTCACCCAGAACAAGAGGGAGTTAAGGGAGAGTCCTGACTAGGTCATCTGTATTGGATTTCTTTAAAAACACACATATAGTTTAGAAGATTAATCCAATTTTATGGTGTATGTTTTGGTAAATATGATCAATGTTTGGCTTTAAAAATACTAACAAGACAGATTATACTTACACTAAGACACACACACATATGTTTTTTTTGACATGCTAGGCTACTTCTTGTAGAAGAGGGAATAAGACTCACCTCAAATCTTGCTAATTAACAATGACAATTCTGTATGCTGCATGAGTAAATTTGTTCCATGCACTGCCTCTCTTTCAATTGTTTCAATTTGCTAAAAGCTAAAGGCTTATCAACTGCAGGACTTTTATAATTAACTATAATGTAAATCTTAACTGCATTGAGAAACCTTCCCTAGCTAAAAATGTATTGACCATAAAATAAGCCTTCACCTTACTGTTCCCTACTATACATGTTTAAATATATTTAACAATTCAAGTCTTTCTATTTCTTTCTTTCTTATATCTTGGAACTAGTTTTAAAAGAGGATAGCAGGACTTGCAGTAGTTTTCAGGTTTTCACAGATTCAGAGTACAGTGGTGTTCAGGTCAACCTCACTAGTTTGGGCAAGCCAGCTAATTAAGTGAGATTTTAAGAAGAAACCTTCATTTGCATTCTTTTTCCGTAAGGTCATGACAAATCTTAAGAATCTTTTTTTTTTTCAGCCATCACCTGATAATCTCCAATCCACTTCTAGGTGCAGGGGTAGGACTTCCAGGAGTCAAAAATGGGAGTTAAGCAGGAGACCCATGTCTTCATCAAGCTCTAACTGACCTCCTACTTCCCCTAACACCCTCTAACAAGGGAAGCACCTGATAGAAAGCCGGTGCTGCTTGTATTTATCTTTTTCTTAATTCAAAGAAACTTGTCATGAAATTGAATGTCAGTAAGTTTAATGATGTTGGAAGCAGACACTCTGACATGGTACATAAATAATTGTAGAATACGTTCTAAAGAGCTACAACTTAAGCCAACATCTTAAGAAAATTAAAAATTTAAAAAAAAAACCCCAACCAGTATTCAATTTGAGGACACTTAATGAATATCCAACTCAATTAAACAGAATATAAATACATATAGCATATGAAAAACTAACTCAGGCAAAAGCTGACCTACAAAGTGGCTTGCACTTCTCATATGGGAAAAATATGTTGCAACTTCCCAGTATGACTCAAGCATCTGTTTTGAAGGATCTGTCATGTGCCTTAGTTGACCCAATGTGTTGACTAGATGAACTGGGAACACCATTTACATTCCAGTGTTCTCTATGAAATGCAGAGTGTCACCTCCAGCTGCCTGCCATGTTGCAAAGCTGTTTGCTCTGAACATAACTGGAAGACTTAAAATGAAGTTACACAATCTCATAAGCAGTTAAGCTGAGAAACTGAAAAGATTCTCTATAAAATTAAGTTTAAGGTACTTATAGACCCCTTGTTGTTGCAGCATCAAGAAGCAACATTATTGTCATATCATTAAAGGAAAAGTGAGATAAAAATAAATTGACCTACAAAAAGCCTGTGATAAAGCTGAGATTGAACCTGTCTCTTGTATCTCAGGCTTCTCTCTAAAAGCTAAGGAATCTTTCTGGTGTGATATGTTCTAGATGTGACTTTAAAGTAGACAAAGCAATAATCACCAAATTCTGTTACGCTAGTCTGGTTAATATTTGACTGATTCAAATACCTTATTTTGTTCTTGATAGTAAATGCTTTTTATCTATAACAAGAAATAAACCATAGCTAAAGCATATATATTTGCAACATTGCAAAATTAATGCATCTCTAAAACACTGCATGAAATATGAAATAGTTTTCTCTATGCAGCTGAAGGAATACTTACTGCAGAGGTGGAATGCTTGATGGATCTGGAAAGCAAATCTGCTCTTAGCTTAATGCCACGGCAACAGAAGTTTCGTGAAGCAAGAAACATGCCTGCATAATAAATAAGTGACCTGAAAAACCTTACAGATTCTAGGAAAGCATTCCTTCACAACACCAGACAATTTTAAGATAAGATCCTCTCCTCTTCCCTCCAGTGATTTTGTTTCAATTAAGTGCTACTAAATGATTACCTTGTCACAGTTGTAAGCATAGAGGATGAAACTCTGTAATTGACAGGGCTGAAAAGTGTTTCTGAATGTCATCTCAAAGGAAGGTTTCCTTTATTTGACAACATTGATCTTTTTTTTGAATAATAGCTAAGACTAAATGCAATTCAAGCTTCAAAGTCTCTGTTAGAATTCCTGTGAAAATGTGTTTGTGTAATAAAAATTGCTATTAAGATTGCTAATATACAATAGAAAAAGAGCCAAATTTTTTAAAAGTTACACATCTTTAAAACTTGTCTCCATTTCCAAGTGTTTCAAATCAGGTATGCTGAAATCAGGATAATTAAGATGACCAGTCACACTGGAGAGGGAGGCCTAGGAACTTTATGTAACTACAATAAGTTTTGTCACAGTGACTTGGCAAACATTAAATATCTCCCAGAGCGGAAAACAGCTAGAAAAGACACTTTGTGTAGAGTAAAATCATTCACAGAGTGGAGAAAATGTGTCCTGTTAATTAATAACTATCAAAAAAGAAGTAAGAACTGGTACTTCATGCAACTATTTGCAGAAGATACTTTAAAACATGTATGTTAGATTGCATTGCCACAATGACTGAAATGTGTTAGACACATGTAACCCATGTCTAATGTCAGAAACACAGTAGCCACAACAGTAGAATTATTAACTTTGTTTTCCATCATTTATGCATTAAAGGGTGTTTCCCCCCTGACTTTGCTATCTGACAAGGGGAAGAGAACAAAAAAAGAAAAAAAAGTATACTATTTGCATTAGAAACATGGGAATGCCATTGCCTCTTAAAGCAATACCATGTGAGCCTCGTGAACAGAAAGGAAATGGTAAATCCATAGCACAGTGAAATATGATGTTTTCATTAAGAAGAATCCTTTTAGTCCAATAAGAAAGTGTCCTTTACACTTATTAACTAATAGAAAAGGCCAGTCAAAGATGACTCAATGCATAAGTTTTAAAAGTATGCTGATTTTGCCTTTCTCTTACTCCTGTGCTACAAACTCAGTCTCACTTCTGAAATTAAGCTCTTTCTCACACACTACTGAGTTGTGGCTAACTCAATTAGACCTTCAAAATAGCCCCATAATCCCACTGCATTTAGCAATCTGCAAGTAAACAATTTATGTTCATTTACAAGAAGAAACTCTGCTAGTCTGAGAACTAACAAAAGTAAATAGCAAGAAAATTTTTGACATTAGTCAGCAGATACTCTTAAAGATATAGAAGAAATACATGTGCTTTAAAAAGACCAGAAAATCCATTTTAAGTGATTTCTAATAATACCACTTAGCATATTCAGGGTTATCTTTGAGAATAACTATGCAAAATCAAAAATATTATTCAGGTCTCTATTGCTCTCCTTGTCTAAGGTTACAAAAACTACTTGTGTAACCTACTGATGCTATCTTAAAACATAACCATGATATTGGTGCCATTCCCCAGGGTCAGACCAAAGACAGCACAACTCTTGCAGCCCACTGTGAACACTTGCAGTAGTTAGTTAATGCAGAAAGACAAACATGCATGCCTTTGCCTGATTCATTTTGTATTGAGAAATAGAAAAATTAAACAAAAAACATGCAAGCCTTATGTGCAGAACTAACTTGCAAATAAGAAAAATTACTGACAGCTGTAAATATTTCCAGCATTAGTGCCATGGTGCACCAAAAACCAGAGCCAGTATTTGACACGAGGCAATCACACAAACCCACCACACTGCATGAGCAGCAGCAGACCTGTGTAACTGTGGTGTGGTCAATCTCTGCAAGTGCCTAAAATACCTGAAGAAAAAATTATATCCACCTTTAACACCACAGAAATGTACAAACTGTGAAAACTTTTTGAGGAACATAATGGAAATGACTGGCTGAACAGCCTCAGTAAGAACAGGCACTGGCATGTAACACTTCTCCCACTGTTTCTATCTTTGTGACACTTTAACACTGAAAACTGAACAGCATTTGTTCAGACTCAAGAGACAAGATTACTGGGCAATAAATGAAAAAGCCTCCTATAAAGTACTTTTATGACTTCTTTTATTTCTGAGTACCTCCACTTAGACTTCAAGGATTTAAAGGGAAAGGTCTCCTTAATATAACCAGATACTCTCCCACACACTGATCTGAAAAAAAACAAAACAAAAGCAAGGCCTGCCCCTTCTCTTTTTTCCAAACACACACATTCCCAGTGTAATTTTATATGACATGTTAAGACATACCACAGGCTCAAGAGAATTATTTCCTGTTACTTTTACGATGAATGCACTCTCAATTATTACCCCATATATGTAAGTATGTGTAAGGCACATCAATGAGATGGTTTTTATTATCCTAAGCTGAGTTTTTATCATTGGGATACAAAGTTTCTTCCAGATGAGGGAAGTTACACTCCTGGCAGCTAGAGAAGTACTGCAAACCCCATTTCAACCCTCTTCAAAATTTGTAAGGTTCTTCAAACAGAGAAAATGCACTGATCTTTGTGGGGGAATTAAAAGGTAATATTAATTTCTTTCTTAGTCTTATTAATGTTTCTTTTTCCAATCTTGGAGTCAATCATCAGCATTTTGGCCAAGAGTCATGTCTGCTAAACCCAGAAATTAAATTAGGAATTATTTTAATCCAATTCTAATTTTCAGTGCTCTGAAGCATTCATGTAGTCAGTCCTCCTGGAATTCAGGCTTGCATATCCATAGAGAAAACAGGAAAATTAACATGTTAGAGGAAAAGGGATAACAAATTACTACTCCTATAGCTTTTTATATTTTTAGGGGAGTGAGAAGCAAGCAAGGCTACCAGAAAGGTCAGTGCCATAAATGTTTTTTAGTGGGACTAGTAGCAACATTCTGGTTGCTAATTGGGTTGAAACTCAGGTTTGGTACTTAAACTAGGCTGGAAGATATAATTGGACTTGGTCATGGGAAATAGATGAATACATCTGTGTACTAACAATCATTTAGTTCATGCTGTGCTTTGTAACAGTTCCAGCATAGATAAAATTTCTGAGTGGTAAGCTCTTCTGCTTCCTTCACAGCTGCCCAGCCTCCTGGTCATACAGTACCCTGACACTGGGATGCTGAACCTCTGGGGCATTTTTTAAAAGTTACAATTTTGTAATTGATTCATTTTTCTCCTTTGAAACAAAAGGCCAAATGCTGCCGTTCCTTCATTTTTGAGCTTCAGTTATTCCATCTCTAAAAAAAACCATGTCACAGAGCTTGAACAACACTTGGTCAGACCCTTTAAGCTGCTGCATTTTTTCAGGTAACAAATAGTTTCATTTTACTGTGGAGCCTCAGTGATAAACATTACTATAAACACCGAAACCTTGTCTGCCACCACAGTAATGTCATAATGCAAATATAATCCCTGTTATATTTGTCCTGGGCTTAATAGTTTTTGGATACGCAAATCTAGAAAATGTTATACCTCAGCTAAATGCTGTCAAGACTTTGCAGGACTGTTTCTTCTTATTGTCTAGAGGATGAAAGCCTTGGAGAAAGAAAAGGTGCCATTTTACCAGTGGAGGGCTCTCCAGGACTTTTTTTCCTACCATCTATATGCAATAGACGGCTTATTGAGCCAAAGGAACTGTTGCCAAATCACTGTACTCAGGGAAGTTGGGCAAAGACACTGAACTTAAAACCTTCTCTATGAGAAAGATTTATCATAGCAGTCAAATTTTGTCATTTCTTCTTCCATAATCTACAAGGAATCGAGCAAATTGTGCGAGGGGAAACAAATTTTACAATACGGATTAAGGAGCGGGATGAGATTATGGGGTTTTTTCTTTTCTTTTCTTTTTTTTTTTTTTTTTTTTTCCGCTCGTAGAGCAGCTCTACCATGCAGCCACTCCATGCTGCGCTTACGCTCCCACTCACGCGTTCGCACCCTGCAGCACGGGGCTGGGGAGGCCGGAGCCTGCCGGCACCGCCGCCGCCCGCCCTCACCCGCAGGCCCTCGGTCAGAGCCGGGGTTCCCCGGCCGCTCTGCGCGAAACAAGCGCGGTCACCCCGAGTTCGGGCTGGAGCCGCCTCCCCCGCAGGCGCTCGACTCAGAGAGGCCCCGGAGGCAGCGGCGCCGCCACACTCGCCACACTCGCCACACTCACCACCCCGACACCGCCTCCGCCGCCCGCCGCGATCGCTGCCGATGGGGCGGGGCCGGGGCCGTCCGTCCCACCGCCATGAGGGGCGGAGAGCGCCCATCCCTCCCGTTCCTCCAGTCCGAGGGCCGGAGCGCGCCCGTCCCGCCCGTCCCGCCGTCCTGACGGGCTGAGGGCGCCCGTCCCGCCCGTCCCACTGCCCAGAGGGCCGGAGAGTGCCCATGCCTCCCGTTCTTCCAGTCCGGGACCGAAGAGCGCCCGTCCCGCCCGTCCCGCCGCGCGTGTGGGGAGCTGCTGAGGGAGGGAGGACTGCGCGCAGTGCGGAGAAGCGACGGGGCAGAACCATGGCTTAGAAATGTCTCCCTGGTACGTCATGGAGCTGCACACACCCATGTCCGTAGCGTCTCCCAAACATCATAAAACTTGGCGCTTTCTTTGGAAAACTGGGCTAACTGGTTACCTTTCTTGGGCTTTGGCCTTTCTGGAGGGAATAAAGCGTCAAAATCGTAAGAAATTATCTCATGCCTAAGTTAACCACTTATAAGGAAAAGACTGAGATTTTCCAGATTTCTTAAGGTATTCAATAAACTCACAGAATCTGCATTTTTAAGGTTTCTCTTCACAATCAGGACAGAGACTTACTCAACTTGTAAATTTAAAAGTTCCCTTTAATCAACATCTCACTGTCACCAAATTTGATTACTAAGTTAAAATATATATATTGGCAATGTCTTTACAGCCTACTTTTCCTGCTCTTATAAATGTTTATAAAGCTGGTTATAAAACCCTTAATACCAACACCATTGTACTGATCATTTAGGTCATTGCACATCATTGTTTAAGAGAAAGACCATATAACTTCAAGCAATTTTTTATGCTGAGTCCCATTGTGATTCTGCAGAGCTGAAAGAACCCACGAATCAGATTTTACAAGGGCCTGGCATGACATAGTGTCAAATACATTTCATGTTCAAAAATGTTCAATAATATAGATAAATATTTTTGAAAGAACTGGACAAGCCAGTGATAAAATGCTTTTTATAGCAAGCCGTTATTGTTTCCTTTTAATGTGGATACTAGAAAGTTCTCTGATGTGTCAGTAAGTATCACAAAGATAACAATTACAGGCAGAATGCAGATACAAAATGGGATATATATACACTATTTGCATATCATTACCATATGTATTGTGTTATGTATATAATCATTGTGTATATTCATATAAAATGAAAGAGTAACAGCTGATTGAAGAGAACCAATTTCATAGAACAAACTAGAACACTCTACTTGGATGTAGAAATAGTCTGACAAGGCCACAACAATACAGCAAAATTAAGAAACAAGTCCCAGCAATTATTTTAGGTCCTAAATAAGACACACAAAAAATTTAACACTTTGTTTGTTTGTTTGTTTGTAATGCTTCTTGAGAATTCTCTTGGTCTCCAAAGAGGACATCTGCAAGCATGCACTGGAGGGCAGCAGATCCCAACCTCTGCTATGTCACAAGGCGCTTCAAAAAGGGAAAAAAGAAACTTTAGCCTACCATTGGCCTTTTAGTTCCACTGATGCACGCATTTTTCAGAGATTTGTGTACAAAGCAGACGTCAAGCAGTAATCCATGAATCCCAGGCTTCTGCATCATCCTGTCTGCTCTAGGCCATGACACAGCCAGCTGAAGGGATGTTGGTAAGAGTCTCCTGATTCATCCTCAGATGATGAAGCAAGCACTGCTTGAGTTCTTACCCCCAGTGCTGCTCAGGGTTTACCAGATCAGCAGAGATTCTGCTGGAGTACAGGAGCTTTTGAGTCTTGTCTGCTCCAGCTGGCACTGACATTTCCTCTCTTGCAAGACTGTGACTCGTGTAGGTGTAACAGAATCATTTGAGCATGTGAGTTAATGGCATCCACTGCAGTTTAACTAACCTGGCAAACACAGCAGTGGCTGTTCATTTAGTTACAATTCTGTAGCCTCTGGTGCAATAATTTTGGTTTAAATTTCAATGGAAGTAATATGAAAACCATATAAGAAGTCCAACTTCTGCAACAATCAGTCTGTTGTTGTTGTGGACAACTATGAAAACTGTTGTTGCTACCCATGTGAGGTAGCAATTTTTCAAATTCTTCCCCCAAAAGGAAAATTTTTTAAAATGTAAGGATATTTTGTGCTTTAAGCAAGAAATCCTCACCTTGCATATCAGTCAGATAGTCTTGAAGGAGGCCTCATCAGCGTTAGAGAAACTGAGTAAGCAGTCCAGCCTTCCTACACTTTGAGTAGTATGTAGGCCCAAAACTTCTGTTTCAAAGATCACTAACTTAAAAGAATTTTACCAGTTCTACCACAGCAGGGAAAACAGGAGCACTGAGCCTAATGATTAAATACATTGTCTGATGAATACAGCATTCAACAGTTTTCATAAAATTAAATCAGCCCTGAAACCCAGGGCTCAGCTAAAGTAATAAATTAAGGTGTGGTGAGACATTTGCTTTTTTAGATTTATCTTTCATACATAAAAACAGTATCTATTTCTATAATTTAAAAGTAACTTTGCCATCACCCAAATTTCACTTTCCTGACCTTTTTTAAGGACCCCAAGCATCTTGTACTGAGGTTCAGTTTGGAAGCATCTCTCTCGTTTTGTAACTGCTTAATAATGCCTCCTCAATTTTTGATAGAAGTTCTGCCATGGCAGCTTAAGACATTCTCATTGGAACTAAGAATTAGTGCATTTTTAGTCTAATTTCTTTTTATATAATCAAGCTCCATCTTTTTTTTTTTTTTTTTTAAGAGGAAAGGAGGTCAGGAGTTTCTACACTTCAAAACTGATTAGTGAAGCAGTTGAATTGAAGAGGACAAAATTACTTGGCAGAATTTGGGTGCCCAAGCAAACTATTAACAGCCCATAAAAAATCAGCTGACTTCACCTGTGTTTTGTCAGAGTTTTCTGCCCTAGCTGCAGTAGATGGGACTCTAATAAATCTGTATCTTGTCAAATCAAAGTAGAAATGAAAAACATAAAATTTAAATCAGCTTTCCCTTGGCATACAGCCAACATTTTCCAAAGTGGTATTATACAAGTTGTAAAAATAAAACCTTATATGTGGCAGTTTCAAAAGGCAGGTATATGTGGTAATTTCTTTTTTATATGACTTTAAGACCTTAAAGATTTTTTTCATCAACAAGAAAAATAATTTAATTACTGATGGGACATACAAGTCTTTGTCACAGACTTGTTTACTAACAAGAAATGGACAAAAGCCTATTTTTCTCATTACAAAATCAACTGAACAACAGATGAGAGAATCTCTTTGCTCACAATTCCTCTTCTCAGTGTCTTCCTCTATTGCTTTGCTCCCTCAGAATTGCACAGCTGTGATTTTCAAGCCCTGCTTTTCAAGCAAAGGCACAGAAAGGCAGGCTGGTGTCTGAGCAGCTCAGTGTCCTGTACCCATGCCTGTGCAGAGGGTGAGGCAGGACACCCACACTCTTCTCAGCCATGGATAAATTGGAGTCTCTTGGGTGGGAGGGACCATCCTCACCCCCAGCCCATGGCCCTGCTGCCACTTCACAGTCTGCCATGCTGTGGCTGCAAGCCCTGCTCCAGGAAGAGTGGGAATCTTGTCTTTTGCAAATCCTTATTTGAGGAGATGAGGAATTAGTGTGCCATCTTGGAAAGAATGCAGGATAATACAGATGAAGAAGTACAGCCCAAATATCTCTCAAGCCCAGCTTTATTCCTAAAGGCTGAGCCCTGCCAGCATCTGGATTGGAGAAGAAGATGTGACTCTGCTCCCACACTGTGTGCCTAACACTGCATTGCATAAGGGAAGTCTAGGAAGCTGGAAATACTTCAGTGAGAATTTCCCATATTACTCAGAGTATGGAATAATAAACAAATGCATAGGTTTTTTCAGTCATTTGGGGTGAGCTGTATGACACATATCTGACTACATTGTTTTGTGATTAAACATTCCAAATATATGCCAAGGGATTCCCCATAACAGGTTTTGCTGTAAGCATTTATTTTGATTCTCATTTAAAAATAATGAGTTTTTCTTTTCTTTCATGATAGGCTGCAGTGTTACAATTTGCTTATCAGATAGTAGTTACTGTATAAGCTTGGCATTGTTTTAAAAAAGGCATAATGGCCAATTAATGTGATCCTGGAATTCAGATTATACTTGCTTTATTGCCTCCAAAGATCTAATCTTAGAAGGTGCTGAGAGGACTCCAATTTTAAATGACCTCATACATTTTTAATGAAAGTATGAGAAAGAAAATTGAATGCAACTGCAGAGTGAAGCAGGTGTTGGAAAGCTCTAGCATTTCTTAGCAGTACCCACAAACAATTAATTTATTATTTGGATATTTTTCATACCACCAATGCTGATCTTATATTGTGTCTATGTACATTTGACTTCATTATAAAATTAAATATTTTTATATTGTGAGGGTTTGTGGACAAAATTACCTCTCCCCCCCCTGTAGAATAATGCAATTAATAAAAATGAAAGAGGGTATGAGAATGGAAGTATTTCCTGACAAATTCCAGAGGTACCTTCCTTGTATTTGAATTGAGGTAAAGATACTTTGGTGTAACAGACCTTCCTGTCTTATTTTTCCTATGCTCACTAGAAAACTTATAGCAAGTTTCTGTTGAGATGTAGCAGAGACATTTTTTCCTTATGGGTTCCTCAAGTTAGCAGAAAGTGATTCTGTGACATTTTTCTGGCATGGGCTTCAAATAGTAGAGAACTGATGTGTACACTCTCTGGAGGGATATTTGGGATAATTTTTCCAGATAAATCTCTGAACAACCTCAAAATATACATTCAGAAAGAAGACTGAAGGGAATGAGGAGATGATCCAGATTAAATGTGTGCTGAAATACAAATAATTTGCCTTTGGTCTTTTGATCTGACAGCTTCCCTGAGAATCCGAGACTGCAAGGTGAGGAGCAGATTCTGGATTTTTGTAAGGGCAAGTTAAATGGGAAAGAGCCTATACTGGTAGGTCCCAAACTGAGTGTTTCAAAATGATGCAAAGTGAAACCTTGTAACTAAAAGTGTTTAACTGATCCACTTAGTTTGGATAACCCCGAAGCGGGGAGCAACACCACACCTAAACCAGGCTGCAGACTGAGGCAGCAGCAACTGATGAAAAATTAGCTGGGGACTATAATCAGCAACAAGAGAAAACTTGAAGGGAGTGGCCCCCTTGGGCTGTCCCAGTTGAAATCAGGGCTGCATGTCTGAGGCCTAACAAGCACAGGAACAGTGATGACATTAAATAACAGTCTGCCTTTTCAAAGTAAATTTCACTATCAGGGAATTTTGTTTTAGAATTACATCTGTATTTTCTACTCCTATCTTCAGCTTATTCATCTTCTTCCTATGTTTTGAAGTCCACTAAAAGCCTTCATTCAGCAGAGTATGTGAACAGAATCTTTGTTCAGTGAAATGCTTAATTATGTTTTTCAGTGGTGTTCTTACAAACGAGTGAGGAGCATGTGTAGTACTGCACTGGGACCAGTTCCTGTCCTTGTGAAGGGCAAGAATTAAGCACAGTCTTACTCATGTATCTCTGCAGTTCTTTCTCCTCTTCCTTCTAACACTCATCCTCAGCTGAGGACAATATTCCAACCACTGAATGACTTGAAGGCAAGACCCCTGTATCTGAATTTAGTAGCTTCCATCAACCCCCCTGTAAAATGTCGTACTCTGGGTGTTGCAAGCAGTTTGGAACAGATGGCCAGGTAGGAAGTGTGGCACTCAATTAAAATTCACTGTAGCACCATCTTAGTTTTCATGGAGTCACAAGAGGTGCAGGCAATTCTTAACTGTCTTTTTTCAATACTTTTTCTCTGCATGGCCCTATAAAGAAATAAATTCCTGATGATTTGGGTAAAAGGTATTTTTAAATATTGTTCTGATTTCAGCTGGCATAAAGCTGTCAGGGTTTTGGAGGCAACATGAAATGGCAGACCCTGAGACTCCCAGTTTTCACATTATCTGTGGCTTTGAGATACTCTTGTCTTGAGAAGAAAGTACAGTGATATTTCTGTCCAGCTGATACTCGGTGAAATTTTTACGACTATCCTATTCATCTGATGAATTATTTTGAGCTTTGCTAGTTTGGCACCGACCCGCGCAGCCCGGGAGGAGCAGGGATCTTGTCAGAGCGAGAGGCAGAGGAAGGCGGGCAGGTCCCTGCGGGCAGGCAGAGTGTGACTGCCCACGGGTCCGGCAGAGGGAAGTGTTGTTCTGAAATACCTCCCTGCAGGGGAGCCTTTGTTGGCCACTGCGAGCCACGTTACTGCACCAGCAATCAATGATCTGGAACATGGGATTTATAAATTGTCAGTAGAAGACAAAGAAACTTTAGCAAATGCCAGAAGGAGCAAGGAGCAATGATCAGGATGTGCCAGGAAATTAAATGAAATCATATTAATAACTTGTTATTAATATAATTTAAGAGAAATAAAATGGTTTTTATTCTCTTAAGGAGAATAAATGATAGTATGGAATTTTAGGGGTTAAAGAGTTGTGGTTCGATAATTCATGCTTCAGCTAAACATGCAGCTGTAGCCTTTCATATGGAAAGACAAGATCCTGAGAATCAGATAGGCAGAAACTCACTTGGTGATCACAAGGCAAGTTGTCATAGGGTGCTTTATTTACAGAGCAGGCTCAGCTTCAGATACTGCTGCCAGCATGATCACTGATCAAGATGCTGCTGCTCCTGCAACCCCAAGCACTGCTGGAGGGTTAAAAGACAAGAGAAATATAATTTCTGTAATATTAAGAAGAATTTTCAATAGAAAATACTTTAAAGTGAAATTTTTACTGTATTAACCTTTAAAATATACAGCACTTTCCTATATAGCTTTCCCTTTCTTACTACATGGAATTTCCCAAAATTGTACAAGAGAAGGGGTTGAAGCAGATGCTCTGGATACTCAATAGTCACACTGAGCATAATATTTGAAATATTTTTTTTCATATATATATATATTCAAAATTGTGTTTGTGACATCTAAATAGCAAGTTAAAAAAGATCAGGGGATGGCAGAATGTGTGAAAGGAAGCTCAACTTTCACAGTATTGTCAAGCTGTTGTTTTTCAGTATCTTTTAGATGGCTGTCACAAACAAATAGAATGGGTGTTGGAGCTTGAAGAACATTTTCCAGATAATGTTGCTTGAAAAACCCTGGAAGAAATTCATCCTGAAATAATTGTCACTAAGCTAACTTTAAAGGTGAGCTTGATTGGCTGGGTATACAGTGAGTAGCTGCATGGATAAAACAGGGCTGGTTTTGAGTAAGATGTTAACAAAACATTTCCTTTGCTCAGAGATTGGTGTGGTGTGACTGACGGGCTGAGTCCTCCCCTTGTGCTTTCCTATGAACTACTCAGTATCAGAGTAAAGAACTAAACCTAGATAATGGTGCTGCAATCTTCTGCTCAAGCAATGATGAACCTTATGAACATAAACTTCCTTGTTCTGACTTAATTCAATACTTTGATTCTTAGTGCAAATAGTTATTGGTTTTATAATTTAGGCAAATATGAATTTGTCTTCCCAATATATTGCTGACAAAAAGAAAATATGGCAGATCCCAGAGAAAGACTTTTAATTTTTGTGTTAGTAGAAACAAGATTATAAAACAAGATGTACTTTTATTTATTTTGCTCACGGATGGGGGAAATAGTCCCTGTAAAATGGATTAAATAATTCCTCAGGGAAACCCTAATAGAGCAGAACATTTGTCTCGCTGATACAGCCAGCTAAGGAGGCGGCAGATCATGAGACAAAAGGGAATTGGTCTCCTGGGAAGAGACTGGCCTGCTCTCTGCTGTTTACCAAACCTCACCAAGGACTCTTGGAGCGGTAATTGCAGACAATGCCACGATGTTGACATCTTTGCGGTGACAGTAGCTGTTTCTCTGAGGTTAGATTACTATCAGCATACATAGCCTAAGTAGAAACTGTCAGCCTGCTAGGCTACCACCGGGACTGCAAACTAGAAAAACAAACAGTCTTTTTTTTTTCAACACACCTCTTCATCGGTGTTTCTACAAGTTTGGATTAAAAAGTGAGGCTCACTTTTGTTTTAATTAGTTTCACTTTTGGCTCCAGCGCAATGCTTGTGCTTCCTCAAAAGTATGATGTCTCTTTTAAATTGAAACTAACACTACTAGCTAAATGTGTAGTGAAGACATATTTGAAAACTGTGAATACAATTTGAAAATTGTTGGCTTTTGTAAAATTTAGTGTCTTTGCTATTTAAAATGAAGGCAGTTTTGTACAGCTGCAGGGAAAAGGATTTTTGTGTTTCACGGAGGAAAAGCAATATTTTGAAAATAGTCCCTTTTCCCACGAAATTGATCACTGGACAGAGAATAAACATGACCATAACAGAGCCAGTGTAAGGAGTGTAATTATACTGTAAATAGAGTTTAGACTAGGTCCTTGCAATGGCGTTACGAATAATGAAAATATGTCAGGACAATTACTTGAATAGAGTGAGCTGTTTGCACGACTAAGAGGCGGGAAACAGAGCCCATTTGTCCCAGTTTTTGTAGAAATTTAGGTACGAATCAAAATTTTCCTTCAGGCTTTCATGCCTTTGCCCAGCAGAACTGGCCTCTTCAGACATCTGGAGAAGGGAGCTTCACTGCCTACTGGAGGAGGTGCAGTAGGGAAGCCAGATGAATCCTGACTTTTAAAAAACGTCGTGTTTATTTGTGAACTTTATAATTTCGGTATCAGGCTTTTAGTGGAACTAAGAGCCATAGGAGAGTCCGGCCGCACAGACTTTTGACTGTTCCTGTCAGAAAGGGGTGTCCCTGGCCCCGGAAGGAGACCCCCGGTGCAGCAGGACATTCGCAGCGGCGGGGCCGCGGCTGGGCCGGGAGCTCATCCCGAACGAACCCCCGCGGTACCGCTCCCCGGCATCGCTCCCCGGCATCCCCGGCATCTCCGGTACCGCTCCCCGGCATCCCTGGTACCGCTCCCCGGCATCCACGGCCCCGCTCCTTCCGCCCGTCCCCAGCGGGGGTCGGGGCCGCTCCGGGATCCGCACCCCGGCCCAGCCGAAGCCTCCGGCGGGATTAAATTGCATTTCGCGAGTGTCACCGTGTCTATTTTTATTTGCTAACGGCCGGCGACAATGGCTTTCTCACTTCCTCCACCTCTTCCAACGGCTCGGGTTATTTAAACACCAGCACGCAGAGGGGGGTTGCTGCCTGCGGGCCGGCACGGCCGCAGTGCCGCACCGAGGGGCTCCGAGGCGGCCGGGAGCTCCCGGCTCCGCCGGCAGGGGCGGTCAGGCGGCTCCGCAGGTAAGCGGCAGGACCGGGCCGGGGCCGAGCGCGGCGCTTTTGTCCGCCGCAGCTCCCCCGCCCCGGCCCGTCAGCGGCGCCGCCGGCCGCGCCCCATTGGCTGCGCGGGCGGTAACGTGACAGCGGCGGGGCCCGCCCCAGACGCGCCGGTTGGAGCCGGTGCCTCGCGCTGCGCCGCCGACTGCCGCGCGGACGGAGCGCGCGGACCCAGCGCCGCTGCGCGGGCGGGCCGGGGGCGGCAGGGGCAGGTAAGGGAGGGGCGGCCCCCGCTGACAGGTGCGCCGCGGGCCCGGCCTGTGAGGGAGGCACGGGCGGAAGGAGGGGAGCGGCGCGGAGCGGGGCTTTCCGAGGGCAGCTCTCGCAGTCCCAGGTTTTCCCGGGGTTGCCCCTCCGCCAGCTGACCGGGAGGGCGCTGCCATCCCGCGGGGTGCCCGGCGCCGCTCGTCGGATGGCCCGGTGAGCCTGCGCGGCGGCCGCCCCGTTCCTCGGCGGCGCCCGGCGGCGGGGCCGCTCACCTGCCGTGGTTCCGCGGGCCCGCCGAGGCAGTGAGGGACCGGGCTCGGGGCGCCGAGCGGGTCTGTGGCAGCCCCAGGGCCCGCGGGCGGAGCTGGGCGAAAACCGCTCTGTGGTTTGCGTAACCGATATCTGCGTGTCCTCGAGTGACCCGGGCGCTACAGGTCGCCTGGGGCCGCTCTCCTCCGCCCCGGGCTCGCCCGGCCGGGCGGTAGCTGCCACCCTTCGTCCCCGGGAGTGCGGGCGGCACCTGCCCTCGGGCAAGGGCCAGGCGGGAGCCAAGTCCCAGCCTCCCCACAAGCAAGAAAAGAGTTAACTCAGTGCTGAGGCCTGACAGTTCTGCGTGTCGAACAAGAACCGTCCTATTTGTCGTTGCCTTCCTTTCTCCTGCCTGGCCAATGCGTTTCTCGTCCCAGCTAGTCAGGGATCTTGCAGCAGCCCCTTGCGTGGCAGCCTCCCTTTGCGCCCTGGCTGAGTTGTGCAAGTGGCGCCAGGCTGACTTTGTGCCCGTCTTCTCAGGGAAACTGGGGCAGCTTCCTGGCTTTGGGTCAGAATCTGGCCGTAGTGAATGCTGCAGTTGACCAGTTATGTAGGAGTGATTAAAGCAGACTTCTCTAAAGCTTAATTTTATATTAAGTATGTAATTAATTATGCTGATGAGGTAAGCTGTGTTTGAATTGGCCCCTAGTGTGGTCATTTAAAACTATACCTGTGAGGTAGTCATTGAACAAGCTAGGTTTATTATGGTTTCAAGTATTCATGCTGTATCTTCTGCTGACTCTCAGCTTTCTTTGTTTGCTGAAAGGGTAAGGTAAGACATCAATAGTTTCAGGTGTCTTGGAATTTTTTCTCAAGTACCTTCCTAGCAGGGAGGGCAGCAGATTAGGCCTTACTGATCTGTCTTGTTTAACTTCAAGAGAGTGATGAAGGAAAGCCCATGAGGTTGTCAGTGATATCTTACAGTACTTGTAGAATTTATTAAATATCGTCCATATGTACTGTACATGTTTTCTTCAGAATCCATGTAGCTCAGATGACAGCGTGAGTAATAGAAGAGGTAACTTTCCTTCAGTATCTGTGGCCCTGAACAGTGCAAAGGGCATGAAATGAAAAGAGAGTGGAAATGAGAATGATTATGGCAAAGAACCAGTAGCTAATATATGATACAGGGGGATTTTTAAGAGTTTTCTTGAGTGTTTGAAGCATTCTGTTGTAGCCAGATAACAAATGTTTATTGGAGAGTTTTGTACTAATATATATTTTTGCATTCACATAATGCAATTGACTTATAACTTCAGTAGGGTTCATGTAACTTTTAGAAATTGTGCAATATTAACTTGCTAGTTCCCTTACACTCTTGAGAGAAGGGGGTTACTGGTCTGGCTTTTATTTGTTTCCTCTTTCAGGAAAACATGGTTTTTATGGGGAGAAGACTGCCTTTTGTTTATTGCAAGTTACCAATACAGCTGTTGTTTGAAGTTAATGAAACAATGTAGAATAATTTTTAGAAAGGGACCAATAGTGCTAAAGAAACATCCATCTGTATTCCAGCTTTGCAAAATGAACCTTGTAGAGCAGTGTGTTACTGTCAAAGAAGTATTTTTCTAAGGGGGATGGAGGGGGAAATCTTGTCTGTCTTTAGCTGCTGCTGTGCCTGCTCTGCCTGATGTGCTACAGGTAGCAAAAGGGGCTGTGGCACTAATAACACTACTTCAGCTAACAATACCTCCTGCTAAAGCCATGAAGCTTTACTCCGCTAGGATTAGAAATGGATGTTTCATGTGACTAAGGGGATAAGGTGTGGTTTTTATGGGTCTCTGTGCTGCCTATCTAAGTGTTTCACGATGCTCTCTGTATTCTTAGCACTAACCTGTGGGCTGTATTTATCCTTAGGCATTCTTATAACAGCTGTTCAGCTGTTGTCTTGTAAATTGTGTGATTCTGCCAGTTGCTTTTGCAGTTGTTCTTTTTAAAGATAAGTTGGCAGTCTGTGCTGTGGTCATGAAGCTATTTGGTTCAGATATCATGGGTCGCCATGTAGAAGGTTGAGAAATGTACAGTGGAATTAATATTCTAGAGTTTACATATGATGTCTTTAATGTTTAAGTGATATAGGTTATATAATTCCAGTTAGAGTTTTACCAGACTTGGTGAGTGGGCTTCAGTTTATTGTACTTCTGCTTGGGTTTGGGGATTATGTGCCCCAAGAGTTGTTAGTCTGCTACAAATGAGTTCTGGATTTAATTTTTAGCTTGTTGAAATCAAATTGTAATTCACTGTTGAACTAAAGGGTCATAATACTTATGAATAGTTTCCCCAGCTATTTGATTTAAATTTACCCATATGATAAGGCTGTGCTTTGTAGTGGTGTAGTACTTGGGGAGGAAGGCAGATGATGCAGCTCTCAGTAAAGCTGTTATAAATGCAGAGTTCAAGGGACAGTGCTGACACACTCTTCTGATGTACACCCACAAGGATTCTAGGGTCTTTCAACAATCAGAAGGGAACTGTGGAGAACTTGTAATTGACTTTTTCAATTTAATTCTCACTGGTGTTGCTCCGTTTCAAAATAATACATTTGCACACACTGAAATAAATGATATGACTGCATTTCCATTGTAAGGGCTCAGCCTCCAAGTACATTTGGATGCTGTAAACTGGAATGCAACTTCTTATTCTGAAATTGAGAATTTAGTTGACTCTGAGAAACTAAAAGGATTGAAATGCTGGTAAGGGGTCCAGTGATACCAATAAGAATATGGTAGTAACATAATCTGGTTGCTACTAATTGTGAGTAGAATTTAGACATTGTTACAAACACTTTGTTTCTTTGTGAGATAGTAGTTTGAATTGTGATTTTAGTTAGCAAAGTTTCAGTTTTGTGATGCAACAGCTTCAAAACCACGGCCATGTAGTTTGCTCAGGCTTAATTAAAGTGACATTGATTTTTAGAGCTCTTATTTCAGTTGCAGAAAATGTAACCCCTTATTTCCCAGACATTATTGCCTTGGTTTTCTGGGGAAAATACCAGTATTCTGTGACAAGTTCAGTTGTGAAATATTTATTTAGCTACTTTCTGGTAGCTAAAAAAATCATTTGCATCCAAATATGAGGATCTGCTGCACAGAAATTTAATGGAAGCATATTGTGATTTTAATGCTGAATTATTAGTCCTTTGAACTAATTTTTCTTTCTGAATGAAAGCAAAATCTTAATGTGCATTTGTTATGTAATCCAAAATATTTGAAGAAGAGAGGGAATTTGAAAATTTTTAACTAAAAACTGTTTGTTTCTAGCCTGTGTTTAAATTATTCACAAGATAAACTTGAATTTCCAACCTATGCCAATGCAAGTGTGAAACAGATTGTTGCTTTTCCAGTGCCTTTTCCAAGTAAATACTTTTTTTTTAAACATTAACATTGTTTAAATACTAACTTTGCAGTGACACTGACTACAAAGTTGGGAAAATTATTGCTTAATTGAAGTGAGATGGGATATGTCAATACTCAAGTGCTTTACCAAAGAGGAGTTAAAAGCAGTGTCTGCTTTACTTCAAATTATTATTTAATTTCATACAAATATGGGGCTAGAACTTTAAAGTAAAGTTCTTAATTGATTCAGGTGATGACAAAACCTTGACACTTGTTTTTGTAGTTCTTAAACTTGGCTACCTACCAAAGTGTGCTTCTGATTAATATTGCTATCTGAAAAACCTTACCAGCTGTTGGGTCTCTTCAGACAGCCTGCTCAAAAAAGGAAATTTTGCACAGTTGGAGACTCGCACAGCACACTTGGGTTTGATGGAAGTACAACGCGCGAACACAGGTCCTGAACTAGCTTTGTGTTTGCTCAGGAAACAAAGCAGGATTACTGTGGATTTACTGTAGAATTCAAGTCTGATCACTTGTTTGTGGTTCTGAAACTTAGCATTGTTCTAGGAGATGTTTCTGATAGGTACAACGTGGCTTTCAGCTCTCCTGATCCCGTGCATGTGTGCAGCTCTGAACTGTACAGTTATGTTTAGGCATGCCATTTGTACAGACACTACCACACACGGTGTGCAGTGTGAAATTTGTCTTTCAGTCCATTCATTTTATTAAAAGAAGAGATGATGTAGCTGGTTGCTTTGTCCAATTAGTAAATTCATAATGCAGAGTAATATGAATAGGAAGATACTTCAGAGGCTGAGGGGGTTGTACAGCCACATTGCACACTGCCGGAGGATTGGTAAAGCCTGTTCAATTTCCATTTCAAGCAGGCTCGTGTTTGACTCTAGTCCCAAGTTTTTCTTTTTCTTACTTTGGGGTGGAGATATTCTTTAAAAAGATAATAAGATGGGTTTCAGAAGAGCTGGCATACAAAAAGAGTGAGTTTGCATCAGATATTAATTGGAAATTTATCTGTTCTCATTATTCTATTTTAGCTGTTTAGACCAAACATCTAGAATCGAGTGTTTCAGTTTGTCAGGCTGGCATTCATGAGTAACTGTCTTTCCAGTTAAACAAGATGAAAACCTTCTGCTTCTAAAAGGAGATATGAGCCACCACTGAAAATCCAAATCAGCTTTCTGATGTCGGAACTAATAGAGTGAAATGTGTTTCTGTATTGCTGCCCTGATAATTATATTTTCCTAGATGCAATTAAGTTCTTGTCTGTGGAAGGAATAATATTCCCTTCTAGAAAGTTCTCCATTAATCTTACGCAGCATCAGGAAAAATTAAAACTAAAAGACCATTTTTTGACCAATCTTGTGGCTATATTTGTACATGGTAATAATTATCTTGCAGAGACAGAATACATTTGGTATCTATTTTTTGTGACCTCAGTTGCTGTTTCCATTCTCACATCTGCTATCCCGAGAGAATGCTGCTTGGTCTTAGCAGTCTATAAACGTTGAAAAAACTTTGGTATCCTTTTTTCATCCAGATGTGCAAATTTTAAGTTATTGTACTAGATAACTGTTCATATTTTAGAAACATCAGAATTATTCTAGGTAGAATGAGGACTGCAAATACAAATTAATATTTCTGAGATCAGACAAAGGTGATAACTGTTTGACCACTATTACGAAAAGGAATAGCATGTATTTCCAGTTCTCAGAACCAAAGAGAAGCTTAGCACAATCCAAAACAGCTAAATAGCTAATAAGAAATTATTAGTGTATAATATTCCTCATTTAAATAATTTTTGAGAATAGCAGAAATGTAACCATATTTTTGCAGTTGAGACGTTTGAGTTGGAAAGAAATGAAATTACTTGCATGAAGCGATTCAGCTGTCAGAAGTAAATTATTAACTAGGTTAGGTATGGGTATTGTTTTGGACAGCCATGTTTGAGCTAGGAAATTCATATAGAATGGAGGTTCTGAATAACAATAACCACTGGATTTCATTATTCTGCTCTCTGCAGAGGTGGTGTGAAAAATGTTGGCACCTTCCATTGTTGTCTAAATGCAGTGTGGTTGAATTCCCTATTCCTTTATTTAGAAGAAGCAAATCAGAATATGAACCTGCTTTAGTTAATACCTGAGTACATATGATATTACATTGCCATGTAACAAATGATGTTGATAGCCTAGTTATAGCAACATGTTATCTTGTGGATGACAAAATTGACCCAAATGCTTACCTGACTTGTTAAGCAGGATTTGTAGTCAGTGTACTTTATTCTGCTATGACAGCAGCACTCTTGATGGTGCTTGAGAAATTAATTCAGAGTTGGTTCAGGTTTGTGGACATATTCCTAAGTTCTTCCTTCTGAGACTATTCTCTTATTTCAGACTGGTTTCCAGTAAGGCTAATGAAGTTGTCTTGGCTGTTTCAAATGTCTTTGGCCATTTATGATTTTATTGAGAAGGACACTGAAAATGGAAATATGGTGTATGTGCAATTCCTTGCCTTTTCCCAAGGAAAGAGGGTCTCTTGTTATATAATTCTAATTGTATTATGCTGCTGGGTCCTTTGTACTGTTACTGCTCTTGAAGACTGAAGATAATAAGCTATACTATAAGTAAAGAATCTGCTTGTAGAAAAAGCTAATAGTATTTAAGTTGTGAATGTTCTCTAGTGTTCTCTCTGCTTTGCTTTCTGATGTCCTGAGCATGGCAGCACAATGAATTGACATCGTATCTCTGACTTACGGAAACTGAAGGGATAAAAATTAATTTTCTATTGTAATACTTATCTTGGTATGCAAAATAAAATAGGTACCATTGATGCTCATTCAGAATGCTGGAGGGATACTGCTGATACCATTGTCTTATGGTTATGTAGTCATATTTCCCAGCATGAGAAAGACCCAAAAACATGGTTACAAGAATAAAAAGGTACAATAAGCAAGCTTGAAAAGTCTTATTTCATGCAGTTGGAAGGTGTCTGATTCTGTGTTAGTACTGGGATGAAGGACTTCATGTACTGTTGTGTAAGATGGTTTCTGGGAGAGCTACCAAATGTGCAGTTAAAAGACCTAGGCTGGGACTAATGAGGTTGCTTTTGGTGTCATCATGCTTGTTTAGGAAAGAACAGGTGAAGCACTAAGGAGACTCTTAATATTTAATGTTCCAAACTTGCTCCAGGATTTCTTTGGAACTTGGAAGTAAAGACTGTAGTGTCTTTACAACTGAGTTACTGACTTTAAAACCTAACTGGGAGATGGGAGAAGGACAAAGGAGGCCTTTGCCTGTTCTTCTAGATATCACTTGAGAGTGTGATCTGTGCCAATTTCCTGGTATCTTCCTTGACACATTTGGGCTGGAATGCTTGACAGCATGGCATGCCTGGAGAGAGCTGTCTCCTGTGGTTTAAATTAGCATTAGCTGAGCCCTTATGGACTATGTGCTGCTGTCCTAAGAAGGCAGATACATTTCCAATACAATTCTCTCCCCTTCTTTCCATCCCCACTATATTCTCCTTCTTTCCCTTATGCTAGAAAGCCCCTTCCTTTAGTCTGATTTCTTAAGTCACCATTCCTTTGAGCATTCTTAGTCTTGCAGTTCTGGGTCTGGTTTTGTTGCCTTTTTCTGAGATGATAAAGCTCTTTAGACATCGAGATTAGGTTTGTACAGGGATGGTGCCCTTTGTTGCTGCAAGTATTTTTTTGGGTAGTAGTGAAGGACAGCCTTTGCTGCTCTGAGAGCTACATCATTGCTGCCACATTCATCCAATCATTTCCTCTTCAAAGTGGACTATGTGCAATATATAGCTGCTTGGAGAAAGGTAAATTAACGAAGCAAACAAGAATGCTAGAGTTTCCAATGAACACAAATTATATGTTATTAATTAAATATTGGGATGTTACTAGGTAAGTATCTATTGTATGATCAAGATAAAGCACTCTTCTGAACAGATGCTTGCATTGCTATTTCTTGTAGTCAGTATTTTAGAGGCTGATATGTTTCAAGCTTTAAGTTATAACCTTAATTTGTATATTTTAAAAATGCATCTCTGAGTTTAAAAATAGTACTGAGACAGTAAAGCTGTAAAAAACATTGCTTACTAGAAATGCTCAGATTTGATTCTGAGTCCAGATCCTGCTTGGTTCATTAGGGATCTCAGAAAGCACCATGGCTACAAATGGAGTTATAGGCTCTGGACAAGCAGACAGCTTGTTCTCAAAGAGATTGGTAATGTTGATGCAATTACATGAAAGCAAAGCTGGTCCACCTTTCATTTTACTGTGTTTTTTTACCATTAGAAGTCTTATCTATCTGACTGTAACATACTTTTTCAGAAACTTAGGTTTGTACCTACTTACCAATTTTTCTACATTTTATTTTGTAGGGTTTTTCTGTAAACTGATTGTCTCACCTATCTCTGGTTCTAAACTTGGGTTTAAACTGAATCTTTTTCTCACTTTCTAGGAGCATAGGTTGTGACCTATTTCAGAGAGAACACAATCCTTAATTTGAGGAGAAGGCTAGAGAAAGTGCTTTTACTAGTAAAAATATTTATATCTGAATGTGAATTTGTGTTTGAAATTCCTCTATGGGCTAGACTTGAATGAAATAAAAAGCACACTTAACACAACTTTTAAATGCAAATCTTATAATGCAGCTTCATTACAGAGTTTAATCTTCAAACTAGTGGACTTGTTTTTACCCTCCCATCTTCTTGTGAGAGTTCAGCTCCAGTACCTTCATGCCCTTGGGCAGAGCTAACTGATGTGGTCCTGGTCTGTGAAGGCCCACAGGTTTGTCATTTTAGGCAACTGGAATGTTTGAATGTGGTCCTTCTCCCTAGTGAGTGTTTGAACAGTGACAGATTTTACAACCAAAGTTTATCTCTTGACTGGCCTTCCTGGAATAGAGAAAAGGCTCAATAGGTGGATATCAGTGATATTTAATGAGAAGTTAATATGGCTCAAGGAAGACTGGTCTTTTTTGGAGGCTGCAGGCATAGGAAGGAAATGCACAATGTAATGTATCTAGTCCTGCACTGTCAGATTTCAGGAAAGTCTTGTGCTTGTAAAGCTAACCAAATTGGAGTAAAGCATATTTTCAATTTAGATTAGACTGCAACTTTATAATAACTTTAGACTATACAAAGTATTTTTCTTACATTAAGTGTACCAGAGAAAGAAAGAAGAGCAAAACTGCCTTTAGGTTGCTTTTTTTTTTCTACCTAAGTCCTTTTGTGTTGAACCTGGGAATGTTCCAGCTTTTAGGTAGTTCAGGAAGCTGAGATATACTTGGCATGTTCTACTCTTGGTTTTTTCAGCTTCATGAAGATAGGATAGAGGTACAGTGAGGTAGTAGTTGCTTGATCTTAAGATTTTTTTTATCAACTTATGGGCTGTGCAATGAACTTGGAAGCTGTAGCAGTGAAGGGTAAAGCTTGTAAAGGGTAACCTAACTCACTAAATTTTAAACTATGTTTACAATTCAATTCTTTTCCCAAGAAATTACTTTGCTATAAAGATTCATGTAAGCCTTCTCCAGAGGGCAAATACTGATTTTTAAGCAGTGTAAAATTTTGCTGTTACTGTTTTGACCTTATGTTCAGCTGTCTTGAGAGCAGGAGTGTTTAAGAAAGTCAAGGGCCTCTAGCCAGTCCAGGTACACATGGTTGAGATTGTCTGTAGCTTAATTTCTGAGTATTTGGAAGGACTTTAGGTCTTTGATTATTTAAGAGGTTGATATGGCAAACTTGGAATAATGTTAATGTAGTGCTGAAAATCCAGTGCTTGAGGAATTTACTGTTTATTGTAGAGTGTGGGAATGTCTTTGGAATTGTTTTAAATACAAAAGGATAATCACTTACACATATTTAATTGTCACCTGTGATCTTCTTCAGAAGGAGCTGGAAAGAAGCTTTCTCTAATCTTGTTTGTGTTATTCAGCATTCAGTGAAATACAGATTCAAAACCACAATCCCTATGAAAAAGGTCCTGCAACTGAATCTCTGTATGCACAGGGTGACCAACGTACAGATTCTGAAAGAATCACAGCTTAAAAAGGGGAGAGGCAGTCATGTAAATACTTAAGAGTAAATATGGCAGTATCATTCTTTATGGAGTCACTTGCACCAGAACTCTCGCAGTACCTCGCCGTTTGCTGTTTACAGACTACTTGAGACAGGGAGCAGTAACATGACAATAAAAAGAGAAGGTTTTGCCAGGAAAGATCTGGTGTGGGTGATTAGTGTATGTATGTGTAAAATTTGTTTATTTTTGTTCTTTTGGGAATTTTCATGAGGGTTTATTTGCAAGGCTCAGGCTGTGCATATGAAACCATAAACAGGTGCTGGGAATCTCATAGGGGAGTCTCAAAACTGCCTATGAAGCAAAACCGATATTTTTAGTTCATTGTCGAACTTAATTTTCCATCCAAAACTTGAGAAGAAAAAGTGATGTGTTTAAACTAGCTAGAAGCTAAGTTGGTTCTGTAGTTCAGGAATGATTTTTGATAGAAAATTGATTAAACAAGATACATTACTTAGTATGTCAGCATCTCCCTATCTAGGCTGAGAAGCAGGTGCAAGAGTCTAAAGAGACTGCCTGAAAACTTGGTGGCTGTGTTTCTTTGAGAGGGAGGGAAAAAAAGCAAGACAGTGGGGCCATGGGAGTACCTGTCAAGTAGTTGCATAAAGCTTTAGTTGTATAAATCTATTTTGATTAAATTAGTATGTCAGAAACACCAGTTGAATACCCTTTAGGGAGGACAGGCAAGGTAATTGCCTTGCTGCAAAGACACCCCTGACTAAATGTGCCTAAAATTCTGTGAGCAATGACCAAATGAGGGAGTAATGCAATACTAAGTATCCCTTTGGCAGCTGGGGGTGGTGGTGGGTGTCTGATGCTTACAGATAATATTTTTCAGAACGAGAGCCTTTTATTCATTCTGGATATGTTTCTGTTGTTCTGATTTAATAAGTCTTGAAGTAACTAAAAATTACCTCAATATTAGTGATCTTTATTTATTTTTCTGGCCTGTGTCTCTGTATTGGTCTGGAGTAACTCTTCTGAAGTCATCATCTTGCCTGGGGCTAAGCTTCATTCTCTCTTCTTGTAAGAAAGATTGCCAATTGAGTTAGGCCACCTTTGAAAAGCTTTTATGGCTTTGATATGGGTTGAAAGCTGCTGGAGATGAGGTTTATCAAATCCATTACAGTTCAGCATTATTCCATTTGGTTAGCCACTCTTGGCATACAGATAGGATTTGAAAGAAAAATGTCTGCAGCAAAATTATCATCAATAATTCACATGTTTATGTTACAATTGTTTATACTGCATACTCTCTGCAAGGCAGAGAGGTGACAAAGCAGTTTATAGAAACAGACCTCACAAAGTTACCTGGGTCAGCCGCAGATTGAGTTCTCAGTCTGTACAAAAACAAAGCACTTTATTTTTTAGCATTGTGTCATTGGTTGAAAAAGGTGTATTGAGTGATGCATACTCTTAAGTATACCAATATGATTTTCACAGAATTGTTCTCAATTTTGTAAATTTTAGGGAAAATGCTTTATCAAAGAGTGTTAACTGTTTTATTGTACTCCCTAACTTTGTCCTTTGTTTTGAGCAGGTATGCCTTATTCCCCAAGAATACTCGAGTAAGCATTTAGTTATATGAATCATCTTAAAACATTAGTATCTCCCCAAGTCCCTGATGAGGTTTACACGTTTGTTAGGAAAAGAATTGCTCCCATCCTCATGCTCATTAGACCTTTCACACTATGTTAAACTCTCAGCCAATTTAGTGAAAATTCTGACTTTTCAAGTGTTTTTCTTTTTTAAAAGTTTGTTATTTTTACCTTTTGATCTTAACTTTGTTGCATCATTCAATATATTAATCTCGTAGTGTGTTCTTTACAACTTTAACAGAGGTCCCAAGTCTTCCATTTTTATAATATTTTTAGTAACATTTTTATAACAAACTTCAAGAAGAATTGACTAGTTTAAATTTTAGGCTGGAAGGGAAAAATGTTTTTGATTTTCTTCTGTTTACATTCAAATCAAGCATGTTTGGCTTGAGTCAAGACGTGATCCAGGTATTCTTTGCAGAATGAAAGCCTTAGTTTGAATGGGTTTAGTATCCCTTTATGCTTTTATACTGACAAATTTATATTCAAACCACAAGAATTATGTCAAAAGAACTCATTTTAAAGGCATTTGAGATGTGCTTTTAGAAGTTGGAGTGATTAAAGAAATTGCTATTTTTCCGCTGTGTAACATCTCAGCTGCAGAACTTGTAACTTTACGTAAATGTAAAAATTGTTGAGCTTAAATGGCTTTTAGTGCTTAGAAAGGGGAGAATGACAAAGTCATTACTTTCTTTCTACTTCAGGAGAAGCAACTTTCAGATAGTGAACACATAGATACTTTGAAGGGGGTGGCATCTTGTAGATCCTTAGATCTTTTACTCATAGATGTTGGCTCTTTGAATTGCTGCTGTGGAAGCAGTAATGAGCTGCTGCTCTAATACTCACAGTTTTTGGAGTCCAAACATTTCACAGTCTTATGACAATTTATTTTCCTTACAGGAGTGTATTGTAACCATCCAGTCCTTCTTCAGCTGCTTTCCCTTGGGTGGGCCTGGTAAGTTTTTGTATTCTATTATAGATAGCTTTGTCATTGCAATAAGGGTTAATTTATTTTTGGTCATTTTTTCCACTTGAATGTGGAGTAAGAATCAGGTTCAGCTATTGTTTGACTTTTATAACAGTTTGTCAGCTCTGTTTAAAATTGAAATGTACAGTACCAATATATTACAAACAAGAGCCAATGTGTGCTAGGTGGCCCAGAAGGCCAATGGCATCCTGGTCTGTATCAAAACCAGTGCAGCCAGGGGGACCAGGGCCCTTCCCTGTGCTCAGCACTGGAGAGGTTCTGCCTCGAGTGCTGTGTCCAGTTCTGGGGCCCTGACTACAAGAAAGGGATTCAGGGGCTGGAGTGAGCCCAGAGAAGGTCAGTGGAGCTGGGGAAGGGTCTGGAGCACAGGTTCTGTGAGGAGCAGCTGGGGGAGCTCATCCAGGAGAAAAGGAGGAACTTATCAGTCAAGGGGAACTTATCAGTCTCTACAGCTGCCTGAAAGGAGAGTATAGCCAGGTAGGGGTCAGTTTCCTAAGTAACAGGTTCATAGTTATTTGGGGGAAAAAAAATAACTTCCTTGTTGAAATAGGGCTTAGCTGTAGGCAGTTTTCCTGGGTGTTTGGGGATTTTTCTGTTGATGTGACTGCAAAACTTTGACTTTGCCTGCTGCATGATCACATATGTACATCTTTTCCATTTCATGTAGCTGTAGCAATGCAGAGCTTAATGGAGGCATAATGAGGCAGCAGTTGTAATGAAAGCTGAAATGTTTGCTCTTTATTTACATTAAGCCATTAAATAAATATATTCAATGTTTTCTTCATCCAGAATGAAGACAAATGTAAAGATGGCATGTCCAAGGAATTTTAAAAGGTGTAGACCTCCTGACTGAGCAGTGCTGTGTTTTTTATTCTCTTTAATTAGTAAAGTAAGTATGAATCAAACCTATGCTTCTGGGAGTTAAATGTGTCATTTATATATATATATATATATATATATATAACAATATTGAACAATAATACATTGTGCCACCTTAATTTTAATTCTGCCAATATGCTTAGTTCTCTTGATGGGAGAAGATGAGGGATTATGTATAAGAATATGTAATACACAAGGGCTTTTTGGGAATTTGTGTCTTTTTAATTGGGTAGAATTATTTAATCTGGTAGAAGATTCTAAATTACAAGAGCCATCATGTTCTTGTACCACTCTGATTTTGGAATTCTTCATAAATAAAAAATCACTTAGATAAAGTTTATAATGGTAGTGAAGGACTACTAATAGTACATCAGCCACTTCTTTGACTTATACCTGTTTGTGGCTTCTACTGCAGCAGTAACCAAATGTTTGGTTTTAATATACCTTCTCTCAGGCTAGTTTCACTCTAAGTTTTTGCACTCCCATGTACCTTTCCTTAAAATAAATCCATGAGATGATGGATGGGGTTGGGTCCCAGAAGTTCTTGGATCCTTTTGCTATGCTCTGGAGTCCAGGTCACATGTTACACATATTTAGAACTGTGATAACAATAATAGACCTCAAGTATTTAAAGGTGAGGTTTTTTTTAAACAATTCTCTAAGAATGTCTTTTCTTCTCTTTTTTCTTCTACCAGCTGCTGTTCTCTCACAGGTGAAAGTCATGATCACGCTAACAGAACTCAAATGCTTAGCAGATGCCCAGTCATCCTACCACATACTAAAACCATGGTGGGATGTCTTCTGGTATTACCTCACCATGATAATGCTGCTAGTTGCTGTGCTTGCTGGGGCTCTCCAGCTTACTCAAACCAGAGTATTGTGTTGTCTTCCTTGCAAGCTAGAATTTGACAATCATTGTGCTGTGCCTTGGGATTTAGTTAAAGCCAACCTTAACATGTCAGCTAGCTCGACAGCACCGATAATCATCCCGCTTAAAATCCAGAATTATCTCCATCGGCAGCAGTATTCCTACATCGATGCAGTGTGTTATGAGCGACAGCTTCACTGGTTTGCCAAATTTTTTCCATACCTAGTGCTTTTGCATACCTTCATTTTTGCAGCTTGCAGTAATTTCTGGCTTTACTATCCCAGTACAAGTTCCAGGCTTGAGCACTTTGTAGCCGTTCTTCAGAAGTGTTTCGACTCTCCCTGGACAACGCGTGCCCTCTCAGAAACAGTTGCTGAGCAGTCTGCCAGGAAGTTGCCAACAGCCAAATCAAAACCAGCAATTTCATCACCTCAGTGTTCAGGAGACATAGGGGCCAGCAGACAGTCCCTGCCATATTCACAACATGGCTTGGAAACAACTGGAAGAGAAAATTCCAGTGTTCTTGACAAAAAAGAAGGGGAACAAGCTAAAGCTATATTTGAAAAAGTGAAGAAATTCAGAGTACACGCCGAAGAAAAGGATGTGGTATACACAGTGTATATGAAACAGATTATAGTGAAAGTCTTTGTAGTTGTCATAATAGTAACTTATGTCCCCTACTATTTATCATTTATTACACTTGAAATTGATTGTGTAGTTAATGTTCAAGCCTTTACAGGCTACAAAAGGTACCAGTGTGTTTATTCACTAGCAGAAATTTTTAAAGTTTTGGCTTCATTTTATGTTGTTTTGGTGATCTTCTATGGATTAACTTGTACTTACAGTTTGTGGTGGATGTTAAGAAGTTCACTTAAGCAATACTCTTTTGAGAAGTTGAGAGAGAAAAGTAATTACACTGATATACCTGATGTAAAGAATGACTTTGCATTTATTCTTCACTTGGCAGATCAGTATGATCCTCTTTATTCCCAACGATTCTCAATATTCCTGTCTGATTTGAGTGAAAATGAGCTCAAACAGATAAATCTTAACAATGAATGGTCAGTGGAAAAACTGAAAAATAAACTAGTAAGAAACTCCCAAGACAAGACTGAACTTCATCTTTTCATGTTAAATGGTCTTCCAGACAGTGTCTTTGAACTGACAGAAATAGAAGTTCTAAGCCTGGAACTTATTCCTGAAGCCAAACTTCCTTCAGCTGTGACCCAGCTTGTCAATCTCAAAGAACTCAATGTTTATCATTCATCACTAACAATGGATTATCCAGCAGTCAACTTCTTAGAAGAAAATCTGAAAACCTTGCGTTTGAAGTCTAGTGAGATGGGAAGAATTCCATTTTGGGTCTTTCATCTAAAAAACCTACAAGAATTGTGTTTAACAGGATATTTCATGCTAGATCATCACAACTCTATATACAATGATGGCTTTCAGGGGCTAAAAAATCTGAGATCAATTCACTTAAAAAACAACCTTTCTCGTTTACCTCAAGTGATCACAGATCTTCTGCCTTCTTTACAACATTTGTCTATCAACAATGAGGGAAATAAACTGATAGTGCTAAATAACCTGAAGAAGCTGGTAAACCTGAGAACCCTGGAACTAATCTGCTGTGATTTAGAGCGCATTCCCCATTCCATTTTTACCCTAAACAATTTGCATGAAATTGACTTAAAAGAAAATAATCTCAGAACAGTGGAAGAAATAATTAGTTTCCAACATCTTAAGAATCTTTCTTGCTTAAAATTGTGGCACAACAGTATTTCGTATGTCCCAGTGCAGATTGGTGCATTATCAAACCTGGAACAGTTGTATCTAAATTATAATAATATTAAGAATGTTCCATTGCAGCTATTTCTTTGCAGAAAGTTACACTATTTGGATCTTAGCTATAATAAGCTAACCTCCATCCCTGAAGAAATCGGTTATCTGACCAACCTGCAATACTTGGCTTTGACAAAAAACCATGTAAGTAGAACTTTGAATTACTACTCAAAACCAAAAAACAGACTTAAGCTGCTATTTCTTCTGGAACAACCTCTAGCTTTTGTGTTGTTCATGATTAAAGTAAATCCAGAAAAAAGGGGTGGTGCTTGTTTAATTACTAAAGCTTTGGTATCAGCAAAGCTCACATAATACTAAATAAGTACTGTCCTGGTTTGTAGCTGCTTAAGGGCTTTGACCCAGAGATGGTATAGGTTAGCATGGCTGCAGAAACAGATCTTCCCTTGCCCTGCAGTTGTCAATCCTATGAAGTATTTTAGTGGAAGTGAACAGTGTTTAATGTTTACCTTAAAACATCAAGCTGAAAGCTAAAGTGAATGAGCAGCTGGTTGATGAGCATCTCAGGTGTATGACTGGGAAGAGAGAAATAATTGTGGTTGGTAACCTCACAATCAGTGCTAAACTGCCTGGCTTGTTAGTGTGGAGCTCAGGCTTGTGAATTCTTCTGAGGTTTGTAATTGTTTGCATTGTTGCAGCTTGTTTTGGATGTTACGTGTCAGTAGAGTGGGCCAGGACAACTTCACTGCCCAGATAACTGCTTGTACAGGTTTCACAACACAAGAGCTGCTAATACCTCTCCACAGTCTGTGCTTGTTCTTCATTAAGTGATTCTTTGGAATAGAAGGCTCTTCCTCTGCCCTGCCACCTGCACGTGCCTGTGTGCAGTTCTGCATGCATACATGGATGTGCTCCCCCTTGCAGGCTTGCTTGTGCCAGGAGCTAAGCAGCTTTGTAAGAAAACAGGGATAATAAAACCATTGTAGTGCTCTCAAGCACTTGATCACATAATGATAGAGGAATTACAGTCTTCCTTTTCCTTTCACAAACTAAGAGGGTATTTCACCCTAAAATAAAAAGGGGAAAAGTCAAAACACGCAGCTGCACATAGGCTAACACCTTCTAATGTATTTTATTTCTGTTCTTTTCTTTTTCTAGATTGAAATGCTGCCTGATGGATTATTTCAGTGCAAAAAGCTGCAGTTTCTTCTTCTGGGAAATAACAGTCTGATGAATTTGTCCCCTTTTGTGGGTCAGCTACTGAATCTTGTTCACTTAGAGCTCATTGGGAACTATCTTGAATCACTTCCTGCTGAACTGGAAGAATGTCAGCTCTTAAAGCGAAATAATCTAATTGTAGAAGAAAGGTTGTTAAAAACACTTCCACCTCGTGTCAGAGAGCGTTTGCAGGCATGCCCAGATAAGTCCTAAGTTTAAAATGAAACTCTGCATTGTTGCACTCTACAGGTCTTGCTTAATATCTCTCTAAAGATCTGTATGGATAGAGAGGAGTGAAGGAGAGAGACCAATTTACAAATCAGTCTTAAATGCATTGAACTAAGTTGATTGTATTGTTGATTGGAAAAGAAAAATTTATTCAGATTCAAACAAAAGATGCAGCCTTTTACAAGTAAACATGTTTGAATTTTGGAACGTGAATTGTTGGTTAGTTTCTACTGATTGAAATAATTCAGCTAAATGTTGATGGTAGTATTGAAAAAGAAGAGATGATTGGCTATAGTGAGAGTGTATATACTTTTTTCCTATGAGAATTTTTTCTGTTGATAGCAATGATTTAAAATAGTTTTATTCCTGCCATATGAGGTCTAAGAACTGTCTTGAATTAGTTTCTAAATATGAACTCTTCTCTAACTTAGGATGTATTAAATTAAGAGTTTAAACTATTTCAGCAGTTTAATTGCATGGGGTATACGGAAAGTAATTTTTCAACATAACTTAATTTTTAAAAGCTTTTGACGAGTACTAAGCATTAATTCTATAAGTGGGAGATGCCATTTGAATCTTGCTATTAAATACCTAGAACTGGTTTCAGCATTTTGTCTTAAAAATAGTAAATACAAAATTAAATGTTGCCTAGAAATTGGGAGGAATCAGAAGAATCTGAAGTAACTGTTGTGCGCATGTCCTAGAGAACCAATCTTACATTACTGATCTGCAGAAACCATGATGGCAAACAGAATAGTTGCAAAGTTGTCTTCTGTATGTTGTGAGCATCCCAGGTGTTAGTGTAGTGTATGTTGCTGATTAATATTTTTATAACTTCTCATTACTGACTGCCTCAGTGCAGCTTCTCCACACCCAGTTATTGGGGAGAGGATGAAGTAGGTTTGAGGTTTGTATTAGATAGGGACAGAAAGAGACAAATAAAACAAACTAAATATTCACACAGCTTACAAGCATTTGGGAGGAAAAGACAGGAAGCATTATAAGCTTTGCCTTTTCTAGGGATGTAATAATTTCATAAATCAGAGTGGTGGGAAAAACTCTTATGCCATCCTTAATACTTGCAAAACTGGATGGAAATAAAATGTTTCCTGACTTCATTCTTCTGCTGTGCGCTGTTTTATTATATTTGAAGTCTTAATTCACATTATGTTTATCATGTTCACCAGAAACATAATTTATGGCCCTGGGGAAAGAAGAGGTTAGCATTCTTTCCAAAAACACATTTTAAAACTTTAACATAATACAGTTTTCAAAAACTAATCTCAATTATGGGTTAAGCCGTTGAAGTAAACTGCCCGTAATGACTTTGTGTTCAAGAAGTGTGCTAACAAACTGCATTCCAATTTGTAATAACAAATCATCACAGATTAAACTAGTTTTAGTACTTTTAGTCATCTCTTGCTCCCATTCCACTGCCAGTTTTTTGGAGTGTAATGTTATCTTGAATGAAAATGCCCAAACAACTCTTATCAACATGAAAGTAGATGTCTTTGCAGGAGCAGTGCAAGAGGTGTATGTTTATCCACTGTGCTGATGGCATTCCAAAGACCTTTGTAGTTGGAGCACTTTTCTTCTCAGGGAACCAAAGTGTGGTAAAACAAATTGCTTTCTATGTAGTTCTAGAAATGTGTAGTTTAAACTAGTTAGTTGTGTTTATGTGCAGACCAGTGCTGCTTGAACAGTGTTTCATAATGTCCATATGTAACTCCTCCAAACTCTGTTAACTCATTTTGAGTTGTATAACAGTCCCATAGGAATTGACATGGTTCATCAACAGAGCTAGTTGTGGTACATGTGATTAAACCATAATGCATTGACTTACACCCCTGTGGCAAGACTTGTGTTAATAATTGCAATAGGCCTGTCTGGACTTCATGACTTAACATTAAAGAACACACTATGCCAAAATTTGACACCTAAGACTTGCTGTCTAATAATTTTTATCAGATTAAATGTGAATTCTCTTTAAAGCTTTTTTTCTAAATTAGAAAGCTGTGTTGAAAAAGTTAAATCAGCAAGTAATTGACTTACTAATATCTTCAAATTTTTAGGAGTGCATCAGTCCTTTTCCATAATCAACCAAACTGATGAAGGTGAAAAATTATCTTAAATGTGCATTCTACACTAATTTTGTCAGGAGTGAATTAACAGAAGTAACTTGGAGAAAGGTACTTAATTTCCAAAATGGTAGAGGATTTGAGACCCACATGTATAATTAATAATAATAATATTGTTTTATAGGCTAAATGGGTTACATTTTTTGCAGACTTTAATTTGTTCACTCTGCACCCCCTCAGGAGGGTTGGATTATTTTAGCTGCACGTTTGGGTGTTTAAAAAACACCCAGACAAAAGCCAGAACATGTAAAGGCTATGATATCTAGCCTTGTTTTCAAACCACAGTGCCGTTACTATCCCTTTTGTACCATGAAACCTAATCCAAGTGCTTAGAATTGAGGATGGAAACAAATGTAACTCTGAATTCCTTGAATTCACTTCAGCCATTACCTTAATATTCACTATTTCTTCAAAACAATGGAATTTTCAGGGAATCAATTTATGAATCCACTGTCAAACTTTGTACAATAATATTGTTGGCACGTAGTCTTTGTATAAATAATAATTTCCAATCAAAAAAGACTTTTCAACTTGTTTGTGTTATATTGTGTTTAAGAACTTTGTATTGTGACCTTCCGTATCATGAACGTTTTCTTTAAAGATTAAATTTTTGTTTGCATTACAATTCTATGAACTGTTCTTTCTTTTTCATCAGAGATGTTGCATTTAATGCAAAGCTCAGAAGTTTGCTTCCAGCTCTTCTGTATCTATGTGGCAGCAGGCCTATCTTCTACAGGATAGTGTGAAGGTAATGAACTGCAGTGGGAAATTAAAACTATGGTCCATGTCAAAACAGTTTTCATATTCTGGATTAGGAGAGAAGTTCTTATGTTGATTTAGAACAAAGCTTCCTTCTTAATTGTTGCTACACAACCTTTTCCAAGTCTTCCACTTTAATTTCTGTGAGCTGGGTAAGTATGAAATTCAGACTGGAATTGTACTGGGAGAAGCAGGTGGGCAATGATTCTTCTCCCCAGCTTGGCACATACAGATGTCATGTGGCTAAACTGTCAGAAATCATGCTGCTCATGGTAAATCATGAATGTATTTAAAGTATTGCACGTGATGTTAGCTCAAACATCTCATTTCCCTTGAAATGCAAGATGATACCTGATGGCTTTTTCTGCAGGCTTGGGTTTGATACCATGTTTTTAAAATACAGGAAAAAGCTCAGACTTGCAAGTAGTGTTACATATTCAAGTAAAACTAAAGTATTTTTATTTTTCAAAATGAGAACCCTCCTAGTAATTTTTATGGAACTGTGGCCCTTCTTTCTTGGGCATGAAATGAAATAACTAATAAAAAATGATGCAACTTACCTGTTTCAAGGAAGTAGTATTAGTAAAAAAAGCAGATTGTGCTTTTAAAAACTGGTTTTTTCCATACTCCTACAAATTTGTGTATTGTGGTCATTTATGCTAACAGGATACAGCAATGTTTCAGGAATTCCTGTGTCTGAAGAAGTCTCCATCCTGGCATTACATGAAGAGTTTCTCCCAGTGCTCCATTGCTAGGACATGTAGGTGATGCAGGGGGCAGTAGCAACCCACTCTGGGGCTGGACTGGCATCTGAAGGGTTCAGGCATTATCTCAGTCCAGTGTGTTTATCAAAGGACCATTTAAAGGACCAAAGGACATCTTTGTCTTTTCCTTCTTTATGTTGCTCCATTTATGTGAATATCCATTCCCTCTTAGTTCAACTTCTAATAACCTATAATCTGTTGTTGTTATTTTGTACAAATGTGCACTCTGCTTCATATGAGCCAGCTAAATGACTTTCAAGTCATATGGATGTGCAAGTTATATGTATTTAACAGTTGGAGAACACGTGGAGAAGAGAGGATGGAAATGAGTCTACCTTCAGAGAGAGGGGGAGAGGAATAATTCCTCCAAGTAACAGGAGAGATTGGAGAGATGGTTATTACTGCTTAGCCCAGCAGGCTCTTGGGAAGTGTTTCCTGGGAAATAGAACTTGCTGGTAGGCAGTTCTGGCAGCATGGTGCTTAACACAGGGAGGTATCAGTCTGTAGAGCTAGTGGGCCTGCTGTTAAACAGGTACATTTATTACTTGCTATTGTTTTCTTCCTCTTATCAAAATGCTATTTCTAATATTTACTGCTACTGTTGATAACTGTTATTTATAACACCCTGAATAAAAGTTCTTTCTTGTCTTTTCCCCTACCTCATACTTGCATATCTGTCTATTGCAGAACCAATACTCTTGTCAAAAGATGTTGTAAAGCAAGTATTTGAAAAGTGTGGAGAGGAAAAAAGCCAGTCAGTGCAATCTCCCTGGCAATGCAACCTGAAAACCTCTCAAGTCAGGGTTCAGGCTTCTAGCGTATGGATGGCAAGGGGAAGAAGGAGTGTAGCTCATTATCTTCACTACAAACATAGCTAATCTGCAAGTAAATAGTGAATTGATTGATCATTTGAATTTTGCCTTGCTCAGTAGCAAAAATGCATAAAATTGTGATGAGACAGTTGGGTAGGATTTTTTAGTGAAGCTGTTCATTATAGATAAAGGTGTTCATCACTCTGACCTCTGTGCTTTGGCCCTCTGGTCTAACCGTTGTTTTTGCTTTTGCTGGACCTTATGCTGAGCTGACTCTATGCAAAAGCCTGGCAAAACACTTTAGTGTACTTGTTTTCTGCTGGTTTAACAAGCTAAATTAGTCTGGTACAGTCTGGCTAGTACCAAAAGCAGCAGAGCAGGACAAAGATCAGTACCTCCCCTTAAGATAACTGCTTAGGATGCACCTTTGTATTTGCTTGCAGAGTAATTATCCTTGGCTGCCTCTTTGGTTTTGTTTGATTTTTTTTTTTAATTATAGTACAACATTACAACTGAAAGGGTATGACTTCTCATGGATTATATTACATACATATAGCTACATATATCCACATACATAGATATTGAATGACAATTAAACAGGCCTAGGACACACAAATATACTAAATATGTTTATCTGAAGTAAAATATCAAGAAGAAGAAAGTATAAGGATAGATTTTAAAAAACTCTTCAAGAGTTTCTAAATACCATGTCTTGAACTGTTATCAGATAACAGATATGCTCAGTTGCTGTGGCTGCATTGGCTGCCTGAAAATTTAGGAACAGAAGGGAAAATAATCACACTTCCATGCTGTGCAACCCACGATTACTGCTGAATATGTGCACTCATTAATCCCTAACACTCTGTTTTCCTCAGGGTGCTTGTGTTTTATCTTGATTAGTGCTCTATTATGGAGCAGTGATAGCAGTTTCTGTGCTCTGTAGAAAATTTTCAGCTACTTAGGGATGATTCTGGTTCTCCAGTAGCAGTAGCTGAATTGTTTTTCAGTGTGTGTTAAGGCAACCCAAAGTTGGCATTGCTTTTTATGAGGTGGACAAAGTGGCTGTGTCAAAGCAACAGAGTGTAGTATAGTGGGGGTAGAAAACTGAAGAGGGGAGAAAAGCTAGAGCAGGGGCTAGTCCAGGTGTTGTAGAGCAAGTCCTTTTCACTGCTGAATCTGGCTAATGAGGGCTACTGCTAGTTTTTCCTTCAAAGCAGTCTGTCTCATTAAACTGCTGAAGTAACTTGAGGGCTGTGCAGGGGATTGATTCTGTAAGGTGCTGAGTTTTTCAGTAACTGCTTAGTGAGTGTACTTGACTCCCACCCAAAGCTAGCAGAAGTTCAAACTATTCATACCATTCCAAATAACTCTTTCAAGTTATTCAACTCGCTCTTCAAGATGTCTTGGTAAAAGGATCTTGTAAAACAAAGATTTGTTTTCTTTCTGTTCTGTGGTTATCAATTATAACATATGCATGAAAAGGAAATAGGTACCTTTTCTGGTATGAAATGAGCAACAATGTCAAAGGCAAGTACATATAAATCTTATTTGATTTTAATCTGGTTTTATGCCAAGTGGGTGTGGTTTTGCTGGCTTGAGAAATAAATCCACTAAACAGTCTGAACTGATAATGTGTTGTTTCCTGCATTGCTTCAGAGAAAAACTGATAAACTTAGGTACAAAATTTTCAGATTACTGAGTCTTGCTTTCAGCTATAGCTGCCTGTTTTTCTGTATTTAATAATGCGAGCATGTTATAAAGACAGGATGATTTTCATTGCCATAGATTTACACAGATCCACTATGATATAAACAGAGCTTCATATTCCATAGCAGAGGAGACTGAAATTCTACATAACGTTTCAGGTTGCAGTAAGCTACCGTACATAGTTACATTATTTATTATGTTAAAATGGAGGCATTTAATAAGTTAAGCTCACAAATAAAGATTAATAGTCGATAGAGTAGTGCTTCTGATACCTTGATGAAAAGTGGTGCACATTTTACGCTGCCCTGCACTTAATTCTTAATATATTAAAGAGGTTTGTTCTGGAAATGCACAACTGTCAGAGAGAAGCTGAAGCAGTGAGCAGATGGGGAAGTGGAATATGCACATGAGCTGAATGCTCTTGAGTCAGCAGTGAAGTAGCAAATAGTGCATGACAACTTTTCTTTTAAGACTTCAGGGGTAATCAGTTCAGATCTCAGTCATTTGCTTCCTTGGAGTATTGCTCCAGGACACTGAGAGTCAAAACAGAAGTGGAACAGAGTACAAGTTGAGGTTTGGGAATTATTTCTTTCCCCTGAAAAAAGCTGCTGTTTTGTTCTGTTTTGGGTTGGTTTGGGGTTTTTAACAGAAAATAACAAAGCTGTGCTGCAGAAGTCTGCTATGGTTAATAAGGCTTTGAGATCCATTAAGTTGCAAAATCCCTCTTGCATTTTTCAAAGGTTTCTGTCTTTAACTGTGTGCCATTTGATTTCAACTGCCTTTTCTCATTAACAGCCCACCCCTACTTGAGTTTTAATCATAATAATAATTCCATAGGACAAAGGAGTCCCCTAAAGCTTCTAGATGACAGCGAAAATTATCTCTTGTGTGTCTAGGTAAACATTCCTTTGGCTTCTGTAATGAGGCCAGGGAGATACTAAATCATTGTGGTTGCTGTCTCTCCCTTAGGGTCCAGCTGATGACAAAATCACAACCTGGTGTGTAAGAGAATTCAGGCGTGTGCTGGCATGAGAGAAGGAGCTGGGAAGGGCACAGTAGGGCTGATTATTTCAGTGGCTGTGCCACTTGTGATCATCCAGAATAGAAATACATAGTGACCTACATAGTGGCCATACATAGTGACCTACATAGTGGCTGTATCTATCTATAAAGTATGGAGTAAGAAACACATAGATTGGGAGGCAAACTCAGTCATTCTAGAGGCTGTCCCTGCTATATGTTGAAAGAATTGAGCTGGCAAAGGGTACTGGAAAAATACTATTTGGAAGGGAAAGCTTTGGTTGTAGGTCTGAGTCTCCCCTTACCAGCATTTCTTTTCTCATCCTTAGCAGTGCTTAGCTAACAGCTTTGCTTTTTGCCGTCTTCATAGATTTAAGTCAATGGCTCCTTGGCAGTTATTTAAGTCCAGAGGTCAGTGGGGAGGGAGTAGCGTTTACCTGAATTTTTTCTCAGCCAAAGTAATATGCTAGAAAATCAGAGAGCTTTTTAGTGTAAGCTGAATAAACTGATACTGTATCAGATTGCCGGTGAAGCATGGAAAATTCATCCTGTGCAAAAGGAGACTTGACATATTTGTCAAATCAGGTCTCTGCCTTTCCCTCCCAAAATAAGAATGTATCCTGAGAACATCTCCAGCTGAGAGACTATGTGCTGAGGAACGCTAACAAAACGCTGCAGTCATGTATGAACAGTTACACAAATGTAGAAGGTATGTGTGTATGGTAATTAAAGACTTAAAAATTAAGCTACTAGTTAAGTGGTCAGAAATTATCAGGTATTGCCCAGGAAGCTAAAGTGAGCATTTGCAAAGCTCTGCAGTGTTTTATTTTTCTGTTTTTGTTTTTTTTTTTTAATCTCCTATTGAGATGCCAATTTATTTCAGCTTTGAAGTGCTCCAAGAATTTGCATAAGGCGTTTCTACTGCATTCTCGTACTTTCCACCGCCTCAGGCAATTGTACCGTGGGTCTCCCCCTGACGGCGCTATTGCCTGCTGGCAGCCCTGGCAGGCTTCGGGTGCCGGCATCTGCTTGCAAAGGCCGTTTGAAAAAAGCATTTAAATGAAATAAATACAAATTATAAGGTAAGCTCCTTGAGGTTTGACTGTAAACACACCCTTGAGTTCCAGTTTCTGCAGTATGGAGCAATACACTAGAAAGCAGAATGGAAAGCTTATGTGGGACAGCAATACCAGTTTGTCCTTGCTGTGCAAAGCAAATGCACTACCCAAATAGCAAAACACTAAGGAATTCCTTATTTTGATATATGGATTTGAATGAAGAATGTGCATTTTTAGTTTACTTTTTGTTGTCAGGGTGTCTGCCCAGTTCTGATGCTAACCTATCCAAGCTGAGAAATAAGCTGGGTTATTAAGATGGATGTTACTACTACAAAAGTTGTATTAAATGGAAAACATCTTGGGAAATGAGAAATCCTTTTCCATTGATAAGCAGCTTAATTCTGGAGGGAATATAAATTCTGTTAATCTTCTTCCCACTTCTAATCCATGTCAGAACAGTTACCTGGAGGCATGCTCTGCTCACCTAATTTCCCTTTTGCTGGTATCTCTTTCTGCATAGGGCACTAAAGTCACTACATCTTTTTGGCTGTGTCACTAGGTTGAAATCTACTCTCCTTCTCAGTCCTCAAATCGTTTGTGTTGTTTAACCTTTCTTAAATATCTTATTTTCTTCAGGTATCTTGAGTGGCACTGCTGGAAAGCGTTTTTTTCTTAATTTCTTTTGAATAAGTGGGAAAATAAAACACTTGTTATTTTGAATCTGTAAATGAGTTCTTAGTAACTTCCTAAGGCATCATGTATTGTATTCTGGTTTTATTCTATGAATGTCCAATATAGCATAAGCTACATGAAGTTCAAATGTAATTGAAAAAATTGTTTCATTATGTAGAATGAATGAGATTTAAAAATCAAATGCATAGCTTGCTGGTGACGAATTCTTAGTGTCTAATAATATTTTTCATTACAATCTGGCAAAATGTTGTGTCTATTCGGTTACGTCAGCAAACAAATAGACAACAGGTTAGTTGGGGTGTTCCTCTGCTGTTTTGCTTATTTGCAGTGAATCCCAATTGTCACTTTTTGCTTCATTTCTGTGATTTGAGAAATCTAAAGAATACATTGCTGCCAGCTAAGGTGCTTTCTTAACTGACTCCTCACCCTCTGATTTTCTCCTGGATTATACCATGATGTCTGTCTCCATGGACTGCTCTGCTCAGTCCTGTCACACCGTGTGCATTTTCTCTTTTGACTTTGCAGCCACTGTGCAGTTGTTCTCTAGTTAAATCTCTGTGTGCATATTTGAGGCTATAAGGCAGCCTTTTGGGGATCTTTGTTTCAGCTGGGTGTTCCTGTTCCATGGAAGGGATGTGTAACTGCTTCCATGAAGAGGGTGACTGTTTTCATGTATCAGCTTCAGTGAAATTGTTGCCTAGCTGCTCCCAGAAATGTTTCACTGTGATCATGCCACCAGGCATCCCCAGAATAGTCACCAGAGGCAACATCACCTTCTCCAGCTGGAGCACCAACTACCACATCATTATAGGATGGTTGCTTCTTTGTAGGAGAACATACTCCAAAATGCTTTGGATGTTTATGAAGGCATATTCCTGATCCTGCCACTCTCCAAGGTTAGGAGGACAGAAGATGGAAGACAGGAGTTAGTATCAGTGGGAGCTTTTTAAAGGTACCAGGAACCAAAAAGGAAAAAAAAAATCTGAAGGCCTTTGCCTTTCTGTGCCTGAGGCAGCTTTTGGTGAGTGCCTTGGGGAACAGTGGCACAGCCAAGAGGACAGAGCAATAGAACTGGTCTGGACCATAGCTGCATGTCAGAGCTGTAGTCTTCCAGCTAATGTGTGTAGCCAGGGACTCCTGTAAATACAACATGCACTTCATCAGAGTCAGGACTCCTGGGGATCCCTGGGATTTTCAAGACACACAGGTATTGTCCTTACATTCCTACCTGAACATGATTTTTACTGTTTCTAGCTTGGAGATGCATACAATCAGCCTGAAGTCTGACAAACTATTTCATAACTGGATGGAAGCTGAGAAGACTGGAACCCAGGAGGAAAAATCTAATACTGCATCATTTCATAAACAGCTGCAGGAATGAAGCCTGGTCTACACATCAGTGTCCCTGAAGATTTTCTCATACTTGAGTTATTTAAAAGTGACCTCCCTTTTACAGGTTTTCTGGTGTTTTAACTTAATCTTTGAGGCTTTTTCTTGGCTGGAACACTTTGGAAATACTATCTTCCTCCCCTAGGTAGCCACTTATCTCTCTTCATGCAACTTGAAGGAACTCCTGTACAACTGAGACTTCCTTTGGTATATTTGTTTGAAGTCAACCAGCACATTCAATATTTACTAGAGGAATGACAGATATTGCATCATTAATGTTTATGCTTTACCTAATTACCTCTGGGAATATGATGTAAATAGTCTTCCTTCTAAGAAATCTGCAGAAACGGTATTTTTTACTACAAATGCAGTAACCTCTGGCTCAGTTAATCCATTCCATATTTAATGAACTTTGAAAAAGGTGAAGAAAGCAATACTTTAAGTGAGAAGATGGATCAGAGTTTCAAGTGTCCATCTATACATATCAAATCTCCTTTCAGCTTTTAACTTTATCGGCAAAGTCTAACATAAACAGATGGGAGAAGACAAAAGGAACATGGACCTATCCAAAGGCACAAAACAAGATTGCCTGGGTGATCCTGGGTGTAATTATCAAAGCTTTAACTAATCAGGGTTTTTGTTGTTGCTGTTGCCTCTGCTGGAAAGTTGCTCATCATTTCCTGTCTTTCTGGTTTTTCATAATGACTTAATGTTCTTGTCAAATTCATGGAATTTGAGCCAGTAGCGTGGTTTTATTTGTTAGACTGGAAGGAAAAGGAACTTAAAGAGTAAGTGACAATTTTTTTTTTTACTTTTTACTTTTTTTTTTTTTTTTTTTTTTTTTTTTTAATCCTGTAGGAGTTCTCAGTTGTTAACAAACATGCCAGAAGAGGGAATGCAGACTGCTCTCTATTCTGGCTGGGCTGCCTGCATTGCTGTCTTCCTTTTCAGCTAATGCAGCTTGACTGTTTCTGGGCTATAAGCAAAGGCCTGTGGGCTGTGCCAGGCAGCTCTCCCAGCTCCTCAGGACTGGCTCAGTACCGCAGCACAGTGATGCCCTGTGTGGGGGCATTGCACTGTGATGCATGGACTAAAGGCCACACCACTGAGATGCTGTGAAGGTGATGGCAAAATACAGGTGCAGAGCAAAAAAAAATTCTCTTTCTGTTCTCTGTTCCAAGCTGGTGTACCACTTTTGGTAGCTGGCACTGCTGCATGTTTCCTCAGTGTCAGCCTGGAGGAGTTGTATCTCTCTGGCATACAGTGCTGTTGTCAGGGCTGAGCTGAAGTTCCATGAATAGCATGAGCTGGCACAAGCTGATGCTCTGCTGAGGGAGGTGGCTCTGCTGGCCTCCCCTCCCTGCTCCCCTCCCTGCAGATATTCCTGCAGCTGTGCAGAAAGGCTCGGGGAGGCTGAAGCAGCTCTGGGCGGGGGCCCAGGCGCTCGCACGCTCCCCATTCATCCTGCACGTCCTGGTGCATCCATGGCACAGCTCTGGGCTGGGCTGCACCCCTCCCTGTCACACTGGGGCACAGAGGCCACTGACTGTCCTGCTGACACTTTGGGTGGAGCTCTGTTGATGGCAATGAGGGAGTTTAGCTGCATGGATACAGACTGTTCTTTGCAATATATGAATATGAAAATTAACTCCAGTATCATATCCTTGTTTTTTTAAATTTTGATAAGCTGCCTGTGGCTAGTTGCTCATCCTTGGATGCACAGAAGTGTTTTTTTTTTAATTCCTGCATCTCCTCTTTGCTGCACCAAAAAGTAAATAAGTAACAGAAATATGAGAGCATTTGAAAACCTGTTTCATGAAGTGCTATTCCTTGTTTTGTGTTCCATCCAAACATCTTTGTACATTCAAGTTTCACTTGAAACAGGAGGAACACAAACACTGAACAGTAACCCCAATGTCACCTGAGTTTGACACCTGATGTCTAAGGAGAAGCTGCAGACTTTACTCACTAATAACCAGTGTCAGGACCTGAGATCTTCTTGATAAAGCTGAGAAACAAGCACTTCCAGGGTTGAAACCATACCAGATTTTCTACTTGTAAGAATCCACTTATTTTTAAATCAGGCTTCCTCCAGTATGTTGGAGCAGATTCTCTCTGAAGAAAAAGAGCAAAAAGCTCTCCTGGAAGGATTGCTTTTGTTATATACAGAGGCCCAATTTTTGCACATGCTATGTGATATTTTACTCCGAAAGTTCTCTGCATAACCTCTGTTTCAGAGTAAGTCCTAGTCAGCAGAACTGATTTCTTAATGAAAATGAATGGTCAGATTTCCTCTTGCTTGTATGCCCCAAATCAATTGTGCCCCTTTCTCCTCAGAACTGCAGGCTTCATCTCTTTGTATATAATCATTGCCTTTTACCTAATCATTCTTTTATTATTGCTGGATGGAAGCATGGACATAAAGCTCCTAAACTCTCTATTCAGACTCCATTCAAACTAAAAATGGATCTGGTTTACAAGATAAAATCACAGAGAAGTTATATTTTATGCTGAGATAATTTTGTACTGCTTTGTTTCAGAGTCTGCTCTTGACATCTAGGCTTCCTGTTACCCTAGCAAAGGTCTTACAGCATGTCTTTGTTCTTCATTCTTCTTTTCACAAACTAAAATAGCCTGGTGGTGTAGACACTGTCAGCATTACCTTTGTTCCTTCTTTATACTTGTATTTTACACAATAATCTCCAGGAAACAATCCTATTCCTGGAAATTCATCGCATTCCATGCAGTTGTGTGGCCTCTCTGATGGTGTTTTTCAGCTGCTTTAAGTGATTCAGTGGGACTTCAATTTGTGTTTGAGATTCCTGGAAGGTTTGTCATATACAATGCTCTAAAACCACAGTACAGCAGATGAAGGCAGGCAAAGAAAAATGCACAATTCTGTCTCTTAAATTATTATTGACCAGTCTATAGGGGAAGTTGTTTGAAACATTGAGTTTTAAATGTCTTAAGTGTAGGTACATAATCAGCCTCTTGCTGAAAAAAGAGTCAACATACCACATCCATTTCAACCAACAACTAGACCAAAACAGCTTGCATGGATATTTCATCCCCTTGTATTTGTGCTATAGTAAACAACCTTATCTCTTATCTCAGCTGCATGAGGGCTTGTTTGATATATGTATATGAAAATATCTGCAGCCTTAATTCTGAATAGCGTGGTAGTTGTTTATATTGATAGAAAGTTTTGGCAATGCAGCCTGGACTGCTTGTACAAGTCTGCAAATCACATCCACCAGAAACATTTCCAGTTGTGACAAGGGAAGACTGGAGCCCTCAGACTATCATTTTTACTTGTGTGAAGGGCTTACAGCCAGAACATGGAGGATACAAAAGCACTTAAAGAGAAGAAAAGAAATAATGATACAGAGATAATGATTAAAGAAATGATAGAGACTTTTAAATGTGAAGTCACTGACTTGGCTGAATTTGGTGTAGTCCCAGGAGAGACCAAATCACTGACAATCGAGAAAGGGTGAGAATAAAAATGAAAATATCAGGTGCATGCTCTGTGTATGAGGCCTGAATAAGCATGACATTGGACTGACAATTAGTGGAGGCCACAGATTGCTATTATTTATGTCCCCTCATCACAAAAGCTTATTCCAGACAGTGTTCCCAAACATTGCAATGAAATACATGGTCTTTTTGGCTGTTCCCCCACTGCAGTAGAGGGAAGTAGCCAGAGCTGAAATTGTAAACTATCCCAAAGCTTTTTTTGGTGGGATGTTTTTCCAATAGTTGGATTCAATTTGATTCCTAGTGAACTGCAGGGAGCAAATACATGACTGAAAAACAACAGTGGAAGAAAGCCTTTTAACCATGAGCACTGAAATCGAGTCAAGTCTAAATAGAGCAGACAGAATTGCAGCGGGTCAGAAGCATTGCACGGTGAGTCACTGACGGAAATGCAGGAAGCTCAGTGCAGGATCCTCACAGCAATGCAGGAAGCTCAGTGCAGGATCCTCACGGAAATGCAGGAAGCCAGTGCAGGATCCTCACAGCAATGCAGGAAGCCAGTGCAGGATCCTCACGGCAATGCAGGAAGCCAGTGCAGGATCCTCACGGAAATGCAGGAAGCCAGTGCAGGATCCTCATGGAAATGCAGGAAGCCAGTGCAGGATCCTCATGGAAATGCAGGAAGCCAGTGCAGGATCCTCACTGCCTTCCGCGGGCGGGAGCGGAGCTGATGTGGATCTGTGTCACGGACAAGCAGCAGCACACGAAGCCGTTGATCCCTGCGTGGGCCTTGTCCTGTGACGCAGGCACTGCTGGGAGCTGCTGCTGCCATCCATTGCCCTCCTGAGTGAGAGAACAACTCCAGGCCCAAAGGAGGCTGGTGTGCCTCATTCCCCACACCTGCCCTGATGGCACAGCATGGCCTGCAGATTGTGCCTTCACTGACACCAGGACGTGCTCTCACTGCTGACTGACTCAATGATGCTTAGCACTGTAAATCCAAAAATACTATTAGTTTGATCTAAACAGCCTCTACTGTCTTAGGAATCTCACAACTCTTACAGCTACTGAGCTTGTACAGAAGCCACCAACACATTTTGTTCCTTATCAGCTATGTCTCTATCAGATAACCCCCTGTGCAGGTAAGTTGTGGACTAGCTCATCCCCAATCCCCTGAGACTTCCTCTCCTGCTAATCAAGAGGAATTTCAGGGAATCATTTAGATGTGTGGTGTTTTTTCAATGTTGTTCTGTTCCAGCAATTAGCACAAAACATTGTTTAGTTTAGGCAGCCAAGACTGCTGCTATGTTTTAGTGCTTTCTAATTTTGAGAATCTATTCTAATCCTGACCCTTTCCCAGCTAACAAGCATACCATATGTCTGATTGCTCAGGTTCCCATGCAAAGTAGGAAATTAAAAATTCCAGATGATTAACAAACATTTCTTCTTGTTTATTTTGAGATTACTGTTTTAAAATACCATGAAAATATTTAGAGACTTCTTTCTCAAACATTTACTTTATAATTTAGATGTGTAAAAGATATTTTCGTTAAGAATGTGCTGTTTGTGCTTTTTAGAATATGATTTATTGGCACTGGTTTGCTACCAGTAAAAAATATACAGTTAACTGTTTAAAGACAGTGGACAAAAGGGTAGGTGATTCCATGGTAGAATTTCAGAGGAGGCATAGACATTCTAAGCTAGTTTAATGCCAGTGAAAGACTTGAATCCTCTTCAAAACATTCAAGCCCAAAGCCTGATGCAAGTTGGAGCACCATCAACAGCCTGTTATCTCTGCAGGATGTCAGCCAGGGGAGCAGGTCATGTAACCAGTGACTCCATCCAGTACAGCACGGAGCCAGGGTAGCTCAGGAGAGGTCGTTGCTCTGGCAAGTAGAGACTTCCCTAAAAGTAGAGCTTCTTTGTACTAATGTAGAGATTCTCTGCATGATTTTGGTTATGAGCAGACTAATTCAGTGAGAGGCAAAAAGCTGTTGAGAAAACCAAACACTTGAGTGAGGGGAAGAGATGGTTCCCATGAAGAAGAAAGCCTATGTGTATGTCTGATCCAGCTACAGCATTTCAGTAGAGAACATTAGAGGTGGAAGACTGGGAGGCAGCCCTGGGGCATCCTCAGCTGCCACCTGAGGACAGCAAGCCTACTGCTTGATTCTTGTCCTAATATCCTCCACCAGAAGTGTTTGTCCTTGCCACAGCTTGTTTATTGAATCACACCTGTAAATGTGCATTGGTAGTAATAAATGCCTCTGTTATTTTGAAAGTAGCAGTTGATAATTATATAGTGCTTGCTCTGCGCTCGAGCTGCTCAGAGCATCCCTCCTGCCTCATGTGAGCTACCCCCACTTGTTGCATCACATCTAAAATTATGTAAGATGCTGTATCCTGTGAAGTGCAGGGCTCAGTAGCTCAGAGCTGCAAGAGCTGGACCAGGCAGAGCTGCACAGCTCCTCATGAAGATGTTTTCAGACAGGTCACTGATCAGAGAGATCACTTAATGATGATCACAAGTGTTACAGAGGTAAAGCAGCCTTCACATCCAGGAGCTCCAGTTCAGCCAAATAAAAATGGAAGCTAGTTCTATTTCTTTTGGTATGTCTTTAGCTCTGTATTTTCTCAACAATATGTGGGGACAGCACAGCTGTCAATAGCTCTAGAGGTCTAGAAACATCTACTTGGGCCAAATTCTTCCCTGAGGTAGTTGTGCTGCCTTCATTGTAATCATACCAGTGATGAATGTGGCTCTTCTTCACTTAGGAACAACAAAAGAGCTCATGAGATTAAACATTCTTTCAGTGCTTTCCTTCTGATTAAAGCAAGTTTTAGTACTTAGAAAATGCTGTGGGCTTAAAAAATGGCTGTATTCTTCATCCTGCTCTGAAGTTTTGCTTCAGTGTCCCAGACTCAGCCCATAGCATCCATGCAATTTATTTTAGAAGCACTGTATTCCCAGTGCACTGCTATTCTTTAAACATCTGGTGCCCTTAAAAGTAGTATTTCAAAAACACTAATCTGGGGAGAGAAGGGTTAAAATGTGAAACTAGAGAAGAACAAACTGGGGAAAAGAAATTCTGACAGAAACTTCAAGCAGCTAAGAAGTACTGGAGCTGTCAAATCATGCATTTTGGATCTGAGCTGAATCAAATCACAGAAGTGCTTTTTCAGTGCTTCGTCTGAAAGCAATTTAGCATTTCTATGTTAGCAGATTATGCTGTTTTCAACAGTTGTTGGAGAGATGACTGATGAAAAGCATTTTCATTGTGGGTGTGCTTCCAAGTACAGACAGAGCTGTGGCACTCAAACCCCGGTTTCTTACCCTGATCTCTCCTGAGGCTGTGGGTAAAGGGTCTGTCAAGCTCTGTGCAGCACTATTCCCTCAGACCCAGCTTCAGTGTGGCTCTTGGGACCCCAGACTTCAGTGTATGGGATGGCTTTGTGGTTTTTCAGGGTACATCCTCAAATCATGAAGGGATTAGAAAGGGGGAAAAAACTCCACAGAACTCTGAGCAGGAATCAGCAGAAGATGGGGGCTGTATCCTGGCAGTTGGTGCCAGGACTTCAGGATTAGGCATCCTGAACCTGCATCACACGTGAGAATCAGCCCATGGCTCCATGAACAGAGGATAACTGCAATGTAAGCACTGGCAGTGCAATCTGTCCCTGTGTTAACTGAGTTTGGAGGCTGGTCTGTGATAGTTTTGACTCGAGTGCAAATCAAACTCTGCCCCTGGTTCTGTCACAGTGTAAGTGCTGCAAGGTAGCACTCAGTAGCAACAATGACACTTTGAGAACCTCTAAGTTATGAATGACAGAATAAGCCAATTGACAGTGAAAGGCAAATGTACTGAGTAATGACATTTCATATGTGATCTGTCCCACATTCCTCTGGAGTCAATGAAAAAGAGGCAACAGTGAAATCAAAGCATGTCAAAAACTTGTAGTCATACACATGGTTGAATCCAGTTACTGTTGCCTACCATTTTAATAAAAGAAATACTGCAAAGTTACTTCAGATTTCATTGGCCTAGATGGTCTTAAAATAATGCAGGAATTTGCAAATAAATTATTTTTCTGCAGACAGCAGAATTTTTCCACTAGAGCAAAGGTATTTGGAGCCCTAGTTGCGTGTTTACTACCAAAGTGTATTTTTGGGCCTTCTTCCACCAGAACTGCAGTAAGCCTCCATCTCCAAACTCAGCAGCTATATTTATCCATGGACCATGTTTTCTGCTGCAGTATCAGTGACCTTGCCTGTAATTATTCTTCACAGGGGAAGCTTAGCTCAGTCCTCCAAGTACTGCAGTAACTCTGAACAAAAATAACCCCAAAGTTCACAACAGGAAACGTTAACAATGGCAGGATTACTGGCCACCATGTCACCGTAAAATAAACGAGCAACTGAGAGGGAGTTCAGGGAAAAGCAGCACCGCACTTAAGTAACAGGAGGGACTGACTTATGAGGAAAGATTAAATGAGCTAAGCAATGATGAAAGGGTGAATGGAACAACTGCCTCCAAATGTTTGAAAGAAGAAACCATCCAGGACAGGGAGGGATTCTCTAAGCTGCTGCCAGGAGTTAACAGTAATGGAAAGAAACCAATAAAATGAACACAGCAGTCACCATAACTATTTCTTGAGCTCAGAAAAAGAAACCCAGTGCTTTTGTCAGTATGGAAACCTTGCTCGTTTGTCCTGTTTTATTTCTTAGCCGTATCCCAAAAAGCATTGGGGGGAACATTTAAAATTATGTAATGGTGTAATATTGCTGAAACGTTTTAGGCTGGCAGCTCTGAAGGACTGTGAGGGAGCTGTGCTGACATCCTCTTCCAGCTCCTGTCACACTCAGACCCTCATTTCTTGAGGTGCCTCAGAAAGCCTTGAGGTTTCAGCTGAGAAAAGCAGCTCTGCACAACAAAGCACTTAAGCAAACACTTCAGGCAAATGAGGAATCAAACTCCCACAGCTATAAATCACATTGATGATTCCCAAATGAGGAACCTGAGTCTGCCCTCAGCAGTCCCTGTAGCAGACGGTCACAAAGTACACCAAGTCAGAATTCCCCACAGCTATCCCTGGCAGACCTTTGGTTCACATTCTGATGTAGTTAATATTTTTGCAGCAAAACAGCTGTGAGGCATCATGTTGTGTTTGTTTTCATTAACTCCTCCCCAGTGGGCTTATATATTTGTATTTCCTTGTTTACATATTTGTAGTGTCCCGAGGGGGATACACACACTACCCCTAAGGTTAAGGGCAAGTTATTGGAGGGCAAGTACTTCCCTCTGATGCAGAATTTGTCCTGTCTCTTTGCTCTGCCAGAGATGTAAATCTTTCTGGAAATATTAGACTGAAGTCCCTTTAAACATGTGGTTTCTTTCAGCAGCAGTTTTCAGACTGCGCTTTTTGAATTGCTGGGCCAGAAGTTTGTGTTTCCAATTGTCACTCTCTGAGACACTATTCCATTGTTAATGCAGTCCCAGGCGCTTTACAGCCTGGTCTCTTTATAGTCGTTCCACGGCCCTGCGTGCTGAGGTCCAGATCCTTCCATCACAATTTGTGCTGTCATTCTCCCGACGCGGCGCGAAGCCGCCCGCCCGCCCGCGCGGGGACGGCGCCTCGCGGCTCCCCCGCCCGCCGCTGCTTCCCACGGCACCGACCGCGCTCCGTGCGGGCCATGGAGCAGCCCCGGCCCGGCCCGTCCGTGCCGCTCCCCCAGCCCCCGCCTCGCCGCTCCTCCGGCGGGGATGCGGCGGGCGCGCCCGGAGGTACCCGCGGCTCCCGGCTCCCGTTACGGGCGGCTCCGGGGCAGCGGGCGGAGCGCGGCCGTCCCTCCCAGCGCCGCCGCCGGGCCCGCGGGGCTGCCGGGCACGGCCCGACCGGCGCCCCCCGGCACCCGCCGCGTGCGTCAGACCGGAGACGTGGCCCCGCGGCCGCGGGGGCGGAGCGGCGGCGGGCGGAGCGCGGCTGCGGGCGGCCTCCCGGCCCGGCCCTGCCCGCCGCACTGAGCCCCGCACCGCGCCGCGGGATGTTCGCGGTGCCGCCCGGCCGCTGCCGCCCGTGATCCCGAGCCGCACGCCCGGCCGAGCACCAGGTAAGCGCTGCCGCGCCCGGCTGCCTCTCCCGGGGCGCTCCGCTGCCCGCGCCGGGGACGGGGCATCGCCACGGGGAGGGGGCCCCGGGGGGCCGCGCGGGAACGGAGCCGCCCCGCCGGGCTCGGCGCTGCGCCCCCGCGGGGAGAAGAGACGGGGCCGGGCCCGGCCCGCGGCAGCCGGGGCCCGCCTTTGCCCGCCGGCGGCACCGGCGGTGCCGCTTCCGAACCGGGGCAGTGCCCGAGGAGCCAAACTTTATCTGGGATCGCCGTGGGCTCCTCTCCCGCGGAGGAGCGGCCGCGGAGCCCCCCACGCCCCATCCATCCCACCGCATCCCCGGCCGGGCGGGGCAGCCCCGGGGGTTCCCGGCACGGCGGCGGCCCGGAGCCAAGCGGGGCTTCCCGGGAGCGGGGCCGCCGAGGGGCTCTGGTGGGAAACGGTCGCCGTGGAGACGGGCGGCTTGGGAAAGCCTTCGGGCAGAAGGGCTCGGGGAAAGCTCGCGGCCTCATTTTCCGCGATAATAAGCCCCAGAGCAGCCCGCATTACGGGGAGGATGCGAGCAGGACGGGGAGGCGGCGGTCCAGCCGCGCCCGCCGGTCCTTTCCCCGGGGGCTGCTCCGGCCTCGATATCTCCGTTTTTGAAGGGATTAAAAAAAAAAAAAAAAAAGCTCGATTTTATATCGGCTTAAAACCAGCTCTGCCTTGTCGCAGAGTGATGGGCAGTTTTGCCGATTATTCACCTAGTGCAGTTTGTCCAGTTCATTAGAAAGAGTTGACCAAGCAAAATGAGACGCTTATGAAAGACCACTGAATGTATCCTACCTGAATTTCATGAGAGTTTAAGTGTTTAAAAGTAAGGACTTCTATTGCTAAGGTAAGTATGTCAGTTATGGTTTGGCTTTTTAATTATTTCTTTTTTTTTTTTTTTTTACTTTTGGAGTTAGTACTTCCTGTGACGAGAGATTCAGTATTAGCACCACTGTTTGAAGACAACCACGTAATGTTTGCTCCCACAAAGCACTGTAGGTTTGAATGATGCTGGAAAAGATTGTACAGGCAGAAAACTGCTTTGCAAGACAGTGGACAAAAACATGACAACATTGGAAATAAATAAGAATTTAAATATCTCCCTTCCTAATTCAACCAACTATGCATCTTACCTTCTCCACCCATCACCCCCCTCCTGCCTCTGGGTGTATTTGAACTGCTTTTACTTTTCTTTTTGGTATGATGAAAGCAGTCAAGAGGGCTGCTGGGCTGACTATTCTTCTGGAAAAACCTGTTTGCTCCTGTGGTGCAGATCAGCGTGGAGAGCTGGGCTGAGCACAGTTCTGAGATGATCCCTAATTTTAACCTGGCCTTGTATTCCTGCTGTCTCACAAGTGCCTGTGTCCCAGGGCTGCCAGCAGGGCACAGCAGCCCGGTGCTGAGCACCTGTGGTTTGTGAATCATTTCCTTTTCCAGCTACTTTCTGAGTTTGCTAAATTTGCGACATCCGTGCTGCTGTTTTCTTCCAGTCTGAATACTTGACAGGCCCCGCTAGAGGTTTTGCCATAGTATAACATTCTGTGTGTTTTATTTGTTATTATTTACTCTTGTAAGCAGTTTTAGAAATAAGCTTTCGGGTGGAAAGGCTAAAAATCGGTTTGCTTTGTATGCCCAGTATTGGAAAAGGTTAACGGTGGATTCCAGTGAAAAATTAAATCAGAGACTGCTAAATTCTCCTTACAAGCACACACTCAGTGCTTTGTGCTGTCTTGCAATCAGTTCCTGTCGCAGTTGAAGTTGATTTCCTGAGGCAGCCTCATCCCACCTCGGTATCTGGCTTCTGGGGCCCACAGCAAGGAGCTGTGACCGGGAGGGGGGGCAGCATCCGGGCTGGGCAGGCCGGAGCCTTGAACAATGCTCAGGTGGCCTCAGGGCCCGAGGGACAGCACGGGGACTCCCAGAATAATGGACTGGGTCACGGTGCTGGGAGGAGCAGTTCCCCTGATTGTCCACTGACCTCAGCTGCGACTGCTTGAAGTGGGCCATATTCACGGCCAGAAAGGCACTTCCCAACCCAAGGCTTTCTGAGAGCTCTGGGAAGTAAAAAAAAAAAAAACCTCTGTTGCCGTCCAAACAATTCACAATAACAGGAGCTAGAGTTCAATTTTATAGTTTTTTCCTCTTTAAGGAAACCTGGTAGAAAGATGCTGTCCTCATTGTCAGAGTTGTGAAGGGCAGGGGAGGGCTGGTTGTATAGTAAAGAAAACACAGAAAATGAAACAAGTGACCTCAGGAAAAAGAAACCTTCTAAATAGTTTAAAGCCTTTCTTAATAAGTCAAAGAAGACATTCGCCTTCCAAAATAATTTGTCAAAGAACTGTTAACAAGTGTTGGATTTCACATGCTCAACACAATGGCAACTTTACTCTCTTCTTCATCCTTGAGCTGTTCACCCATGGATTTTGTGCAACAAGACTCTGTTGCAGATTCAAGCTATAGTGCAGTGACTCTGTTGGGTTTGTGTTTCTAGGACCTCTTTCTGGTTAGAAAGATACTAGGTTTGATTCAGCCTCTTGGCCACATGTGATTATGTCATTTGTTCCACTGCTTTCATTCATAACACAGGGCAGGCCCTTCTGCCTTCCCATCCCCAGGCAGGCAAAGTGTGTTAGAGCTGTCTTTCAGCTGTCAGACCCTAGGTGAGCTTTCTGTCGCTGTATTCATTCTGCATTTCAGTGCCTGGCACATGCAACTAATCAGACACAGCATAAACTTTACAACTGTGTCATTCAGAGAGTTGTAGGTTTGGACCAGGATGAGGGTTTGTTCAGAATTTTTCCAGTACAGAGTTTCTGTACAGTCCCTTTCTCCCTTGAAGGATTAATTTACAATCTGGTGTTTGATCTGGTCGGATTCTTAAAAGGTAGGATAATGCCATGCGTGTGCTTTGCACATTTCCCACTTGTTTGGGAGAATTCTGCCTTAAGGATGGCAGGATTCTCCCAAACAAAGATGCCATAAGGATGTATGTTTTTTCTTGGTTTTAAAGTGAAACAAAGGCCCCTCCTGCAGCACAGGATGGCATCGTTCTCCAGGGCAAGTTGCTAATGCGCTGTTATGATGAGTGTATAAAGTTCCACTGAATTTGAACCAGAACATGTAAAAATATTTGGTTCTGTACCACAGTATTAAAAATCCATTTCTCTCTGTCAAAGTAAACTTTTAACTTTTCCATTGACTTCCAGATGAGCAGAATACAGCCTTTTATACCAACTTCTCATCCTGGGTTGACCTACCATGTGCTGAAAATGGAGATGCTAGCTCACATCTCCCTTTGGTGGCAATAGTACATAGTGACTTTCTATTGATGAAATAACCTAAATTCAACAACCCTACAGTAAGACTGCCAGCTGAGAACATTTCCAATTTTATTTACTTATCACTGAAAGGAAGGTGGGAGTTTGGACTAATTGCTTGCTCTGGAGCATATGGTGAAGCAGAGCACAGGTCAAGCCCTGCCCTGAGCGTGCAGCAGTGTAAGATCCTGATACTTGTGCCATTTACAGCAGAATGCAACAGCTCAGAAGTGCAGGTTGCTGCCAGAGGGTTTGGTGCTCTGAGTAAGGACCATTATAGATCACATTTTCCAGCTGATGTGAATGTTTGATGAGCTGTCTCAGGGGTAGATAGTTTTCACCAGTGTTCACAGACAGTATTCTCGGAAAAGCCCCTTTTTAAGTGTAATGTGATTAAAAAGAGTATTTGCTCTTTGCAGTCATTTAACCATGATGACATAATTTCAAAGACTTGCACACCTGCTGTAGTGTTGTCAGAATCCCCTCTAGCAACTGCTTTTATCTCACAGTTTAGGCTTGGTGGAAACTGCATTTTTTTCTGTTTTATGCAGCAACAGACTTTTTGGTGGAATGAGGTTGCAGCTAATCCCCCTTTGGTGGTCTATGGATGGACACTGTCCTGAAAAGGTCCAGTAGAGAAAATAGTCCTGGTTTTCCAGTTCATGATCTTTAAAAGTCATCCTATGTGAATACCAATTCTGATTCTGTAGTTACTAGTGTATCTCTTTGAGCGGGTGTAGATCACGTGCAATTTATGTGCTTTAATTTATCTATTTTAGTCTTTCTTATTCTTTCAGGGATATGGATGAGACCATAAGTTTATTTTTATTGTCAGGGATTTTTGTAACAAAGGATGATTTGGAGGAAGAAAATCCACCAACTGCTTCAGGCTGAGAATACCTTTATGTTTATCAAGGTGTTTTGGGATCCATGTTTTATGAGACTATCATTAAGTTTTATAAAGTTCTTTTGCGTTGCAGGCAAGTAGGAGCAAAAAAGATTATTTGAAAAAGTCTCCCAAATAATGAAAAGACGAATTCTTTAATGTTTTTGGCTCACTCACTGCATAAAATGTTTTTAACTAACTTGTCAGATGATTGAGCTGCTTAAGACTCAGAATGGACCTTTTGTGCTTCCTGTCCCAATTAGGAATTAATTTTTAATTATATCAGCTGAACATTTTTAAATATGAGCACTTGTATTAGCCTCAGGCACCTATTTTTTGGATGAGGAACGGCACTGATTTGTGTACTATTGTCTGTTCTGAGACATTTTAACAGCATTGTTTCTGTCTTCATTATCTGAGTATGTTAGATAGTGTTTGTGGAAAACCTGGTATAACTTTGGTTAAAACTTGATGTGATTTTATTGCTTAGATTTGTCTCAATTGTTTAGATTTATTTCAGGAATACGAAAATATCACTTACTGGATTGTTACTTGCTTGCTGCTTTGGTTTGCTGTTAAAAGCTTTTACTCACATTAAAACCATTTTGCAGCTCTGGAAAGAGAGCAGGCATCTTGAGTGATAGCCCTGATAAACAAAGAATGTTATTTCCAGAGCTGAAAAATGGTAAGTATTGCCTTTGAAGTAGTCTTTGACGTGGAAATGTGTGGAGTGTACTTCTCTTTAGATTTGAAGAAATAGCTCAGCAAAGCCAAGGCTCCACACAGGCCCATGTGCTTGGTATGGAAAGAACTCCTGTTGATTTCACTGAGACTTTATCTGGCAGAATCTTGCATTGAACATTTTTTTGTCTTTAGTCCAACCAAGCTGAAGTCAAAGAGCTGCTGACAATAGGAAGTCTTTTTGGTGTGTAATACATGAAAAAGTGCTATGACTCAGTTGGAACTAACAACAAGGTTATTGTCTGGGATTCATTGCCAAAGCAGCACTTGCTGTATATGTAGGTGGAAATTGCAACATATATTTTGAAATGCAGTTTATTAAAGTCACTTCCTCTTCATATCTTCTTTTTACAACTCTTGTGTCTCCTCTGAGTTCTGGGTTCGGGTCTCTGAGCTTCCACTGCCACAGCAGATGGTACCAAGAGCAGAGCAGGGGCATTTGCTGCTGCCTCTGAATGCCCCCACGCTCTCTCCTGGCTGTCAGGCAGGAGGGCAGCGGAAACCTGACTGGATGTTTGCAGTGTGGGCCTCAGGAGCTTGGAGGGAAAGGAGTGGGCAAGGTATTCAGCATGCTTCTGGAAGTTACACCCTTTCCAGTTCTCTCCAGCACTAAATCCCCCGTTGGCATCTTGCCCACGGTTGTGGTCCTGCAGAGGTGCAGCTCTGGGGGAGCTCGGTTCTGGCAGCTGACATAAAGGAACACAGCTTTCCAGCTGTTGGATGGGACCTTGCTGGAGTTCAGGTGGCACAGCCTAGCTGTCCCCAGTCAGCTGGGGAAAATGAAAATGAAACCCCTTCCCTACTCTGAACAGCTGTCACACAGGGGACACGTGTTTTGTAGAACCACCAAACTATGGGTATTTGAATAATGTCTTCTGTGAGCTAATTGTATTTTGTCTGTTCTCCAGATTGGTAAACTAGTACCAACTGTGACCTTTAATTTTGGTAATGTGTAGTATGAAATCAAATTCACTTCAGTGCCTTTGTAGGGGAGTTCTGACAATGCTGTCAGTTTGGATTCAGGCATTGCAGAAAACTGAAAAAAGCTATGTTATGATTTTGTAGTACTATTCATTCATATTTCCCACCAAGGGTACTAAAGAAGGTGGATACCTTTCTGTTTTGCAGCTAGAGGTGGTGGCATGGTGGGTTGATGTGGTGTGCACAAGCTGTCCATGTCCATGTCCCACTGGGGGCTCCTGACTCTTTGTTGTTCCTCCAGGTCACATTTCCTCACCAGCTTCAGCCACAAGGACATGGATTTGTTTGAAAATACTGTAAACTCATGGGCTGTTAAAAATAACTGTTTGGATGCAAATGGTTTGTTTTTAATGTCTTTCCAGTTCCTTTACATGGGATTTATGTTTAAGAAACGGCATCATTTGTTTGTACTTCTTACTGGAGAGTGATGCTACGTCTTCCCATGAAAATCTCCATTGCAGTCAGCGGAACAAAATGGAGCCATCATGTTTCAAACAGTGGCAACACAAGCCAGTGTTCAAAGTTGTTTTTCCAGCCAAAAAGTTTATGCCTTTTCAAAAATTATTTTTAAAATTGAATTTTATATTACAGGAAACACCAATGGCAATAAAACCTAGCAGGGAAACTGGTCTTCTGAAATGCTGCAAACACAAGAAGTCAGTAGCAGAGGTTTTATTGTATGTTACATGGGAACTGACCAAGCACCTACACTTACCAAAATGCTGGATATTTTGGTCAGTGCAAACATGTAGCAAAATAATTACTAAAACTGAATGTCAGGGTAGATAACACATTATTTCACTGCATGTACAATGTGTGTGAGAATACACAGATAAGAAGGGAACATAAACCTCTTGGGAATTAGGAGTTACTAATTCCAGTCCTTATCATCCTATTCGCCCCTTTGTCTAATCGTAGTTTCCCTGGCTTGGTGTCTTGTCCCTGCATCTACTTTTAGTCCTGGTTAGGTGATGAAATGAAGCAGGTTCTTAATCTGTCATCTGTGGTGCCAGCACGGGCAGTGCCAGGAGCTGTGAGGGGTTTCTGGGCACACGCTGAAAATGAAGTGTTCATGTGCTAACATCAAAGGACACAAACCCACAGTTTCCAAAGGTTTTTAAATTAGCCAGCTGTAGGCAGCTGTTCACACTGTGTTCCCAATAGACAGGTCAAATTTTGGGGCATGGGTGATCTGAAAAGTTTTAAATACAAAGACCACAATTTTTGTAGGGTTCACATCCAATTTGTTTTCCTAAGCTTGTTTCTAGAATGGTTTCTAGAATGGAACAATTGCTGGCTAGATCTTTGTTCAAATTCTGTGTTAAATTACACAGGTTTTTCCTTACAGTTGTTTTGGGCACTCAGTCCCACCAAAAAATACAAATTTAGCAAAGTTATATTCAGCAGAATATATGACTGATGATAGCACCAAGCCATTTTCACGCCAGGCTGTCTATCAACTGTCTAGAGGAGATTGTTGCCCTAAGCCCTGGGGCTCTGCACAGACCAGTGATTTTGTTTAAATATCCTCTTTGGGAATACATCACCATCAACCTGACTGCAAAACTCCCTTACTCATGCTTGTTTAACTGTCTTGGTGTGCAGTTCCAAAGCAGGTAAAATAGGAATGCAAAATTCTGCTTCTCAGTGCAGCCTCAGGCCCTGTGCTGAGAAGCACTCCAGCTTAACTTCACCTCCTGGCCCATGGCAGCTGAGGCCAAACAGCACAAAACACTTGAAAAGTGACTTTATGGTATTTGTGTAGAGTAACAAATGTTTACAATGAAGGATGAGGGGTTTGGAGTGTGCAATGCCTTGTCCTGTGTAAAAACCCTCTGGCCCCTGCACACATGGCCCACAGCCCTTGGGCTCTGCTGAGTCCCTGCTGCCAGGTCACAAGCTTGTTTTGTGTTAAATATGAGCTGTGCTCTGTTCCTTTAATGAAGATGGATGTGCAGTAAATCATGTATGGGAACCAACGCAGAGATCTTGCAGCACTATTCCCAAAAGGCATTTCATAATTCACCCTAACATGAAGTATGTTTAAAACAGCCAGGAGAGCAGCACTGGCCTAGCATTTTCTCCTTTCAGTAGATCTCTGATGTGAAAGACCAAGCAGTGCCAGTCTGAATTGGCTCTTGAGGACATCTGAGCTTTGGCCCTTCTGTTATACTCAGCTGGGCTGCAGTTGTGGTCCTGCAGCCTCCAGCCCAAGGCTCCTCATGCCAGAAAGCAAGCTCCTTCCCTAGTGGGGATCACAGCTGTTCCTCTGCTACCTGGGGCTTGATTGAACTCTGTGCCACTCTTGGAAGATGGTGATGCTGATCCTGCATCTGAGGAGGATTGGTGGGATGTCAGGGAAATGAGGTTAAATGTCAGCAGGCTAATAATTTAAACATCTTTTCTAGTCAGCTTAAGAATTCCCCCTAACTTTTTGTGCTTCCCAGCTGCCAATATCACTATTTCTTTCTCCTCCAGCTATGTTCCTTTTCCTTTTTCCCTCTGGTGTGTAATTCATACCCTGCCCTTGCCATACCAGCACTTTCTGGATGATAGTTGCCTGTCTGACATCCAGGATGATAGTGCCCCAGTTCTGGTGCACAGCTTTGGCTGTTCCCCCAAAACAAGCAATGGGTGACACTGGTTGCTTCAAGGCATGTGATGTGATTGAGTAACCACTGGTGGAAGGACAGAATGGCCAAGGGCTTGACTTGAGGTGAGTAACACCTGTAGCATGGCAAACACAGCCCTGGCAATGCTGGTCTCCTGCCTGAGCACACGAAGCAGCAGTGACTGCACTTGTCTGTCCCGTGAGGCTCAGCAGGGCACACAGACAGGCTCTTGGGCTTTGCTGGGCGGGGAGGCCATGGCCAGGGCATGGGCTGGCAGCTGTCTGTCACCCATGGGGTGACACCGAGCAGTGCCTAGGGAGGGGTGAGGAGCAGCTCTGGCAGCACGGTGCAGACAGGCCAAGCATCGTCATGGTGGGGAGCTGCTGGGGCTGTGCCTCAGTGAGGAACTCTGCTGTCAGACCTGCCTGGCTGGGACTAAGGCACAGCCTCCCAGTTACTCGCTTTGTTTTGCTCCCTGTGCTGCTCCTAATTGCCGTGTCTCTACAGGCTGTGCCTTGAGAGCCTGGGTGGGGCAGTGGGAGTGGCACAGACTGGTGTCACTGGTGTCCCTGGTGGTGCGGCTCTCCCAGCAGCGTGACTCTTGAATTCTCCTGAGGGCTGCTCCAAACCGCTCCCTGAAATGAATGAAGCGACTCTGTGAGAATCTGCTTAAAAATAGCCAGAGTCACCTAGCGAGAGCTGGGGCCTGGAAGGTGCTGCAGGCCAAAGGCAGCTTTGTTCAGGCTTGTCCCAGAGGGGCTGTTTCCTGTGCATTAATGTTTTTGCTTTGGGAGAGTCTCTCAGGACACAAGCTGAATGCAGCCTAATGAGGGGGCGTGTCATTTCCGTGTCCCCCTGTATTTGTCCATCCGGCACGGTGTGTCCTGCCTCTGACCGGGTCCCTTGTGTGCCAGGGCAGGGCACAGCACTCGGTGGGCACGAACCGTGCTGAGCCGGGCAGCTCACGGCTCACAGTGCCGACCTGCAGCACTAAGGCAGCGCCAGGGCTTGTCCCCAGGGCTTGTCCTCCATGCTGTGACAGTGAACTGTGCCAGCCGGGGCACTGCGGTCCCTTGGGCTGCTGGGGCTGGTGGCAGCCAGGCTGGTTGGTGGAAGCGGGGCTGGTTGGTGGCAGTGGGGCTGGCTGGTGGCCGTCAGGATGGTGGCAGTGGGGCTGGTTGGTGGCAGCCGAGCAGGCTGGTGGCAGTGGGGCTGGTTGGTGGCAGTGGGGCTGGGGGCAGTGGGGCTGGTTGGTGGCAGTCAGGCTGGTGGCAGTGGGGCTGGCTGATGGCAGCGGGGCTGTTTGGTGGCAGCGGGGCTGGTTGGTGGCAGTCAGGCTGGTGGCAGTGGGGCTGTTTGGTGGCAGCAGGGCTGGTTGGTGGCAGCAGGGCTGGTTGGTGGCAGTGGGGCTGGTTGGTGGCAGTCAGGCTGGTGGCAGTGGGGCTGGTTGGTGGCAGTGGGGCTGGCTGGTGGCAGTCAGGCTGGGGGCAGTGGGGCTGGCTGGGGGCAGTGGGGCTGGCTGGTGGCTGTGGGGCTGGTTGGTGGCAGTGGGGCTGGTTGGTGGCAGTGGGGCTGTTTGGTGGCAGTCAGGCTGGCTGGTGGCAGTCAGGCCCCCAGAGCCCCCGTGGGCAGGAGGTTCGTGCATTGGTTTCCTTTCACTCTGCAGCGGACACCACGCGGATTGCCCGGTGCCCCGGTTTTCTCTTTGGCAAGAGCCATCCTTACTCCCAAATTGTCCTCACTGCTTTCCTGTATTCCCTCAGATATAAACCAACTGCTGAGAGGCCGGTTTGCTCCGCGCTGCAGCGCTTCACAATCAGCCTTTGATTCAGTCTGTTGGTTTATTAAGTCTAATTTGGTTCCAATACTTTTGTCTGTGACTTGGATCTATTTATTCTCCTTGGCTCTTTTAGGTCACATCAATTTGTTGTGTCTTGCCCCCAGTCTCCTGTGCATTAGCTGATTCCTGTAGTTGGGTTTTCTGATAGAGTAGGTATCACACTTGTGCCTGGATTCAGGTATTTAATGTTGTTATGACATATTCATTTTCACTCACCAAGTTTTCTACATTTCTTAAAAATTTTAAAATAAGAATCACTACTGATTTATCTCCCAGTGTTCTTCTGTTTTTTTTTTTCTTTTGTTTGTTTTGGGATTTTTGTTACTTTTTTCTTCCTGTTTGGTTTTTATTATTATTATTTTTATTTAATCTGGTGAACCCACAGCTCTGTTCTACGGCACTGCTTAACTGTTTTTTAATCCAAGTTCCTTTTTTATTTCCTTCTGGTAGCTGAATAGCAGATGATTTATCTCATGTACCATTTTATTTTCTCTAGGGTCTGAGGATTATTTAAAATGCAAGAGAAAAAAAAGAACATATTCTGGTTTTAATTGAAAAGAATTTCCAATATCTAGAGCTCTAGTATTTACTAAAGTAGGTTAGAATAATACTTTTTGATAAGTTAGATGCCACATTTCAGCTACAATGTACAGTGCAATTAAATAATATGTTGAATGTGAGTGAACACAAATTAGTAATGCAGTCTTAGTCTGAAATGTTCAACCAGCTGAAATGTTGAACTCCTTGTCTTTTATCTCCTTGTTACAAGGAGAGATAAGAAACTTCAGTGCATGGTGTGCTGTCCCAGAGTAAATGGTGTGCTGTGACTTGGGCTGCAGTGTGACTTTTTAGCATCCCTTGATTTGTTCAAATTGATGGTTGACTAAATCCTTTTATTTTGTGCAGACCTGGTTTGTGTGTGATTATAAAGGAGTCTGGTAGTGGTGCACCTTTGGGTGTAGCAGTGGGAAAGACCTGGGCTTTGGACATGGCCAGGAGGGATTTTCAGGATTGCTGTGTGCCGGGGGGACCTGCTGTGTCTTTTCTGAGGTCTGAGTTGCTGCTGATAGTTGTCCTTTCCATCCCTGGAGAAGCCAGAATGAAAAAAAAAGCTAGAGGGAAGTGGGAGATAAATGAAAAGTGACTTGGTGTCATTTTGTTCTGCGTGCAGATGTCAGCAGTGCTGGTTAGCCTAGGCTGCTCTGCAATTCTTTCCAGCATTTTCCTTGATTCTTAATACAGCAAGGGGAGAAGCAATAGGGTTCCTCCAGTGAGTGTTGGAAAATGGTTTTCCTATTTCGTCATGTTCAAGTGCCATTTAAAGTTTCTGCAAATATCTTTTTTCCCCAAAGCTAAAAAATCATCTGTCAGTAGATGTTGTTGGTTTATTTACTGTTATTTTATGTGCAGTACTACTATCATCATTCAGTGATGTTTGTTTTCTTTTTTAGCAGTAAAGGAATACATTAGTGGCAGACAGAGTTTGATGTTGGTGCTGGACATCACCTTCCACCCCCAGAGATGGTTTTCTAGGGGGCCTTTGTGTGTGCAGCTCTGCCTCTGCTTGGCCCATTAATGGGGGTAAAGGATGTGCACTCTGCTAATGAGGAGTCATGCTATGCAAACAACAGCCTCTGAAGGGAACAAGGGATCAGGGCAGCATGTGCTTGTGGTATCAGAACCTATCTGCCTTCATCTAAATTCCCCACACATCACTTAGGAGAAATAAAGCAAATATATGATACAACAAAGAGCCCTAAAAAGACATAGTGAAACCTATAAAAAACAACAGCCAAAGGATTTTTTGGTCTGAAAGCTGTCCCTGCACAGTAATTTGCAAGATAGTTTCCAGTCCCATCTGCTGTCAGGCACTGCCCTGATTCAGTGCTGATTCAGTTCACCTTTCATAACACCATGGCTCAGACCCACAGTTGCTTGGGTGTCTAACCAGTGACTCCTGGGTCTCCCCACATTTCTGTGCATGTGAGCACTTGTGTTTTATCAAGAATCTCCACTGCAGGAAACATAATTCTGTCTTTACCTGACATTCAAATTGTTTATCCTTTTGAAAAAAACACCTTGCAAATAGGATTTCTAGGGGCTGTGCCATCAGAATATGAAAAAGCACTCCTGAGCCATTATTGCAGGGCTGGGAAGAAAATGTGGTGGTTTTAAAGCAATCTGTTGATAGGTATTCTTGGGTGTATTGATGGCATTCCACTCAGTCAGCCAGCTGGCCTCAAAACTGAGCCAACAGTAGTATATGTGTTACAAAACTTTGAGCAGGGCTGTTGCATGGCAACTGCTTAGCTAACATTTGTATTAGTGGATTCCTTTGAGAATTTTCGAAGTTTTTCAGTGCTTGATTGAAAAAAAAAAAAAGCAAGCTTACCAGCAGCTACTCAAGTCACCTGCATTTTATGTGGAAATGAAAAAGAGAGGGGTAATTCCTTACCAATGGCAGTGAAATGCATATGGAATGGAAGACAGATTGTGTATGATGTTCTTCAGCTCAGATGCCACTGGGAGCTGCCAGCAGCTGAAAGAGTGCTGGGCATGTACTTAAAGCTACATGGAGCACTTCTAATTAATGAGATCCACTTTTGCCACCAGTATTTATAAAAGAAGAGTGAAAGGCAACAAAGGTTTGTCCCAGCAGCCGTGCCAGCTTTTCTCTGCTGGAGAAGTATATCTTCCCTTAAATGCCTGCTAACATTTGCAAGACAAGCACACAAAAAGCAGAGTTGTGGTCCCTGGCTGCCTGCCATTTGATAACAAATGCTGCATTCCTCTTCCAGCACTGCAGCAGTTCAGGCCTGTTGGCAAGGGTGCTGCCAAGCCTCTGACCTGGCTGTGTGGTGTCAGGCTTGCATTGCCATCATTTTCACTGATGGTCTGTTAATTTGAAAGTGGGATGGAGGACAGCCTGCCTTCATCTTGAGGATTGCCAGTTGTGCAAGAGGTGTGTGTGGGTGTCACCTGGCATTGCAGCCTGCGTCCTGGGGACAGACTTTAGAAGGACAGGAATCTGAGAGGGGATTCTCCTGTCTGGCCAAGTAGTGCTTAAAGCGACATAGAAGGGTTGCAAGAGGAGAGGGGTGCAAGAAACAAAAGTTTTTATGCTACTCAGCTGCAAAGCCCCAGCCTAACTACGACCACAAGTTCCTTTTACAGACTTCACCTTATGCCTTTGGGGACTGCAGTACCTCCTGAGGACCAGATGGGCAGGCAGAGACAGAGCAGTCCCTGAGAAGGTGCCAAAGGGAACATCCTTCCACATGTGTATGGCCAGTTAGTGGGGGTCAGTTCTAAATCCTTAGGATGGCTGTACCCTTGCAATGATTGCAGCCATTAAGGCTTGAAGCATTCCCTTCCTGTTCCCTGGCTCTGAATGAACTGAATCCAATAAGTTCCTGAGCAGCCTCTCAGCAAGTGTGTGCTTATCACTAAGCCTGCACAGAAATGGACGTCACCAAACCCACATTAATGGGTCCCAGTGTGCAGCTGAATCAGGATTATAGACTTCCAGTGTTACTGTGATATGAACTGATTGTGATGAGCATTTATGATGTTAGTTAATGGACAAATTTCATTAATTGTCCTTGGGAGTATTTTTGTTACATTCCCATCTGAATTTATCTTTCCACTGTAACTTACTAAGGAGTTTCAGTACTGGTTTCGTCTCAGGGATTCAGTTACACAGTATGCCGTAGGCTTTAGTATCAGTTGCTTTGCCTGTACATGCTCATGTGTTAGCTGATTTTTCAGAGGACATGATGATGTAAGCCTGCACATCTGAGGTGAAGATAAAGCCCTTGATCTGGCTGTAGTTTTGGTTACCTAAACCACTTTAGGAACTTGCATTCAAAACATAGTAGATTTAAAATTGCAGTGAGTATGCACAAAAATATTTCAAAGCATTCCTGAAACCACTATGAATAAAATGGAAGTGAGTGAAACTTGACAGGTAAAAAGGTGTGTGAAGTTTGAATGCAGGACAAGCATTTCAGCCAGACCTTTGAGATCACAGCTAATGTGTGTGATGCTGAACATCTCTGTCTACAGAATGGGCTGATTTTCAAGGATGCAGAAGGCCTCACTGACCCATCAGAGATGGCTGGAGTTAACAGGGAGAGGGATTTGCCTGCCTGCATGGATGGCATTGCAAGCTCTCCCTTCCTCCCTTCCAGGAGCTGTGTGGTGGCAGCACGAGCATCCCTCTTCTGAGGTGGGGTGTCAGTAGCTGGGAGCTTCTGTGCCACGTCTGGGGGTTCCATTTTCAGAGGAGGCTCTTCCACTTGCTCTCACAGGGTGAGGGCTGTGATGTGCAGGGGCTGAGCTGGCCGTGCTGTTTTGCAGGAGGATGATTCCCGTGACCGAGTTCCGGCAGTTCTCGGAGCAGCAGCCGGCGTTCCGCGTGCTGAAGCCCTGGTGGGATGTGTTCACCGACTACCTCTCGGTGGCCATGCTGATGATCGGCGTCTTCGGCTGCACCTTGCAGGTGAGCACAGGCACAGACTCCTGCCTGCTCCTGGGCTGCTGAAAGAACACCGCAAACGAGTAAGGGCCTCGGAAGGATGCTGTCCCATCTTGATTTTCTCTTGGGCTCACTGTGAACAAAGCAAAAATGTGCTGGTCCCAGGATTAAAGCTGTTTAAGTAGCAACATCAAATAACACAGACCAGACTTTTAGCAGCTGTGAATCAGCAGACTTGCATAGAGTCAATGGAACTGTGCCAACTAAGATAAGAGCTGTTGGTTTGGCTGGTGTCTGCATCACTGTTTTCACCTCAGTTTGGCATAACAAAACAGATTATCAACTTCAGTTCTTTTTTGTTACCATTTTTGCTGTTTGAAAGTTTAAAAAATGGAATTCTGTAATTCCTGTTTTTCTTTATTTGGCTGATGTTAACATTATTTCTGTCATTATGCTTTTAAGAGATTTGAAATTAATGTGCTGATTTTATTAACGGCACTCATGGCTAATATTATGTCTCTTCCATTCCAAAATGTCTCTGAGGATGCTTACACATAAACAATTGACATTACTGTCAGTCACTGTTAGTTACATTTTGCTGAGGAGCCAAAAGCAGAAAAGAAATGAAAAATACTGTTTGGGATGACTCTACAAAAATATAAAGTTACAGTACTGGTTCAAGCATGGATCTCACATTTCATGGCATGACTTTGAAATGGAGCTAAAGGGACACACTGACAGAGCTCTTATTTCAGAGGAATTTGCTCACTTACATGGCCTAGGATTTAGATATACTATGTCCCAAATTTCACATTAAATCCACTGTAGTTTGGCCTGTATTCTCCATTCTCAACTATTTTTAGTTGATACAACATTCACGTTTAAAAATCTCTTTATATAGCTAAATTTTCCATTAGTAGATGCTTGCTTAACCACAAAGTAAATCATCTGTTATATCAGTTACCTGTTTTAAGTTTACCTGCTTGATTGGAGAAAGCACACTGGAAAATAGTGTTTGGAAAGACTGAAATAATAGACAAATGGTTTGTTATTCCAACTTATTGTGAGATACATAAATCCAGGATGTAACTGTGGGTGTATATCACAACAGCAGACCCTTTACAGACATAAATTAACTACAGAAGTTTTTGATGTGTTTGAAGTTTTTGTTGTGGCACTGATACTGTTAAAAACCATGTGTGGTCTTATCTCAGCATCTCCCTACACCAGGGTGGATCATCAAGGATCATCTGATTTTGGTAGCTCTCATTGGATACCTTATGTTTAGTGCTTTCAACAGCCATGATGTCAAAGAGTACATCTGCACTGCATATATGTTCTTAGTTTGGGCTAATCACAGGTGGTCATTCAGGGCAAGTAAGAGAGCTCCTTGGTTTTTCACATGGATTGGCATTTTAGTTCAGACCTGTAGGGACCCTTGCATTGAACTCAGAAGTGTTATCCCAAATTAAACCAAAGGCACTTTGGCCTCAGTTTGTCAGCATGGATGACCATCCCAGATTAAGAAAACTTCTTTGGTTTTTTTTATAGACAGACTCAAGAACAGAGCTAGATCATTTCCCCCAGGTGTGTAGCCCATCCTACAGAAGCCCCTCATAGACAGGGACTTTGGACAAGGGCATGTAGTCATAGGACAGGGAGTAAGAGCTTTTAGCTGAAAGAGGGTAGGTTTAGATTAGCTATTAGGAAGAAATTCTGCACTGTGAGGATGTTGAGGCAGTGTAACAGGTTGAAGTTCCCAGAGAAATTGTGGATGCCCTATCCCTGGAATAGTAGATTATCTTTAAGGTCCCTTCCAACCCAGATCATTTTATGATTCTATGAGGACTCTATGTGTATGTGTGAGAAACTAAATAAAATTTATGTCCTTTCACACACAAATGCCATCAAAGAACTGTCCTTATCTGTCTTTATTAAGACTGAAGATTAATAATGTCCCTGCATAGATAAGGTCACATTAGCTCTTTGTCAGCAGTTTTTGGTGTGGTAAGACATCACAGTGTGAGAGTGTAGCCACATGAATGCAGTTGTGCTGCTGTCAAGCCTAAGCTATCTCTGAACATCATGTAGCCAGGATGAATACACCTGGCAGTGACAGTCTGTCTCTGGGGAGAGCAGAGCAGGAGATCCCTGGTCTTTTCTGGAAGCATTCCCCACATTTCTCCTTTTTCTGAATTGTGTCAATGCCCTCTTATTCAAATTATGGAAAGCTAGCTGTAGATGGAAAGGGGTGGCCTAGTTCTTGGCATGCAGAACAAGAGTCTTGTTGAGAATAATAATAGTGCAGCCTGTGGGGACAAGTAGCAGGCTGTGTGGAGGAATGCCTGGCAGCTGGAGGTGCTCCAAGGACAGCTACCCATTGGTGCTGCCACCATTGTTTGTACATCAGTTCAAAAGATATCTTTTTGTGTGTTCCAGGTCATGCAAGACAAGATAATATGCCTTCCAAAGCGCGTCCAGCCTTGCCAGAACCAATCTAACAGTTCAAATGTGCTTAGCACAATGCCAGACACCACCCCCCTTCCCCCACCGAGGCCATCCACCCCTCCAGCTACAGTTGAAATGAAGGGACTCAAGACTGACTTGGACCTTCAGCAATACAGCTTTATAAATCAGGTGTGCTATGAACGGGCTCTGCACTGGTATGCCAAGTACTTCCCTTACCTTGTCCTTATACACACACTGGTCTTCATGCTGTGTAGTAACTTTTGGTTCAAATTCCCTGGATCCAGCTCCAAAATTGAACACTTCATTTCAATACTTGGGAAATGTTTTGATTCTCCCTGGACAACGAGAGCTTTATCTGAAGTGTCAGGGGAAGACTCTGAAGAGAAGGATAACAGGAAGAACAACATTAACAAGTCTAATACTACTCAGCCAAGCACTGAAGGCACTTTGGTCAAGACGCAGTCTTTAAAATCAATCCCTGAGAAGTTAGTTGTGGATAAGGGAACACCTGGGGCATTAGATAAAAAAGAAGGTGAACAGGCCAAAGCACTGTTTGAAAAGGTGAAGAAATTTCGACTGCATGTTGAGGAGGGTGATATACTCTATGTCATGTACGTTCGCCAGACTGTACTTAAGGTAATTAAATTCCTTATTATTATTGCTTACAACACAGCACTTGTCTCAGAAGTTAATTTTACAGTAGTCTGTAATGTTGATATTGAAGACATGACAGGATACAAGAACTTTTGCTGTAATCACACGATGGCACATCTGTTCTCTAAACTTTCTTACTGCTACCTGTGCTTTGTAAGCATCTATGGCCTGACATGCCTTTATACACTGTACTGGTTGTTCTACCGTTCCCTGAAGGAATATTCATTTGAGTACGTCCGGCAGGAGACGGGAATTGACGACATCCCCGATGTCAAGAACGACTTTGCCTTCATGCTTCATATGATCGATCAGTACGATCCTCTCTACTCCAAGCGCTTTGCTGTCTTCCTGTCCGAAGTCAGTGAAAATAAGCTGAAGCAGCTGAACCTAAACAATGAGTGGACTGCAGATAAACTGCGACAGAGGCTGCAGACAAACTCCCACAGCCATTTGGAGCTGCAGCTTTTCATGCTTTCTGGACTACCAGACACAGTGTTTGAAATTACTGAGCTGCAGTCTTTAAAACTTGAAATAATTAATAATGTAATGATACCAGCAACCATTGCACAGTTGGACAATCTCCAGGAGCTCTCATTGCACCAGTGCTCTGTGAAGATCCACAGTGCTGCCTTGGCTTTTCTGAAGGAGAATCTCAAGATCTTGAGCGTCAAGTTTGATGACATCAGAGAACTTCCACATTGGATGTATGGCCTCAGAAATTTGGAAGAACTCTATTTAATTGGTTCCCTAAGTCATGATATTTCTAAAAACATTACACTGGAGTCTTTTCGGGAACTTAAAAGCCTGAAAGTTCTACACATAAAAAGTAATTTGTCCAAAATCCCACAATCTGCAGTTGATGTTTCAAGTCACCTGCAGAAATTGTGTATCCATAATGATGGCTCTAAGTTAGTGATGCTCAACAACCTGAAGAAAATGGTCAACCTGACACAGCTGGAATTGGTTCATTGTGATTTAGAGCGCATACCTCATGCAGTCTTCAGCCTTCTCAGTCTTCAGGAATTGGATCTAAAGGAAAACAACCTCAAATCCATTGAAGAAATAGTAAGTTTTCAACATCTGCGAAAGCTGACCATTCTAAAGCTGTGGTACAACAGTATAACGTACATCCCAGAGCACATAAAGAAACTCACCAGTCTGGAGCGGCTTTCCTTCAGCCATAACAAAATAGAGGTTCTTCCGTCCCACCTGTTCCTATGCAACAAAATCAGATACTTGGATTTGTCTTACAATGACATTCGCTTTATCCCACCTGAAATAGGAGTTCTTCAGAGTTTACAGTACTTTTCCATTACTTGCAACAAAGTGGAGAGTGTGCCAGACGAACTGTACTTTTGCAAAAAACTTAAGACTCTGAAAATTGGGAAAAATAACTTGTCAGTCCTTTCACCTAAAATTGGTAATTTGACATTGCTCTCCTACTTGGATATTAAAGGCAATCACTTTGAAATCCTCCCGCCTGAGCTCGGTGAGTGTAGAGCTCTGAAGAGGACTGGTTTCACTGTAGAGGACAACTTGTTTGAAACTTTGCCTTCTGATGTCAGGGAGCAAATGAAAGCTGAATAACTTCTTCTTGCTCAGTTTTACAGAAATAACACTTCTACCAAAAACGCTCTAGAGAATGCATACTCTGATTATGCATTTAATTTGTCGTTATTTTTTTCTTTTTCAAATCCTTTCTGTACAAACAAATTTGGAGTAAGGAGTATGTATATTTTTAAATAAAATTTTCTCATATTTTTTCACTGTTTTAAGATATTTTTAGTTTGTTTGCCCTGAGAGCAAGGGCATCTGTAACTTAATTTTTACTGGTAAAAGTAAATGATTTTGTCTGTTTTTCTTTCCATTTCCTAATCCCACCAGGGAAACTGTGTTTAAGATGTATGCTTTGGGTTGTGTAGTTTGTAAGAGATTATTATATCGTCTTCCTAGTTATTGTTAATCCCTTAGGACATGGTCTTCAACAGGTGGTGCTGCAGGTGTTGAATGCCTTTGTTTCCTCTTTTCTTCAGTGGCAGTAGAAGGTGTTCAACATCTAACAAGATCAAACCTAGGCTGACAATCCCTTTTTACTTACAACAGGGTTTTCTCAGATGGTCAAAGCAAGTGGAAAAGGTTCTTTATGTATTTTAACAGGTGAGAGGGAGCATGCAGAACTCCTTCAGGGCCTGTTGGCCATTCACACAGTGCACTGAGCAGGAGGCACTCACTGTGATTTCCTCTTTGGTGCAGGAAGAGTAAGGTCATAGTTCACAGTGGAATCGGGACCAAAGTGACTCATGTAAGGGTTTTCCTAACAGTGCAAAGGGATGTGGCTGCCCATTTCCTACTAACTTGAGTGGAACGGGTGCAATGAACTCACTATCTTGGAAGTGTCAACTCAGCAAGATGAAATGCTGTCTTGAAAAACCCCATCCTCCCTTAAACACCAGTGCTGCAAGAGAGAAGGTGCCCTCTGCCCCCTCAGCCCACTTCCCCCCAAATTGCTTGGCACCTTCTGGGAATGGGATCCAGAAATAGTGCAATCAAAGCTTCTGACAGGGAAATAGCCCCTAATATGCTCCTTGATTTAGCCTGGGTAGCATAAAACCAAGCTCAGCACAGGAACATTTGCAGATTTGCAAAAATGAGATTAAATGAATACATTAATTTCTCACAAGTCTCAGCCTACCCAGCATATCCAAGGACAGTGTTGAAGGCTATGTTTTCATCTCCCTAAGAGTAACTAAATTGGAAATTGTACAGTTGGAAGTTTGCTTTGTAAAATAATGTAATCTCCGATGTTGGGAACTTTATCCTCTGAAGCCATGTTCAGCTGTTTATTTAATCCAGCCATTTGATTTCTTTTAGTCAGGTTTTAAAGAGCTGTGCTGCTCACAAGCTAATTTAAGCTAATCAAAAGTAGTAAAATATTTTGCTGGGAGGAGATCTCTGCATCGTATCCAACAACACATGTTTGAGTCAGATGCAGGCACTCAATAAATGTTTTGCAAGAATATCTGGGAATAAGTCCTTATTTCACTAGGAGGCAATGCTGTTCATAAATTGCAGAGGTTAAATTGCAGCTTGTTCAAATTTATGTAAAATATTTGACAGTTGTCAGATTGGTTGCTCTTAAATGTTTTCTAACTGCCATTGTGTGTCTTGAGCTACAGTTAGTCTGAGATCTTGAGCTTGGTACAAAAGCATACAGTTGGTTTAAGAGTATCACTTACAAAGGTGGGGAGACAAACTACAATGAGACCTTCCTCATTAATCCAGGGTGTGCTATGCAATTTGGTGTGAGCTTGCCACAGTACCAGGTCAGACTTATTTTTTGCGCTTGGCTGTGTTCTGGAGAAGATCCAGATTAATCAAAAATGGGTCAGGCGTGAAGGAATCAAATCAAGCTTTTTAAAAGGGGTTTGATTTAGTTCTATTTAAGACTTGTAATTGATGTAGCTATTGTAAGAGCTACCCTTACTTGTGTGTGGAATGCACTTACTGGAACAGTTTGGCAGTATATATATTCTAAATATATTTCACTATGATGTTATTTGAGGAAGAGAAACATTTCATTGGTCATATTAACCTAATTATGTAAACCAAAGTGCTGTTGTCCCTGATGAATGTAAACTGTTTGAAATGTCCAGGTAATTGGTGGAGCTGTATAGTTCTCTTAGTTAGATTTTAAATACGGGATTACATTTAAAGTATTTTTAAAAGTCTTTATACTCCTTGATGTAGCATTTTAAACCCCTAATTTATTTTGTGTGTAATATTGTTTCATGTGTAGTTTGTGGTCTTGTTTCTGAATGGAAGTTATGCACATCTCATAACTGAAGGTTGGAGACATGTTCTATGCCATTTTTGTAAATACATCACTTAGGGGATGTGGGGTTTTCTTTGTAACTGATTATATTTATACCAGTGCAACCCCTCATGTGGACACAGTTACAGAGTATAAAGTGCCTTGTGCTGGCATATCTTTATTCACTGTGAAAGGAATAAACTATACCAGTCCAAGCACTTTGACACTAATAACTGTATCTTCTCCAAGGGTTTGGTCAGCTGAGACAACATCCTCAGTCTGACAGCTCACTGTCACCAAAAAGGGGCAGCTTCCTCCTCCTCCCATGCTCCCTGTTCCTGCCAACACCTTCCAGCTGCTTCTCATGTACCTTTACAGGTCTGGTGCTGGTCTGATCCCTCCACAGGATAAATGAGCTTTTTAAGCCAGCAGAAAACTATGCCAGTCTAAAAAAGGGACTCATTTTCCGCTGGATCAGCTCTCTAAAGGATTGGATGGGCACTGGGATGGGAGTAACAAGGGGACAGGACTCTCAGCTGAGGTCTGTACGAGAAGTCAGGGCAAGTCCCTTTGGAGATGTTGGGTCAGTTCATCATCTTGCCAAGCCATGTGCTTGGAGAACTGTGCTGTTTTATGTATAGTAGGGTGAGGCAGCTTGGCTTTTGTGAGTAGACAACCCTCAGGCTCACAGTGGATGATAAAATATCACATTACTGTTAATTTCGTAATGAAACAAACTCAGGTAGCTGCACTGTTGACTTTTCTAAACCTCTTACTGTCTGTTCTGGGGTGTATTTTCCAAACCCATGTTACAGTAACTTAGGAATGAGTCAGCTGAGGGAATATTGTTCCCTAATTGTCTATAACATCCAGGAAAATATGTAAAAGTGCCATATTTACTCAGTGAATCATGTACTGCTCATATGTATATTCACGTGCAATTCATACTAGACTTTCTGTGACCAATAGTATTTGACTTAGAGTGGATGGACATTTTGTGGACAATACTTCAGCATGGTTTATATATATACAAGGAGTTTCTATAACTACTTACATTAATCAGGTGCCTAACAAGTATGACAGTTCCAGAATTTAAGCAAGGCATTTTTCCATTATTGTTCAAAAATAATAAAAATCTTCCTTGGTAACAGAATTAGAGATGACAAAGATTGCATCAAAAATAAGAAGACAACCTTCATAGCACATTGAGCCTGACAAGCAAATCTACTTTGTGATCAAAATCTGGAGATGTTAATCTCCCCCTTTGTCAAAATTAGAATGGATATTTGTGTTGACCTCGTGCATCCAGCCAGCCCAACAACTTTTGCAAATTCTGATTGGAAAATGCCTGCTCCAAGTCTTATATCACTTTTCTGGCACGTCAGTAATTCATGTGCTTAAGTGGTGACAAGTCCTGCAGGAATGCCAAGAAAAAACTTTGAAATTTGACCAAATGGACAAACTTAATTCTGTAGCAAGAATCTTAATATCATAATAGACCTGCATAGTGTTACCTTGCAATATAGTACACCCAGAAAAAACAGAAATAAAATGCTCTTTTGTAATAATGACCATTGTCAGACTGCAATGTGATTATTTGTTTGGGAAGCACTTTGTTTCTGGGTTACCTAAAGATCAAACCATCTTTTGGGTTTGGTCCCTTGGGAGGGAAATCAAGAAAATATGCCTAAAAAAACATTGTTATCCTTGACAGGATTTACAGCTGCATGGTCTCCATTCCTGTGCACCTCCTTCCACTGCCTGACTCCAGCAGCCAGCAAAATGGCCAGGAAAAAAGCCATTCCTGCTGGAGCAACTCCCCCACTCTGGTTTCTGTGCTCTGCCAGGGCTTGGGGGTATTTTGGGAACCCTGCCAGCCCACAGCCAGGGGTGGGAGGGCTGCTTCCTCCCCCCTGTCACGTGCCTGTGCTGCCAGGGAGATGGTGCCGTCAGTCCTTGCATCTGACACACTCCCCTATAAATCTGAGGAGATTTGGACATTGCTCCAAAGGCAGTTGGGCTGCCTGCATTTGGTATAGGATGTTTTCCTCATTTCAGTTTTTTTAAGTTGTAAGGAATAATGTGTTTCAGTTTTGGTGTTTCATACCAAGACATCACTGTCCTGCCAAGATGGAGCAGGAATTACTTTCTCTCTGGTGCTTGTGGTCCCGGTGGAGGGAGGAGAGTGGCAAACACAGCAGCCTGAGTTGGCTTTGCCTTTGGGTGAGCCCTGGCAGGGGGCTGGCATGGGGACGTGCTGCCCCTGCAGTGGCACACAGGCAGAGGCTGGGAATGCTGCAGGAGTATGGACACAGGAGGGGTCTGACAAGAGGGTGAGGATGGGCCCCTCAGTGTTTTCCCTGCTGGGGCAGTGGCTGGGCAGGGCCCTGGGTGTCCCACCAGCAGGGCAGCTCAGCACAGCAGCTCTCTGCAGGCCCACCTCCACCCATGGATGCCTGGCACACCAGGCTCAGCTCCTGATTTCCCATCACTGTGCCCTTCTCTGTTACACTGGATGCAGAGCACCTGAGGGACAGATCTGGGCTGGACCTGCCCTGTTCCCACTGGGATTGAGAACTTTGGTGTGTCATAGGGGAACATGAGATTGGCAGACAAGCAGTGAATGGCAATGGCCCCAGAGCTTCCACATAAGGAAGCCCAGAGCAGCATGAGGACCTCACTCTGGTCCTCTGGCCCCAGGCACACGTTTAAAGGAGCTTGTGCTGGCAGGGAAGTTGTTTTTTAAAATACAATACTGTCAAAGAGTGAATTAAGATGCACCTAAAGCAGTGGGTCTGGGGACCACGTCCTGTGAAAGGTGGCAGTGGCATGGACACTGAGAATGGTCATGGCAAGATGGGACTTCCTTCCGAACCTCTCCCAATGGGCCAAATGGGACATGAGTGACCGTGTCTCTTTACAGTGCTGCAATTACATGAAAGGCAGACCTGTGCTACTTCAGACAACTGTAAGGTCCCTCTGGAACCTGACAGAGGTGGCAAGGGAATTCAGGACTTCCAGATGCACCAAGAGCCACAGAGCACCCAGAGATTTCAGCAAGCATTCCCTTTGTAGTGCATGTGTTGCTCCGGCCTGGTATCATATGCTGGAGCACAGACTAACTTGATTTGTTGTGCTTTTACATTGCTGGAGTAAGAGAGCTACTAAACTGTCTGTTAGAGGAGTTTTGTCACATGAATTTTATGAACTGTGGTAAATAAGTGTTGATGTTTTTCTGAATTAAAATTGAATTTAAATGTAACCCTTGTCTCTTGCCAGCTGGGGTCATGTGGCACTGTTGGACTGGCTTGTGGAGACTGCCTGCAGTTCTATTTATTTAGTAAAATATTTTGGCAAAGCTCTGGCATCCTGTTTCCTTGCTGTGAGCAGAGAGAAGAAAGTCGTTTAAGTAGCACAAAACTCCAGTACAGTCACAAGGTTATCCTTAGGATCAAGTTTTTGGCTATATCTAGGAGCTAGATGAGTTCAGAACAAGTTGCAAACAAAACCACAGAGCAAAATAATACCCTATTCAAAGAGTAGCTTTGGGAAACTGAAATGGAGGAGCAAATACAGGCAGGATTAGTGCTTGGGAGACTTGTGACCTCATTTACCCATTTGTCCCTCTCCCAAAGCACATGATCCTCTGCAATGCAGGGCTGGAGAGTGAGAGGGGCATCCTTACTGTGGTTGGATGCAAGACAGCTGGAAGCAGCAGAGCACTTCTCACCTATGTTTTGAAGGTGATGCTACCCATGAGGCAGTTGATTTACCCACATGACTGCAGCATCTCTGTGCTGGACGCACTGAGGAGAACTGACAGCCTCAAAGGGACAGAATTTATTTCCTTTAAATACAAGAAACCTATTGCTAAATCCTCACTGCAAGAGCTCAGTGCGCCACCAGTGTCATTCTGGAAACACTGACCCTTCTCACCATCACCCGCAACATGCCAGAGCCCACACTGTATCTGCATGGGGCAGGACATGGTAAATGAATCCCAGCACAGATGTGCTCCTACAGGGTGGCTACAGTGCTCCTTGGAAACACAGCCTAACCCTTGGGGGTGTCACCCCTGTGCCTTCAATGAGCTGAAAATTTCTACAAAGCCATGGGCCTGGACACATTTTTTTCAAACCAGAGAGCTTATCAGGGGCATGAATCAGTAGAAAAGACAAGAAAATAAACTTTCTGAGCTGATGGAAATGGCTTTGCAAGGCCTGGCACTTGCACAGATGAGGAGCAACCACGTGGCCCTGCCAGTTGAGGGCTGGATTGGCCAAGCAGGTAGGGCTGGTTGCTCCTGCCCCAGGAGCTTGGCATGGCCACCCCAATGAGCTGCCAAGCCCATGCTTTGCCTTTGCTGGCAAGTGTTTCTGCAGAGGTTGTGAAAATGGAGCGGCACTGCTTCCAAACTGCTGATAACATCCATTAGCAGAAACCAGCTGCACAAGGGCTCATCCCTGCCAGCACCAGCAGCCAGGCACTTTGAGCATCAATGATCCAGCTCTGCCACAGTACCTGTGTTGTTCACAGCTCCTCCAGAGCTCTGGGACTCTCTCCTCAGCACCATAACCCACACTCTCCTGTGAGCACCCAAGTACTTGTAGCTGTTTTCTTCAGAAAAATGAGGCTGGGACGTCGTGAGTCCAAATTGTGCATCAACAGGAGCTTAAGCTTGTACCTCCTGCAAGTGGAGCTTTGCCATAAATCTGGCAAAGCAAAAGATTTTTTGGTCGGAAACATGTGAAAAGGACCTGGAAAAAAAATCTAGTGCTTATCAAGTGTCTGAGGGGGGCAAATAAAACCTTGCATGCCTGAAAAAAGTGAGGTGGTGAAGCAGGGGGCTCCTGCATCTTGTGGGGTGTGATGATACCCAGGGGTGGGGAGGGGTGTGGGGTTCTGCTGGCCCTTATGCTCCACGGGCTCAAGAGTTAAGGTGCTTTACAAAAACAGGGGTGCAGCAGCAAGGCAAGAGTTTGTAAGAGAATGTTCTGTCCATGACAGAGTAAAGGCTTTTACAGTCTTCGCAGAGAGGGCTGCAGCCTGGGGAGAGAGGGACCAGTGAAAAGGTGTTTTGTTGAGACTTGGATTTTTCCTGGGCTTGTGTTGATGCCAGAAGGGCTGGGGCTCTCCCTTGGCAGGAATGGGGAAATGGAGGAAACAGATGTGTTGCCATGGCAATGCAGGGAGCAGCTGCCATGGGCACAAGCCTCCTTTTCTGCCGTGTTCCAGCCCACACTGAGAGCCCACATCAGGGACAGTCAGCCCTGCAGGCCCACAGCCACCCTCTGACCCCACTGACCCCGGGCAGCAGGGTGGGACAGGGTGACTGCAGCACCCACACCACCAGCCAGGCTCCCCTGCTGCCCACAGCACTGGGGTTGCCAGTAGGACACTTAGGGCTTTCATTAAAAATAAAAAACCCTTCGTTTACTTCAATGTCTTTTTTTTCCCTCAGCTTCATCGCCCCAGTTCCCCTTAGGTAGGCTTCAAGAGTCCTCATTCATAAGGGGGCAAGAGGTAAGTCAGACAGCTGTGGCCTGTTAAAGTCAGGCCTGTTCCTAATCTTTGATAATTGGCCCAGCTGCAACTCCTTAGGGGTAAGATTACTTTCTACATTATTTTCTTATATTCTATCCCCCTACAGTAGGACACAGAGACAATAAGACATGGAACATGCAAGTTTTGAGCAGACACATTTTTTGTCTTTAGCAGACACATATTTTGTATTTGTGTAACTTCCCCTTTTATAGCATCTTCTTCTCGCTGGTGTCCAGAAGATGCTATAAAAGAGTGGGGTGGCTGGGTGAGAAGGGAATTGGAGTTAGTTGGTGGCTTTGTGAAGAAGAAAGAGTCAGTGCTCTGAGGAGATGGCCGTGAGAAACACCAAGAATGTGTGAAACTTTTGAGACAAGAAGACAACAGTATGGAACCCCTGTGATAAGGTGACAACATCCTAGGTTTTTGTTTTTTTTTTTTTTTTTTTTCCCCCAGGAACAATATTTAGTGGGTCAGTAGATGACTGAAGTGGTGAGTTTCCCAAAACTGGTGTTCCCCTTGGGCCCCAAGGCTGGAGCATGGGGTGCCAAGTGTCCCTATGCATCCTCTCACCAGAGAGGGCAACAAGCTCTAGAACAGCAGAAATAAGGAAGTGTGGCAGAGGTGAGACATGTGGCATGTGGTGAGGCCAGTTCAGGTGCTCCCAGTGTCACTGACAGCTCTCCTCTCCATGCTGCAGGTGTGCTCAGCCCTGGCAGGAAGAGGTCCTGTCTGTCTTAGTATTTGGCCCAGGATATTTTAAACAGGGATTAGAGGAAAAGGAATAATCACTGGCTGAACTAATCAGTAGGCTCCAGGGGTAGGATGTTCAGAGGTACAATTAGGTCTCTCTGCCTCAGATCCCTCAGGTGGCACAGGCTGTTTCCTCTTCCTTCAGCTCCTTTCTGCGTCCTTTGGCTGGAGTTGGAAGGTGAACAGCACCAACTGTGTGATGCTCAATCCCAAGCAGCTGAAAGGAGGTGAGAAGTTCCGTACCCAAATTACTTACAGCAGATACCACCATCCCTGGGTGTTCAAGGGGGCTTGGTCCCAGTAGCTGAGTATAACCCTCTATACAGCACAGCTGAAAAATTTTTGCCAGGATTTTGATATGTGCTGAGACACTATCCAAACAAAAGTGAGCAATGTCTCCCCAAGTCAATAATTTATAATGTGTGTGTGGATGTTTTCCCTTGACAGCAATACATTTAAGCCTTAGCCTTATCTAAATCTCATTTAACCAGCTATCCAAGCAAAGTTTAAAAAGTAGCTGGAAACTGCATCTAAATCCATCCATTTGAGCTGTAGTTTCATCCAGTACTTGTTTAGAAGTTATGCCTGAGAGATCTGCCTAATGTAGGAGAGTATTTTCCTTATACATTGCCTGCCTGGACATTTTTCCATTGGAGATCACTCAGCTGCTGGGGATCTGTGATAATGATGATTTAGAAACAAGGCCAGCAAGGAATTCAGACAGAGTACAAACAAATGGCCCAAAGCTGCCTCCATGCCAAACGTATTTCCATTTTTCACACCCTTTTTCTCTACAGCATAGAAGGCCCATAACACTCCATAAGTACACATTTACAGTCACTTCAGGCCTCCAAGGGCATCCCTATAAAAACAGCTCCCATTATAAGAAAATGTTTCCAGTTTAGGGGTCTTTACAGTGAATTCCATTAATGTCATGCTTCTCTGAGTCCTGCAGCCCTCTTGGTAGGTTTTGATCCCATCTTTACTTGTGCCTTGGATGCTCCAGTTGCCTTCCATCATAGCAAAACTGGTTCCCTGTTTTTTTAGTTGCATGGTGTCCCCAAGCACTTTGCTTTCAGGCCTTTAATGTATTATTTGCCATGGATGCACAGATAATGCAATGGATACCAGATTTATTACATCTTACAGAGACACTGTGGATTTTTCCCATTGCAATCTTCATGAAGAAGTTTATTTATTCTGCAGAACTTCAAAGCGTTCAAATTTAAACATTTTGCTTTCCCTTTTATGGCTGTGAAAAAGAGAGGTGAGACCTCAGAATGTGAGCCTTTTCCTCAGTGTCACTGACAGGCAGCAGATACCAGAGGCCAGGGGAAACTGGAAATACACCAAACAAGATTTTATAAGGGTGCAGGGCAGGATCTGCAGTGAGGAGCTCACTGAGCAGTGCTGCTGGGGCAGGTAGCAGGAGCTGAGAGGCCTCAGCCCTCCCACAGTGCTGGCTTGTGTATCAGGGGCTGGGCTGTGTTCCCTCTCTGGATTGTGCCCCTTTTTGTGGTGAAAAAAAGTGAAATTCACTAGAGATGCTGTTGGGGACAGGTTTGGTGAAGTTGCTCTCTTTTCTTTGCTAATTAACTTGCTAAGCACATACTGAGCATGATGCCAGCTATTGCCCCAGGACAGGGGCTGTGTCTGCTCCCAAGTGGGGGCACCTGTGGTGACTCTCTGGCACCTCCATCCCCACCTATGGCATGGGGGAGCATTTAAAGGGGTTTGTCAAGCTGACAAGAGGTGATGTAAAATACTCTGAAATCCTCAGGTGAAATCCACTGATGAAATAACCTGTTATTGTTGTGCATCTCATCAGAGTTCCCTGAAAATTGTTCTGGCAGTTCCATGTGAGTAATGCAGGGGTGTTTGCAGCCAGCAGTGCTGGTAAGGGGGTTTTCCACTTTCCAGGTGGTGCTGGAAAGTGGAATGCTGATTTGCTTCTGGTGACAGTTACACATACAGCAGACAGTAATTATTCTGTGTTCCTCCCAGGGGTTTATAGCGGGATAAAGTCCTGGTCACTAAAAAAAGTAAAGCCAGGAGGTGACACTGCACTGCAGGAGACCTTGTCAGTGTAGGTCAAGGTCTTGCTTTGTCAGCAATCCATGAGTTTGGTTGGCTTGCCTTTGGACTTGTTCCTCTCCATCAGCCTCTGCTGCTGAACTCCTGTCTGTGTCCAGACATGGAGTGAGGGGCTGTGGCTGGGTCCCATGGGGTAGGAGGGCAGCAGCTGCTGGGGTCAGAGAAGGCAGGGCACAGCACTGAATGGGTTCCAAGGCAACAGGGTTATGTGGTTTTCTGGAGGCATGGAGCCCAGGTCCTGCCCCTTAGGGTGTCCCTGCCTGGCTGTGGGTATCACAGCATCCCCAGCCCTGGGGTGGGCACCAGAAAGGGCTACAGGGACCCAGCTGCAAATGGCAGTGCTGAAAGCCTGGATAGAAGAGGAAGGAAGTTTTCCAGCTGTCTTGGTTTCTGTTCTTTCTTCAGAATTAAAATCTGGTGGGTATCTAGGAGAAGGTTTTGTCCTTGACATTGGTCCTCTTAAAATCCTTCTCTTTCCCCCCATCTTTGCCCTAAAAGATTTGTTGTTCCCTTTCCTGTTTCCCAAAGCTTTTCCCTTTCTTTTTTTCCCTATCACTGAGGGGGGAAAAAAAAAGCTCCTAAACGCAAACCGACAACAACAAATTCAATAACTCAGACTTACAGGAAAAGCTTTTCTATTTTTGAACTTCCTCTGCCTAACTTTTTTTCTGACTCCTTCAGTACCCAGTGTCTCCTGCCACCCACCTCTGGGCTTGGGCACATGCACAGGCAAAGCTGGAGTGGTGCAGAGTGGGAGCCTGCAGGGACCCTCCTGGGGCACCCTGACCTTGCTGCCCCATGGAGTGGTCAAAGTTCTTCCCTTAGGAAGTGGGGAAAGGGGGGAGTTGGCTGTTTTTAAAAAGCAAAGGAATTACTTTGCCTAGTCAGGAAATTCTCATACAAGCAGGGTACACAAGCAGGAGCTCAAATCCTCACCAAATCAGATTACCCAAAAAACTGTGCCATAAAAGCAACCTGATATCACATCACCTTAATGGGAGTGCTGTATTCCCAGGCTGGTAACAGAAAAAATGAGCAACTAACAAGTAAAATAAGGAAATACTGTACTTCTCTAAGTGCTTACCTACATGGCTCTTTTTCCTGATTTGGATCCTATTTTCTGCAAAACCAGTTTTTTAGGCAGGATTATCATGGCTCATTCAGTGAATGCCTCACTCCAGTTTGCTTTCTGCAGCTTTTTTGCACTTGGATCCTCTGTTAATAAACAGCCTCTACTGTTTACCTCCCTGGGGGACTGTGAGAGAGCCTGCAGTCAAAGGGGATTGAAAACATCATCTTTCCTCTGCTATTGAGCTGAAAAGAAAAGCCTTCTGCAATGCCTACGCGACACAGTGTTTATAGGAATCTCAGCTCAGATGAGGCCAGGAATAGCACAGGGATGAGATTATACATAGGGGGACCAGGGACACAGGTGGCTGCTGGAGGAGGGGTTAGCCAGAGGGATGGCTTCTCCTCCAAAGTATCATGCAACTCCTCCTTCATGCACAGAGAGGGAGAAATCTTTCTCAGCTGTCACAAGTGACTCATGTAGAAGGAAGAAGGTGGATCTAAAAACCAAACTACAAATCAGGACTAAAGATCCATACCTTCCTCCTCTGTTATTATGCAGAAGAACATCAGAATTGAAAGGCAGATTTCTTTTTCTGAAAAAAGTTGCAAACAACTGGAGGGCTTCAAGTGCCTGATCTATTTATAATAAAACCAGTGGGAAACTTAATTTGCTTATTTTCCTAACACTTAATAAAATAGCTGGCAAACAGTAGTGATAAACCGCTTATGTTAAAAAATTTGTGGTTTCACTTCTTCAAGAAGCCTGTGCCTGTAGACTCTGCTCACCATCAAGGGAGACTGGAAATTTGGAGAATTGAAATATAAACACATAAGCTAAAACTCTGTGAACAAATATTTCATTAGTTATTTCTTGGCATTAAAAGCCAATACCTCCAGTTCTTCCAAGATAACTTCATATCACTTTAACAAAGATTCAAAGAAATAAAAAAGGGAGAGGTCTTTAAAAGTGTAAATCCTCTTCCACTGCAGTCAGCTAAGCTGCTGCCAGTGGAGCCATTCACTGTGGGAATTTCTATGAGGAAGCCCTGAAACAAGCTGAAACTACTTGGTGAAGGTGACATTTTTGATGAATAGCTACACTCACAGAAGCCTACAAACCATTTCGCAGTGCTTTTGAACAAGGCTGGGAAGAGGAGGATGCAGAGAATGTGTGGGTGGCATGCTCCTCTTTACAGCTATTTTCCAAATTCTTCCCCAATAATATTTTTTAGAAGTGCAGTTGAGGCTGTCTGAGGGGTCCAGGAAGGCTGGTGGCCAGGCAGTGCAGGCCAGGGCTTTGCTTTGGAGGCAGCAGGCAGGCAGTGGGATGGATGCCATTACTTGCCTGGCTTTGGCAGCCCTGGGCTCCTCTCCAGGCAGCACAGGGGCAACACTAAGGCAGTGAAAAGTGCATGTAAAACTGAGACTGAGAAGTCTCAAGGATGGACAGGTAAGCCTGCTGGGGAGGTGAAGGGAGACTGGTTGTGTGTCTGGGTTTTTGGTTATTTTTTTCTGTTGCTCATGTGCTGTGCTCCCTTAGGATGGTCTTTTTGCTGAACTCTTTCAACCATCGGTTCCCACAGTATTCAACATTTTTCTAATGTAAATTAGCTCCTTCTCAAAGTCTCCCTTGAATTGCACAATACTTAGGAAGTTGAGAGAGACAGCAATGCTCTGAGGGCAGGGAATTTTCAAAACCCCTATATAAGTAGCTGATTATAAAATCCTTGCAAGTTATTTGTCTATGTTCTCATTTTACTCATTCACCTGACATTTGCCCACACTCTCTATTGGTGCAGCAGCAGCTGGAAGAGGCATCTGGTTTGTGTCAGCCTTTATCTGCCTTTTTTCTTCCTACTGTGCCTCATTATGTATGCTCAATAATTCAATTCAGATTTGAAAGGAAATACATAAGAAATTAACTGGCAAGACAGCAGCAGCTACAGGAACTCCATGGGAGAAGAAATCTATGAACTAATGGACTTAGTGGCAATGTAATACCTAGACATGGCTGCAAATTGCTTCAGCACGTGTGAGTCTGAAAACAAAGAGAGGATCCAAGAAAATGGAAAAGAGTCAGAGGAAAAATATCTGTGGAGTGGCATTTTTCTTGCTCCTCTCAAGGCTGTAGATGCACTCAGAACACAGTAAGGCACCTTGCAGAGCAGGCACAGGCAGGATAATACAGTGGGCAAAATCCTCAGTAGTGCAGTGGTAAAGTACATCACACTTGCTCACAGTGCCATGGGAGCTGCCACCAGGACTCAGGGCATGGTGGCAGCAATGTCCCAAATCCCTGGGAGCACCTGAGGCTGCATTATGGGTGCCTGCATTCCCCACCTGTCTGTCCTCTGGAGCAGGAATATGGCTGTGAGAAGTTTGCCATGGCTGTCCTTCACTTGGCACCTGTGGGACAGTTGGGTCTGAGTAATTACACACTTTGTGCAGCCTTACTACAGATATAGAGACAGCTCCAGAAAAGCACTCAGCTAATTACAGATTTCAGTGGTTGATGGCAGGATTAAAACTGAGACACTTCCCTTAGAAGGCCTGTGATGGCCCCCAGCTTCCAAGAGTCCACCCCAGCCCTGGGGCACTGTGGGACTGGGGACATTGCACATGTTATGTTATAGCTGAGGGTTCCCACTGCCTTTCTTTTTTTTTTTTTTTTTTTTTTTTTGGGGGGGGGGGTATTTTGGTTTTGAGTCAAGTGACATAAATATTCCTTAGCACTGGGGAGCTACATTTATTTTTATAAGACTGAACTTGTCTCACCTCAGTGTTCAGGGCAGTTTCATAAGAGAACTGTGCTCACACAGACCTCCTGCCTCTTGCTGGTAGCTGCTTCGATCAGCTGGGTCTCCCAGCCTACCCTCAGGCCAGGAAAGGGACTGGGAAAACGCCACAGAGGGATGCTGGGCACAGCACGAGTGACAACAGCCAGCACACAGAAGACTAGTTTAGAGTTACAGGCTCTGTGCTGCAGCTCTGCCCATAATGGGGGAGTGTTTCAGCTGTGAGAAACGCTGCTCTCTTCAATCAGAGTTTGCATTTGGACAAAATGGAAAAACAGGTACCCACAGGCTATTGGGATGTAGTTCCAGTGCCCAGAACTACTGTAGAAAATGCTGTCAGCATGAGGTAAAGAGACTCCTTAAAGAACATGGCTGAAATAGCCCTAGATCAGCAATTCCTACAGTAACCCTGTGCTGTAAGGCCACTATGAATTTTTCTTTTTATCTTGCTGATTACAATAGCGACAGCAAAGTTTTTCTTGCTGTGTTGTATTTGTTTTGCTTTCTTAGGAAATTAAAAAAAAAAAAAAGATGGACCAGTGTTCTGCAGGCACTGTGGGACTAAGTGTGTCCTTGTCCACAAAATGAAATCTCTTCTGGCTTTTTTTCTAGTCCCTTTTCCTGGGGCACTTGCCCAGCTCAACTGGTCAAGTCCAGCGTGATGAACTCCATTCTATGTGACAGACTTGCCAGGAGGTGAGGCACCGGGGGCTACGCATGGGGAAATTTCTTTCCTGAGCAAGTCTTCCTGACTGAAGTATACTGAAACAGGAGTCCTGGCATGGAAGCCATGGTGGCATGAGGATCACAGCTCCTGGGAACCAGCTGGCCCTCAGAGCTGGGCTGTAGAGCCACCATCCCCAGAGCCCACAGGGTATTTCCATGGTGTCAGCATGGTCCAGGACAGCCCTGCCATTCCCTCCTCTCCCTGCAGGTTTGGGACAAGTGTCTGGGGGGAACAGTAAGTACAGAGGCAACTGGGGCTCAGCCAGAGGCTGTTTAATTGACCCAAGTGTCTCAGGCAATCCCAGAACATACCAGTTGCTTTGTCTCACACTGGAACCAGAGTACAGGAAACCACAGAAGTTTTAGATCTCTACCACCATCCTCATCCTTTCCATTCACCCCTTTTACTGGGTTTGCTGATGGTACAGCAAAGGGGTTGCTGGCATTGTCGGCACTGTGCAGTTATCTACTGAAAAATTAGGTCAAATGCTTTGAATGTGGTTATAGAACAGAGGTCAGGCACATCTTACAGTGTCTATTCAGAGAGAAGGATATTTTGATTCCAATCATCAATACAGGGATACAGATAGTACAGCAGGAGCAGAACAGTCCATAAGTCTTTCAACAATAGGAAAAGGAATTTAAAACAGACTCATTGGAATGTAACTTGAAAAACAGGTGAGTAGAGAAAAAGAGAAAACAATTGCAAACAATTTCAGGTTTGTGGTTCTTTAAAAATTATAATGGTTTAGGTATGTGATGAGCAGCTGCTTCCTCTGAAAAGCAGGCAAAATATTAAATCAAAGAAAAAGGAGAATGTATGTACATATGTATGCACTTTGAAAGCTTCCTGTTGAATTATGAATACCTTCAAATCATAAAATATAGAGCCTGTCAGGGTTTCCATAGAGGTTTGAACATGCAGTTTCACTTGTTCACAGTGCAGTCTCTGTGTGCTATCACATTAAAACCAGAGAGAAGCAAGAAAGACACAGAATCATCTTGTAGGTAAAATATAAAAAACCAAAAAAGCCTACAAACCTGATTGACGGACTGAGTAATTATTAATGGGAAATTCAGAGAGAAGAGGCATGAGGAATAAATTTCTCTAGGAATTGGCTTTTATCACACAAAAGTAAATAGATTAACTGCAAGAGGTGAAGTGCTTCCTTCCCTTGGAAAAGTGGGGAGGTTAAAAATGCAAAGATTCACCTGTAGCAGCCAGCAGCTGCACCAGTGCAGCAGAGATGCTACAATGGGACACTGCTCTTGTGCTGACAGAGGCAGGAGCTTGCACAGCCCTCCATGGGCACCACCAGTGTGAGGACTACTGGGAATACCCAAGGCTGTCATGGGGTGGAGGGCACGACCCTGAGAACAGTACCTCAGGGGCTGACAAAGCACTCAGAAGCTGTGGGTTTGGCTGTAGCCCTTCCAGTGCTCCCTGCACACCATGTGCCCAGGATACCTGGAGAAAGGATGTGCCAGGGTGGGCTTTCACAGCCGTGGAACTGGGGAGATCTATGGAATGAAACACCGGGGCCTTGCAAGCGGCTGTGGAGCCACAGGCAGGAGGGCAAGCAGGGCTGAGGGTGCCACGACACCGGCAGAGGTTGGAGCTCCGGCACCCCGCGCCCAGCCCCCGGGCAGCCCGCCCTGGGCATGGCCTGGTGCGGCCCCGGTGTGCCCCAGGGGTAACGCTGCTCTGCTCAGTCACAGCACATCCATGAACTGAGAAATCCTTGCAACTTCTCTTCATTCCTAATTTTGTTGTTTGGTTTGTTTTTTTTTTTTTTTTTTGTTGTTGTTGTTGGTTTTGGTGGGGTTTCCCGTCCATGCCTTTGCTTTTCCTTCTCTTTCTGCTATTCTTTTTTAATATTCCAGTGTGTAATGCTTTCCTGGCCAAAAATGTCAATAAGAAAGGAAAGAGAAGTTTAAAACCTGCCACCATTCTGAAGTTCATTAATTCATAGTGTGGGTGTAAACAGACTCAGCTTTAACAACATGGCACACATTCTCCCGTGGCTGCCTCTCTTACTGGTCATGGAAACAGGACAATATTGGCTTTTTCCAGAGCGTCATCATGAATCCTTGTGAGTAGCAATGACGGGCCCGGAGTGCAGTGCCAAGGTGATCTCTAAGGGTAAAGCCTTGCGTGCTCTCCGAGAGAGGAGCGGCACTCTGCCCTGCGGCCATGGCCGGCTGCTGCCCGCGGGCGGTGCAGGCCCGGCCCTGGGGCAGCCGCGGGCCAGCAGGGCCGTGTCCGGGCCGGGTGCGGGGCGGGCTGGCCGGGGCTGGGCGCGGGGTGCCGGAGCTCCAGCACGGCCCTGTCCCCGTGCCGCTGTCCTCGCACGGCTCCCGGGTGCCTCCTGCCGGCGGGCGGCTCCAGGCCCCGACCGCGGGCGGCAGCCCCGCGATAGAGCTGCTGCTAATGCGGGTCATGTCCCGCAGTGGGACCCGGGGTGAGCGGGGCTGAGGTGCGGGCCCTTGGGGCTGTGCGGGGTCCAGGGTGAGCGGGGCCCGGGGTTGTGCGGGGCTGAGGCGCGGGGCCGGGCAGCGGCCCGCCGTGGCACCTGCTGTGGGGGCCAGGTAGCGCCAGGGTCTAAAGGCCATTTGCCGGCGTTTCGGGACGCTCTGCCCGCCGCCCTGTGATGGGATTTCGGCCAGATTGCGAGCCCTTCCAGCGGCAATTCTTGCTGCCTGAGCACCCGGCCCGCTAGACAAAGGGACACATTTGTGCAGACACCTTCCCAGAGGCTCAGCAGCCGCTGTGCAGCGCTCACTGGGGTGGTGTGAGCAGAGCACTCATTCCGGTCAGAGAACAGCAGAACAGCTCTAGCTTGAGCAGAGTTTACTTCCCTGGCGTGACCATCTTCGAAGTATCTTTGCAGTAATAAAAAGGAAACATTTTTCCTTTGCAGTTTTTACTTACTCTACTCATGCTGCAAGAGTGACCTAACAAAAAAAAAAAAAAAAAAAAAAAAAAAAAAAAAAAAAAAAAACCCACAAACAAACAAACAACAACAAAAAAAAAGTGTTTCTTAGTGCTAGATATAGATATACTTTTATAACAAGTACTGGAAGATAGCAGTAACAGGCTTCAGTCATCTCTGATAGATTTTGGAGCATGACAGAAAGTCTGTTACTGTTCTCTTTGTTCTTCTAAATAAGTTATTCATAGCCAAGGCTCCCACAGCAGGTCCTGAGCCCACTGAGGCCAGGCTGCTCCTTGTGGTGGTGGCCAGCCCCAGATGTTGTGCTACCATGAGGCCATGGCTGCATTGTTTAATAATTTTTCTTTTGTTTTCCTTTGCAGAACTGTTAAAACCAGCAGACATTCAGGCAAGCAGATCAAGACTGGGAATGCTAGATGTTGCACACTCAAAACCATATCAGAAAAGCATTTGAGCAAAGCCCTCAAACCTAAGGAACAGCCTACTAACACAGGTGATAGATGATGAAGGATGGGCTGCAGGAACTGGAGCTTGCTGGCAATCCGGGAAGAGCCAAGGGTGTCTGGCTGATGAGCTCTTTGCCTCTTGGGTGCTGCAGGGGGTGGCCTCCCTTCTTCCCCATTTTATGCAAGGGAAGGTGGGAAGCTGGGTAAGGATCCAAGAGGGGGAAGAAACATGTTCGTGGGCATCCTCCAAAGACAGATTTAATTTTCTTTGAAGAGCTGTGCTCCCTTTTCTGTTAAGACATATGGAAATTGAGTGTATTGTTGCCTACAGTCATGTGGATGTTGTTTTTTCTGTTGTGACTAAGGATTCAATACTGTGTAGCACCATGTAATGTGGTCTGATAGGGCATCTTCAGTTTGCCACTGTAGACAAGTTTCTTTGATTGCTTTGTGACTAGTGCAATTGGAAACATATTCCAAACACAATGATGGGAAGAAAGGGAGGCCTGTATTTCCCTTCAGTGCTCTCCACGTGATCTCTCTGGATCATGTACCCATGCAGTTTTCTGTGGTTCTTTTGCACACCCCAAGTGAAGTAAAAGAAGCTTTCTTGACCTAAAAGGAGCTATTCTTTCAAAGCATGGGGTTTTCCAGGTTTGTAATAAAACTATTATTGTGTTTCATAAAGGTAGAGCTTCTGCAAGTGCAGTTCATAAACAGTGTCATGGGATGTTTTCAGAGCAACTCAAGGTCTGTTCAATTTCCACAGAGATCATTAAAGTCTTGCTATTGACAATATCCTGCTTTACCTTGAGTTCTTATTCCAGCAGAAGTGAGGTCTCTCATGGTCCTGTGTCATGTCTGCAAGCACTTCTGGCTGCTGACCCATGTCCTTCATGAAGCTGTGCCAGGCACTAATTTACCAGAGATGCAGTAAAATGCTGCATCCTACCTTCAAATTCCTAGAGACAGAAAATGAATTCATAAGCTTTGGTCTGCAGGTGTCAACACACAATTGTGTCTGTACAGGTGGGAGAGTTCAGTCCTCTCCTTTGGCTGCATTCAGGGTTTTCAAAGACCTCTATCAGCATTTTTCAAGCCCGTACACACGTGAATTGGAACAGTAAGAAAACATCCACAAAACTCAAGTGAATGGACTGGGAAAAATCTTGAAAAAGTGAAGTGATGATCCAGCAACTCTGTGTGTCTGATCCATTCTTACTTTTCTATGTTCCAATTCTTGTACCACATTGAGCAAAGACACTGCTGTGGTGTCCAAACAAGGAGAGATCTGGCAGGTTGGATCCCAGAGGCGCATGTACCACTCCCCTGTAATACCTACTGCACTTCAAAGGCAGGTTTTGTATTAGTTTTGAGACAAACTGCAAACTCCAATCCAGCCATGGACTTGCTATAGAGAACACAACAAGCTTATCCACGGGTATAGTGACTTGCCTATTTTCCAAATAATCCAGCTCTAGGAAAGGAAAATTCAAGGGTCTTACATTAATGTGAGCTCAGTGATCTGGGAATTTGGTGTAGGTAGTGGCTCTGCTGATTGAGTTGAGTTGAAAGACCATCTCTCCTCTGCTTCTCCTGTTTTTTCCAAGCCCAAAAGGAGGAGGTAAGGACACAGCCTGACTGCAAAAAGGGGAGGAGAGCAGCCTCCTTTGCTTGTGTCTCCAACAGCCTGGACACCAGCAGTGTGGAGCTCACCTTGTCCTTCCCCCTGGCAAACCAAGCCACTATTTCTGAGACACATTCTGCTCACCTAGATTTAGGAAATCCACACAGGAGTAAGTGACACAAAAAGAGTGAAATCAGCTACCTCCAGCCCCAGTTTCACCAGCTGGGAGTTCATCCCTGTCATTACATGCTTAAAGTAGAGATCAACTCTTCCTTCCTGTTCATGCAGCTCTGGGAAAACTGGTTGTACTTTGTTCAGAGAAGAATAAACAGCAACCACTAACATGGTCAGCTCATTCCTACCATCTGTCAGCTCATTCCTTCATCTGTCAACTCCTTTTGCTGCTTATTTGCTGGCGAAGAAACTCAAACCAAAGGTCCTTTGGGAGATGCAAAGACAATAGAAAGAAACATTGGCCTGGTGTCTGATGTTACCACGAAGAGCTGGCCAGTGCACATAGAAATATTGGACTTACGATGGAAAATTTAATGGTGAATATTGCAGGAATAGAACCTGTGCTTCGAAGGGCTTAATTGTCCGTCGTTTTCCAGCACGTTCCTCCCCCTGGAGGAGGGTACTGGTCACAGCATCTCCCCCAGTCATTCCCCGTTTTCGATTCCCAATCCCAATTTACAGATTTACAAATTTAGACAGTGCTTCCCATCTGAGTAGTCCTGATGTGGAGTACAATTCACAAGACACTGGCTGTCCAATCCTTCCTGGAGTTCTTCCTTAGGTGCATTTTGGCTCTTCCCTCTTGCACAAGAAATATCCCGGTTCACTCACAAGCTGCCACTGCTCCGTGCAGCTGCTGCTTGTTATCAAGAGGTTTGTGTGAAACAAAACCTAGTTATAAAAGAAGGGAAAAAATGTGGATTCCCTAGGGCTGGGCATGAGGCTGTGGGACTGTCTCAAACCCCTGGAGATTAATTTCTGATTCTGCAAACAAGCTCTGAATGAAAAACTTTGCCTGCTGGAGTCAGCTACTCCCACCACAATTAATGTGTAGGAACTCATATGTGGAGGTTGTGTCTCTGGAGGTATTGTGATGGACCACTGTCACTGCAGGAAACCTAGAAAAAGTGGCATAGTAAGTGGGCATAAATTGGAAAAATTAGGCTGTTTTCAGTGAATTTACTGAAATGACCTTTCAGTAACCTTTTCAGTGAATTTATAAAATGACCTTTCATTGTCGTTTTATAAATATTCAGATTTACTGATTAGCCATCCAAGCAAAGGGGTTTGCAATGGAAGCAATACAGATCAGGGAGACAATGTATGTGAGTACCAGGAGAGCTCATGCCACAGCAGCATCAAGCATAGGGTTCTGTAATTTGAAAGTTTGGGTATCCATCCCTATTGCCCTAACCTGAATTTGTTTTGCAGTGGAACTCAGCTGGTTTTGAAACGGAAAGACAAAAGAACTTACCGATAGCACAAGGAAAAAGGCACATAGAGGGTGTGCAAGAAGTGTTTAAAGACACATTCAACAACTGGTATTCAGACATGAAGAAGAAATTCTGCAGTAAGCACAGGTAAGACAAGCTGTTCTATACAAGGGAAAAAAAAAAAAAAAAGGTGGTTGAGAGCTAACAGCACAGACAGTCTCTTTTTCCAGAAGTTTGTAACTAAAGTGTAGAAATTTCATATAGGGAAAACCAGGGACATTAGGAACATAAAGCTGCCAGTCTCCTCCAGGCCAGAATTGCCACAAAATGACATTTTGAAACTTGATAGAAATACTGGAAAGCAGGAAAGAGATGGCCACAAAGCTAACTTCAAGTATATCCAGGATGCTGTTCCAATGGACAGAGAGTGTTCAAAGCTGGAAATTTGAGTCCAAATATATAAATAGCATGACAACACAGTGTGCAAAAAGCACCTAAAGGAACACTGCAAACAGGCCAATAAAAGACTTGGTGATGTACTGATCTCAGGGTCCAGAGGTGTCATTACAAAATCATGAAGTGTGGCCTCACTTTTCCTTACTTGAGAACACACATGCAAATTACTGCAGGCTGCATTAACAAGCACATGTGTACCTGAGACTACAGAAAAACGGAACACATGCCAAGCTAGCAGCCAAATGTGGGTTCAAGAGTCACAGACAGTAGGGGAAGGTTCTGGATCACATTAAACTATGAGATCTTGTTGTTGTTAAAAGATGAGCAAAATTGGGAAATGCAAGAAAAGTGTTCACGCTTTGCTGAGTTTTCAGATCTGAGTCTGCTAAATTAATGTTTTAAGTAAAATAACACAATTTTATAATATGTTTTCAACTAGTCATTTTACAGTTTTCCACAGATGGTCTGAAGTATGTATGAAAATATAATACAAATGGAAAATTCCATGCCTTTAGAGCATCCTTACATGCTCTCTCATATGCACCTCCTGCATGTCCTGCAGCAATAGTTTAAATGTTACAATTTCATGACCACTGGTGGTTTTGTGGTGGTGAAATGAAGCTGGAGAAGTGGAAGCAAAAGAAACAAAGCAAGAAAGAGTGATGTTTCTAGTAGGAAAACAGAGTGTGCAAATGCAAGGGACTTGCAAGGAAAGTAAAAGAAGCAGAGGAGGTGATGTTAGCAGCACTCAGTTCATCTAGGAAAGGATAGGGGTTGGCTGAGATGCAAGGTGGAGAGACATCCATCAGTAGTGGGGACCAGCAGAGCTGTAGATGTTAGCTGAAGCCCTCCAAACAGATGAGGTGCTCTCCAGAAGGTCACCCAGGAGACATTTGTGAGGAGAGGAAGGAGTAGATAGGCTTGCTGGAGACTCCCCTGTGGAAAGGGCAGGGAACAGATGAGGGCAAGGAAGGATGAATAATGTGCCTGGGGTGGGAATAGAAGGAGGACACTGAGGTCCTGGTCCAAGGGTCTTTGTGGAAAGAAAGAAGGCAGCAGAGAAGAAAAGTAATTCCATAAGACAGGAAGGAATACAGCTTCAAAGGGAATTTGCAATTAATGGCACCAGAAGCAGCAACACAACCAGAGGGATGGGGATAGAGATGGAGGAGTGAGAGGCTGTGAAAATTAATGTTGCAATCACTGGAATAAAGGTATAGATCAGGCTTGTTAGGCTGAGGGTAGAGTTAGCTGTGGTGCTGGATTTTCCCATTCAGAGAACAAAGAAGAAGAAAGGGTGGGATTTAGGGACAAGGGGAAATTATAAGGTGCTTACCTTGGAAGTCTTGATAAAGGAGCCTGGAGGAAAGTGAGGATTTGGAGCTGTGAAGGATTGAGTAAGGCTAAAGGAGGTGGCAGAAGATACAGTTTCTAGGGTATTTGGATAAGTAGGAGCAGAGTAATTCTGTTGACTGTGTAAGAGCCAGGGAGAGTCCAGGAGAGGAACAAGCCTGGCTCAGACCTGGGAGAAGCTGGCAGTACCCCTGCACAGGGGGAGAAGAAAGAGAAGACCTATGTGAAGAAGTAACATGAGGTGGTAGGCAAGGGGTCTAAAGAGAAGGAAACTGTAGGAGGACTGGGAGAGAGGATGGAGCAAGAGGTGTTAGGAGAGAGCACAGACGATGGGAGTAGCAGGGAGATAAAGAGGAAGGAAAGGGTAGAGCAGTGCAGCAAAGCTTTGTGTAGCTGAGGAGTGCAAGAGAAAAGGGGATTGGAGTCAAACAGCAGAGGTAGTGTGAAGGTGGAAAGGATGGAGAGATGGAATTATTCCAAGGTGGGAGGGAAGAAGATAGACAAATGAATAGGCAAATTATAACTAATGCAATAATTAACTGCTACAGCAGTAATCTGATTGTCACCCAAAAAAGAGGATGAGGCAGGGAGTTCGTGAGTGAGGGGGAGGCATGATCAGGCTGGCACAGAAGCAGAAGTGGGCTGAGCCCAGTGGGGTGCAGAGGCAGCGTGGCAGGGAGCAGCAGGAGCAGATGCTGGGGCTGTAGTTCCTATGGCAACATAGGAAGGCAAATGCAACAAGTGTGCCAACGTGGCAGCGTTAGCAGGGGACAGCTCGGTGCCTTTCTGTGTCACACTGCTCAGGGTGGGAGCAGAGCCGAGCACCATCCCTGGCCACCAGGACAGCATGGCTCTGCCCCTGCAGAAACCAGCACAAATTATGGCAGGTTTTTACTGCTGTGAAATGGGTGTCTTGTGCTCTCTTTCTCCAATCCTAGGAATCCCAAAGCGCAGCAGAGTGAGAGCTGCTGAGCATCCTGCCAGCAGTGAGGGGCCTGTGTGGCCCATGGCGAGGGGACAGCTCTGCAGGGAGCGATGGGAGAGTGAGCATCCCCCCTCCTCATGCCCATGTGCCGTGGGGCTGGGGGCTCAAATCTCCCATGCCCTGGCTCAGCATGGCCTGCTGCAGCTGGCACATACCTCCAGGTGCCTGCAGTGTGTAGGTGCCCTCCAGCAAGGCTGTCATAGTGAGGCCAGTCTGCCTACAGCAGGCAGGAAAAGCACATGGCTTTCACAGGATGGGGCCTTATTTTTCACTCATAAATTTTGGCAGCGTTTTCCCTTCCTTTCCTATAGAATCTCTTGTAATTAATCAGCAGTTTGAGTCTGCAGCTACTCCACACCATTGTGCTCATGTCCTACGCTAAACAGCTGGAGACAGAACATAAAGGCAAATTTTCCTATAGCTCTGACGCTCGGACAGAAAGAACACCCCTGCGGGGCGAGCAGCAAGGATGCAGCTCCATTTATCCTGCCCTGCCGGAGATCCATCCCGCCCGGCAGCAGCGCTCGGCTCTCCGCGGGCTCGCAGCTGCGTCCAACAGCAGAGGGAGCTCCGGGAGAGGAAGAGGAGCAGGCGAAGCTTGGCAGGAGCAGCCCCGGGAAGGAGGGAGGCGGGCTGGGGTGGACGGAGGTAACTTCAGGCTGCTCTGCTGCACCAGGTAGGGAGCTTTGAACAGCGTGAATGGATGAAGGAAAAAGGGGCTTCAGCGTGGGAGTAGTTGAAAAGCAGCCACCATGGAAACAAAATGCCAGGAGAACTTTAGGTATAAAAAAACAAGAATGAGACAATCAAAAGATGTGTCTGGGTGCTCTTTCTAAGATTTAAGACTTAGGCTAACTTCAGGGCATCTTGTGCTAAATAGCTGTAAGGAGGAGAAGGGTATCTTAGTTACTTGGAGAGTGGGTTTTGTGTATTTAAGTGCTAAAAGGTCTGGCTGTATTTTTTCTGAGGAGAATGCCCTGTGTTGAACACTGTTGTCACATCAAATTAATTTCAGAAAGTTTCAGTGACATTTTGAGAAACTCTGGTGCCATGGGTTCACACCAGGATCAAAGGAAGGCAGTGAATATGCCTTTGTGGCAGTGGAAATGCACCCACTGGTAGCTGATGGCCATTTCTGCCACACTGGGGATGACAGCAATACCAGCCAGCCACATCACAGCCCTTACAAAGCCAGATCGTGGCTATGACTCTAGCCACAGGGATCAGAGCAAGGAAACAAATGTGTTGGTCTTTCCATCCCTTGTTCTCCGTGGTCCCGGGTGCAGCACAAGAGCGGGCATGATTCATTCCATGGTGTCCGGGCAACCCAAGGGAAAATCGCCTGCTAATTTCAGTTTCTGATGTCAGAACGTATAATTAACCTGACAAAGCAAAACGTTATTTTAGGTAAAGGCGTGATCAGACCTTCCTCCTCCCTCTACCTATTTCTAAATGGTAATAAGTTGAAGGTGTTTGAGGCTGGGGGAGGTATATGTTTTGTGGTGGCTATACAGTGTTGGCAGTGAATTTGCTGCACTTATGCCCTCTAATGTATAAAAATATTACCAGTGCTTTCTCCAATTACTTTATATTCAAGTTAAATGGAGAGAAAACAAATTATTTGGACATTAGAGTAACCTTCTTACCTGTCATTGCATGTGTGTGCAACACTCCTCCTTTGTATCAGTGTTTGGAACAGGAGATTTGAAATTAGCATGCTGAATGCCATGGTGGCTGTGCACAGGAATCACAGGAGTATTTGGAATCTTTAAGGTGTGTATTGTTAGAGTGGATAGTGTGATGCTAGACTGACAGTGGATATTTAATTGTAGAAGCTTTAGTGACTGGAATACTTTGGTTTACTGTTTCAAATACTGTATTTGAAAAAGTGTTGGGAAAAGGATTTCAGAGGTGAATTTATGTCATGTTGTTGCTATGTTTTCCCTTGGGTAAAATTGATAGAATGGAGCAATTGATTTTGTTTGATCTATAATATATACACATAACTAGCAGAATGTGCTGCATTTAAGGTAAGAAGATTAATATAGCCCATTTCAAGCAAAACTTCTTTTAGTGCTGTGTTGGCAAGTCTGGGTTCTGTAGGCTCCCAGGCACAAAAAACCAAACAAACAACAAACAAAAACCAAACAAACAAGCAGCCCTTTTGCAGTTCTTGAGGTGGGAAAAAAGCTCTAAGTACATCTGGGTCCCTGATTATGGAGCTCCATGTTAAAACAGGAGTTCTACAGTCTCCTTCTACAGAATGACTAGTGGTTTCTTTGCTCCATGGTAAAATAGGAAGGCAGAGACAAAATGCAGCATGTAAGATATAAATATTACTCCCTTATCTCCCCTCCCCCCCCTCCCCCCCCCCCCCCCGTTTTTGCCTCGTATTCCTCAAATTTGATAGTTTTTGGTGGTTGGGGTTTTTTGTTGTTGTTGTTGTTTTTTTCCAATTTGGATTTGGGTTGGGTTTTTTTGGGAGAGGGGTTGTTTGTCTGGATTTTTTCCTGATCTAGTTGGGTGAGTCCTTAATCTTTAGCCATTTGAATGACTGGAGATCAGTCATTTGCAGGCTCAGAGCATTTTGGTCCCACATACGTTCTTTCTTTTTCCTCCTGCTGCTCAGAAAGCTTTGCCCAGCTGTGCACCTCATTACGCCCTTGTGGCTAGGCTATTTTAAGGAAACGTATTCCAAAGGAATAACAAAATCAGCAAGGTCTAACTATGGTACCAGTGTGATTGGGGAAGTAAAGGTTAAGTGCTAGCACAGGTACAGCTTAGCACTCTGAAGATAACTGGCTTGCCATTTCTTTAAAGGCCACCATTGTCCTAGATCCAGGTAGGGCACTTAGGTTTTGTGTCACTCCGTTTGCACATGGAGCCACAGCCATTTCAGTGAGAAAGCCAATTGAGATCTGAAGGGGAAAGAAGGGCTTTCAGGCATGATTTGAAGAAAGAAATAATACACTGAAATGTCCCTGGGAAAGCAGGGAAACTGTTCCAGAGAGCAGGGTAGACAAAGTGTGACATCTGAAAGGTTCTTTTGGTCTTACCCTGCTAATTCTGACTATGACAGCTTTTAAATTTTTATTTCCTCTACAGTTTTCATGTTTAGCATTTAGTAATTGTGGAAATGGTGTTGAGTGGAAGAGGCAGAGATCATAGAAGCAAGTAAAGTGCAAAATCAAGAAAATAGGAAGAGCTAAGTAGATTAAGTAGACTGGCACAGATGAACCCCTCCTCCCAGCCCGCTGGCTCTCAAGATCTGAAGGTACTCAACATCTCAGCAGTGATTCCTGCCTGGGCACTGAGTATACACACCCATATTACCAGACAGTACATTTAACTGACACAGGCTCTATCTTGGGCTGGCCAAGCAATGCACAACCATATTCTTGCTTCTGCTAAAGTAAGTTCTGCCCTGGCAAGCTGCCAGGGTGAAGGGCAGGTTTGCCTGCAGCTCAGTTTATGGCCTTCCTGCCATGCCTCCCATCTCATATGATGCTCTGTGTTTTGTGACTTTATAGTCCTTTATTGATAAGTACAGAATGAAACAGATTGGCCATCTGTTTGTCTATCCACTGGATGAAATTTGAGAACTCCTGAAAACTAGGTCTTCTGAGTAATCAGAAGCAGCCAGCATGTGTTCCTGCCATCACTTGAAAAACTTTGCTGAGCTGCAGTGTGATAACACAGGCTGCTTGCAATGCACACCATCATGGCTGCTGCTCTTGTTTCAGAATACAAAAAGGTACTTGCTAAGAATGAGGCCATCCCCCAAATTTTTAGAAGTGGAACTGCACATTGGGTGGCTGACATATTATCACAAATGAAACAAAAGAACTGGTGAGCACATTGTGGAGTTATGGATGTAAGTAGAAACTGCTGTTTATCTAAAACAGTAATTCATTCCTTTTTCCAGCACAAAGACAAGGTAAGCAGTGATTTATTTCCATCCAGGAAGTTCAGAAGCTGGGAGAATTCTAGCCAGAATAGGCTGGCTTGCAAGGCCTTTAAGAGTAATTGTGTTTTTAATACAGAGGCTGCTGTGCCAGGTGATTGAAGACAAGCATAATAGCAAAGTATCTTCAGAAACATTGATAACACAGGTCTGGATAATTGTTTATAATGGAGTCATATAATGGCAAAGAAAGTTGGTTAGCAGGAATTTAAAAAAGAAATTGATGGAATTACTAATTAACCTAGTAGGGACAGGGTTTTGCAATGCTATTTATATTGGAAAAAACATGCTTTTTTTTCTTTTCTTCAATTTCTTTGGGATTGTCAGTAAAAATGTATCAAAAGGAAGACTGTCTGATAATTTGATTAGACTTTCTGAAAGCTTTGGCAGTTTGTCCTGGTGATGGGCAGACTGAGCTGCAGCAGTGTGGTAGCACAGGATCACAGCCCTGGGGCTTCTCCTTCCCTGTCCTCTCTGAGACAGCAGAGCCCACACCTCACAGCTGGCTCTCCATGGAACAGGCTCTCCACAGCCAGCTGTGGGCATGTGCAGAGCAGGCCCTTGCCAACATCTGCTGGCAGGACAACAAACCAGCTGCCAGCACTTCGCCCAGTTGTGCCTGGGAGGTCATCCTCACTGCCACTATGGTGGGTGTGTGGCACAGGGGTGGCACTAATGCCCCTGGGGGTGGTGGTGGCAGATGGGGGCTGACAAATCTGACTGCAGCCCCAGCCCCATCGTCCTGCCCATGTGTCCTGGGTGAACACCACGGGCTGAGCTGTTCAGCACTTAGAAACACTCTTTCTGTAAAACAGGTGGCCAGTAGCCAAGAGAAGTGACTCATGTGCATCCTCCTCCTTATTTAAACTGGAGTCTTCCCCTTCATGCTTTGCCCGTTCCATGGAGCCAAATTGGTGTTTCTGGAGGGGGAAAGCCAATTCCCTGCCTGTGCCTCTTCTATGTAGCTGTCCATACTTCTTCCCGAGTAACTGCTACCTCATCTACTTCTTAATCATAGAATCATAGAATACTTTGGGTTGGAAGGCATCTTTAAAGGTTATCTTGTCTAATCCACATTATCAAAATTCCTCTTCATCTTAAAGTTGCTTGGAACAAAATTTTGTCAGCCCACTCAAAGCCAGGACTGAAATATTTCCCAGTATGGAATTTTATCACTGTTTTCTGAGGAGCCACTGGTGCACTCTATTTTTGACACCATCTCTTCCTTACGTTCACCTTCTGCTGGTGTTTCTTTTGCAGCTGGCTCCCTTGGACTGAACCTGCTGGACAATGTCATACAGATATATATGAGATGCACAGTATGGCTGCTTGAGTGAAAGAAGGAAAGTACTGGAAATCATCTCAGAATAAATAGTTAGCTTTCCACCTGGCCAAAACTGTAACTCTGTTGGAGGGCTGATATTTTCTAAAAATTTTTAATGATATAAGAATGAGGATAACAATAAGGTTGAAAAATATGACATATTTGGCTACTCAAGGTTATGGAATTTGAAAAATTGAAAGTAAAATGCAGTTGTAAATCCAAACAGGATTGGTTTATCCTGTGAGGCATGTGGCTGCATTGCTATTGCTTGTTAATGTAATCACTAACTCAGTTCTCTGAGCCACAAATCAAAATAACAATATTAGTTTATTTAATTGTAAAGGGCCAATGTAAAAACTGTGCAAGTGGAAAAGAGCCATTTTCCCCCCATAGCCTCTGTTTCCTTGCATCTTTTTTATCACATGGAGTAACGTGGGAGTTGGCTGCCTTGTACTTTTGCCTATAGACTATAGCAGGATAACAGAACAGCTGGGATTTTTATTTGCCCCAAACTGAGCTCTTTTAAATTTATAATTTCCCTTCTCTCTTTTCTGTCCCACCTCAGCATGTCCTAGGTGGTCAGAGCCAGAAAGAGCAAGGTAGAAAGAGCTGCCCAAAAGTACTCAAACTTGAGCCTGGGGAAGACCAAACCTGAAACAGTGGGAGAGGTCTCTACTAGAAAAGCTTGAAAGAGAGGGTGTAGAGAGGTTTAAATTAAAACCCATTTGCGTTGCCTTTAAATACATACCAAAACAGTGGAAAAAAAAGATCCAAACCAGAACAAAAACCAAACAACTCAGCATATGTTCTGTAGGAGGTGAGTCTTCACACTCCTGTTTGCCCCGTCGGAAAGGGAATCTTAATTGGATCCGGATCTGCCCAGTTCCAGGTGTCTTCTCTCTCAGGTCCCCAGAGCCATTTGTTTGTTTTGCTGGTGTGCCTCAGCTTGGCAAAGTATCTTGATTGCTAAGTGAATGTGGATTCAGCCAGCTCTGACCAGCTCTGGCATCTGAAAAAATCCTTTTTTCTTCCGCTTGGATTTCTCTGCCAGCTGCCTTCGAGTCAGGATTTCCCAGCCAGCAGCTCTTGTTATTATCTGTTTTCACTTGCCTTGATGTTTACCAGATTGGACTGCTTTTATCTCTATTAACCCTCCCTCTCTGTGGAGTCCCAGTATTACACACCCTGTGTGCCTTGGCCACTGGGTCAGAGCAGAAATAAGTAAATAGATAATAAAATCACCTTCTTGAGAAAACAGTGAGGTCTAAAATATTGGCCAAAAGTAACACAAGTGATGATGATCTCAGGGAAGAAAATAGCTAAAAGGCCAAATGAAGGTATTAAAAATCAAAGCTTAAAATAATTGACTCATTAGCTCATTAGACTAAATCTGAGCTCTGCTAAAATTCCCCACCAGATGAAAACTGGTATGAAAATAGTGCTGAACAGCTGAGAGCAGGACAAGCTGGCCTGATTTTTCCTGGTCTCAGAGTGAATTGTTGCTAAGAAGTGCTTTCATTTGTAACCTTAGATACGTCATACAGTCATTTAGACCAGAAGGTCTGATTAAAAATGCATCTAAAAATGTAACAGGGAAATTCTCAATCTTTAAAGGGCCATAAAGCTATTCTGAACAAGCACCAAAAATCACTTCCCATCTCCTCCAGTCCTTGAAAACATGGGGAGGAAATAAAATATGGAAAAGATAAGCTCGTTTTTTTTGTTTTTATTTTTAATTCCATTCTTCATCATGGCCAATATACTTTCAAAGGCAAGAGATTACATTTAGTTAAAAAGACCCGCATGTCTGGTCACGTGTCAGTTCAGTGTTTAAGAAATATTTAAGGATATCGGTGGCTTTTCAGTTAAAGGAGGAAAAAAATGTTCTAGGGGATTTCGGGTGAGGATCGGGGTCAGTTCGGCTTCTTCCTCGGTGTCCTGTGTTCAGCCTCTGGAGCCGCCGTGGAAGAATCCGTGCGTGCGATCCCAGCGGTGCAGCCCCCGCCCCAGCTAAAGCTGCCTTCGACTTTTTGGTTCCCTCAACGGCTCAAGACAGACAAATGAAATAACTTCCCTCCTTCCCCATGATAATATTTTAATAATGAAGCCACGCAATATGAACTTGTCGCTGCTTTATTTGGCTCACGCACGACGTTCCATTTACCTACGCACCGCGAACACCCCTCGGGCTTTGCCGCGCCCCGCGGACACTTCCAGCGCCCCCGCTCAGCCCCGGTGGTCCCGGCCCGCGGCACCTGAGCGCGGCGGCTGCGCGGGGGGCGAGCGGGCGGGGCCGGCCCGGCCCGGCCCTCACATGCGCGGCGCCGCGGGAGCCATTGGCCGCCGCCCCGCCGGCCCCGCCGCCGCCGGCAGCCGGTGCTGTCCGCACGCCGAGCCATGCGGGTGCGCGCTGCAGGACGCTGCTAGGAGCCGAGCCCGCCCCGCCTCTGCCCGCCCGCATGGCAGCTCCGTGGGACTGACCGCCGCCGAGAAGCTCTGCGCTCCCGCCGCACGCACGGCTCGGCTCGGCTCGGCCGGGCGGCTCTCGGGGTCCGCAGCCCGCAGAGCCGTCCCTGAGGTGAGGCGTGCGCGGGGCCGGCGGGAGGCGGTCGGGCAGGCGGCGGAGGGGCCGCGGGGAGGGGGCGGCATCCTCACCGGCACCCCCTCCCCGCGCCTTCCCTCGCGCTCCTCTTTATCTTTTTCTGCGCGCAGACCGGCCTGGGCCGGTTCGCCGGTGCTGCTGCCAGCCCGGTGTGCCTCGGCGGGACCCCGGGGCCGGCTGCGCTCGTCGCGCTGCTCTCCCGCGGGATGCGCATCCACGCAGGATGGGCCCGCATGAGCGGGGGGCCAGCGGCGAGAGCGGGGCTGGGAGTGCGGCGTGGTGCTGGGGAATGCGGCTGGAACTGCGAGCCCCTTTTGAGGCCAGTGGGGTTGGATCCGGCCCCTCTGGGGGCCGCCAGCTGTGCGGGTTTTGTATGGGGTCAGCTGTGCGTCGTGTTCCAGCGCACGCAGATTAAAGGGGCCCAAGCCAGTCAGTAAAGCACATCTTCAGGGCAGAACCAGCCCTTGTCAGATAACCATCTCTGTTTTTTCGAGGCGCGTCTCCTCCCTTCCCTGGCTCCCCAGTACGTGGCAATACCGACTACCGCTCCTTTAGGATCCCTGAGCTTGGCACAGCAGCTCCTGTATTGCAACCTGCATTCCCCTCCCCGTCACAAGTGCTGCTGCTGCTCTCAAACAAATACGAATTCAGGCGCAGAAGGCTTGTGACTTGCCCAGCATCCTTTAGGAGAGCTGGTCTGCGGTCACTGGGGGGATTCAGGCTCTGCGTTTCCAGCACGCCTGCAGCCCGTGGCACTTTCTCCTCTGCATGTTCCCAGTGTGTAGGAGCCATGAGATCGGTTACTCAGACTTGAAAATGGAGGACGGTAGTGGTGGTGGTGTTGTTTGGTGGATAAGTCTTAGCAGTACTTCCTGTAATGGTGGTGCTGAAAGTGATGTTTTACTTGACTTTGCTGCTGGTGCAGAGAGCTCTTTAGGGTACCTGCTGCTCGTAAGCTTTGCCACTTACAGCTTTAAAACAATCCCCTAACACTACAGGGAAGTATCTGGTGTTTTTTCAGCATTATGTCTGTCACCGTGATAGGACAGGATAGTGTTTTCTGCCTGTAAAACTGAAGGTGGGGAGTGGCAATGCCTGCTTGTTTGGGAGAGAGGGCTTTAGGATGGGAGAAATTTGCATGAACAGGGCTGAGATTTTAAACCCGCAGCTCTGAGCTATCAAAAAAGCACTCTCATGCCAGATGGGGTAGCTAAGTCCCTTTCTCTGTTTTGTTTTTTTTGTTTTTTTTTTTGTTTTTTTTTTCTTTTATTTCTGACTTGTTTCTTGTTTTTTGTGGTGGTGTTTTGTTTTGTTTTTTCCCCTCACCTCTTCCTGGAGACAAAGGAAACCATCTTTCTTCAAACTTAGGGTAAGGTTAGTGTTGTGTTATTTGCTCTTGATTGCCATCTTTAAATCAATTCACCAAGCCTTACTTGGAGCCAGGATCCTATTCATTCTTTGTGCATTACAAATGCCCTGTAAACCTTTTATTGTTAGTTGAAACTGATTTATAAGGTCCTGACCTAGGAATATGCTTCTGTGGCTATTCTAGGCAGGCATTGCCTTTATAGTAAACTCACTTGGTGCTTTGCCTGTACCTTGCTTAGTGTCAGAAACGCTTGTCTGTTTGCTCTGTCTGTTTCCTTGCACATAATAGCAGGGGATACTAAATAGATTCTGTTATTTGTAATTGTGATGACTTCAACACAAAATATTAAAACTTTACAACAGCTGTGTGATGTTATGCAGGGAAGGAAGCAGCATTAAGCTGTCATTTGTTTTGTAAGATCCAGGTATGCACAACAGATATATCTACCAGTCTTGACATCCTTGAGGGCATGGTAATCTGTCCAGTGTGTTGAGATCTGGAAAAGGAATTCTAACCAGCAGTACCAGCAATGAAGAAAGACTTTGTGCAGCTGTCAGAGGAAGGTAATTATTAATAGGAGCCAACCTCTATAATAACAATGCAGAGAGAGTGAAAGCACCTGGGTGCTTGCCCTGGAAAGATTAACTAGTGAACATTGTACTAACACATAGCTGTACACCTGAAATGTAGCTCTTATACTCCAGTTCTTTCTTAGCCCTTTGTGCCTGTTGCCTCAGTCTCTTGTGTGGCAATACATAAGTGGTGGTACAGAGATACCACAGCTCTGCTTCCTGTTTATGGACACTTTTCTTGACTATGTGCCTGGATAGGGAGGAAAAAAGCTAATGCTGTTTGTGCTGGACTTGCAATAAGTCCTGCCAGTGACAAAAGGATAAGAGAATAAAGGCTAGTGGAGAAAAGGGTACGTCCATCCCTGTGGTCAAAATCACTTGCAGTTATGCATGTTGTGGCTTGGTGCAATTTTATAAGGGAAGTTTCCTGCGTTGAAGTTGGTTCTTTTAAATTCTCTAGGTTTTCCCATTTCTTCTGTGTATTGAGGTCCCATTCAGAGTGTGTTAAAGCCAGTGGCAGTGAGTGGGTTTTGAATCAGGCCCCATAGGCAAGCTGAGTTTCTTACCTTCTCCGTGTTCTCTGATGGCACAGTGGCTGTGTCAGCTCCTGCTTGTGCTGCGTTCCCGAGGGTTGGCAGAGTGCTGGCTCAGCACCTCAGCCCAGCCTCTCCCTGTGCCTTCTGCTGCACCCCTCAGAGCCAGAGGGGAGCTTGGGTGCAGGGGCACTGTGATTGCTGAGTTAGTGTCCTGAGGCTTACAGCACTTCATCTCTGTGGGGCTGCTGAAGGCTGATTTCCTGAGAAGTACCCTGAGTCACAAGTGGGGGAATATAAGGAACTCAGTAAACAAGTTTCTCAACTGGATTAAAAAAAAAGGGAGTTCCAGTGTAAGTATTTTACAAAATAATGAACTCCGAAGGTTTTCATTTCCTTTCAAAAAAGCAGTTTTTATCTTCCAATTCACGAAGTTGCTGTAGGTCCCTAAATATCATAAAACACAATTAGCAATTTTTATACTTAGATGTTACATATAATAGCACAGTAACATTAAGTGGAAAGAACAAAATTTGGTATTTCAGTTTCTGCTACTTAAATTCTTCCATTTCTTGCTAGCATTGAAATAGGGCTGTAGAGTTCTCCTTTTGTGTTTTTTTTTTCCTTTCTGTTTTATTTATTTATTTGTTGTCTCTTGGCGCTGGGGAGATTATATCCTAACCAACCTAAAAAGAAAAACCTATTGCTGTGTTAAGAAAAATGGAAATATTTTTCCCCAGAAACTTTACATTTAGGTAAAGACTTGCCTGTGCTTTTGCATAACTGACGTTTTAAGCATGTTTTTTTAACAAGCAATGAAAAGTCTGTGGACTTCACCATGCAAAGACTTGTGTACATGACTAATTTTCCACCTATGTATGGTTTCATGAGTCCACATGCATGCATGAGGCTCTCTGGGGTCACGCTAGTGCTGCTTGATCTTGGAATCTATCTGCTTTGTTCTTGGCTGTGATGATGAGCTGCTGTGGGTCCACACAAGACTGAGATATGAAGAAAGGTGTTTGTGAAATGCAGTTCTCTAGCAGTTACCAGCATTATGTTTTGTGAAAGCAGTTGTAATTAGTGTTTAAAGGCTGTCCTGTGCTTCTAACCTTGAATACTTTGAGCTACATTTTTTGACTGCTTGTGTTGGGGATGGGTTTGGCTCAAGACCTTTTAGTTGGAGCAAATTGAGTACAATTTTCTTTTAACCATATAACAAAGAATAGGTACCAATTGCTTGCCAAACAGTTTCTCCCCTCAGAGATTACAAACAAATTTAGGAAAGAACAAAGCCAGGATTTCTAGTGTTTAACTTCTTGAGAATCATCTTGGTTTTGGCATGTGAAAAGGAAAAGTGCGTCACAAGTCAAGTTGGCACCTAATGCCGTCAGTAATACTAATTTCAACATCATTAATTTTAACTGACACTGCTTCAATCTTTCTCTTACCACAAATTTATTTAAACTCTTGAAACTCCTTTCATTTGTTTTTCTATTCTCTCCAGCGGTAGTGAGAACAGGTTCTTGTCCCCCTTCAGGAAATGGATAGGAAGAGAAGTTAAAAGACATTCATGTAGCAGCTGCCAGAATATTGAAGGAGATATCCTTGGAAGGAGAAAGCTTGTTTTCTAGAAATCAAGCCAGCAAAATGCCACTTTTGCCCAACACTTGGAGGCAGGCTGTAGTATGGGAAGTGAGTATGGCTGCACCAAGGACTCGTTTGTTATAACTGTTTTAAAAGAAATACCTTAGTTTTCCTCTCTCTCTTCAAGTATAAATCAGGATACAAAACTGTATTGTTCATGTAGCCTCAAAACTAATTTTCCTTCTTTCCACTTGAGCTCTTTCCTCAGAAGTGATTTGTTCTGAGACCGAAGTAATTGCGACATTCAAGACTTGAGAAGCAGTCGTGGTGTAAAATACAGCCACCCTTAGGGAGGAGGAAGGATGGTTGTTGCTCAGATATTTTTTCTTTTTGGAGGCCCTTCTTTGTTAAAGGTAACTCTGATTAAGAAGTAGTAAGAAATAACAAGGCTGAAAGCGTGTGGCATCCAGCAGTGAGTGAGGATAGCATTTGTGTTTACTCATCATAGTCTTGCTTTTTGTATTGTGTGATCAGTAAAAGAAGAAATATCTGATTCTTGTGATTTGCCTTACTCTTTGTTAGTGTTTAAAAAAAAACCCAAAAACCCTCTGTATATGGTCTTTTGTCAAAAGTTAGGCATCTCAGGTGTTCTGTCTTATGATGATCTACTTTGAAGACCAGAGAATCGCAGTGGAAGATTTCTCAGACCTAAGGAATGGCCACTACACATAATTAAAGGCTGTTGTTACCTTTTCCTATCAGATATCTCTTCAAACTGTTTGCTGTGTTTATAAATTCTGGGAAAAAAATGCACAGTTCTCAAACTGGAGTTTCAAAAGCTCTCTATTCATTTGATCAGGATTTTTCTGAGTTGTATCTCCTGATGAATTTCCCTGCATGGTTAGACCATGGATAAAGCAGACTAAAGTGTCTGTTGCTGTTTTAGATGTCTTCTTACCTGTGACACTGACATGGAGCGGGTAAATATGATGAGACTATCTGCTGGATACAGTGGTGCTCAGGATGAGCCCCCTCCCTGCATTCATTATGTAAAGATCCACAGAGAAAGGAAAAAACCCCTTACATGAAGGTTCTTCATAGTCCTGATGAAGCAGTGAGACAGGCTCCTGCCTGTCCTCGTGCAACCTAATGGCTACAAAGTCACAGCCAAGATACAGGTTGTCTTTTTTTCCCTCTCTTGAACTTCATTCTTTGCAAGTCAGCATTGAGATAGTTTCTTTATAAAAGGTATTCCTGATTGCCCTTGGGTCCTACAGAAGCCTGGGCTGCCACACCTATAATGTTTTCAAGTCTGGCCAATTGCACAGATACCAACATGCCTGTTAAAAGCTGTGTGGAAAAAAAAATTGAAGCACTTTACTCTTGCTGCAGTGATTTTCCAACCTGAGATTATAGCTTTAAGACAGAACCAGTGCACAGGATGTGTACATGAATATGATGTCTGAATATTTACCTGTTTTTCATCTGTTGCAGGATAGCAAGGAAAGGAAGCTTACATGCTTTCAGCTGCTGTGAGAACTTGTATAAAAAATGCAGATGGCTGCAATTACCCCAGTGCAGGCTTGCTGAATCTGTGTGTGCTAGGGATGGATATATTTGATGTGTGCACATAAAAAGTAGATTTTTTTCATGTTCTGTCAGTAAAAGGTATGGTTTGTTGTCTGTCTCAAATACACTGATTAAATAACCGAGCTTATACAACACGGATTTGTTAATCATTGAAAATAACCTTTCGGTTCAAGAGCTTCCTCTGTGAGAATTAATATTTTATACAGAAGTGTTATGTAATAGACATTTTGTTGCCTTTGCAGTCCTGCACAGAGGAACGTGGTGTTAGGCTGATGTAGTTTGGGTTGTTCTGTATAAATTTGTCCACTAAACCAATGCAAATATCAATGAATAAGGGGGAAAAAAGGTCCATATTGCATATTTGTAAATGGTGGTTTGTGTACAGATCATGGAAAGGGAGGATAGGAATTGCTTTGGCCTGACAGTCTGTGCATTAAAACTTGAGGGAGCAGTGTTAGAGGTAGTGCCCTGGCTTGCTTTGTTTCCAGGCACCACTGTGGTTACACAGGCTTTCCACATGCATTAGCAATTGCCTTCATCAAGGATGCATGGAGCACCAGACTGCTAGGTTAATCTGACTGTGCTTCCAAATACAAACTGAGGAGTCCACATACAGGGCTCCTCTCAGTGGCTGCCATACAGAAACTTTTATGTACTTTCTGACTAATTAAATGAAGAAACAAGGCCTAACTTGCCTAGTTTAGCCGAGGAACTGACAAAAGGGAAGTGAATTTTTTCATGCACTTGAGTTAAGTAATGTTTGATGGTTTATAAGCCATACTAAATTTATTCACAGTTTTGCCTTGTTGGCCTTGATAATAGAGAGGAAGGAAAAACTGGTTTGATGGTTTTGCTCCACTCCTTTTTTATCCTTCTGACAACAAATATATTGGCTCTGGAAACAAGGAAGTGAAGGAATGCAGATACATAAAGGCTTGTTGGTGCTGCAGAAATTGTGAGCTTAACCAGTGTTGGTGTCCCAATGAAAAGTAGGTAGGAAAAAAAAAAAGAAGTGGACTGAGAGGAACAAAATTGTGCTGATAATCATTCAGAAAAGTGAAAAATGCACAGGTTTGGACAAGAATATTTTTCCAATGTTTAAAACTTGTATTTACCCTATGTTTATTTTTACTGAAAGTTAATGTCGTATGTGCTTAGATTGAAAGGTGAGTTTAAGAATGTCTTTCTTAGCATTGATCAGTTTAACCCAAACAGATTTTAAAGAAAGAAACCACTGAGGCCTGAGTTACAGGAGAAAAAAGATAGTAAAGCCTGAAAATAAAAACATGAGAAACATGCAAAAATACAAAAGAAAATAGTAATACTGAGACAAAGAAAAGGAGATAACAAAACTATGGAGAGAAGTGTGAGTAAATAGAACATAAAATTAAAAAATGTGTGGTTATATATGCTGTCCTGCAAGTGGAAAGTGTATGAATTCTGTTTGTTTGAGGGTGCCTCATTCCAGAAACAAGGCTTTTGTGCTCACAGTGGAATGGCCAAGTTTTCCCTGTTTGGAGCTAGCTTGAAGCAAAGTATTTGAAAAAAATTCATTGCATGAAATGTAATGGGTGTCTAAAGCTCACGGGCTGAATTAGCACAAGCCTAATGGTTTGCACGTGCCTCATTTGTATTTTAGGATTGCAGTGTGTCCATGTGCCCAGTGGCCCAGGGCAGCCTGGAAACAGGCAGTGGGTGTGCAGCTGGTCAGTGTGAGCAGCAGAGTGCCCCTCTCTGCTGTTCCTTCTGTGCGTGAAGAGAGGAAGGTGGCCCTCCACACTCCCACAGCTGCTGATTTCTGTCACCTCGTTCATGATGAGGCTTCGTCAGTGTCTGATTATTTACCCCTTTGCTGTTTGAACTTGTAAAATCTTAGCTCTGGTTTGCTCTCTGCTGAAGAGTGTGATACCAGAGCTTGCAGCATCAGCTCCCTCTCTGCTGCCTGTGTGAAACAACGAGTGAGCTGCAGCAGTGAGGAGGTTTGCCTGCTTCACCAGCAAGGTTTGGTTTGTTGATGTCTTTGCTCTATTCCTGCTGTCTGCAGCGCAAGAGAGGAAGTGGGGAGGAGTTGCACACAGCCTCTGGCTCATGGATGGGAGAAGAGGGGGTGGCCACCAAGAGAAGGGAGGAATTACAAGGAGCTCCCAAATTAAGCTGGGTGTTGGGTGTCATGTGAAAAGCAGGGCCTAGAATGGACAATGAGCTCTGCAGGGAGTGGCAGTGGGATCCTGTAGGCTCCCATGCAGCAGGAGCAGTGCCTAAGGTGCTTTCCAAGGGGAGTGTGGTTTCAAGACCAGCTGGAGCAAATTTGAGCTTGCACTGCTGTTGAAAGGGGAAGTCCTGCCTTCCAGCCCACCCTCTGCTGTGGGCAAGATGCCTTTCCCAGGCACATACCGTGGAGAGAGCAGGAATGTTAAGTAGCAGGGTGGCCACTAATGAGCTTCAGCTAATTGCAAAACTTACTCAGAGATAGCAACAAAATCTGGTACTTATCTGGTTAGGTTACATGCTACTTTTGGCAGTATTTCTACAGGAGGTATCTCTGCTGGGGATTTTTCTTTTCTCTTGATGGCATGACACTTCTCCTGTGTGCTGGTTTGCTGTTTTTCTTAGGCAGCAGCAAAGGAGGAAGATGGCATTTTAACTGAAGAGATTGTCAAATGTCTGCTGTTGTCTGGGTACTTTGAGATATATGTAGAACTGAGAATTATTCAGCTGTGCCGAAATTAAACCTCTAATGACTGGAACTGCTTACTTATTTAATTAGCTGGGGTTTGGGGTTTTTTATTCCAAAATATCTACTTCTTCCCTAAAATACTGTGACTTCCCTCCTTTTCATTTCTTTACAGAATTCATAATGATTTGTTCTAAGTGAATTGTTCAGGGTTTTTTTCAGTCTGTTAACAATGATTATTTCCCTGTTAAAAGCATCAGAAGTATTGTTTTCCTTAATGGAAAAGATGTTTGATCAAGTGACTGTACAAATGGAGGCAGCCACTGTATATAGGACGTGGCATTTGGAGGTTGCATGTGTTATGCCTGAAGTGCCAAGTGCTTGGCTGTGATTCAGATGAAATTGGCACTGGCTGATGCCAACACCCCAATGTAAATGTGGTGTCTTTCCCTATGCTGTAGGGCCCTGAAAGAAAAGTATTGAAGTGAATGAGTGCCAGAGGGGACGACGTTAAGAGAGAAGTGGTGCATGTGCTCCTTATTTAATCTCCTTCGTAGCCACAGTGCCACATACTGACTGTACCAGTGGGTGTGTGTTCTTGTATCAAAGCAGATGTTTCTGTAAAAAAGATGTTGCTTTGTTTTAATAAATTGAGGTTGTCACTTCAAAAGTGGGAGAGGGAGGTGAAGGAAGTAGCATAAAGTGAGAATTTGGCAATTGGGATTTGGAACAAAATCCATGAGGATTTTTGTGGTAAGAACTGCAGGGAAGAATCCTTCACTGGTCTTGGCATTGCCCAAACATCTACTTATGCACTGTTATGATTTATATAAGAAATTCTGCTTTTTCTGCTTTTAGATTGGTTTTGGGGGGTTTTTGTTTTCTTTTGTTTGTTTTAAACCAGAAATTTGTGTTTTGTCATTTGTTATCCTTTACATTTCCTCAGGTGTGATCCAGTCCGTGTGCTCAGCCTGTTGTGGGAAGGGGAGGGTGGTGGTGATGGACCTCAGCAGTGTTTCAGATTGTGATTCAGTTCTTGAAGACAAGCTGTCCTGTTCTTCCCATGCCTTGCCAAGTGTGGTGGTGCTATTGTTCAGCCTCTCCTGCCCCCCTAAATGCTGATACACTCTCAAAAAGCACAGTCCTACTTGGAAGGTGGGAGCTGCCTTTCCCTGCTGCTTTCAGAAGTGGTGGGTTGCCTTTGGGAGCACTGCTGAGGAGGGATTGGAGGGCATGGTGAGCTCGGTTCAGGCCCTTTTTACATGGCTTCCTGACCTCCTGAAAAACAAGGGTTACAGAAGCAGCCAAGGTGAATGGCCCCATGGCTGTGAGCGTTTTCTGTTAGACCTCAAGTATGATCCAAAGGTCTGTTCTGAAGCCTGCTTGCTCTAGACCCTTGGAAAGTATCTAGTCACGGGTTTTTTCCTCCATCTATTTAAAAACCTAGAGTCTCTGAAGACTCCAGTTCTGCATAAAAGGATTTGCTTCTCCTGAGACCAGTTGACTACTCCAAGCCCTTTCAAGAAGAAAAGTCTATGAGGCATATTTTATTTGAGGATTTGACAGTGTTTTCCCCATCTCCTTATCCTAGGTCTCTACTGCTAAGAAGAAACCTGGAACAGCAGGTTCCTGCTGACCTTTAAAATTATCTCAGTGGAAAGCCTGACACAGGGCTCGTTCCTGTGTGCTTCTGAGTGCCAGTGGGTACCACCCCTGAAAAAGCCTCAGAAGAAAATTAAAGGGAGATTTGGGGCGGAGGATGTGTTTGCATTTTTTTCTGCAGTGGTTTGAGCAGCTCAAGTGGGTGAATGCAGTGCTCTCAGTGCTGGGTGCAGACCCCTACAGCAGAACAGTCCTGCTGCAGGCACTGCTGGGCTGGAGCAGGGGATGCAGCTGCTTGTCCCTGCCTGTGGAGCATCCTCTGCTCTGGAGGGCTGCCCGTGTACCTGGGGCTTGCCACGCTTGCAGTGAGCACCTGCTGCACTGGTGTTGGCAGCCTGGCACAGGGTGCTGTGGTTGGCAGTGCTGGGAATGCCCTGGGCACACCGCAGGGCAGTGGCAGGCTGTGCACTGAGAGTCCTGTAGAATCCTGCCTGTTGCTAAGGGACTCCTTTTGCATATGCAGCAACATTGGTTTATAGAGCAGCTTTCCCTGTGTTTGTTGATTGGAGGTAATTACTGTAAAATACTTGATTTATAACAAGGCATACTTAATAAGCAGCAAAGTAAAATAAATATTCATGAATTACCTGCTGGAGTCTGTTCTTTTTGCTGAGTCGTTGCTTTCTGTCTGTGTACTCTGCATAGGTCTGGAACCTCTGGGTCTCTGGGACTGAAGGCAGCTCTGCTGGATCTTAGCTGGTGGAAGTTTTGGGCTGAAGAAGGAGGGAGACAATCCCACTTTTTCTCTATTTTATTCCTCCCAGAGGACAGAGGTGTTTTCCTGAGATTTTTTCAAGCAGCTCATTAAAGTGGTCTGCTTGCCTGGCATAGGGCTGTAATGCAGTAGTTGAAGTGTCATCAAAGTGTTTGTGTAAAACACGTGCACTGTGCAGCTACAGTGCTCTTGGTTAAGTTAGGATGAGCCAATATGTTTAAGAAAATATGTGGGAAATGACAAATTGCTCATTTGAAATCTATGCTCTTCAAGAATAGGACAACTCATTTAGAGTAGTTCCTCTACTCTAAATTAAAACAAATTTGTGCTCAGTCTTCCCTAAAGATGAAGCACAGTCAGCAAAAGGATGAGTAACCTTTGTCTTCTGTGTTGCAGAGTGGCATTCCTCTGACCCCCACTACCATGCCCACTTTATTTGGCCAGTTTGATTCACAGGAGTTTGTTTTTATATAGGAGGAGTCTGTGGAGCTTGTCAAAATGAGCAAGTGATCATCAGTGTGGCTTGGTATTCCTGCTGCTGGAGCCTTCAGGAGCCAGCGCTCAGCCCCGCTGAAGCCAGAGGAGCACAGCCTGATCAGGTACTGAGCCAGGAGTGGGAAGGGGTCTTTCATGCAGAGTTAAGTTATGGATGATCATTAGTTATAAAAAGTTACATTCTTTGGAAGTTCTTGTTAACGTGGGTGGCTCAATGGAGGCCCAGTAAAGGCAGCCACATCTGTGGGCCTGGCAGGGGTGGGTGTTATGGGTGTCTGAGTTCTCTGACAGAGCTGAGGTGAACATAAACAAATGCAACACATTTTCAGGGGTATTTGATTTGCACATCTAATGTGCAGTACATGTTTGCAAATACCGTTTTCAAGCTTCATGTAAGTTGTGAAGAATGGGCTAGGAATACTCTTCACAAATGTCTGGATGTTGAAGAGCAGTTTGATGTCTTGAGGAAAGGTTTTTCCTCAGCTTTATTCTTTGTTCTAGTAGGGAGACTTCAGTGCTAGCTTTTGATGAGCAGTATATTATGTAGGAACTGCAGAGCACAGAGGTAGCAGACTGATGGGTTTTAAGACACAACAAATTCTCACTTTTCTTGTTATGTTTTTATTTGCTGAGATGTCCATAACCATTCCTGGAAACTGGTATTTATTCTTGCATTCACATCTTTAATATTGTCATACTTGAAGATTTAGTCAGGTTCATCTAGTGTGAAGACAGAGAAGATCAAGATTTTGATTTATTGTATTTGATTTGGGGTTTTTGTCTTATGTAACTGTAGTTTATGTGGAACTCCTGCTCTGAGGACCATGATTTGAAAAGACTTTGCATATTTTTGTGTACCATTAGAGATCCTTTATGAACAGGGCTAGGTGGGCTTGTACAATGCTTGAGATGGCAGTGGCATACAATTCACTGTTAGAGGGAGCATTCTATAAATAGGCACAATGTTTTTTCACCTCAAGTGATGCTTTCTCTCCAGAAATACCAGCCTCTGTAGCTTAGCCTGTCTAAATTTATTAGTCACATTTTTGTTATTTTTGTATTAATTGAGCCAGGTGGAAGCAGTTGAGGGTAGCTTAAAATCTGTTAAGAAAATCATTCGTAATGTTCTAGAGGTAGTTTTCAGCTCTGATTATGTCTTTCCTGGTGTGATTGAAAGATAGAGACTTTTTCTAGCATCCATTGTGAATACTTCACTTTTTTTTTTTTTTGTCTTGGGAAATAAGAATCAGCATTTATTTGATTGAACAACCAGCTTCCTGCTTCCCAAGGAAGAGATAGCGGCTCATTTGCTTGCAAACATCCCTCCTGTGGAGAGTCTTTGTTGGGGAGTTAGAGGAAAGCTAGCAGTTCCTAGTGAAATAGCTGCATAGCAGGATGAAGAGGGATTATTGAAGCATTACTAGGAAATTCATGGCTGTGTGGAAGACCTTATGTACTCCACAGACGAGCTGACCTAAATTCTGCAGCCAAGCCTAACTGGTTTCTGTGTTGATGTGATGTGGCAGGCTGGATAACCTGCAGCAGATCTGGGGTTTAAAAAAAAATAAGCAGAGGGGATACAGAGAAGATTTATGTTTGAGTGGAAACACAGACAGGCAAGTCTTTAAGAGTGTACTGAATTGATCTTAAATTTTTTTTTATTGTTTTCTAACCCTCACTTCTCTATTCTTAGTATTGAGTATTTTTCACGTAGCCAGGATGGGTCTGTATTATAAGGATGCTCATTAGGAAAAGTGGAGAGATGTTGTTTACTCCTGGATGAGGAATATGTGGATGGATTTGCTCATAAGAGGCTTGGAGTTCTGAGATAGGTTTTAGTAAAGAAACTGCTAAGTATCTTCCCAGTAGTGAAACAGTTAACGCAACTGACACTTGAACTCTTCAGGAAAATAGGATTAGTATCCACTTGACATAAATGGAATGGCTTATGCTTGGGTTTCTAGGTGATGTTTGTTTCTCAAGATTATAATTACACAAAACATGACACAAAAATCTAAATAGAAAACAAAATGCCGGGTCTGTCACAGTCAAGTTGGTCAGTCTGACCTGCATGCAGTGTTTTTGTGCTGTTACTTCTTGTAGTAGTGATGTGACTTTGCAGTTTAGTTTCTGCTGGCACAAATGAGTTGTGAGGGCAGTTACTGCTTCCTGCCTTTTTCTGTACACATAAGCTAGACTGATGCAATGCTCTTCTTGGCTTTCACCCTTCCTGCTTGCTCACTTTGGTTACCTGGTCTCACTGCTTCCTTCTCAGATTCCTCTACTGGTATGAGAGGAATTTTTTTTGCTAGTACTGCTTATACCATGTCCTGTGAAAGGAACTGTTTATGCAGGCAGAAAAATTTTGCAATCACTAGAAGGACTTTTGCGGTAAGATTTTTACTGGCATGGTTGGGAAGCAAGAAAAAAAATATTGGCTGATACAGTTCAATGAACAAAATGTTAAAGTGTGGCTAGGGGCTTTGCTGTGCAAGTGTTCTGGTCTGGTTACTGTGATGGAGTGTGTGTGTATTTATAAAACATTTCTGTCTGGAAACCTTTTTGTGGCGGCATAAGCTTTAAGTCTTGAATTGTTTTAGAAGAATTTCTGCAACTGCAGCATCCTGAAGTGCCAGGGGAAAAAATAGTGATATTCTGAAACACTGCTGGCTTATTTTAGCTCACATTTCACTTGATGTGCTTTTGATTTGTTTTAAGAACAACTTATCTGTATAAGCTATTTGTTTACTATACGCACATAATAAGCAGCAATGCTGACCTTCAACTAGAAACCAGAATGACTGCAGGTCCTGCTGCCCCACTGCCAGGAGCAGGTATGGAGAGGGCATTAGAGAGCAAGGGCTGTTTCCTCTGCATGTGTTTCAATACCAGAAGCAGTAATTAGAAGCTTATTAACTGACTAATTAATTAAATTGATTGGAATTCCCTCCAAAATGGCGAACTGGTTTTTGCTTGCATTAGTGTTATTGCCAAGGCTACCTCAAGGCAGAAGCAATGTTTTCCTTAGTACAGATATAGATGTCATTTTGAGTAATTCTTTGCAATGAAAATAACTGCTGTATATCTCGCTCCAGTGTTACAAGTTTCATGTTGGTTTATCTTTTCTTTCTTCCTGTCCTTCCAGCAGAATTTTCAATGTTATCATTAGAGACAGAAACTGAAAAATAACTGGAAAATATCTGGAGAACAGCCCCACTTTGGTGTTTTTTTCACTGTTTTGCTCTCGTATTTCTTTGCCTAGACAGGAGACTTGTCTATTACTGATAGGAAAAAGCAGTCCTCACAGTGATGGGTCAGTGAGCTGAGTTGCTTCCAGCTTGTCCTTCTGGAGCCTGACCCAGCCTGGCTGCGGGCGGTGGCACCGACGCAGCACGGGGGAGGAAGGGGATGGCCTGGCAGGGCTTGTGGCCAGCTTGTATAGCAGGGAAAAATCTGAGCAGGGTCAAAATGCAGCACTGCTCTCTTTCAGCCTTCCCTGGAGTAATGTCTTGTTGCATGGTTTTGTGTTCACAGATCTGCTTTGTACTGGATATGTATCAAATTCAGTGGGCTGCAGTATTCTTAGCTGTGTGTTTTGACATATTATGATGTTGTTTTGAAATACCTACCTGCTCTCAGTTCTTGACTGGAATCTCAGGAGGTGCCTTTTGGATAGATGGAAGTGATTCTCAATATGTCATTCCCTTAAGCTTTATCTGTTGTCTTTGGTAGGTGATGCTGTTTTGAAGAAGGCAGCAGCATCACAGTTCTTCTTCTCTCAGAGCTTGAGTGAACACTGGAGCACTAAATTGGTGTAGTGAGGTGCAGCATCAAACAGTAAGGTCTGCCTGTCCTTGTCCATACCTGATTTGGTTTCAGGAGAGATGAAACACTCCCAGCAATTGAGAAATCACAGGAGAGACTGGACTGGGGAGAAGCTGACCTCTTCAACACCAGGTTTTCCTTGTCTACATGGGCCCAACAAGACTTGTCGTGCTGTATTTGCAGATGATGGTAAAGAGGACTACCTTTAGATGTTGGTGACATTATTGCCTTGCATCTCAGATAGTAAAGATGGGGGAAGAGAGAGAGATTTGCAAGGAAAAAATGAACAAACAGCTCTTTGTTGCTCAATTATTTTAGTGCTTCTGTGGTTTAGCTGTTACATTGTGTTACTCTGTCCACAGCTTTTTATGGGCCTCTTTTAGAAAAATTTAAAATTTACATAAATATGTTTCTCTAGTTCTATTTATTATTTCAATTAAAACATTCCACTGCCTTTGGTGATTGGATATATAAAATCTGGCCTTTGTTGCTGAGCAATGAGCTCCCTCTCTGCTTATCTGACTGCATTTCGTGAAGTGGGTTTTGCTCAGTGTATTACTGGAAACATGGAAAAGTCTTCTCTGCATAATTGGAATTGTTTTGATCAATAAAGCATCAGTCTCTTTTCCATTCCATTAACTCTTACATTCTGCAGGAGCTGGGCAAAAAAAGTGATTTTTTTTTTTTTTTCCCTGCTCATAAATTGAATCTGCTACTTTTTGAGGTAAAATGTTTTTCCAGGCAGACTGCAAAACAATTTTCTTGGGGAGTTCAAGTAATTATTTAAGGAATATAGTAATTGTTGACATTACTGATATTTGAAACATAGGGGGAGAAACAATTACATGAAAAGACATTTTTGAGAAAGGAAAACACCATACAGCCCCTTCCCCCTGGCCCTGCCATGTGCTGTTTTGAAGTTCTGTGCTAGTTAAGGGGAGCACTGACCAGGTTTGGGTTTGGTTTGTTTTTTCCAATCTTTACTATGGAGGAAGCATTTTAATTTAAGGCTTTAGAGGCAGAGCTCAAATGCCACTCCACTATTTCCTCCAAAACCCCACCAGAGAGTTGCTTGTACCAGAGCTGCTCTCTGGTGTCCAGCTGTCCTGTTGGCAGCTGGATCTGGCAGTCCCACGTGCTTTGCTTTTTGGCAGGTGGTGTGTTTTGGTGACTTGCTGCCTGCCATGCCAGCAGGCTGAGATGCTGGTAGTGCTGCTGGAGGCTGGAGCAGCAGACATCCCTGTGCCATGGGTGAGATGGGAAGGACTGGAAACAGGGATGCTGCATGGGGTTTTTCTTGAGGTGCAAGAAGCAGTGGGCTGTGATAGAACCAGACAGCCACGTCTCAAGTCACCACCTTTTGGCTGAAGGCTGATGGCTGTTTTTTCCTGAGTGTCTGTGCTCTCTAGTCCTTGGGCAGTCTCTGATTGGTGGTAACTTGCAGTGAAGTTCACAGCAGTACTAGATTTTCCTTTTCAGCTCAGGGAACGGGATGGAGAGCTGCAGGTAACCTGTGCAGGATCTGGGTGAGTGTTTGTGAAGGCAGATGTGGGTGGTGACAGAGCTGGGAGGTATCAGAAGGGAGAACATGGAACATAAAGCTCAGCTAATTTTGCAGGAGTGTATTGGCCCACTCCTCTGGATTGTGCTGTCCTGGTATGTGTATTTAAACTGAGACAATCTGAAATTACTGGCTGTCAACTTGTTAAAATAATCACGTTGCCAAGAACTCTATCATTTTGTTAAGCTTCATTTCAGATTTATTGCATTTTTTTTCACCTTTAATGGGACTAATTCAGGGGATGCAAATGTGAGGTTTAGCACACTAGTTCCACTCCCTGCAGTTCGTTTAAATTTTCTTTTCATTTGCTTTTGCCCCCCTGCTCTGTCTCAACCAGGGTTCAGTCTGAAGGCATCTAGTGAGAAACTATTCCCTTCACTGAGAGGGTAAGTCTAGGTTGTAGGAGATGGGAAAATGAGAATTAGAGCTCTCATCTATAAACATTCAACAAAGCTTATTTCAACAGCCTCTTCTGTCTTTGTTAGAATAGTTGGAGGTATGCCAACCTAAAAAGCCCTAAACCTGCTTTGATTTAACTTTCACCCAGGTCTTTATGTGTCATGTCCTAATGAGGGCCAGAGCTACTTCTGTTTTCCTTATGTGTTGGATAGCACTTTCATACATTGGTGGTGGAACTTGGGTGGGTTTTTTGCAGTGCTGTTGAGTTTCTTTTCCTTGTGTGGGTTGTTAAAATAGCTGTGCTACTGGGAAGACAAACACTTAAAATTGAAAAATATGATGAGGCAAGGGCTGTCAAGTATTATGCATCAATTTTGTACTTTACATGCTGAGGTCCTGACCTACTTGAGGTCTCTAGGTACTTTTGCAGTGTAAGTGTGTAGCAGTGATAAACTGCAGTGTCTGGCAGAGGGATTTGGTGTGCAAGGACACCTGAAAAAACAACCTTTAATCCTTTCCCTGAAATGAGCTGGTTTCCAGGTTTCTATTTTTTCAGAGGGGTTGGACAGGGTGCTTCTATTCAGTGTGTGCTGTCATGATATTCCGTGGTCAGCACCTTGTTTTAATAGTTGTCAACAAAGTAATATTGATGGAGCTGACTTACTGGATTTTTTTTTTCCCCGCGTGTGTGCCACGTTAATTCTTTGAATGTATTTTTTTCTCATAAGTAATCAATATGCCAGGAGAAGCCCCATTCACCAATAGCATCTGAAAACAGTAAAAAGAGCAGAAGACCAGAAAGCCCCCAGATATCCCTAGACAGCAACAAAAATATGAGCAATAATGTGGTCGAGGGGAGAGCTGCTTGTAGCCAAGGGCACTTGCTAAGAGGGGGACAGATTATGAAAGCTCACCTTTATATTGGATTTTTGGATGAGGAAAAATGTAATTGTGTTGTCTCAATAAATGAGTGCAGTAGTTATGTTATGTTTTGTTCCTTATGGTATTAAATGCCCTGTTAATATTAATAGTTTTACAGCTTGTCACAAAAGGCCTTGGTGTTTATTCTTGGTTTTCTAGATAGTCTGATTACAGATGATGGAACTAGACAAGCTAAAGGGTCATGGCATTTTAGGAAATGATTCTCTAAATGAATATCTCAAGGACTTTCTAGACTTAGAGGTGTCCCCAAGATAAACTGTTACTGATCTGAGGCCACGGATATGAGTGTTTCTTGCTTATTAAATGACCCAAATGTGAATAGATATGTGTATGAATAAAAGGCTTTGTGGATCAGCACTGGCTGAAAATGTTTCTGAAGTTTGCACGAGTTAAACAGCATTACTGACATTTCTTGACACCTTTTCTGCAATGCCATCTACCCCATTAACAGCATATTTAGGGGATGGACTTGTTTTGGTTCTGTACAATCAGATTGCTCATAAGGAATGTGCATCTTGTTTTCACAGCAGTCATAGAGCAGTCCTCAGGAGCTGACTCACTGCTATTTTGTAAGCAGGGTTTGCCCCTCTGCCTTTTATGCAATTCTGCATTTTTCCATTCCACAGTCCATGGCAATTTAGATCTTAAGTGTGCTGGTGTTAAAAAGCCCGCTTCCTGGAGTAGATCTTATCTCTATGTATGTGATGTGTACTTGGCCTAATTTGATACTAACAAAAGTAATTTTTGATTATTTCACTTTTTTCTAGTTGTGTCGTAATCGTGTTATGTTACAAAAGCAGTTCCCCTGCAGCTAACGTACATGATCATTAACAAACAAGTATTAATGATTTGGGGCGAATTGTATTTGGTCTGTTAGTTATTGTTACACTGTCACACTTGTAGGGGCTTGTTTTCAAATTTTCCTGCACAATACTTGACTTGAGTTTCAGATTATTTGTCTTGTTCTACTTGCATTTTCACTGAGTTTTGTTATTGGGATGTCATGGTAGGGTGGGACTGGTAAAAATGGGCCACTGGAAAGATACTGAAGGAAGGCCTTAAAGGTTCCCTACAATTTGAGCATTCAAGTTAGAATTTCTAGTGTGTAGCATACCTTGAATAACACTGGATTCCATTATTGACTTCCAGAATCATTTAAACTCACTCTCACACCTTAGTAACACTTTATTCATGGCAAGTCAGGTATTTTCTTGTGACTTTTTATTGTTTGCTTTTACTTGGCTCAGTTAGATTATTTTTTTCCACATTAGCATCTTTGGAGGAAGTAAAGTGCCAGAAATCTTCAGTGCTGTCATGATTTTTATTTTTTTAATGAAAAGCTTTTCTGAAAATAACTGTCCACCAATGTGTAAATGAAACTTCTCCCAGGTACTGCTGCCTTTGTAATTTTTTTTTATAGCTTTCCTAGGTAAAAGTTGGAAGATCAGATTGTTTTAATTGATGTTTTTGAAAAACTTGTGTGGCTGGAAAACTGACAGTAGTCATGTGAATTTCGTATTACTTCTGCATGGTTAAAATCAACAGCAGCACTCTGGGCTGCTGCTAGAAATACTTCAGAAAAGCCATACAGGAGAGACTAGGGGAGGTAACCCAGCAGAGACTTTTTTCCTTTTCCTCATATTCTCTGGTAGCTCTAAGGCTGAGTATAGTAAAAGGGGAAGATGTAAATCATTCTTAGGGGAAAAGGGTGAAGTGATGCTGGTTTTCCTGGCAGTAGCCAGGAGGCTGCAGAGAGGGGAGAAGCAATAGGAAGCTTTTGTTTCCTGGGTGGGGTTTCACATCTGACACTGGTCAGAGGGAGCCTGATCGAAGGCACCGGGCGGGTAGAACGCAGCACCTTCCCTGGGAGCTGCTGGACTTCAGCCTGGGTGTTCCTGCAGGAAACTCCACCCTCTCCTTCTATCTCTGGTACGTTTTCCAAGCCTTGATGTCGTCTTCTCACTGCTGACAAAAAGTTACATGTGTGGGAGATATGCAAATGTGTTGTAGTGTTCTGATATAATTTTAGCACAGGAAAAGAGCAAGCTCTGTACATAGGTATCACTAACTGAGCTGCAGTCTTGCAGCTGAGTTATTTAGTAGAGCTGTCAAACTTTGAAAAGAGATTTGCATGGATGTGGGGTGCAGGATCAAGTTTGGAATTTTGTAAACTTAAAAAGTAGCTTCTATCAATCCACAGTTCTCTAAATTCCTTCACGGAGAGTAGAAACTGTCTGAATGAGTACAGAAGAATGGTATAATTCAATGACATGATAACTGAGGATTTCTCATTATGTGAAGCCTCTTATTATTTACAGTGTATACTGTCACTGCAAGAATACTGGCTTTGCAATGAATAACTGAGGTGGACTTCAGTGGACTTTATCTTCTCTTGTTTCTCTCAATGTAAAATTCTAAATACCTTTTCCCTTTTTTTCTTTGTGGCTTGGGGTTTTTTTGTGGGCTTTTTTTTTTTTTTTTTTTTTGTTGGGGGAGGAATTTTTCTTTCAAGGTATAATGAGGGCTTGATGATCTTGTGGGAGAGGAATGAAACTACTAAAATCCTTTCTCATATGTACAGGGTTAAGTATTACTCAGGAGGGTAATGTTCCAATGGAATTGCAGTCTCCCCATAACAGTTTAGACTTTGGTAAAGCAAGTGGATGAGTCATTGCACGGATTTGATGGCTGAAAAGGTTGATTAATAATTAATTTAAAAACAAGATGCCCTTTCCTCTGTGTCCTCGCTTTCAGCCATTCAAAAGATCATCAGATTCCCACATGTAGTTTAACATTTGAGTACTAGGGACATGTTTACTTTGTCTTTCCCTGAACTGAAAATGTTGCTTTGTCTTTGCTTTTGCTCACACATTATTTATGGAGATATAAATGTCAAATTTGATTCAAGTGCTCTGATGAGGTTACTGCACTTGGAAGGAGCCAAATGTTCCCATTTGGTGGGCTAGGGTTATACTTGCCTCGTGACCTTCTGAGATACACTGGTATACCAGGTACTTCATGGGTAATGGCATTCCTGATTTTCAGGAATTTTCACATACAGGTTCTTTGCTATTCCTCAGTAAACGTTTGTCAGTCAAGGATTTGTATTTCTATAGGTTTGCATTTGTGCTGCATGTACCTAGAAACCTATGGGTTTCTAATAGGATAATGGATTCAGGGTGCTTTCTGCCTTTATGCTGGGATAGTGATAAAAGTAAAGATGCTGCTGACTGCAGTGTAACCCTGGAAGGATGTAACCCTCAATATTAGCCCTTTGAGTTCAGTTAAATTAGCATAAATAATGTCTATTTGAGAGGGGTTCAACAGCAGTAGGTCAGAGATATGGGGTCAATCAAAACCAATCCATGAAAGGCACAGAAGCTTCGGCAACCTTTTGGATCCTTTAAGGTGAATTGATACCCTCTTGAGTGCTCCTATCTGGGGCAGATCTTTGATACAAGATAGGTCTTGTGACTCTGATGTTAGAAGAGGTGATAACCTGTGTTTTGTCTTTTTGGTTAACTAAAAGCATGCTATGTGCAATCCTGGGCAATTTAGGTACTGAATCTTGAATATTTAGTGCATGGTGAACATACATCAAGACATCTGTTTGCTGACAGTGTACAAAAAGCCACTGTTGAAACTTTCATTTTTACTTATTTGTTATTTACTTATTTGTTAAGTGAAAGGTGAATGAAAATGTGCACTAATCTTACCTTGAGCTGTTGCTATCACTCATAATTTAAACCTGAAATGCTTCACATTTTCAGTGTAATGATCCTCTTAATCATTAAATTCTGAACTTGGCTTGGCTGTAGTCTTCTGATCAGGCTTCTGTAAAAAGAAGAAGGCTGCCAGATATTTGGTACCAAGATGTAGCTACAACCTTCTGGTGCTGGTGTTTCTGACATTGCATGTTGTCAGATATGTAAGGTGCAGCAGCTGACACCTTGCACTTTACAAAGCCTCAGTCTTTGAAGATCTGCCTAAATTTTCCAGCCTGCAGATAATGAAATACTTTGGCCTACATTATTTTACTGTAGTCAAAAGCTAAGATTTAGTTGCACTGCTTTACAAATGCTGTATAATTGTTACTGCATATTGCAGAGTTACTATGAGTAGGGATTTTGGCCTTTGCAAGGATAGCATTTGGGTTAGACTTCAGGAAGTTTTGTAAAAAGAGGTTGTTTCTTGGCCTTTGTGATAAAATCACCATTTGCCTGTGCACAGAATATGGAACGAGAAAGCTCTCCCTCCCACTACCTATTTAATTTGTGTTAAAAGCACTGAAAGTAGGAAATGTGGAGATGAGATTTTAGCTGCAGGGAAGAATATGTAATCTGATTTATAAAACTAGATCTTCTTGAATGCTTGTTTTACTCCAGCAAAGCCTTCTTTGGTAAACGTCATGTGCAGGATTGAGTGGGTGTTCACCTGCTGGTTTGTCGGGAGAGGAGGACAGGAAAGCAGTTTGCTCTTGAGGGGTGCTGGGAAGAAGTGGATGATTTCACAGCCTGAGGTATATAAAACTTGCTCTGGTGTCAGTATGGGCAGTGGAATTTGACAAGAAGTGGGAGGGGAGAAGTGTGTGTGTGACTAGGGTGATACTTTGTGTTCTGGAAGGAAGAAGCAGGGTCTGGAATTCATAGTTTGACATTTTTGATTGTGGGAAAGAAGCCAAAGGAAGCTAGTGGGTGTCGGGACATGACTGATTTGCTCCAGTTTACAAAGTAGGTGTGGACAGCAGAAATCAGAAGGACAGCAAGAAATCACCATGATTTGTTTTAGCTGAAGGGGCAAAAAACAGCCAATGGAATGGTCACCCAAGGCACCCTGAGCTGCTCTAGGTACTGATGCTGGAGCCTGGCAGTGCAGCTGTTTCCAGCTCACAACTTGAGAGCCACTTTGCTCTGAATTACTGCCATTGGGAACATCCTAAGGCAGAGAAGTCCCTGAAGAGAAGCAGTTGCAGTTCCATTGGCTTTTTCTCTGGGATCACTGTGGGGACCCCTGGATGAGTGAGACAGGGGTCAGAGATGGATTGGTGTTTCCTCCAGGCCTTATCAGATTTGCCTGCGGAGAGAGATTTGTGAGTTGAGCAATGGTGCTGTAAGAGGATTCCAAGGCAGAGCGGGTGAATCTGGCTACTGGAACTTGTCCTAAGGAGCCAGACTCACCAGGGCAGCGTGCCTGGGTGTCTTGGTCCAGAGCCTGTGGAGTTAACATACACAAAGTATGTGGCTGGGCAATCCTTGTGCATTAATTTTGGTAACTTTTGTAAGGTATCTCCTGTTAATTACCTCGCTGTTGAATACGTGAAAAGTAAGATTGGGATGTTTTCTCTTTCTATTAAGCTGAACTAGAAATAGTCCCTATGGGTTTTGAGGCTTGGACACAAGAACATTACTTATCATGTGGTGTCACATCAGCTGAAATCCTCAGACAGTAAGGCTGCTGGGTTTCCCGACACTTGCCTTTCTCCTAGTCTGTCACAATTCTTCCACCATTCACGCTGGCATTTCTTGTGTGTTTGGGTTATGGGTTACCCCCGTAACAAAGCTTGTGAAACATGGCAGTCTGTGAAAAATAGGTCTGTAATGTTCCTTCAGCTTTTCCAGTGGGCTAATTTTTCACATGTACATTTGCATTAATAGCAGCTGGCTTCTAGTTAATAAATACAGTGCCCTGTGAAATTAATGGGTTATTAGGGTTGGATGGGTTTCTATGGTGCCCTTAGTGCTGCAGCTTTCACTAGCTAGCTGTGCCTTTGCTTGTGTGCACAGCAGAGTTGTTTACATGTTAGGAATATGCTAGAGGCAAGGAGAAAGGAACAGCTTTAATGTGATGCAGCTTAGATGCTCTGTGGGGGAGGCCTCAGAATTGTTCATAACAGGATCAAATGTCAATCAGTGTTTCAAGAAGAATAAAGTTACTGTTTATGAGAAAATTAAAGAATAGTATATTACATGCTTTTTCTCCATCTATTTTTGACCCTGTCTAGGAAAATGTCCTTCTCCTGTGGTTCTCTTGAACCCTGTGAGAGTATCAGTGATGCCTAGGAGAAGGATCTGTGCAGATCTCTCCTTTTGGCTCCAGCCACTCCTCTGGGCTGCCTTTGGTAAGGAAACAAGTAATATGCCAGCCAGCTTCTTTCAGCTCTTGCATGGAAAGCCTGGTGATCGTGTTGCTGAGGATGCTGGTGGAACATTGTGGTTGCTATTAAATTTCTTCTACAGGCACATCTGGGGATTTACTGCTCTATAGAGTAAGAAAACAGTTACTCTGACATCAAGCCATGAACATGAGAAAATGGCTTCTCCCTCATTGCAAGGGAGGAGAGAGAGAAGTGGAGAAGAAAACAGCTGAAAACCTCCTCCTCTCCCTCCAGAGCTATTTTTTGCCAGTGACAGAGAATGGTGGGATGAGCAAAGCTGATCTATATCTGCAGCAGGCTGTGGCTCTGATCTGAAGATGTATCCCCAGGAAAAAACAATGAGAGCTTAAGCTGCGGGGGTGGGAGCATCTGAAGTCAAAGCACTTCTCTGCTGGTTCTGCACCTGCAGTTTCTGTTCCAAGCTGCTTTGCATTGTAGGCAGGTGATGCTTAAAATTTGTCAGGAAGGGGCTATCACATTTTGTCTTAGATGATGCCCCATGTGTCAAGCTGTTAGGGCAACAGGCTGTGGTCTGGAAGAGCAGCTGGGGAATGCAGCTTGGGGAGAAAGGGTAGGGATGGGGAGGGAAGGGCTGGAGAGGAGTCAGGGATAATTGTGTCAGAATAAAAGGCTTTTCAAGCCTGGGCTAGGTGCCTGCTAGAAATGCTATTCTAAAACCTTGCAAATACACAGTCAGGAATTTCATTTGCCAGAAATCAAGCTTTTCTGATTGTGTGGCTTCTTGCATTCTTAGAATGGTTTGGTGTTGAACCAGTGTCCTGATATGTTGTGTTGTCTGAGCCTGCCTCCCAAGGGAGGTATTTTGGACAGTTACTCCCAAGTAAATTCTGTGTGTCATTCTGGAGTTAAGGGCTTGTCTTCACATGCCATTAGGAAATCCTTCAAGTCAGCTGAAGGTGTGAATTTAAAGTGAACTGCTTCAACTGTTCTACATCTTTGAGGCAGAATAATTGAGAGTTGCTCTGATTCTGAAGAAGAGCATCTGAAGAAGGTCTCAAAGAGTTTAATCAAATCAGTTTTTTAATTTGCATGGTTTTTGTCTTAAGAGTTAATCCAAAGTGCCTTATGCAGACAAAGCCTCAAAGTGGATTATATTATATGGGAAGGCTCTTCTTAAGGATTTGGGAGGGTTGATGTAGATGTATTACTAGTCAGGAATAGCACTTGTATTTTAAAGTCACCTTGTACTTTCATCTGAATTCATTTTTCAACCTTCTGACTCTGCTAACCTTAAGCAGAAATTATGAGAGGATGTGAACTGACTTTAGTCTTTGCAATAGACCTTTAAAATGCTGCTCATGGCATCCTTAAAGCTGTCACTAGCCATGTAATGACTGAAAATTTCAGTTGAAACTTCTAGTTCACATATTTAATCTTTTATAGTAAGTGAAATGCCCTTTAGTGGATAAAGCTGCTGATTTCTTCTGAATTTTTTAAGCTGATGGGAGGAGGGTGAAGGAAGTTAGAGGAGTACAAGCTCTCTGAGCAAATCTTGGAGTTCCACCCCAAACTGAAATTCTTCCCATCCCATACAAAGTTGTTTTTTCAGATGTGTGTATGCAACAGGGACCTTTACCAAAATCTGGGTAGTAGAAAAAGGCTGAATGTTCTGTTATTATCTGAGGCTTTTGGCAGTCTGCATAGTTGTGTTTACCTCAAGCCTGAGAGAAAGGGACGGAGGAATCTGGCACAGGGGTTGTGCACTTCGGACTGAACTGTGTGTGCAGACTGGCAGTTTTGAATATTTGCTGCTTAATTCAGGAAGAATTTGTTAGAGAAGTTATGGACAGAGCTTTCTATTTAGCATTTCAATGTATTGCTACAGTCTTTTTTTCTTCCTTCTTTACTTCTCTTCCTTTTTTAATAACAAGAGGAATGTCTGAATTACTGTAGCTATTTTTCCTTCGTCATTTTCAGTTGTGCAAAATAAGTTGCAGTGGCTGATGTACAGCAAGAACACAGATTATTGCCTTTTCAGTTACTGAATGCAGACTTGTGAAACAAGAGTAGGGAATTTCTAATTTAATTAAATTCATGCAAGTATGTGTTTCAGCCGCCATGTGAGATTAAGTAGAAAGGTCCATAATGTATGTTGAACTGCAGAATTCCATCTGTAGACTGCTACTGCCATGCTTTCAGAACACAGAATAGATCACCGTGTGGGGATAGTTAGCATATTATTTAAATAAGGTTGTGAAAATTGAAGGTTCTGAATGTTTTTCTTACTGTTGAGGCAATTATAAAGTCGAATGTTGTTACTTCCTTGCTGAATACTTTTATTGCCCTCTGAAAGACTTGGTTCTAGAGACTAAGGACTGATTCTGCATGAAGTTTTAATTGACAGGATGGGCAAATCCAGGCAGAGCACAGATGCCTTCACCTTGGGCAGATGAGGGATGTTGTTTCTGCACTCTGAGTGCACATGCTTTGCGCTGCCTTTCTTGGCTGAGGAGCAGTTTCTGTGCAGTGTCCCACTGGGGCCAGACTGAGGTGAGCTCATTTTGCCTTGTTCATCAAACAAGCAGCAGGTGGCTGGGCTGTGCAGAAGCTGTGAACCTGAGTGAGGGTCAGGCTGGTGGTGGGAGTCTGAATCTGTACACTATCCAGTCTGCTTGACTTACCAGTTTGGTTACTTGGTAAATTCCTCATCTTTACAGTCAAGGACTAGATTTTGAGGTGCTTTTTAGAGATGTCTGAAATGGCTGATGAGTAAATGGTAGGTTTGTTTCCCTTTGTGCACTCTGGTTAGTTTTGTTGCCTCCAGAGTGCTGAACATCCTGTTGGCATCATGGAAAGATGTTCATGGAAATTTAGCCCACTGCAGGTCAATTCTTGTTTCAGGTCTTCAGCTGACAAAGCTACTGTGGACTTTGTTATCACACAGAAGTTGGTTGGTTGCCATGGGACCATTGAGTGTGACCCATTTATGTAAAGGATAGGCAAACAGCAAACAGCCCCAAAGAAATTGCACTTAATGCTGCAAAAGAGCATATTTGTCATCACAGAGAACTCAATGTCCTTGTAGGGAAAAAAAAAAAGGTGAATGGAAAACAGATCTTTGTAAGAAGCTACTAAATAGTCCAAAATCTGAAATTCTGGTTTTAAGAAAGAAGACATCTACACTAACAGCCCTCTGATTTCAGGACACATCTAGAGATTTAAAAGAAAAGCCAGTAATTAAGGGGAAAGTGGATATGTGAAGTTAGAAGTTAAGGAAGTAAGTTAAAGAATTAACTGAATATTTTCCACAGCTCATCTGTGTTAGAAATCATTCAAATTACTAGACAGAGATACTAAAGTAGCTCATGCAAAAAAAGTATAAATATTTGTTAATACTCTTCCATATTTGGGAAGGTGTAGAATGTGATACCATCAGTGCAATTCCAACAGAGAATTAAGTCTGATTTAAAAGTCTGTAGGCATGCAGACAGTTTTCAATAACTGTTGGTCTTGGGGGTCTTAAAACCAACTGTGCTGGAATAGACAAGGAAAGAGTGGGAGACTGATTTAATCATAATCCAGCTGGCTTGAAATTATCAGTCACCAAAATACTGAAAAAAATTAAAGCACTCTGAGATGTAGTAAAGCTATATCTTCAAAGGCATCTGCTGCAAGGGGGATGGAGACAGTTCAACCCATTATGGTCCTCTGCTACTCCACAGCTCCTTCCAAGTGCTGGTCTCCCGTTCCCTCTCTCAGCAGCTGCACAGTAGTCAGTGAGGACTGCTGTGCCCCTTGGGGACTCCTGTCCTGACATGTTACTGCTCTGTGATACTGCAAAAGTAAACGAATTAAGAACTAACTGATGTTTGAAAGTTAGTCACTTGTGGTGAATCACTGTCAAACAGGAATGCTTCTAGAAATATTGTTTTAAGGATTGAGATGAGGGCATATTCCATCGAACCTTTTCATCAAGTAGCTAGAGACAGGGGGCAGGATCTGTACTGGTAGAATTGGCAGGCCATATCACTCCAGGCAGTGTGGTAAACAAGGACAAAGCAGCTTGGACACCAGAATTCACACAGCCTGGTGAACTGTAACAATCAAAGGTGCAATTTGATATAATCTGTAATATCATGGAGCTTGCAGGTGTTGCGCTTCAGTATAGTGACAGAATAGGAGCTTGGAGAGACAACTGCTTGGGGTACAGTGAGTCAACTGCTGGACATGACTGCTGTCCTGCAGGGCAGCAAAGGGGCATAGCTGGGGATAGGAGGGGCAATGGGAGAAGGAAGGTGAATTGTGTACAGTTCTGATATCAAGAGGAGCCTGTTGAGAATGGCAGTGAGTTCACATAAATCGGAACGTATTTGAAGGCTGACTGGTGTTCCACAAGGCGAGCCTGAAAGGCTCATTCTGTTGCTGGGTTTGTTGTTTCTTGATAGATAAGTGGAGGAACTTAATAATTGGTGGGAAACACCTTCTGAAGGAGAGCGCACTGAAGGCTAAAATGCAAACAGAAACAGGCATGACACAGAACTGATGGCTGGGAGCTGCAATCAGGCAGTTGGAAATAAGTGCATTTGTAATGGTGAGAGAGCATGAGTGTTAGAACAAATAAATAACAGAGGAAAGTGGTGAACTCCACCCAAAATGTTCCCAGAGCTGAAAGATTTTCTGGAAGTGTCCTCTGTGCTAAATACAGGAATTATTGAGGGTAGTGGTATGACTTCAGTAAGTCATAGATGGGACTATACAAACCTGCAAACCAAACCTGCAAACCAAACTCTTCTTCGCATGTGCTGCATAGTTGAGCTGGCCTCTCTGCTAGAAAGTGTGTGTGTGTGTGTATATATATATATATATATATATATATATATAGCATGTGTGTGTGTATACTTCAGGAGAGGCATGTACATGGGTGGTGCCTCTTGGCATGAGATACGTAGCTCCTTTGTTAAATATTTCAAGGGCAACTGAAGGAACTGGAATCCACAAGTGGTGACCAAGAGTTTCCTAACCACGCATGTGGTTCTTCATGGACTCTAACTGGGAGACATGAGTGCATTTCCACTCTGCTTATGCTAGGAAATAATTGCTGTCTGCAGGGCAGACTAACTTGTGTGTAATGCTGTCTGAACTCTTCTCACTCTGGAACTGACCTTTCTTGCATATAACCAGTTTTAGAGTCTTTGTGCTGCTCTTCTCTTGCAAAGCAGCAGCTTAGATCTTTCTGTTCCTCTTCTTCAAGGTGCATCTAAAAGACTGTTGAGGAAAAGTAGAATGAAATGGAGTAAGTGCAGCAGCAGGCTCACTAGCAATGAGTTTATGAGTAATGTTTGGGGGGGTTGGGGAGTTGGGTGTGGTTTGTTTTTTTTTCTTTTTTAAAGTGGACAGTTAATTTCTGAAACTCACTGCTACACGATACCGTTACGGATAAGAATTGATAGGATTCTGGGAAGGATTAGACACCCAGGAAATTATTTCTTTAGTTTCACATAAATCTATATGATTCTGTTCTGGACTTAAAAAGCAATTGGTAACAGTGGGGTCTAATGTAGTGGACTGATTATTGTATAGCAGTTTACTAGGAAGCTCCTTTTGCTGTATCTGTTTCTAGCTACTTTCACAACAGGAACTGGTGATTCAGTTCGGTTTCTAAATTTAATATGAGAAGGAGCATAATTCAGGCTGAAGGAACACTGAGGGTGTGTGTATGATGGGGAGGTGGTGATAAAGGGAGAACGCACCCTGTGTGCTAAAATGTGTCATTGTGCCTCTGATTGCAGGGCATACATGCTGATACACAAACAGAATATGCATGGATCAGAGTAGCAAACTGCTTTTTGAACACTCAGCTTTTCAGTGACAATACTTGTACAGTATTTCTCTGTTGTATTAAAGTAATTGATCTGCAGGGAAAATGAAGCATCTGTGAGGATTGATACTATCAGAAGCGGAGAGAGAAATAGAGCCAGGAGATTTAAGTTATGGAAAGAAGGTTTAGCTGTATTTTTGTCAGGCAGAAGTATTCCTTTTTAATTACCTCTTGACACTTGTTTTGGAGAAAGCTTCTCTCTGTTCTTAAATGAAGAGTTACAGATGCTGTAATCTTCATTACTTTTTTCTTTTCCCTTTTTCCCTTCCCAAGGTTACATGTAGGTGAGACAGGCACACCCAGAACTTTATTTGGTGTGACAGTTGCATCTGGTAAATACAAGTGGGCAGAAGGTGTTGATGGGAAGGTGCAGGTACAGGCATAATGACTGTGAGGGCTGTTCCACTGTTGCTTCCCTTTCATGGTTTCCAGGCCCCGGGGTAGCTGCTCAGCACTGTTAGCAGTGTATGCCTCAGTGTGCTCTTGAGTTGTCACTTGAAGAGCAGAGAGCTCCTCTGTGTTTGTCACTGTGTCCACACAGAAACACATGTACATGATCAAAGAAAGAAGGTCAACTCTGCATGGGTCTTGTAACCCACGTCTGTCCATCACCCAGGTCTTGGTGGAAAGCAATCTGCAGGATTACAGAACAAGAACATGAGAAAAATGGTGATGTAGTTAAAGTTATAAAACTAGAGCAGGTTCAAAAGATGAAGCATTTTAGCTTTGCTGTCCTTGTAGATGGGAACGTTATTTTGTTGTCACACCATTTGTGGCCCAAAGATGGGGACCAGTGAGCAGACTTGCTTTGAATTTCTTTGCAAGGATAAAGGAATACATCAGCCCTACCTTTACAGGCTGCCTTTCTAGCTTAATGTAGCACTAGTCTGGCAAAGAATCAAGTAAGGATACTGGACTGTGAACAGAGGAGAACACGATGTTGAAGTCATAAATGCTATGAATTGGCTCTTAAGAGCTGCATCAAGAAACACAGTGAATTGTGATATTTTGTGGCTTTTGTATGACTGCCATATTTTTCCCTGCATGCAGTCATTCCAACACAAGTAAAATTCTTTGTTGTAGAAAAGCTAAATATTTTTGAATGCTGAGTCTGAAACACAGATGATATACTGCAGCAAAAGACTCTCATGGGATGTTTTTACGAGATGGCTTTTATTTGTTAAATGAGTTTTCAGTAGTTCCTCAGTACATGCTATTGTATTGTTTGTGTGATGTCTTAGAGTGTCACTAGTCTGATCTGGACTGTGATGACTGAATAAATTGCATCATTTGCTGACTGTGGAAAGATGGCTTGATCTGTAAGGCACATTTGTGTATATGTGCATTTTGTAATGTAATAGTAATCATAAATTAAAGATGTTCAGTTAATGCCAAATACGAGCTGTATTCATAACTCTTGCTGTTCTTGTCTACCCACAGGAGTTCCAAGAGTCAGAGGGGATCATAGAGGAAACTGAAGCTGCTTTTGTATTTTAAGGGGGGGAAGGTAATGAAATAAGTTATGTCCTCTAAGACATCTTGAAAATGGAGACTTTTAAGTGGTCTTTGGGCTTCTACCAAGGAGCATGCTGCTGGCATTTAGGTTTTGTGCATTAGAGGAAATAAAACACTAGAAATCCCTTGGCTTTCATCCACAGAGAAATAGCTATACTTTGCTGCTGTGTTTGGCCATGTTGTGTTTTGGCAGGGTTATGGTAATTTATAATTTTATGTCCTGTGGGTTTTCAGTGACTTAGAATTACTAAGAAGAAGTAGTTTGCCCGGAAGTGGTTGGTGAGATGGTGTTACAGTTGGCAGGGAGACCTCCTCTAGGAGTTGGAGGATCAGACCCTGTAGTGTGTTGTGGCTTTGACAGTGACAGATGTCACAGAGGAGGACTGGAGAAAACTACAGGAGCTGGCTGTGGTGTTGCAACGTGGTTGATTGTTCCTTGCTGATCCTTGCCGTGGATGATAGAGGTGTAGACCTTGTAATTAAAAAGCTCAAGTGCAAGTCTCATTGGGAAAAGTTGAATATTTTATGTTAAAATGATTATGATTTTGCTCATTGCTAAAAAACTTCCAATTTTGGGTCTATGTTATAGTGAAGATTTATTGAGATCTCTGTTCAAATTGCAGCTATTCACAAACAGCAACTTAGAGGCAAGAAATCATTTTATGTAACTTAATTTCAAGTGGTGCCATCCTCACATTATTTTTTTTGTTAATTGAAGGCAATAAAGATTCTCTAATAAATGAGTCATAATAGCATTATTGCTTTTATTTATATAACTTGAGATCTTGTAGGCTAATCCTGTTGGCCTTTACCTCCATCCATGACTGTTTTAATTTCTGATGGGGATTTTGTTTCTGTTTTAAACCAGTTCATGATTACTCATTTCATACAGTCGGTTGTTTCTCCCCCCTTCAGGGGTAGAAGTAAAACTTTATTTACATCTTGCTTCTCGTAATTTGACAAAACAAAGATCAGTGAATAGGGCCGGCTTCAGCAAGTGAGTCTATGCAGAGCATTAAGGAGCACTATACACAGATCAACTGTGTGTGGGAAACTTGGCTAAACTCTCAAAAGAAGAATTCCAGTAAGTGCAGAGAAATGGTTTTGCTTGTGAATTGCACACCTGCATGGAAATACCAAAATTCCCTGATACTTTGTATCTTTCAATAATACATTTGTTCAGTCACTTTTCATAGTAGAGTTGTGTGGTAAGGAGTAATTCCAACACACTGCCAATACTTGAAAACTTTTTTTAGGATGACTTTACTTTGTGATTATCATGAGGTCAAAGTGCTGCTAATGTAGAGAATAAAAGATTTATTCCAATTTCTAGCCCATGGCAGAAACTTAAAGATTCTTCCTCATCATAACTGGTCAGTCTTGAAACTCTGCCTTCCTCAAACACTCTGCTGTATGAAATCTGATGCAATTCAACTGAATTTTTGGGCCATAATCCTTTTGAAACAGGATGACACACTGTATAATGCAGTAGGGCTTTGGGGTAGATTAGGGAATTGATCCTTTTATGCACTATAAATATCAAGTCCTAGCAGAGTCTAAGTCAAAAAAATCACTTTTTTTTTTTGTTTGTTTGTGTCAATTTGAAGAAATTGACCAAGGCACAGGAGCTGGAGATGCAAGGCACACAGAACATCCAATTCAGGTGTTGTGGAAGGTAGTGAGTGGCATCTGTGAGACAGACAGTGTGTCCCTGCTGAGTCAGGAGCAGGATTGTCAGTGCTCTGTCTCATACAGAATGCTTTAACCCAACAGGCAGCACAGTAAGCTATTAGCCATGTTTCAAGAGTAGGCTGCAACAGCAGTGCCTGCTTATGAGTGGTGAGCAAGGATCCAGCTTTGGTATTGTGATCCAGGGCTCTGTCACAGTGAATGTGGACATGGCTGTGTCCATATGCAAGAATTTAGAGCTCACAGCAGTAGCACATCACCTGCCTTTTCAGAGTCACCATTTTGGGTCTTACCTTCTAGGTCAGTTGGTGCTATGTGTGGGTGTCCCAAGCTTAGTGATGAGAGAGAAGTACTTCATCTGCCTTCCTAAAGCAAATCTGTTCTTGGGAAATTGAAACCAGTGCAGGCTTAAAAGAATAATTTAAATTTTCATTAATCCAAAGTTGCTTGGTGGTTTTATATCTTGAGAGAGGGTTTTTCTTTTAGCCTTTGAGGAACTTGAAACTGAGATTAGAATTGCTGTTTAGTCTAAAAGGGAACAAAAACTATAGCTGAGTTCTGGGCCTTGATAAAATTTCTGTTATTTAAAAAAAAAAAAGTACCTCAGGCATGATTTGGCAGGCAGAACTCTTGGTCAAAGACAGGCTGTTACAAAACTTTATCTTAAATGGATGGTTTCAGTCTGGCCATGACAAATCCTAAACTCTTGACTGATGGCTGATGGGTATGTAGTCATGTGTATGTTATTATTGTACACCCACATGCATGGGCAGTTGTCCAAGTGTGTGATGAGATAACGGGAAAATGTAAATAAAGTGGTTGGCTAGTTGTCCTAATGTTCTTGAGTAGATCCTTGTGAAAATAATGCCAGTCAGACTTACAAATAGGTCTGTATGGAAGATGACTTGTGTTCAGCTATGACGTGATACAGGTCACTGTGTGGGAAATTGTGGCCATTTTGTGTTTTATTTTGTGTTGAGTCAACAACCTGAAATGCAAACCAAGAGCTCAGATAATCCCTGCTGTCCCTGGTAGTTGCAGGATGTCTCCAGGCTCCCCTGTCCTGGGAAGGGTGTTTGCCACCTGATCACTGAGAGTGCCTGAAGATCTCTGCATGCCTGGGAGGAGAACCCTGTAGTTGTTCACTCTCTCACCATCACCACTGCACCAAACTGGTGTTTTCTGGTGTTGTTACCAGATAGAAACTCATTTGCTCTGTTGGTCCTGCTTCGTGTGTAGGTGATGCCTAGTCCATCACACATGCCTGTAGAAATACTGCTTCATGTGATGTTAAGAGTTTGCTTGGGACAAGTTCTTGTTCTGCTCAGGGCAGTCAAGGGGCTGGACTGCACCTCTTTCTGAAAGCCTTGCATTATGCTTGATGGAAGTCACAGTGAGAGCCAGGATGCTGAAATCACTGATGTACTTGCACAAGCTCAGACTTTCCATTTCCATTTTTTGTGAGATCTTGGCATGTTGGTGGAAGGGCTAGAAGGTGATTTTAGAAGGTAAGGACCCTTCCTCTGCCAGGTCAGTATGATGTAGTGCTGTGTCCTGAACTTGCCTTGCTGGTTATTCATGCTTGCACAGAATCTCCTGGGGACCTGGCTGGGCCCTGCTGAAGGATGTGAAAATTGCTTACAGCGGCAACAACAGGACCTGATTGTTGTGTTTTCCTCCAGTTAGAAGGCACTCTGCTTTTACTTCTGTAGCAGCTGGGGAGCAGCTATTGTGCTACCGTTAAGTGATGTGAAACTTGCTAAAATGAGTTCAAAAGGAGAGCACCTGGGGTAAGGGGAAGCTGCCCACCAAATAAAAAAGCTGCCTCTGCACTGATTTTCTGATGTCACCATCCAAGCAGATGTTGGCTGTAAAAGTCAGACAGTGGCATGGTACATGAGTGAAGTTGGCTGCCAAAAACTTTATTGCAAGTGCGTGTGGAAGCCTGGAGTAATCATGGAAAAGTCCTAAGTGCTGGAGCAAGAGTGGTGTTGTCTGTAAATGGGATTGAGTAAAGTGTCTCTTTTCTGTATTTTTATTTTACTTGAAGTGTACACTCAGCTTCATTATCTATTTTAAGACAAATTTGACTGGAAAAGAAAGCTTCATTGTCAATTTCAATGGAAAGGTAGGTCTCAAGAGCTGTTACATTTAGTGCCTTACTTTTTAGATAGCATCATCTTCAAACCAGTGTGAAGGAGTACTGCTAAGTATATAGGAATGCTGTAATTGTAAAGGGATTTATTGGCACATAATGTTAAGCCTTCTCAAAGATTGCAGCGCATTAAAACGTTAAATTTGATTATACTTTAATCAGGCTGTTATTCCACTTTTTTTATCTTTTTCTGGAAGCCTGAGGGAGTTTGGTTTTTTGCTTTGAATGTTACAGCCACAAATGCTTATCATTGCCTAACAAATAATCACTTTTAGATTGTGAGCCTTCAGGGGCAAGGGTTGTCTGCCCACTCCCTGCTGGAGGGCCCTCAGTGCAGAGGTTACTGTTCCAGCTGGAGCATTTGAGTCAAATCATAATACAAATTTAGCAATAGTAAATATTTAAATTGCAGGTTGTATGGATCTGTTAGTGCTGGTGAATCGCATCAAGCAATACAATGGAACCTTACTGAACGTTTTGGCAGAGCTGAAAACTTGCTTCTTGTTAGAGAAGGAATGCTGTAATCACTGGTAGGACAGCAAGTCTTGGAACATTCTTTTTGTTCTTAAGGCAGTGTTTTGAATGGTGTTTTGAGAAAATAAAGCTTAAAAAGGAAGGAGGTGATCTGAACTCATCAGCAAAATTTCAAAAGAGCTCCCAAAAATGTGTTGAAGCGCAATTTCTTTTTATGTCAAAGTACTGAAGTACACACCCTGAACCAAACAATTATGGGACTAGATGGACTAAGCAAATAGCTTATCTCTTACAGAAAGCAGCTTAAGTTTAGAAGAGGAAAAAGAATTATAGTAAACTTAAATAAATCCCTTTGAGGATAAATGCTGCTTCAGCTGCAGGCATTTTTCCTGGCATGAAACCACTGGAGGTTCAGCTATTGGAAGCTTGGCAGGAATGTGGCAACATTAATAACTCATCCTTCATCTGCTGATCAGAGTTTTATGTGAGAATCATCATTGTTACCCATCTGGCAGGATGTGTGAGGTGTAGGAGATCTCTGTGCTTGATAAAGAGCAGGTAGGGTTGGCAGCAGGCTGGCAGCTGTGTGTGCTGCCTGCCCTGGCTCGGGGCACACATCGTGCTCAGGGTGTCAGGGGCTGCTACCTCGAGTGGTTTCTGAGACATGGTTTACAGCTGGACCTTGGCTTGAGCAAGGAAGTATCCCCTTCTCCCTGGGGATAAAAGAAGCTGTGTGACATTTAAGTTGAAGCAAAGTTAGACAGTTGTCCCATAAAGAGTGGAGAGACTGTGTTTGAAAATTGAGGGTGCAGCCTATTTATTGAGCTGTAAACTAGCATTTTAATTTTTTAATCAAAGCAGCAGAGTGAGTAAAAGGAAAGGTGGACTTGGAGTGTGTTTTTCCATATCCTGATTCTCAGCTGGATTTAATGCACCTTCCTACTGCTCTTGCTAGAGAAAAGCTCTTAGCAGAAACAGAGGAACTCTGATGTGTGAGTAGGAGGCTTGTGTTTACATGTAGCTTCTTGTGTCACTGGGCACTTTTTTGTGTGTTTGCATATGTGTAATTTGCTTTTGTTATTTTAAGTTTTTAATATACGTGTGACCTTTCCTGGTTTGCTTTTAGCTAATGGGTATAATGAAAGTGCCACTGCAGATATTTGAAACACAGTAGCTTGTATGTGTGCAAATCTTTATGAAACTTCTGTTCAACATGTAACCCAGAGAGAGTCACTGTGTTTGCAGGCTGAAGAGATGAACCAGCTAAGATAGGGAACAATGGAGCCTGTTCTTTAGTTAAAGGAACTTTTTGTCTGTTCTTGGCTCTAGATCTCCATGAGGATGCTGTAAATGTTCCAATTCAAGGTTGCTCACATGTCCATTGAAATAAAAGGAAGGAGAAAGTATTCATTGAAAATCATTTACTTCAGTTACTCAGTAAACCTGCTTCCATATGGATGGGAATGCAGTTTAGAAATTAAGTAAAATAAGACTTTAGTACCATGAGCTAAGGTACTAGAGAGAGTTAATTTTGCCCTGAAGAGGGGCTATTAAAATCTGCAGCAGAGTGAACTTCAGCAACACATTTCCTTCTCTTTGGTAGGCATTCCTCCTTATTCCTATGGTATGTTTAGGGTGTGCAGTTAGAGCTACTAATACATTCTGTAATAAGATTTGTATCTTTACATTCTGTGGCTTAAAATCACCAAACTATCAGCTCCATGTATGCCAGGTTCAATTTCTTACCACTTTGAAGTTGCCCTAGTTCCAAGTGGGTTTGGAAGGAGGAGACAGAGAGACTGGCAGTGTGTGTGGCTGTGCATCGGAGAAGAGTATTTTTCAGAGGAATTGCATGAGTTTGAGTGCTGTCTCTATCTGAGATAAAGCAATTTTGTGTAACAAGCTTTGTAGCCATGTGGACTTATTTATGTAAAAGGAAATTTGAATAACTTGGATGTAAACCATTTTTTACTGTTCTGTTTTTCAGATTTCTAAACTGAAAAGGAAATAAAAGTTTGTTACATTTTTTACTTTTTTTCTCTCCCAATCCGTTAAATTTATTTTTAATTGTATTGCTGGGTTGTTTTTAGTGATAAAAAACAGCCTCTAGGGACAAGAGTTACCAGATGTGCTTTATTTTGGTGCAGCTTGCTTTTGCAACTTGATAAATTCCCAAAGTGCTCTGGTTAGTAGAAGTGCCAGATGTTTACTGTGTGTTCCTCTACTTCTGGTAGTGGTCATGAAAACACTGCAGAAACCTCATGGCCTAAAAGACAGGGGAACAGCAGATTTAGAAATGACAGAAGGATTAAATATTTACAGTTGAGAGCAAGCAGCTGTTGGTTTATTGTGTGGTGTAACTTCTGATTGCATTTTACATCCATGCCATTGCAGGTTAAATGTGCTTCAGTTGTGTCTGCACTTGAGTAAAAGTGCTTGGTGTTAAACTTCCTGCACACACAAGCTGGGTGTCGTTTCAAGATTGCTGCTCTGGCTGTTTTGGGAATTCTGTGAAATGAAATCCTAAGTGTCTGCTCACTGTCGTTTCTCTCTGGCTAGGTGAAACAGAAAATGCTGTTGCAGATTTGGTTACTCAGCCCTGGCTCTGTGACTTTGATCGCTGGGAATGTGCTGCCTCAGATAAAAGGAGGATGAATTGGCATTGCATAAATAAGAGGGGCTGCAGCAGCAGTGTAAGGTGGGAGTGCATGTGCAGGGTACATCCAAGGTGTATTCTCTGCCTTCCTGTGCCAGGTCCTTGCCACTCTGCTGCAGCATTTCTGTTCTGGCAGCTGTGCCCCTGAAATGCCTGTGCATTCATGGACTGTTGCTTACAGGTATGAAGAGCATCTTAATTTGAGGATTTACCCTGCTCATTAGCCACCTCTTCTGGTTTCTTGCACATTGCCTTGCTAGGTGGTTTGTTTTGTAACTGTAAAATCACACATGGTTAACTGACTTCAAGTGGAGCACATCTAATCCTGATCTCTTTACCAGAGAAGACCACTCTCTCCAGTCTTGTTTGCTTCTCCCATCTCTTCTCTGCTGCCCTTCATGGTCCCTGACCCTGCTAACCTGTGAGAAGTAAGGATGGAGTGGTGTTGCTGCTTGGGTCTCCCTGAGCTTTCTGAAGTGTACTGAGCACCTGATCTGCACTCTGTAGCCTGGGGATAAATGTCAATAAAAGCTAGCACTTTTTGTCCAAGCAGCTCTTTTATAAGAGCATGCTGAGGATTACTGCACTAGGCAAAGTGAGAAGTTACTCATTTTATGTGCTCTATAGACACAGAATTTGCATGCAGCAAATACAGAGGTAATTAATAATAATAATTAATTTTGGGGTTTTTAAATAATTTTGGGATTAATAATTTTGGTGGTTTTTTGGGGAGCTTTAATTATGTTAATAATCTTTGGATGCTTTGTGGAACTACTCCAAAATGTAAAAATGGGCTCCTGTTTTGAAAGTCATCTTTAAATAGACCTTTCCAGTCATTTGCAGCAAGGCAAGAATGAGGTAAGATTTGACAGTTTATGGTTAGGGAAAGAATGGCTGCTAATACTGCTTTTTAAATATCACATTGATTACAAAACCATTTGTGTAGAAGTGGTGTATGGCACTAGACCTTCAAAGAACTGGTAAACAAGGAAGATTCAGTGTAAACACTTAAATAGCAGCATCCGAAAGTAGGTTAGAGTGTTACACAACCTGAAAAAGCCCAGCTTTGAAGGGCAGCAATTTTGAAGATTTTAAAAAAAGAAAAAGTGGTTTTTATAGACTTAATTTTTGTAAGTGGTATTAATTTGACATTGATTATGTAAAGAATCTTATTTTTGTCTCCAGCTTACTGCAGCCTAATATTTCTTTATGCAATCCAAGAGAAATAGGATTTTGATAATTTTTTATTTTGCAAGTTACTGTCAGTGAGGTTCATGCTGTTCATAAAGGTGATGCTTCCTTAACTGGAGAATGTATTTGCAGACTATGTCAGAGATTATATATATTATGTATATAAATATAAAGGCATATATATAGAGAGGTATTATATATCTGCTTTAAGAGAAAGTCCAAAATATAGCTGTGCAGTTTGGGCAGTGGGATGGGGGAGATGGGCTAGATGTGGGGGATTTTGTTTGGTTGCTTTTGTTTCTCAAACAGTGAGTGTATGAACTATTATTTCATTAAAAGCTATTGTAGAACTCTTGTTCCTTAGTTGAAATGTTTTCCTCTATAGGAAATATCCTTCCAGCTTTGTGTTCAATGCTTTCCTTTTCCTCATCATCCATTACAGGGCAGCCATACAAAAATAATCCAAACTAGATCTTGCAGATTAATTTCAAATGGGTAGATTTGGTTGCTGTCAGGTGTTTAGGGAAGAAACAGTAAGTGGAAATTCTTGTCATGCTTATTGGTAGAAAGAAATGATGGAAGTCTTTTTCTATGCAGTTTTTTATATTAAATCTGGTTTTGATTTTCCAGAGATAAAAGCACTGATCAGGACATATGTGATAACATAAGCCCCATCCTGGTGTTAATGTTCTGCAGTGCCTTCCATCACTGAAGTAGCACCAAAACATTTCCTATAATAGAGAAATACTATAAAAGCACCCGTGTTGTGTTTTCCTGTGAAATGTTTCCTGGACTTCTCAGGCATTAGAGACATTCAGTGCACAAATCCGTGCTTAGCTGAATTTTGGGGGTTTGTTTGCAGGCTGGCTGAGAGGAGGAGCTGTAGTCACAGTTGTACCTTCAGCTGCTTTTGTAGCTTGAGTGGGCTGAGGTAAAGTAAAGCACAATAATCCCTTGTGAAATAAAATGTCTTCTTAGCCAACCTGTTAGGACAGGCTACGGACAGTTGTAATATTCCCACCTAGTTCAGCAGGGCACTTATCCTCTGTTACTCGATCCCAAAGCCTACTGGTGGTTAAACCTTCAGTTTGTTTCAGACTTGTCATCTCAGAAACTGAATAACCAATGCAGGCATGGATCTGGATGTGCTCAGAATGCCTAACCTGATTTTTAGACCTTCCTGTATGTCTTTGTGCATCATTTCACAAGGGTCTTGGGGCTTCTTATATTTGGTTCTGTGGAAAAGAAAAGGAGGTAGGAAAAAAAGGATAGTGCCATCATTTTGATGGCAGATTGTCCGTGGAACAATTGATACTGGCAGGGTCCTGGCTAGCAGGAATCTCATATTCTTATCACATTATGGTCAAATGGTCTGCTTTAATAGGATATTGCAGAAGTAGAAATGGTTGATGGAAAGAGACAACAAAATATACAATGGAAATTAAATTTAAACTTATGGTCACTTGATCAAAAACAAGCTAGCAATGCCTTTTAGTTATGGGAAAAATTTTCTTCTCCTTAATTTCCTGTGGGAAGGGAGAGAACAATTTTGTTAGTAGCAGCACTTTTTAGCTAGAAATGTTGAGGGTTTTTTTAGGAAATTCTTTACCAGATGCAGTAACAAGGCGGATTCAAGAATCTTTTTGTTTCCTGAAACAAAGTGGACTTGTTTGGAGTCTTGGGAACCTGAGAGTGAATGAGTGTATCATGTGCTACAATTTTCCTTTTATTTGTTTGTTCTGACTTTGAATTTGCTTTAACTTTAAATATGCTTTTAAGACAGGAGGGCCAGGGAGTTACAGGACAGACAGTTTTTATCTGTAAGTACAGGAAGAAGTAGGATGTAAATAAACATTAGTGACATACCAATCTGCTGCTTCCTTTTCTGCTAACTTCTGTGTTTAAGCTAGAGCAGTTTCTTATCCCAAATATGTCCATTTTGTATTTCAGCAGTTATAGTCTGAAATGTGTCCAAAATTCACCAGGTTAATCACATTCTGATCTCTTTCTATTACAGCTTTTATTTAAGACTAATGAAATTATTATAATTTAAGTGTAATGATATGTTAAGAATACTGATTTATTAAATTAGTTGCTACCCTTCCTGATTTACTGTGGACCTATGACAATTCCATTGTCATTGTTTATATTTTTCCTCTTTATATTCCTGTTTCACTGTAACTTGTATAACTGCAAAATAAACTAAGTAGGTTTAATTCTAGAGCTCTAAATCACACTACTGCACTACTTTCAGAACTTCAAGTTTTTCCACCTTAAAGTATTAGAAGGTAGCAAGAAACAGCTCTGTTTAAAACAGTTGCATTTATTTGGGCTAAAAATTTTTGTTTCAGGAGAAAGAATACACCCAGTAGACAGCTTAGAAGTGATAGATGGAGCTGAAAGAAGTTGATACTATCCTAGGGTACTATCCTGGGACTGGAGACAAGGTTTGGGAGGAAAAAAGGTTATTTGTTAAAATTAAAGGCTTTATGTAGCTGTGCAGCCTCAAGGATCATACTGGAGTATCTTTGAATTTAAATCTATGCTTATTAAAACTAAACAAAATGTGCTATTTCAAAAAGGAGTCTGTCCTGACTTTACATATTAGGAATGAGAATTTCTCTTCAAGAACCTTACTTTTCTAGTGTGGATCTCTTTTGAATTTGGGTATGTCAAAGCCCCACGTTCTGCTGACCCTCCAGGTCCATTTGGTGCCTTGTAAGCCCTGAAAAGGGCTGAAAGAAGGGCATGTTTTCACATGAGAAATCAGGTACTTTCACATTTCAGCTGCACAGGACTTTGTTCTTCAGTTTGACCATCTGCTCACAGATGTTTTCTGCATTGGGGTTGTGGGTAGAGCATGCCATGACTGGTTTTGAGGGGAGACCATCTATGGTTGCAGGCTCTGCCAGACACAGACTGTCATTTGCATCTTTCTTTTTTCTTTCTTTTTTCCTTACTTCCAAACAGTGTTACAGTTACAGTGTTATCACTCTAACTTACAATGAAACTCAAAGCCCAATTTGTCACTCTTAAAAGGAGTTGAAAATTAGTAGTGAAAATACTCTCCACCTACTCTAAGGAATATTCTAGACAGTAGGTTTCAAAAGCTTTGAATAGTTTAAATTCAAAAGGAATAAAGAAAATCCAAACCCATTACCATACTGTACAGACCTGTTGTTCTAAGTGCCTCTTAATTGTTTGATCTCTAAGTGAGTGCAGAAATATAATAAAAGTTAACTTCTATGGTTATTAGTTTAGTAAAATCAAACACCAATACATGTTATGATGGATTTTAAGAGAGAAAAGACCAAATTTATTTGCAGCGTGTCAGAATGTGTCTTATATTGTGTGTAGGTTTATAGTTTTTCATTTTGGTTTTAAGACTCAGAACATTAAACATTTTGGACATGTAAGGAGGCAAATCTGTTTTCAGCTCTTGGAACTGATTTTTACTAGCTAGAAAAAGGTCTGTCTTTTATGAGACAGCGTTAGTAATGCGACAGAGGAGTTTTTTGTTTTATAACTGCTAATCTCTGCCAAAACAGGAGCTCTTCTCTGAGTATCAGTAACTTGAAAGAAGTGTTCAGAACATTGAATGTGCTGCTTCTTGGTGTAAAGCTCCTGTTACACCATGCTTCCTACAGCCTCACAAAGAGGATTACTCAGGCTCTGTTGTGCCTCCTAACCTTTTTGGGAATGATTTTGTGTGTGCAAGGCAGAGGTCCTGCAGAGGTGATTGTTAACTTTTGCTTTTATTGCTGTTCTTTCTAAGTCTTCAGCTGGAACCACTTTGTGCTCTGTCATTTCTCTTCCCTTATTTCAGTTGTTCAGAGCAGTCATGTCTGCAGTGCCTGGGTTTCCATCCTTTGTCCACGTGTTCTCATGGCAGAAGCAAAAAAATCACCTTCTTTCTGTGAAAGGAATTCTGGGGGCTGTGCCCCAAACCGCAGTGAAGGAACTTCCCACGTAGTTAGCTGGTGCAGAGTTGAGAGAAAGGCTGGCCCCAGAGGAGCAGGCAGGAGCAGCTGCCCATGTTTGCTCCAGCAGTGAGCTGGTTCCTCCTTCCCAGCCTGCTCTCCTGCACCACAGGACTCGTCCTTGTGTGCCTTGGCTTGGTGCTCTCCTGCTGAACGCACCTGCTGGGCAGAACTTCTGTGGCAGCCAGGATATGTGAGAGCACAGTGAAAACAGCCTGGACATGGAGAGTATGCCTTCCAGAGAGCGTCCTAGAAAGAAAAAAATCTGTTTGGGGGAAAAAGTCACCTCTGCTGTTGCTTTGTGGTTCTCCTTTTCTGGGCAGGTGACAGACAGTTGGGCCCTAGGAATTAGGAGGGTCCTTTTGATCAATCTGTTTACATTAGCACAAATGGCTAATGCTGTTCGAGTGCACACTGTTACTGTTTAAATGTCATAGGTAGCAACTCCAGGGCAAGCAGTCATGCTGTGACTCAGTGCAGGTGAAGCACTGGGAGACATTAAAGATGGGAGTCTGTAGCTGACTTCCAAGTCAGGCACTGTGAGGCTTTGATAGCTGGGGTGTGTTACTTGTTGGTGTCCTTCAGCACTTTGTGCAGCAGCTGCAGCCCTGGGCAGGTGTGTGGGGGCAGGCTCAGGAGCCTCTCAGGAAGGAGATCCTTGCGGAGCTGGGAGGATTGTAAGACCTCAAAAACTTGTAATGAGGGAGGAGTATATGACGTTCACTTGCCCAAGAAAGTGAGAACTGGAAGCTCCTTCTGCTGGTTCCTTGAGAAACTCAGCCCTAACTTTTAAGTTTTGGCAGCTGTGCCAAGAGCACTGAGATGAGTGCTGCAGTGAGATAAAGTCCTTTCCTCTCTGGCTGCCTCCACCAGATCGCAGGCTTGGTATGCAAGACTGGTAAAAGCTTCAGGGAGGAGTGTGGGAGGGCAGGGGCTGGGTATCTCCCTGTGTTGGAGGAGACACTTTGATGGTGAGCTCTGTGGTAGTAAAGACAAGTGCTGGCCTTTCTCACAGACCGAGGTGTGGGAGCTGCTTGTACTGGTGTGGAGAAGCAGGGTGCTAGTGCATGGCTCTTAACATATAGGCAATTGCTGGTTTTGAATTCTGTGCGTAGAAACGTCTGTTATCCAGAAATAATTATCACACTGTATATATGTTGCCTCTGACACTGTCCTTTATGATGTGTAAGGTGCAGGTCTGTATGAATTGTTACGCTACAAGTTAAAAATAATAAATCAAATGCATCTTGTTACTGCCTGCTGTGACCTCCTTGGGCTCTGCTAAGCTGTTCATGTCCCAAGCAAGGGAGACAGATTCTGTGGGATAGTGTACATACTATCTGCTTCCCAGCTGCATGTGTGCACACAAGCTATTTTTCTTTAGAAATGGCAACTTGAGTCACAAATTCAGCAGTCAAAATGATGATTTTACCACATCCTGCTTGCACAGGAAGCTTATTTTTTTAAAGCTGATAAGTTGATTACTCCATTTTTTGTCAAAACAAAAAGCAAAGCAAGTTGCTTAAAGCTGCAGAGAGGTTTGGATTCCCCATGGTCAGTTTGCTGCTTTGTCTCACGTCCATATGTTTAAGACCAAGTGAAAGCCTTGCAGTCAGCTCCTGTCCTACTGTACTAACTGGCTTCCTGTGATCACTAGATGTGGTAATATCTGAAAAAATGTTTTCCCTATTAGAAAGAGTTGTGCAGTTTGTTCTTGGTTAGCTGGGTTAAATCAACTGGGGAGAAAAATGTATACAGTACCAATATTTGGTCCAATCTTAGAATAAATGGTTTGGGTGGGAAGGTTCCTAAACATAGTATCTATTTCCAACAATACTGCCATGGGCAGGGATGCCACTCACTAGATTAGGTTGCTCAAGTCCCCATCCAACAGTTTTTTATTTTAAAATATCCAAGTATATTAAAAAGGATTGTGCCAAATGTTCACATTTGGAAAGACTGGAAGGCTTTCACTTGTGCTGCAGTGATACTTAAAAGGGAAAGGAGCCAATCAATCTGATAAGACATGCAGATGCTCAGGGGGAAGGAGTGGAAGATACCGTGTTGTGCTAGATTAAAACAAATGAGAGACCTTGCTGATGATGTAATGAGACCTAAAATGTGCTGTCCAAGTCATGAGCAGAGTGCAAAGTATTGAGAGAAATGCTATTTTGTTTAAATGCAAGGTACTACAAAATACTGTTAGTGCTGGATTTTTTGTGCTCAGACTTAAGCAATCATTTTTACAGAATTGGATGTTGTGCTCTGTAGTCTATTGTTGCTCTTCCTTTTATTAATATATATCAGATACAGTATTATACCTTTCAGATATTTCACTTGCACAGAGCAGGCTTCAGTGCTGTGAAGTGGCAAAGATACATAAACATGGTGTGGCCTGAAGTAAGAAGCCTTCTGTTTTGCTAAAATACTTCATTGTTTTGGTTTTGGAAAAACTGTTAAGTGGCATGATGGAAAATATACAACAGGCAACAAAACATTACAAAAGAGAAACCTTCTGAGGTTGTGTATGTCAAGCTGGGATTGTTTTTAAATGGTAAAATTAATGCCCTCAGTCAATAACAGTAACTTTCTCTTTGTTCTCTTGTAGGAATGTTTACCCTTGCAGAAGTTGCATCGCTCAGTGACATCCAGCCAACTTACCGTATCTTGAAACCATGGTGGGATGTATTTATGGATTATCTCGCTGTTGTTATGTTAATGGTCGCCATTTTTGCTGGAACCATGCAGCTGACAAAAGACCAGGTGGTCTGCTTGCCAGTTTTGCAGTCTACTGTAAATTCAAGAGTGCAGCCTGATACAGCAGGGAAGGCTGACTTCACCACTGTTGAAACAACCACTGGTCAAGAAGAAGCGTCAATGAGAACTGTTTCCTTTGCCCCCACTGTAACACCTGACATTCTTCTGAGCAGAGCTACCCCTTCTCAGTATCAACCCACTGAATCAGACCAGGAGCTGAAGAAGGAGCAGAAAGATTCCTCAGGCCGTAAAACAAATTTGGATTTTCAGCAGTATGTGTTTATTAACCAGATGTGCTATCATTTGGCTCTTCCTTGGTACTCAAAGTATTTTCCCTATCTTGTTCTCATCCATACTATCATTTTAATAGTCAGTAGTAATTTTTGGTTCAAGTATCCCAAGACTTGCTCAAAAATTGAGCATTTTGTGTCTATACTGGGGAAGTGCTTTGAGTCTCCTTGGACTACAAAAGCATTGTCTGAAACGGCATGTGAGGACTCTGAGGAGAACAAACAGAGGTTAACTGGTGCCCAGTCCCTGCCCAAGTATGTTTCCACTAGCAGTGATGAAGGAAGCCCAAGTGCCAGCACTCCCATGATAACCAAATCTGGCTTCAAATTTTCAGCCGACAAGCCGATGATCGAGATTCCCAGTGTCACGATTTTAGATAAGAAAGATGGAGAACAGGCCAAGGCGCTGTTTGAGAAAGTCCGGAAGTTCCGGGCTCACGTGGAAGACAGCGATCTGATTTACAAGCTCTACGTTGGCCAGACTGTCATCAAGACTGTCAAGTTCATATTTATTCTCTGCTATACTGCAAACTTCGTCAACACCATCAGTTTTGAACACACCTGCAACCCAAAAGTGGAGCACCTGATTGGCTACACACAGTTTGAATGTACACATAATATGGCTTATATGTTGAAGAAGCTGCTTATCAGCTACATTTCCCTCATCTGTGTCTATGGTTTTATCTGCCTCTACACGCTTTTCTGGCTGTTCCGGATACCTTTGAAGGAATACTCCTTTGAAAAGGTCAGGGAAGAGAGCAGCTTCAGCGATATCCCAGATGTCAAAAATGATTTTGCATTTCTCTTGCACATGGTGGATCAGTATGACCAGCTGTATTCGAAGCGATTTGGTGTCTTTTTGTCGGAGGTAAGCGAGAACAAACTGCGCGGGATTAGTTTGAACCATGAATGGACTTACGAAAAGCTTAGGCAGCATGTCTCCCGCAACGCCCAGGACAAGCAGGAGCTGCATCTCTTCATGCTGTCAGGGGTCCCTGATGCAGTGTTTGATCTGACAGATCTGGATGTGTTGAAACTGGAGCTGATTCCTGAAGCGAAAATTACAGCCAAAATTTCCCAGATGACAAATCTTCAGGAGCTTCATCTGTACCACTGCCCTGCGAAGGTCGAGCAGACTGCCTTCAGCTTCCTCCGGGACCACTTGAGATGCCTTCATGTGAAATTCACAGATGTCGCAGAAATTCCTGCGTGGGTGTATTTGCTCAAAACCCTCCGTGAATTGTATTTGATAGGCAACTTGAACTCTGAAAATAATAAAATGATAGGGCTTGAATCTCTTAGAGAGTTGAGACACCTTAAAATTCTCCACGTGAAGAGCAATTTGACCAAAATTCCCCCCAATATCACAGATGTAGCACCACATCTGACAAAACTAGTCATTCATAACGATGGCACTAAGCTTGTGGTACTCAATAGCCTTAAGAAAATGACAAATGTTGCAGAGTTGGAACTGCAGAACTGTGAACTGGAGAGAATTCCCCATGCCATCTTCAGTCTCTCTAACTTACAAGAACTGGATTTAAAGTCAAATAGCATACGCACAATTGAAGAAATTATCAGTTTCCAGCATTTAAAAAGATTGACTTGTTTAAAGCTGTGGCACAATAAAATAGTCAGCATTCCTTCATCCATTACTCACATAAAGAATTTGGAGTCTCTTTATCTCTCCAATAACAAACTTGAAACCTTACCTGCCGCAGTGTTCAGTTTACAGAAACTTCGGTGTTTGGATGTAAGCTACAACTCCATTGCGGTGATTCCAGTGGAAATAGGTTTGCTTCAAAATCTTCAGCATTTTCACATCACAGGAAACAAAGTCGATGTTTTGCCAAAACAGTTGTTTAAATGTGTTAAATTGAGGACTTTGAGTCTGGGACAAAACTGTATTACCTCAATCCCAGATAAAGTAAGTCAGCTGTTGCAGCTGACTTACCTGGAACTGAAGGGAAACTGCTTGGACCGTCTGCCAGCTACACTGGGGCAGTGTCAGCTTCTCAGGAAAAGTGGGCTCGTAGTGGAAGATCACCTCTTTGACACTTTACCCTCAGAAGTTAAAGAGGTGTTGAATCAAGACACGGGCATTCCCTTTGCTAATGGGATTTAGACTGAGGTGAAATGCTCTGGTAGCTGACTTCCAAATGGCAAATGATAAAAAGTATGGCAACTGTGAGGTCATCTGTTTTAGAAAGAATTCCTTGGAAGGCAGAATTACTAGCAGGTTTAGAAGTGCAACTGAGTGTTCAATGTTTGCAGTGTTTTAAAAGTTCATTTCCAAAATTTTTGAGAGGATAAAGAACCTTAATAATCTCAATTCTTTTTTCCTTAAATTGTTTGTAACTTGGATGCTGCCGCTTTTGAATGTTTACAAATTTGCTTGCCTGCTTAAAAGTAAATGATTAAATTGATGACCTTTTCTTACTATGCAAGTTATTCCTTAAGGTCTGGTTTTACTTTAGTGCATTATGGGGAGACAGACCAAGGCTAAAGGTTGTATGTGGTATGGGCCTAACAGCACTTGAAACACAGGTTGAATTGTGTTGTTAGTGTTTACCTGTCCTTGGCAAATAAAACCAGTTTGGCTGTGATTTGAACTGCACCAGAGCCACCATTTTCCTGCATTAAGGTATGTGGTTTCATAGAATCATTTAGGTTGGCAAAGACGTGTAAGATCATTGAGTCCAACCATTAACCTAACACTGCCAGGTCCTCCATGTCCCTAATCACTATGTCTGTGTTTTTGTCTAATGCTTCTGGGGATGGTGATTCCACCACTTCCCTGGGCAGCCTATTCCAATGTTTGACCACTCTTTCAGTGAAAAAAATTTTCCTAATGATCTATCTTAGCACAACTTGTGTCTTTTTGTGCTACTGCTTGTTACCTGGGAGAAAAGACTGGCCTCCACCTCACTACAGCATCCTTTCAGGTAGGTGTAGGGAGCAATAAGATCCCTCCTGGGCCTCATTTTCTCTGGGCTCAACACCCCCAGCTCCCTCAGCCAGTCCTATCAGAACTTGTGTTCCACACCTTCACCAGCTCCACTGCCCTTCTCTGGACACTCTGCAGTACTTCAGTGTTTTGCATCAGTCCAAGTATGTTTGCCATCATTCTCAAAGCCTCACGTTTTTGGGTGAGATTCCTTCTGTGGAAGTCCCTCACCCTGGCCAAGGCTGGTCACCTTCCTGCAGCTGATCTCCCCCTCAGCCTCCACAGTGCTCCTCTGTCCCATGCAGCAGTGGGTGGCAAAAGGCAGAATATTGCCGTGTGGCTTTCAAGTTGGAGATAGTTTTGATGTTTGTGCTCTTTTGGAAGGTGACTTTGAAAGCCATTAAACACCAAGTGACTTTACTGCTCATGTTTTGCTCTTCTGAGTTTTTATCTGGAAAACTCAAGGCGTTTTATGAGTTGGTGATTGTTCTGTTTCACCGCCCTGGCTTAGGATGTGGGGCGTCATCTCCATTTACCAGACTACTAACAGACATAAGATCTGCTTTTTCACTTAACCGTGATTAAGCTTTATCATCTGTTGTGGTGTCTTCCGCACCTGGGCTTTACCATACCCAGCCCAACTAATCTGATGTCTTTGAAGACTTACTGTTAGAAATCCTCACTGTGTGCCAGATAAGTCATCCAATAAAGAAAAAAGCAGACAGCAGTGAGCTTGGGTTTGGTCTTTTTGGTTTTGGTTTTTTTTGGCCTTTTTGGTGGTGTTTTTTTTTACTGAGTTTGCATTGCCAGAACCATTAGAGAAATATAATCCATTAAATCTGCAAAATCATCAGTTGTAAATCTCAGTCATTTACATTCTATGTGTGCAGAAAAGAACTACTATGCTGGGAGATGACTGCATGATTACTCATGGTTTAAACACAATTCCCTATTGTAGTGTGGTCAGGACTGAACTAGTCTGTAGTTCAGGGGACTGTTCTTCTCACACACAAATCCTCATGCACAGTGATTTCCACTGTAACTTCACCAGAGCTGCCCTGACTTACACCACTATTAACGAGCGGATAGCTTAGGCCTAGAGGCATTGAGCAGGCAGGAACATTTCAAATACTGCTCTTAGAAGTTCTGAATATTTTATTGTTAATAATTTACTGTTAGTCATGCTGAGAGGACTGTTCTCAGCTGTAGGTAGCAGTCTCTGAATACATACCTGCACCACATGTTTATGTATCTCAGAGGACCAGTTTATGAATAGTGGTTTTCCTATTTCTCATGGGGATACAGTCTGTTTTCCACTTGCCAGCAGGTAGTAAACTTGGGATGTTGACAGTTTTGCAACACCAAGTCACAGGTTAGGCAGAGTACTTGGAGTTACTGATCTGTTCTCCACTGGGAAACTTAGTGCAAATCCTCAGATTCTTTTTTTTTTAAGTAGAAGTTAAGGCTGCAGCGGACTTTTCTTTTTTTAAGAAACTCTTTCATTTGTTTATTTTTTGCACATAGATCACTTTAAAATTGCTGGACTATTGACTCTTTAGAAAAACTGTGGACTATACTATTGGTGTATGCTTTGTATTTGCTGTTGAGTGTCATTTCAGTTTCCAAGAAATTGTGTGTAGGAGGGAGGAAGAATTGGAGGACGACAAAATGATTAAAATACTTAGAAAAATAGTTATATTTTTAATCTTTTTCCCCATTTTTTAATAGCAGAGTCGCACAGAACGTGGCTGTGTATTGATCTAGTTTTTAAAAGGTGTTTTTGGTGTTTCTGATTCTCCTGCTGGCCCTACTGATGTTCAAAAAATAAACCCGTGTCTAATTCATATGACTAGGTTATACTCAAAAATTAAACCCATGTCCACTTAATGAGTATGGTATACATAACTTAGACCACTGTTTTGAATAGTTAGTAGCCAACTGTATGTCTTTAGATAATTTCCTCCAAAATAAATGTATGTTAAAATTAACATACTTCTAATGCTTGCTTAGCATAAGCTCCATTCTTGTTTTTAAGAGATCTTTCTCAGAGTGGGGAGGACCTTCCCAGCACCCTCATGTCACCTCCCCCCAGTCCTTCCTCCTCTTTGTGACTGTTTATAATGTTCCTGTTTCCTGCGTGTCAACTGACACAGTTTTGCTTTAAAGTCTTGGAAGTTCATCTCTTTTCCATGTAAGGCATGTGAAATATATTTTGCATTTCTATTTGATTTAATAAATAAGATGTTTATATCTTCCTCTAATCTATTTTTTTCAATGGGTGAAAAGTGTGTTTGCATAGTAAACTCTCTGATTTCAAGTACCTCATTCTGAACTTGTTCTGTGGTGCCTGTACTCTAAGAAATATGAAGAGGTATGAGTTGCTGCTCCCAGTAAATCCTGTAGGTATGTTTCTCTCTAGAATGCAGTACTTCAGATTTTTTCTTTTCATGTACACAATCTAAATGACCTAAATGTTTTTATTTGGCTAATCAAATTCTGCAGAACACGTGTATGGCCCTGGAAGAAAAACCTGTGTTTGTTCAAATGAGAGGAAGTAGGAAATTGCCTATTCTGTTTGCTTCTGCCACTGTAACTCATTTTGGTGAAGGCCCTTTAGTTTTCCAATTGACCTTTTGGAAACTGCTTCCAATGATGCAAACTGAACAATGACATTTCTGTGCAGGCATCAAGCCTCTTGGTTTAAGGGAAGATGCTGACACTCGTGAAAGGCTCTCTGCTGCTGCCATAAATGGCTTTGCAGTCCTGAGCTGCCCTCTCTGGTAGCAAAGCAGGGTGCCCAGGCGCTGTACATCTTGTCTGAGTATGGGGGTTCTGATTTGTGGGCTGCATTTTTAATAAAAATCTTACAGAAATAGCCATATATTGTGTTTCCATGGATGTGCAGAGAAATCAGTGGTGTATGGTTACATGGAGGCAGTGGATTAGATTGTGATTCCTTTACTTAGGTTGACCAAAGCAGGTGCTTCTGTAGCTGTGCTGTTGACTGTCATTGTCATTTCTTACAGGATCTGGCTTTCAGACTTCTTAGTTCACAAGACAGGGAGTTGAGCGGGAAACCTGACAGTCCCACATGTAACTGCTGCAGCTTATTGTGAACTTGACAAATGGGGCTTCTGTTGAGTCTTTGGGTTGTGACCCTGTGAAGGGTGCTAAACATGAGAACAGAAGTCTCAGATTTGCTGAGGGATCTCAGTATTGATAGTAGAGCCATGGGCACAGTGGGCTGAGGGCAGCAGAGCCATGGGCACAGTGGCACAGTGGGCTGAGGGCAGCAGAGCCATGGGCACAGTGGCACAATGGGCTGAGGGGAGCTCATCTAGGCAGCTGTCACCAGTGTGATGGTATTGTTTTCTATGCAGCAGCTGGCCTCAAACCATCATGGACCATGGCACTGCTTTTCAGTCCAGAGCAAGGAGGGATGCTAAGCATTTCCTGTCTGTAAGCTGTGGATTTGTTAAAGGAGGTAAAATGCCTGAATGATTATGAAAAACACAAATCATGCAGAAATTACGTCATGTAGAAGGATTCAAGAGGCAGAGAGGCAGTCTCATCATTAGCTGCATGGCAGAGCCATGTCAACATGTTTCTAATGTGTGATCCCAGCACAATTTGATTTAGACAGCAAATCACCATCAGTCTGGGCAGGACTAGAAGGTACCTCAGGATGTCTTTAAGCCTGCCACCCTGCCTCATGCAGAACTAAGGTTTCCTAACTCATTACTGCCAGATGTTGGTCAATATTAGAATGGGCTAGACAGTGATGGAAATTCCACCTTCTCTAGGCAGGCTGTTTACTTAATCATCTCTGTGTTGAAGAAGCACAGCAAGAGAACTGCTAATGCTCTGATTAAGGCAAACCAAATGGTTAGAAATATATTGACCTATTAGCTTGCAGAAGTACAGCCAAACAGACTGTGTATACGCTGTGTGGATATGTTGCATCCTGAGCAGTTTGGGCAGACTGAAGTTCAGGATTCCTTTGAGAAAAGCCCTGAGGGACAGCTTGCATCAGTTCAGTTACAAATACAGCACAAACAGTTCTGCTTTCCAGTGACAGCAGGGCCAACCACCATGCAGTGCATCCATGACTGGTCTGCCTTGTCTTAGCCTAGAAACTGATATCCTTGCCCTTGCAAAGCCTGGGTGCTTTGTTTCTTCAGAAAGACATTTTATGAAGGCGTTTAAATAAAGTTTATTGAGCAAGTTTACTGTAGGAACATGCAAATTGATCCTTAAGATTACCAAATTTGAAAGATTTGAGACTAGTTCTGTAGTGATTTTGACCCTGGCACTAATCCCTTGCCTCCCTCTGTGAATTGATGAAATTACTGCACAAACTAATGATTTACCCAAATGGTTGGCATTTCAGCACTACAGCAGAGTTCCCAGTTCAGGCTGGCTGCTTGTGCTTATACAGCGTGTTCAGCACTTAAACCAAAGGCATCAAACACTGAGGTTGCAAAACCCTGTGGGTTCATGCTGTTACCAATTTCCCAGGACAGCAAATCATTCCCCTTGCTGCTCAAAGGAGGGTAGGCTGTGTCACTGAGTGCAGTTGTTTCTGTAGCAAAGATGAGGCTGTAGAATTAAGCTCAGAAACAGATTTCCCAAGCTGATTGCAAACACGCACTCTTTCCATGACAAAAGTCATGAGAGATGTCATTTCTGGCTGAGATGCTAAAAATAGTTCCTGTAACTGAGCCAGGCATGGGTGCAGAAGTGGCAGCTCTGTAATGCTGCACATCAACACAATACAACTCAAGTGAGGATCTTTAAAACCACACACCCTGGAGTTTGGCCAGGCTGCATCTCTCTCCCTTCCCTGAAGAGAACAGCCCCTAAGCCCTTTTGCAATTACTATCACTGGGACCTTTGTTCTGTCTTGCCCCCGACAGCACATTGCCCCTTGGTGCTGGAGGTAACACAGGGTTATTGGTTTAATGATGACTATTTGGGAAGAAAGCCATCTTCTAAATTAACACCACAGTTGCTTGCAGGAAGTCTTCCAGCACAGAGCAGGTCTGTTCCCATAAAATGAACATGCTGTGCCCATAAACAATAAAATTTCAAGTTAGGACTGGGTTGTGTAGACCATTAGGAAAAATGCATGGACATGTTGCTGTTCTGCTAATCAGTTCTGGGTATTTCTGCTGCTTCACGTGGTTTGTGAAGATGGATTTTAAAACCATTTTCCCTAACACCATGCTGCAGCAACTCTGGAGCCAACCTTGTTGGCCTGGGGAAGGCAGGCTTACCCCAGAGGGTGTTGCTGGAGGTGCTCTGGCAGAGCTGAGGTGGGAGAAGGTCTGGGTGTTGTGGCTGCTGCCAGCACCCCATGGAGGGTTCACTCTTCTGGGGAAGCCAGATTTACCTCACTCCTCCTGAGACATCTATGGGAGATGCCATACAAGAAAGAGTGTGCCCTTAACCACAAAATAAAGGGAATACTGTTGAATGAAACATGCAATGTTTCTGAAAGATGAAGACTGTGATAACAGGAGGAAATGCAGAATGAGTGGGAATAAATGGTCCTGAGAGGAGGTAGAGCCCCCACCTCTGGCTTGAAATTTCAGAAGTTTCAGAAAGATAAGTGTAAAATCCGGAATGTAAGTTACAAGTGCTCCTGCCTAAAGCCAAGTTCAAATTCTCATGGCGCTGTATGACTTTGCCATTTTTTTCTATTTTGTTTCCTGGAATCTGTCCCCTCTGGCTGTCAGAGCAGTGGCTCAGGGTGCCTGTGCAGCTGGCTGCTGAGATGCTCTCCGTCCCCTCCTGCTCCGTGCCAGTGTCCGTGATAAGCCCATCCTGGCACTTCTCCCAGCAGGGCCCTACCCGGAGCTGCAGCCCTGCCCTGCAGGGAACCCCGGCACTGCCGGGGCCAGAGCCTAATCTGGGAGCTGCAGCTTCCCGCGAGAGGGATTGTCCTCCTGTGGCCGGCAGGCGGAACCGGGTGGGGAGAGCTCTACAAGCCCGCCTGGAACCTCCCCCAGCTCCCGGGGCTGCTCCATGGAAGTGCTGGGGCAGGGGGTCCTGTCCGTGTCCAGCTCACACAGCCGGGAGAACCACCTTCTTTTGCTGCCCTCCAAGGAAGGGGCTGCCATGACATCCTTACATTGCCATTTCCACAGCCATCCCCATGGCTCCTGCAGTTTTGTGTCTCAAAAGCCTCCCATGTCACTGTTGGAAATTGGGCTGTGTGTTTCTAACCCTGTTCAGGGAGGATGCAGAGAACACCTGATGATTGTCACAGCCTGTTCTGCAGTGAGTGCTTCTCCCCCACCCTTATTTTTCTCTGCCCTGGGTTAAACCTCCTCCTTCAGTAGTTTGTAACTTCTGTTTCTCTCCTCTCAATCCTCTCAGTTTACCAAGTTTGATAAAAGCAGTGTTGGGATGTGGGACGCGGGCTGAGGCCTCCCAGTGTAGAGCCCTGACCCTAAGGATGGACACACAGCCAGAAGGAATCTCCCCAGGAGTGACAGTGTCACCCAATGTCTGGTTTGCCCACCCTCCATGTGGCCACGACTTCCTGGTGCCCTCCACAGAAAGGGAATTCAGAGATCATTTTCAAGGTGCCTTTGGTCTGGGGCTGGTCAGGGCAGTGGCAGGATGTTGCACAGGGTCTGCTGCCCTCGTTTGCTGTTTGGCTGCTCTGAGGTCCAGGGATACATCTGAAGGTGGTGGTTGGTCTCCAAGCCCTCCAGGCTATTACCTGTAATGACAGTTTTATTGTGGAGCTCTTCCCACACTGTAGCTGCAAGAATATCCTGTGGATATAAAATGCTGGCAAGTGGGGACTCTAGAGTGTGTATCCAGGTCTGTAGGGCTGTAATGAACAACAGAGCTGGAAACCAGGTGCCTTGCAGGGCCTCAGGTTTCAAGCTACTGAAACTGCAAAATGTGCTTAACAAAAAGCAAAGGCCGGCTGGGTTGTAAATTGCTCACTGTCAGTATCAGTTTGTGTATTTGAGACCTATGAAAATGCCAGCATGATCTGACCCAGGAGAATGAGATAGGTTTCTAGCTGTCTTTGTACTAAGATCTCGTTAAGTAAATTGGCTTTAGAGTTGAGTGTGTGTGCGGTGGCGCTGTCCCTGCGAGTCAGCACTCGTGTGGATGAATAATTGTACTTGGGAATGTTCCTCAAACCTTCAGAGCTGTCTGTGGCTGAGTGCATGTTCCTCTCACCACAGATTTCAGCCTTCACCCAGAGCACAGTGGTGTTTTCCCCAGGTGCTGCTGATCTGAAACCCCAGGGATTCAGTGTAGTGTCTGCAAGGCAGAGGTCAGCTCCAGGAGCCCACACAGGCATTGCACATAGGAGCTTCCCCTCTCAGGGACCTCTCAGTTTAGGACCAGTAAAGCTGACAGGCTGCAGTTTTGAACTAGAACTCTGCAGAAGAGGGCTTAATTAAAACATTTTTCTGAAGTAATTAAAAAAAGGTAAAATAATCATGTAGACAGCAGCTAGAGCATAGTTTGAAACCTGCCTTTCTCCTCCCTGCCTGGAATTCAAGTGAATCTTGGCCACATCTATCCCAGAACAGCTCCCAGCCAGGCTGTCTCCAAAGGAGTTGCCCCCCAGAAGAATTACACCCACTGTGAAAGGTAATTTCAGAGGAAGGCAGGCAGGGTTATTGCCCTATGTACAGGTCCTTGTGCCTGTGGAGCTTTGTTTGTGTTTCTTCTTGCATTGATCAGCCTCAGCAACATCTTTAACTCTGAACAGATTTGTTTAATTAAATGTTTTTAACATTCTTTAACATTCTTCTAAGTGCTGAGTGCCCCAGAGGAGCTAGCAGCAGACAGCATGGGTTGTGAAACACTGAACAGCCTTGTTGGGGCTCTGAGGGTCCAAAAAATAACAATTTAGCTTTACATTCTGCTGCTCTCCTCACCAGAGTGAGAAGGGGCTGGTAATGGAAGAGACCTCAGAGATGTAGCATTGCTGTGGTTTTGTTAGGCAGCAGTCAGTGCTCCTGACAGCCTGAAGGGCTGCTGCTATTATTAGCAAAATGGGGGCGATGGTGTGATTAGCTCTGTGCAAGACTTGAGTTCAAAGAAGCTTAAAGGATGGACAGATGTACACTGGACTAGGCATTGGATATTATAAAACTACGTCAGTCCTGTGTGATGTGGAAAAAAGTGTGTAGATGCTGGTTCTCCATTTGTTATCCTGCTGACCACAGCATTTCCAGTGCTTAACAGCAAATGGGCCTGAGTGTGAGCTGCTGCTCCTCTGTGTATGGGAGTGGAGCAGGTGGGGTGCCTGGGATGGATTTCTCATGCTGTGATGTGTAGTGGGGCTGGGCCATTTACAAGGACTTGGGTTAAAAATGCCCTGAGCCCCAAGATCATTGGCCCTCAGCAGTCCCACTGCCTGCAGGAGTGTCTCCTCCTGTCAGTAACTGTTAATGACACATTTTGGAGAAGAAAAACAACTCATTTTAGTACAAAAGTATTTTGCTGTGGTGCTGTTTAGGAGGTTTAATGTGAAATGCCTTGCAACAGAATATTGGGGATGATACGAGTTTTCTTGGTCTCAAGAGGATGCAAAGGAAATTCATGGGAGAGAACTCAAGGGAAGATTAACAAATACATGGAAACTACCTCTGCTGTGGTAGGCCCTGGCTTGTGCCCTGATTTCCCTATGATCTGCAGCACCTCCTGTCAGGAAGGGAGGTTCTCCCACAGTGTCGTGGTGCAGAGCATCTTCCCATCAGGAGGCACCACAACTACAACGTGCTCACACTGCAGGGCACACAGGATAGCCACCAGCCTCAGGCATGGCTTCAACTCCTCCATCGTGACACCTTTATTACAGGCTGCTTGGGATAACTTTGTGTGACAGGAAAGCTAAATTCCCTGTCCTTCTCTGTCTCGTTTTTGTCCATCCTTCAGAGCATGTACTTATTTTGCTTTTTACAGACCAGCCAGCGGTGTCATCTGGGCACACAGGCTCCATCTGCTCAGAGGGGAGAAGCTTTACTCCTTGGTGTAAGCCACAGCCTTTGATAGATACTTCTTTGATTGTGTCACACAAACGCACCCAAACGTGCTCCCGGTTTGGGGGCTCCTCCCTGGTGTCATGGTTTAACGATGGCGCAAACTTGTCACTTCCTTGTCAACCCAGGACACCCGGCAGGACCCCTCTCCTCCCTGCCGCTTGCAGGATGCTCCATCATTTGCTGGCTCCTGAGTGTTCTGAGCTTGTGTGGCCTTCTGGGACTGGCTCCAGTGTGGGCTCCTGTGCAGGAGACAAGGATGGGACTTCAGTCACTGCAAAGGATGGCAGAGGATATTTGAGTTCTACTCCTGGTCACAGAGGGGGAGAAGGGACTGCCAGATACTCCCATTGTCCCTGATTTGTGCTAAAGACAGGCATGTCCCTCTGGCCTGACACATGGAGAGGAAGGGATAGATGGCTGGTGTCTGGCTTTTGCTGATTTTCTCTCTGCAGAGCCCTGTCCATAAAAGGGCCCAGATGGGGCTCCTCCACCTCACGTGCATGCTGAGGGGTGCTGAGGGGTGTGCTGATGTTGGGGCAGAATGAGCCAACAGTTTCGGAGCTCTTTCGAGCTGACTTAAAAATGCAAAGGTTTTTTCAGACTGAGCAGACAGAGACCTACTGTCTCCTGGAGCAGGCACATTTGGAGATGCAGCTCTTGTTTCCTTCTATGAGATTTTGCACAAAGGCAGTGGCAAAGTGGCTGTCAAAGGCCAGGGGGATGGAAATTTCCTGTTTCTAATGTTGCAGGGTTGAAGTGAGGCACAGCTTGTGAGATTAATGCAGTGATTATGAGGAGTTTGGAACTGGTCCTAACACATCACAGAAAGCAAAGAAGTCCTGCAGTTCAGTGTGCTGACTGTTCCCAGGCTGTTCTGCCTCTTCATTGCTCACCTCCTGAAGCTCTGTCATACAAAGCATGTGGTTGAATGAACTCCAGTGAAACAATCCTAAAAAACCTGGGTTGCTTCTCAGAGCTTCATCGCTAACTGGGGTAGAGGTAAACTGTTCCTGCTCTAACCCCTCTTAAAGAACTTTTACCAAAATGTTTGTTCTGAATTCCTTTAGCTTCACATTCAAAATTAATTGAAAGTTGGTTTTTTTTCCAGATGACTCTTTTGAAAACTTCAGACTTGAGCCATTGTGCATGGTAGCTCTGATTTCAACCTGCTAAAAGTTTGACAACAGTATCTGCAGTTTTTTATTTTCTCTTCCCTGTGGGTTTTATTTTGGTTTCTTCTTTTTTTGCTGCTGATTTGGAACAGGAAAAAATTCTGGCTAAATTCTTCCTCCCGAATAAAATCTAGTGCAAAACTTCTCATCTGAAGGAACCATTCTACTGTATTGTCCTGTTAGTATGTGGGGAACATTTTCTTCCTGAATGGATGTTACTGTACATTTATTCCAACTTTATCAGAAAAAAACCCACTCTGTAAAATTCAGGGCTGTTCTGGAGATGTTGCTATCCTTCATTAACTAATTTGCTGTTTTACTGAAACCACAGAATTGTGGGGAGCATTTCTGTGCCAGGCCTTCTCAATGCCCTGGTTGTGCTCAGGTAAGTACTCAGTGCTGCAAGGGTTGTACAACTCAGTCCTTCAGCTTCTGTAAGTATCTTTTCACAAGCTCTAGGATCAGGATTCATACCTGCAATGCTTTTACTTTGATGCAGTTCTCTTAAGTAGTAAAGCAGTGTGCATGGCGTGTTTATTGGGGAAACACTGTGGCTTCAAACTCTGCAAGTGAAACTCTGTTTTATTGATTTTCACTGTCCCAGGCATACCAAGAGAAAACAGAAACACCGTATACAGTGTGGATCTTCAGATGCCATTTGGGGATAAATATTTACACGAGTTACAGGTAAAGAAATGTGCTTGTGGCTGAAAAGAAAGTCCAGTCTTTATGTTGTCCCCCTGTCTTTGCTGATCTGGCTCAGCCAGGGAAATAGCAGTGAGCACATGGCTGGTCAGCCCTGCCCTGGCACCCGGACCCAAAGCTACACAGGGAGCTGAGAAGGGATGTCACTGCTTTGCTCTGCTCTGTGTGTTAGCTGAAGAGGAGAGCCAGATGGTGTATTCATTCTGGGGAGGGAGCAGTGGACACAGCCTGCTGGGAAAAGATCCAAGCCCATCAATTCAATTCCCATGAATGGCGAGCGCATCGATTTAATCCAAGAGCTGGAATTGACAATGCCATATCCACGGTTGCTGATATACAGCTTTGCTTTTCTTGTGACTTAGCGCATCTGGAAAGTAGCTTTGAACTAATAGCTTGTATGTCTGCTTTCAGGAGGGAACTGGTGAAAGTTCATGCAGAGACATTTGCTCTGGCACAGCCCTCATGAGGCTGGAGGAATCCTGAGCAGATTGGGAACTGCCTTGGTTTTGGTCAGCTTACAAATTTCTTTAATTTGCTGAAGAAATCATACCTGACAGGGCTATAGGATTTCATAAACAACATTAATTTTCTTTTTCCCTATTCTTACTTAAATCCTCAGGCAAAGAAGACATGAAGTTTTAATTCAAAACCCCACATCCTACAGTTGATCTCCTAGGTGTCCCAGATTTAACAACAGGTTGATTTGGTTTCTGTGTTTTAAAATACACATGGAGATCTTTGACCTTTTCACTTGAGCTGAACTTACATGATAAGGCAGGGTATGATCACAGCACAGTTTCAGTGCTGCTGCCTTTTGCTGGTTTGACCAGCAGTGACTTGGATGTCAGCAAAGGGTCTTGAGACTTTCTACTTCAAAGGTCTGTAAAAATACCTCTCCTACTGTTGCTGGCACACCCCTGACTGTGCACACAGGAACCCCACCTTCACTGGCTAGTAGGTGGCTCTGATTTCCCATGCTTCTGGTGCCAAGTAATTTTGCAAATTTTTTTGTGTAACTTGGATGGAAAGTGATATTTCGGTATTTTTTTCTGTTATTGCTGATTTTGCTCTCCTTCCCCTAGTATATATCTTGGAGAGTTTATACATCTTAATGCAATTATGCAAAGGGAGGTGATGTGCAGTGGAAAGGAGAAAGTGGAAAAATTTATATAGGCCTCCAGAAATAACACAGAAATCTTTTCTTTCTTTTTTTTTTTTTCTTTTTCTGTAATACTGAAAGCCTGTTCCAGGTGACTAAATTAAAAGTGTTTGTTAATAATACACTGAGAAGACAATATAAGTGTATGGGTGTCTGCTAGGAATGCCCACCAGGACAGGATTCCACCTCCAGAAGCACTGCCAGCAGAGAATTCTGTGGGTACATCCAGGGGTTTTCCAGGGGACAGACACTGGGATGGTCCCTTTCAAATGCCATCTGATGAATCACACTTTTCTGAGGTGGTTGTGGATCAGTCTTTGGCTCTGCCTACAAATTCCACCGAACAAGTGCAGTGCAGGAGAAATTCCTTGAACGTAATACAAGGATAAAGCCACAGCCAGCCTAGCCCACATCAGCTCCTGGAGCAGCCAACTCCCACATGGACTCTGCCCCACAGGGAGCCTGAACTGGCCTTTGCTTGTGGGTGTGGGCTGAGCAACCAGAGTGCTTGGGGCCAGTGTGAGCCCTTGCCCATGGTATGTACATTTCCAAAACATGGTATTTTGTGTGCAGGAATGCTGCAGGAGGCAAGACAAGCCCACTGCTTTGCGGAGCACTAACCCTGGTGTTCTGGGTCTCTGGGCCTAACTTTATGTTAGATGTATATGTTTGCATGTGATTATTGCCTCTCATAGAAAAATACATAAACAGATACCCCTCACACTGCAGCTCTCTGCTAGTTTGCCTGTAGTTGCTGGAGTCATTATTGTGAAGAGAGAAAGAAAAAGGAAGAGAGGTGTATCTCAGCCACAGGTTAGATCTGGTTCAGAGCCCATAACAAAACCAGTTCACCAGTGCCCCTGTGTGGGGACAACTGAGCTGGGTGAGAATCAATGACAGGAGGGGGGAGTGTATGTGTCTCTTTTTTGTTTGAATCCTGATTTGACAATTCTGTCACAGAGTACTTAACGTACACCACTTAGAAGGTTAAAATACAAATCTTCACAGTTCCCTCCCAGAGCTACCTAAAATACTTCCAGGATTTGTGCAGGGGAATCTCAGCAGTGAAGGGGGTGAATCCATTAACCTAGCAGTACATGTCCCTTGGTAGCAAAATTAGGTGAGAAAACTGCCTTTGAATCCCCCATCACCACAATACACACTCCTGCCCTCTCTCAGAAATTCCCTTCAGGAGTGCTGATTCAGCTATTTGTGTGACTGCACATAAACTGTATGAAAGAATGAGATTTTCAAAAGCCCTCAAAAAGGGGGAAGTTGTGCGTGTGTGCAGAAAAACCATGTTGTGCATCCACATTAAGATCTATAGTTGTGGTTATCTGCTCTTAAAGTGTTTCTGGATTGGCACCACAGATGATGAATCTTGCTGGAATCACGTGCCCAACAAACATATGACCCTGGAGCACAGAGCTGAGTGAAATCCACGTTTCACAAGGATTTTTGAGAGACAGCCAGCACTGTTTTCAAAGTGCTCTCAAATATTGTGGAGGAAATGTTGACAGATACTGCAGATACTGATGAATATGCTCAGGCTCTGTAAAGCATCTCTCCATTCATGCCAGGACTTGAGATCCAGAGTAGCAAGTGAAGTGCCAGAGGAGGAGGAAGGAAAAGCTGCTAATGAGCAGATGCTTTTATCATTTCTGGATGAGCTGCTTTGGCCTCAGCAGAGACAGCTGTCTTCTGGCAGGCAGAGCTGCACTGCAGAGCACAGCAGGCAGAGTTACCAGGGCACAAGTCATTTTCAGACCAGGGAAGAGCTGAGGGGATGTGAAACCTCCATCAGTGCCAAGGCACTCATATCCCTGACACCCTGAGGGCTGCTGCCCTGGCTGCTGACACGTGGAGGGTGGCACAGCAGCCACCTTTTGCACTGAATAAACTTATCCTGTCTCCAGACCAAGACTCCAAAGTGAGTTTACCAGCACAATTATTGAGCTAACAGAGTGAGTAATCATCAGACATTTCACAGAAACTGCAATATTTGTATGTGAGGCTCCTCACTGTAGATTAACTCAAAGCAAAACAAACGGGAAGCACAGAGAATCATTATTTTCAGCATTAAATTTTCACATTGCACTCCATACAAAAATCTGATTCAGAAACGTGAAGCATATGTAAGTTTTATGAGCCTTGAACAGTAAAGAGTTTGCTCAAACTTCTGTCATCCTTGAAGTGCATGGGAAGTAAGCATGAATGCAGTGTGAGAAAGAAGCTCTAGCTGTTTACTTGAGCTTTAAGTAACAATAAAGACCTATAAATTAAAAACAAGAAAAAATACTGCTCAGTCACACTGAAAAGTCCGAGAATAAAACTCAAGAGCAAAGGCTCAGAAAGTGGCTTGCAAGTGTAAATATCTAAATACATGCTCAACCTTTTTTGTCCCCCTTACCCTTTTAAAATGTATTTTAAAAGTCTCTGTGACTGCATGGCAGTTTTGAGGAAGGAAGCACAGGCGCATGGGCAGTCTTGTACCTCTGTGAACAGTTCCTGTAGGAAACCCACATCCGAGCCTAATGCAGCATGAAAGAAAAGGAACTGGGTTTGTGCTCCTTCTGATACAGAATTACCTATACAGAAGGTTTGAAAAATACTGACAATGAATATGTATGTTTGTGTTAGTTTATTGTCTTGTTGGGCTTTTTTTCTTTTTAAGGAAAAAGAAAATTAGGATGGGGTATGGTACAGGCATCTCTAACATGGGAGCAAATGGGCTCATAAGCAACTGAAAGAAATGCTCCAGGGCATAAGTGGGCTGACTGAGAGGCAAAGAGCAATGGCAGCTCCAGTTCTGTCCCTGCTCAGGGCACCTACGCAGCTCTGCCACCCAGGGTGGAGGCTACAGGGCAAAGAGCCCGACCAGAGTCCCACACACCTCTTGCAGCACTTTTCTGTGTGCTTAGATAACAACTAGAGCTGGGCGTCAAGGAGTGCAAAGTAAAAACAAGTTGTAAATATAAAGAGCAATAAGCATAATTGCTAATGTTTTTTGTATTTGCATTCAAGAAAAGTAAAGCACTTCACTAATAATTTGACAATTACTAGAAAGTTGTTCTGCAAAGATCCTTTCTCCTCTAGGGCTGTGTCATAATGAAGCTGATATTCTGTCTCTATTCCCAACTAACCAGTTGTTGGCAACCATGCCAAAAACCAGCCCAAACCCCGAGATGGGTTTTGTTACCCTAAATTCAGTGTTCTACTGTTGCCCAAGAGTTACAGCAATGACTGTCTCTGGCAAATACCCACTGCTGCTGGTGGGATGCTGAGGAGGCTCCAGCAGGGCCACCCAGCGTGTGAGCTCCAGCAGGTCTGTGTTATGGCACATTTGAGGGCTTCTAGTCTTTCCTCAAAAGGAGCTACATAAAGAAGTTTATTAAGTTTGGTTGATTTTTAATCTATATTCTAAGTGGGGTTTTTCCCCTGGAGGAAAGGAGTACATGATTAGTTTCTGCATATAGGATGTTTCCACTCCCTCCTGCTGAATTTTAGGGCATCTTATATGCTTGTGTTCTCAATATATGCATTCAGAGAGCATATCTGAGCTTTGGAAATCCATATTATGGCTCTGATTTATGCTGTGATGACAGACATAAGAGCCCTGAAATCAGTGTGGCTCTGGATGGTTACCATGGTTCTTCTGTGAAGCCGGGATGGAAGGATCTGCTTCTATGTTAATACCTAAAAAGAAACAAAGGGGATTAGATTTCACGTTCTGGAAAGAATCAATGTAATTTTCATGGTCCTGCCCTACTCTCCATCATCCTAAAATGTAAAGAAGGCTACTTCCTAAAAATGTCAAGTGTCAGTGGACATCCATGTTAAATATATATATATATACACATATATACATACACACACACACACACACACACATACATATAAATAGCCTGGCTGTGAACACTGCTTTAATGGTACAGGAGAGAGGTGCTGTTGGAGAGATGTACTCCTGTAGGTTTAAACATTGTTAGCCACCCCTGCTCTAAACAGGGTTAATAGACATCTTCCATCAAAGGCCAGAAGAACCCTTTCTCTTCTTTTCAGTGAAATGTAAATCAACTCCACTGCAATTAAACTGTGTTAGTGTTAGGCCTCCACAATTGTTGGTACCTGGTTGCTAACCACTGTTCACAGTGATGGATAGTTATAAGACAGATTTTTTTCAGGTTTTAGACAAAGCTTTAAAAGGAAGGGCAGAGGAAAACACAGTACTTGGGAAGAGGAGGAGAGGGTGTGGGTAGTCACAGCACTGAACTGCAGAAGAACTGTATTTCACAGTAACCGTGCTGCTGTTTGTTCTTGGAAAAAATCACTCATTGTTCGCCTATCCCTGCACTGCTCTGAAGAATCTACAAAAATCCCCCAAAAAACCTGAGAAAACAAACCCAAGGAAACACTAGAACATGAATACAAGAGCAGAATGTAATTGTACAGGGAGATTCTACACTGAACTGAAACATTCATGTTTTGATCATTCAGAACAAATGAAGTACAATGCTGGTCTGTTCCCCTTCTCTTCTTATGTCTCCATTTTGTTTTACTTTGCTTAGCTTAGATTTTTTTTCCTTTTTGGAGTCCTGCAGGGAGAAAAGAAGGAGTCTTTGTTTTAAAAACTCTGAAACCAACAGTGGCCCATTGATCATAATTAAGTCTAAAATAATACGCTTTTGCTGACCTGTTTGTATTGAATCCAAAAAATTGTATGTTATACCTGTAGTTTTGATCTGCCCCCAGATCCAGTTTCTTCTCCTTGAGCTTCTGGTTGTGGGACAGTAAGCCCAAATAAACCTCTGTGTTTTCAGGGCTGTATTTCCTCTTCTGTATGAAACCAAATTTTTCATAATCAGGTGTTCTCTTTGGCACATTTCTTTGACAGATGCCTGTCCCCATAACAACCATCTCTGTTGTCAGTAAGTTCTTCACACCATGAAAGGACACACAGGACAGCAGTAGTCTTCACAGCAACACTGGAGAGTTGCAGACAAATTTCAAGAAATCTTAACATGATGTGCATGGGCCCAGTTCAGAACCTCCTGAAGTCCATATGAAACTGCTGATTTCAACGATCACTCATGTCTTCAGGGGCTGCTTCTGACTTTTTGAATTCAGATTTTTAACATAACAAACTATAGAGGCTTAACCCTGTGCACCCTTGGAAGTCTAGTATACTCTAATGAGTAATTTTGCTGATGATTAGTCACATAATAGGTATGCTTTAGGAGAATAGTGGAGAGATTCACAAAAATATGTATTTGGGCATAATTTCCTATGAATGAGGAGTGTTAGATGCTATGGACCTGCTTCTGCCAATCCTCAGTCTTGGTCTTTAGAGACCCCAAACATGCATATGCAGGCAGCATGGATAGCCTGATCCTGCTCCTAAGGATGCGTGCATAGGGAAAAATCCTTCAAGGCTCTCCCAGCACGTGTCTCCCACACTGCTGATGTGACTCACCAAGCCCACTGGCTTGGAGCTCGTTACCAGCTCGGATGCACGGGCACAGAACAGAGGGCACAGTCAATCCCCGGAGCCATGGCTCTGCCCGATCACACGGTACCTCTGGCGGAGAGGCCGAGCTGAAGCCGCAGGCAGCGCTCCCTCAGCGGGGATGGCGGCGGTGCCGGCGCCCCCCGGCGCGGGCCCATGCGCTCGCCTCTGCTGCCCTCCAGAGCCCGGCCGGCGGAACTGTGCCCGCCCGCCCCGGACTGACCGGATCTCACTCGGCATTCACCGCGGTGACTCAAATCGTGCGGGCCTGCAGTGGGGCTTTTGTCACTGCGGATGGCGAGAAACTGCTACGGCCGCCCAAGAGTGAAGGAAGCCCTGATTCCCCGGCAAGTCAAACCCCATGAGAGAGTGGCTTTGCTCGCTTATACAGCCTGAGAGCTCACAGGTTTTATGTACCAGATCTGCTCATTACCGTCTCATATGTTTTTTATTCTGCTTTTTTCTTACCCCCCCCCCTTTTTTTTGTTTCTTTCAGGGTTTATAAAAAATTAAACTCTAAGGAGTGGCATATTCCTCATATGATCTTCACACAGGTCGTTGAGGATTTTTTGTATGATCGTGTGTCTGGATGAAGTCTGTTTCTTCAAATCTTTTGGCTGCATAAAGGAGCACGGTGTTACAACTAACCTCAAATGAAGTCTGTATTTAACATCAGCCATTTGGGGTGTTCCAGTGCAGCCTGTTACAGACACAAAATACTTTGGCTGGAGGCTGATGCATCACAGAATCACTGAATCATAGAATGTTAAGGGGTTGGAAAGGATATTAAAGGTCATCTAGTCCCAACCCTCCACCCCCCTAAGAGCAGGAACACCTCACACTAGACAGCGTGACATAATCCAGGCAGTAAAGAATTTCTTTGTTAGGTAAACTGGTGGTGTTAGGTCCATCAAAGGAGGCATCACAGAGGGCATTTCTTAAACAAACGGTTTATTTCACAAAGCCGCTTGGTTTGCCAAAGCCGCTTGGTTTGCGTAACACAGCAGCGGCTCACACTGGGAACTGGCCGGGTCCATGGACAGGGCACTGTATCTATAGGGGTGCCATCGAGGGCTCAGTCCCCAGGCATTGCCTGACTTCAGCGGAGCGCACTCTGAAGCCCTTCACCAAGGCCCGCTGGGCGGGTGTGTGAGGCTGATGGTGTGGATGTCTCGCCACTCCTCGTCCTGCAGCGACCTCAAGCAGGACAGGGCCCGCCGCCAGAACACAAAATGGCGGCTGCCAGGGCTCAAAATGGCCGCGGCGCAGCCTCCCTCGTGACCCGGAGCCAGGCCCCGTGCGCGGCGCCGTGCGCGGCGGGCCCGCCGGCCCAGTCACGTGACGCGCCGGCCGAGCCAATCGCCGCGCGCCGTGGCGGTGCGTGCAGCGCGCGGGTCCCGCCTCGCCTCGTTGTGGTGGAGGGCGCCATTGGGAGCCGCCGGAGCCGCCGCCACCTTCCCGCCAGCAGCGCCCGCCGCCGCCGCCATGGACTACGGGGAAGGTGAGGGCGCTCCCCCGCTGCACGGACAGGGCCCGGCCGCCGCCGCCGCTGCCGCCGCGGGGCCCGGCCGTAACTCAAAATGGCAGCGGCCGCTTTGTTACGCGCAGGACGGAGCCCCCCTCACCCACGTCCTCGTCCTCCTCCCCCGCCGCCACTGCCGGCCTGGGGGAGCTGCGGCGGCGGCCGGCGGCGGGAGGGCAGCGCGGGAGGAGGGCCCTCCCCGGGGGCGGCGCGGGCGGGCGGGCAGCGCGGGCGGGGGCGGCGCTCCGCGGGCAGCTCGGCGCCCTGGGGGCGCGGGGCGAGCGGGGGGCGAGGGGGCGGCGGCGGGCGGGGGGCGTGGGCAGAGCCGGGGGGAGCTCGGGCGAGCTCTTGAGGGGGTCGTGTCAGGAGCCTGGAGATCCGACAGGAGAGAGAGCCGCCTCTTGCTGCGGCTCCCTGTCTCTCCCCTCCAGCTCTTGCTAAGCACTAAGTCATTCTCACTGACCCATCCTCTCCAGCTGAAGACAGAGATTGGAGATTCCCAGATACCCCCATGCATTGTGGTGTGAACATGCCCAGTGGGTCAGTCTCAGGTATGAGCTATAAATACGTCTAACCTGTAAAAAGCGTTGGGGCTGAACAATCAGTGTTAACAAAAACAAAAAAGGAAACGGGTTTTTTAAAGTGCGTGACATGGTTAAAGTGCTCATGTTGTTTTCTGGAGGAGTTGTAACTGTCTGGGAGTGAGACTTGATTTTCATCTTGGGCATGTCAACATGAACTGCACGTTCCAAATGAAAAATTGTGAGATAAAGGAGTGGGGATGGGGGGGTGGGGTAGAAATGCAGACTTTTTAAGATGATGCTTTTTGTAATATAAACGACTATATTCTTACAGAGTACTATTTTTGTTGAAAAGAAAGGATATTTTCCTTTTTTATATAAACTAGAATCTGTAACTGCTTGGGTTTAATTTGCTTTTTGCCCCCATAAAGTTTACTTTAACTAACAGTTTGGAAAGGAGTATAGAAAAAGCACGTAAAGCCAAGACCAAAAGCTACCTCTTTTTATTTTTTTGCACTGTTAAAAATACTATGTAAAAAAAAAGGAGTGCACATAGTTTGATAGGATGATTAAAGGTATGATTTCAGAAAAGACTCAAGAAATGTTTTGACATCTCTTGCCAGCATGCAAGCAAGTGTTAAAAGGATCTTAATATAAAGCTTTACTGATACTGTATCCAAGCTGCGTTTACAGATCCTGTCAAGTAAGTGCTTGCTGTTGCTTCTCTTGACACTCCTGCTGGCTGTTATTTCCATATAACATGTTGAATTACACATGCGTCTTTGATTGCAATATAATAATTTTGTTACACATTTCTCGAGTCTTAGCTTTTTTCTCCCCAATTATACTATTTTGTGTTTATCTTTTTGCGTAGTAAAATTAATAAGTAGTGAATAAATAAATATATTGCCCCGTGTTTTCATCTTCTGTATTGAGTACTAATTAAATATGCCCTTGATTTTTAGAACGAAAGGTTATTCTTAAGTGCTAGTTTAAGTATCTTATTGGAATATTCACTGTAACTACCAGAACTTGCTTTTCTGAGATCTGTTTATACAAATATTGAAGTTAATCCAGGCTCATTGTAGGGGAACTAACTAATCAAATGTGTATTGTACAATTAGAGTGTTCCTTTCATGTACCTCTGTAATAATAGTTTTCATTGTGTTAATTAAGCATTGTGTTATTTGTAATTATCACAAAAGTTTAATTATGATGTATGCAGCTTGAAACTTTTACCATGACTGTTTATACACTGTATGTACATGAGCAAGGCATGCATAAAAATTGCTTTACCCAGGTTCTACACAGGGGACTGAAGGCTGTTTTGTGGGGCTCAGAAGTCAGGCAGCACAGGGTGGATGTTGGGAATTCTCATCTTTGCCTAGATTTCATTTGGGCTCTTGGCAAGGTTCTTCCTGTTGGAAACGTTCAGCCAGTGGGAAGCACTTTCAGTTGTATGTCTCATGACTCCTGTAATTGCACCATTGTCCCTTCCTGATGGCTCAGTTTGAGCCCAGAGTTGACAGGTCCTTTGGAATAAATTTTTAGTGTTGTTAGCACAAATATCAGTAAATATTCATGTTAATATTTTAGTTACTGCAGCTGTTGTCCTTTTAGTCTGGAAGGGGGAATGGCCTAATGACAAAGTTGTGATGCAAACAACCTACACATGGTGTTATGAAAATGTAATGTGCCTGGAAAAATTACTGCTTCCTATTGCACAGCAGACCCTTAAGCTTCTGGTTGTCAACATTTAGCTTTTTTAGTTTATCATTTATTTTGCAAGGTCTTTCTCATTTTCTTAGCCTTTTCATCTGCTTCACGTGGAGCACACTGTTTAAAATGATTCCTTGTATTTATGCTGTGAATATGATTTCAATGTTCTCTGCTCTAAAGCTTTTTCTTTTAAATTGAGTTCTTCGTACCAAGAGGTTCTGAGTCTTACCTACTGTTTGTTTACTTTGTAATTCTTTTCCTTTGGAAAATTTGATTTTTCTTTACTGGCTATTGAGATTTATTTTGCAGCTATTTTAAAAGCTCTCTCCACCAAATATGGCTTCTTTTTTTTTTCTTAATTAATCTGAAGAAATACATATACGTTAACATTTTAATTTTTAAATTAAACTTGTGTTTTAGTATACCATTCTTTTATAAATTTAGAGTTAATATATTATTTTCACCTTTGACATAGCTCTTCTCCCCTCTTTTCAATACAAGTTCAATACAATCTAGAAGTTTAAAACCAGATAGTTCTTTGCAAGTTCTTCTATTTCCCTACTTAGGTTCAATGGCTCATTGATCCACAGGGTATTTATGCAAGAAGCTGCAGATACCAAAACCTGATTTATTCTGGTAATAAATTCTTTGTTTCAGATGCTTTGATAAAACCTTCGTCTCTGAGGCTCACTCTCTGTTTTTGAGCTTTAAGAGCAAATATGGACAACTGGTTTTTAATTTCTTTTTAATTCTGTGGTTTTCATAGATACACAGATAAAATATTTCTTCAAAGGTTTCTTTGATAAGCAGTTACTATTTAAACTTAAATGAACTACTACTCTTTTGAAATTTTGGTTTGAGACACTAGGATGCAATTCCTGGTGTTTTTTCGCTAGTGCTTAAATACATGTTCTCTCAGCATGTGAAACAATTGCACATTTAGTCTGCACAGGCATGCAGCTTCTCTATATCTCTACTGGTGGTGACAGTGATTATCATCAGTTACTACACTAAGGTCCTTTCTGTTTTCATTTATCTGAATGAATATTTACTGTTGTCTTGTATGTTTCCCCCTTTTAGGATAAAGCCTGTCTGAAGAACATACTTTGAGAGGGAAGTTTAATACCTGGAGAAATACTGTACTTGTTAAGTTGAATGCAGTTTCTTTGTCATGCTCTGGGCATGAACTATAAAATGTAGGAATCTTTGGTGAAGTTTGCAGCTGGTGACTGAAGCAGGAGGGCAGTGGTTGGAATGATAGATTAGCTGATCAGCAGTGTGGAACAGTTAATGATATGGTTGGAAGGAGATTATAAGATCACCTTCAGTAGATCAGGTCAAAAGTGTCTATCCTACCTCACCGATGTCCTGTATGTCACTCTCTGTTTGGAGGCAGGGAACAAATTGTACAAGTACTCCTTTGGTATATTTATACGCCTTCCCTGGTTTGCAGCTTGAGGACTTTCCCAGGCATAGTCTGTGTTTGACATGCTGTGAATTTCTTGTCAGTTGATTTATCCAATTTCTGTCTTAAATCTCTGTTAATCATTAGTAACTTACTACTTGTAACTCGGTTCTGGGACTTGTATGTCTGTTTTGTGAAAAGTGACTTGGATCCTTCTTCAGATCGTTACTTGTAAATTTCGTTTGCTCCCTCCAGTTTCTTGTAGTAAATCATTCAAGTGATGAAATCATCATCCCTCTTCGTGTCTTTGTACCTTTTGTATCCTGTGTTAACCATTTTCAAATGTGAGTCTGTTATAATGTAGGTAAATGCAGGGCAGTGAGTCTGGAAAGGGATGAATGAATTGTTCACTGTCAGGGAGGAGATGGTGGTGGTGTCCTGAAGGCAGGGGTTTGAGGTTTTGAGGATTTAGGGACTGGTATAGCTCTACAGTAAGACTGCTGATGTTATATAACATGAATTGATTAAGGAGTCTTAAACAAGTGTGGATGTCAGAAGTTATCCTGTGATTGTAAATTGTATTTTAGTGCTTGCTTTCATGCTAAAAATTTTAGACTAGAATACATATTTAAAAATGATGCTTTTTAAACCATTTTTGGGAAGAGTTCTTTGCATATGAAAGTTTGTGTGTTTTTCCAATACTGAACTGCTGGCATATGCATAACATTGGTCCCTACTTCCTGTGCTATAGTAGAATTGCATTGCAGTGGCAGAGATCTTGATAGAGTGTTGTGTTCTTCCTTGTTGGATGACTTGATTCAGTTCTCAACTCTTAAACCTCACTGGTTTTTGTGCCATCTTAGGGCCTATGGATAATAGGGAGCCAGTGAAACTAAGGTAAATTATTGGGTGCTTTCAGGTCAGGTATATCAGTTTTCAGAATGTCAGTGTCTTCTGATTGATTTGACGTCCTGTATTAAAAAAACTTAACAACCTGGATCTGAGATTAAATTATCCCATGGTCAATTTTAATTTCTGTGCAACTGAGTTTATTTTCTTGACTATCTTCTCTTCTTGCTGTTCTGCATCTTTATGCATACAGTCTTGAGGATAATGTATTGGATTAGGTGGCAGATGATTCAGAAGCACCAGAGAGGAGCATTAGATGTTTTTATTAGAAGCCTCATCAGTTTCTTTTTGCAGTAACTCTTTGCAATTTAAGTTGATGATGGGTGGTGCTACATTATTAGTATTTTGGAATGGTTTTTTTATGCTTTGGTTTTTGAATCTTTCCTGTATGTTCAGAATATGAAAAGATAGTGTGACTTCTATGTTAGAAGTTTTTTTTTCTTTTCCCAGAAGTATCATCTTTAATTTTTGTAGAAAGTACCTGTGATCATTAGAATAAAAATCAGCAGTAGGTCTTTGTGTGTTGGAGTCTCTGTTCAGGCATGCTAAGAATATCTGTGTAAAAGTGATACAGTCATCTTAATATAATTTGCAGAATTTTCATTGTTGACAGATACAAGAAAGTAAATGACAGTGACTTGGTGCTAACAAGAACTAGGTACAAATGGGATATAATTTATATATATATTTTCAGCACTACAGTTATTTTCATGAGATGAATGCACAGAGAGTTACTGTATTTCTTTAAATAGGACAACTTCTTATGACTTCAGGGGAGCTAATTGTCCTGGAAAAGTCAGTGGTTTATATGTGGAGATACTGAAATGTATAAAATACTCTCTCTTGTCAGATTAAACAGCTACTTAGTTTTATTTTTATCCTTTCTTTGTTCATTGTGTATTCCTTCTCTGTGTTACTTTTCCTGTGAATCTTGACTTGCCAGGTTTTCTTGGTATTACCCAAACCTTGGTGTTAGTTGGTGTTGGGAAGTAGTTTTGGTCTCCAGAATGCCACTGAGGTGCAGATTGTGTACATTATAGGAAGACAGTGGATCATAGTTGTTATACAGATCTGCAGCATTGTTTTAGTGCTTTGAATTTGAGTGATTATTTGCCCAGAATTTTTACACAGACCTTCCAGTGCTGAGGAGGAAGTTGGTTCTTTTGCCAGATTTCATTGCAGGATACCGAGATGAAGATGTCATGAAGTGACATCAGTTTGTGAAATGCCAGCACCTTAGCACAGTTAGTGGGCTGCAGCTCAGTGCTGATTTGGGTTGATTTTTGTTTGGCTAGATGTCAGGAAGTTCTTTTGTTTGACTCTAGCCTATATACAGAGCCTGCACTGCAGCATGACAGCTTGTAACCTTGACCCAGAGTCTCTCAGTGAGAGTGAAGGTTTCTTGGAGCATTGGATAGAGAGAGCCTCTGAGCTCTTTGTATTATGAGAGGGTTGGAAGTGGTCATAATTCTCTGCAACTTCAGACATATTGTACATCAGCTGTCTTCATTTAATTTGCTTAATTTATGATGATTCCAGCTGATGGAACAATAATCCTGAGTTACTTACTATTGGAAAAAATAAGGAGCTTATTCCAGTCAAGAGGTGCTCAGATGATGACAAAGACGTGGCTTCTCTAATCACAGTGTCAAAATTGGTTTGCAACTGTCAATTCTGTATTTTGTTTGTAAGCACCGTGGCAATGATTAAACCTCTTACTTAAGAATTTAAGCTAGATTACTTAATAAGAATTCTCACTTGCTTTCTTTATAAACATTTTTCTGCTCTTTTTTTAGACATGGACCGGGATTATGGGCATGGAGGCTATGGTGGCCCACGATCCATGGACTCTTACCTTAACCAATCCTATGGGATGGAGAGTCATGGAGGTGGAGGCGGAGGAGGTGGTGGTGGTGGTAACAGGTAAAATAATCCTTCAGTTGTCCCAAGAATCGATCCAATACAATTTAAGTTTAAATCATTCTTCTAACTTAAGTGTTCCTGAGGCATGTTGTTATGATTTTGTATGAACCCTTTCATTCTAAGTCTTCATGTTTGATAAATACTGGCAAATACTAAACTGTAAGTGCTAGATCTTGTAATAATCAGCATTTTTGTGGAAAAGTTTGACAGTGGAACAGTGCGTCTGAAAGAAAATAGCCAAAGTTTTGTTTTTCAGTATTGTCTAGCAATTTGCAGCTGATTGGCCTGACACACCATTTCTGACATTGCAGACTAGACCTAATTGGTTTAGTGTCTTAGACTGAATCTATCAACATTCCGTTTTCAAGGAACATTTAGGATATGTGTTCTTTGGTTTAAATGTGCAGTGCTCAAGTGGTCTTGGTATTGAATCTGAAAGTCATGTCCAGATTATTTCATTGGAAGGTACTGATTACACTTGAAACTGTGTGCATGTTCTGTGCTGCTTTGTAAGATGTAATAGTCTAAAACTAAAAATTCTCATGCAGTGGTCTGAAAGTTGTGTATTTAATGCTAGGGTACTATTTGCTCTTTCAGATGAAAACAATAGGGAGCAGCTGATTTGATTTAGGTCTTCAAATTGCATTCAAGAAGCATGCTTTTCAGAGTAGTGATTCTATCTTGGAGGAGATAAAATGCGAAGAAAACTTAGATAATCTGATGGTTTTCTTGTGTGCATCCTTGAATTTTTGTCTGGCTGTTGCCAGATTATTGTGTGGTTCCTGTCTGTAGTCACTGTGGTGCCACTGGGGAAGGACACTACTAAAGAGGGAGGCTGGAGAAGTGTTGTGTCTTGCTGCTCGGTTCTATTAAGCATTTTAGTGAAGTATGACTTGTTTAATAATGACTGTTAATACTGATTTACAAGTCTGAGCAGAGATTGAGGAATGAGCCGTACCTACCATACAGTAATCTGCATATGATGGAGGTTGAATGACTTCTTGGACACAAAAATGTCGCTTGCTATGTAACCTGATGTTATGCATGGACTTTTTCTGGTGTCATTTTCTGTGTATCTCTGAGTCTTCTGAGATGAACAGATTTTAAAATGAAGGCATTCAGTTTGCTGTAGATACAGTTAGTAAGTTGAGTCTCTTGTAGGTTGTATTGTATCAGTTAGGGGATTGTCTTTCCCACCTGCTCAGTCACCCTGTTATAACCCTGCAGGGACACTAACGTGTTTCCCTTCCAAGCAGTTACAGATATTGATTTCTAGCCTGACACTGCCCATGTCCCAGGCAAAGCAAACTCTTGATAAATAGCTGAAGATTGTAGCTCCTTGTTGCTTTACTCTGACATTCCAAGGACTCTTTGTGTGTCCGCTGTGCATGCGTTGGGGAGACTTTCAGAATCTTGAGTTGCTAGACCTAATGGTCTGCAAGTGAAAGCTGGATACACTGAAGACCATGAACTTCTTTGAGTGTGAGACTGAATTTTACAGGGAAAAAATTTCAGAAAGAAAAGATGTGAACAGAAGAGCATATGTATTTTTCCTTTAAAATGAGAACTGTGGGATACTTGGAACTCACAACTGTACCACTAAAAAAGCCAAAACATTTTTTTTTTTCTTTGTTCAGAACTAAGCTGCCTCTTAACTGCTGTTTAACTGTTAGACTGTGAGGGTATGATTTTGAAGAAAGGGGAGTTTGACTAGGCTTTGAATGTCTGCAGGTGATTATTTTTGTGAGACTAGGGCTGGGCTCCAATAATGTTTTAGTAAATAAATGTTGCTGAAAATTTAAGTAAACAAAGTTCAGGTATACTGAACTTTAGAATTGTTTGTAGCAAAATGGCTCAGATAGCTTTCTGTCTGGTCATAGTGTGAATTGCCCAGCCCTAATCAAGATTAATCAATAACACAACTGTACAGATCAGTATAGTAATAAATTGATTTTAGTTGATAAATGTCAACTGCTAACTTGTCTTTTGAAATGTATAACATTAGTAAGCTTACTTTTTTTTCTCCTCACTGTGCAACTTTTCCAGGTTTGGACCTTATGAGTCTTACGACTCCGGGTCTTCTCTGGGTGGGCGAGATCTGTACAGATCTGGCTATGGTTATAATGAACCCGAACAAAGCCGCTTCGGAGGTAGTTATGGTGGTCGATTTGACAACTCCTACCGGAATAGCCTTGACTCTTTCGGAGGTAGAAACCAGGGCGGGTCTAGCTGGGAAGCACCTTACTCCCGTTCAAAATTGAGGCCTGGGTTTATGGAGGACAGAGGAAGAGAGAGTTACTCTTCCTACAGCAGTTTTTCTTCACCCCATATGAAGCCTGCACCTGTAGGCTCTCGGGGGAGAGGAACGCCTGCTTATCCTGAAAGTGGATTTGGAAGCAGAAACTATGATGCTTTTGGAGGACCATCAACAGGCAGAGGCCGAGGCCGAGGAGTAAGTACAGAATCTTTTCAGATTCTTTTCACTAGACACTCTTTTAAACCCTTTCAAGACCACTGCTTTAAAATGAATGCACTGTTCAGTACAGTGTGGGGGTTTTGTCCAAGCAAACGATCATGGTTGACAATGTTGTTTATCCCTTTGAAGCTGTCTTCAAGTAGAACCCAGTCCCTCTTTCTGCTGAAAGTATTGAGTAATAGACTAGTTGATAAGGTTTGTTAAATCTCTCCTTTTGTTTGAAAGGTGAAGATAAAAGTAGTAGGTTTGGTCTAAAAGGGATTAAAAGGACTTTCATTTTTCCTTGTAAACACTAGCATCTCTGCTGCTGGTGGGGAAATTTTTGAATATTGTGAAAGTTGAATTCAAAGTCTTTTGAAGTTTTGAGTAGGTTAAAGGTGCAATGTATAAGCAAAAAATAAAACCCAGGTTGTGAACGCTAGAGCAGTTTTTGGTTCATGTAAAGGAAAAAGTTGAGCTAATTCTTTAATATGTTGAGTATGGTTTATCAAACATCAAGTCTTCTTTTAAACTTAATTCTTACTCTGACTTGTTTACTGAAAGGGTGATGGGGAGGAAATGGCAAAGGTGAGTGGTTAGCAGTTACAGTGATTTTTTCTCAGAATTAAAGCATGGTTAAAGGGGCATCATCAACTTGAAATCAGGTCCTTTCACAGAACTGAAATAATTTCTACACAGTGTGCTTAGTCCTCTTACTTGTATTCATTTTGAAGACTTAAGTTCTAAGTGCCTCTCAGCGGATTCCTTTCCAGTATGGGATGTAAAACATGTATGTCCTAGAAACAGCATGATTAATTGTATGCAAAAGAGTGATCAGTTTGAGGAAGTAATGCTTAATGTTAAGTGACCTAGGGGAAAGAATTAAAAAACCCCCAAACCGGACAGAAATACTAACTTTGAGTTGATGGTGTCCCTTTGTCTTGGTTTTATAATCCCAATTTCAATTTTTTTCTTAAGCACAAAATATTCAGTGAACACCTTCCTGCCTGTGCCTCTCGGTGTAACTTATCTTTTAAAATTCCTGAGCGTGCTGTGTTTCTTTGGGAAGTGATTCTTTAAGTTTAAACTATACAGCTTGAAGTGTAGAGGACAATTATTTTTTTACTGGGTCTTTTATATGCTTAACATGCGTGGTGGTTTTGTTCCAGAAAGTCTACTTTGCAGCATTCTTGAGTATTGTAGTTGCCATATTCAACTTTTAGCTCAGATTTGCACATGGCTGTTAGCTAGCATGTAGCATGTATGAGAAAAAGATTCTCATCTTCATTTCTCTGCTTGTGAAGCTGAAAATGTTACATTCTTAAGCCTTTATGCTATTCTTTCAGAAATCCTTTAGATCTGAAAGCTTTGTGCAGAGTTACAACTGAGTTCTTTTTTCATTTGCTTTGGAAATTTATCCTTTTAGTCTTTTCTGTAATAAAGGAGAATGTAAAGGCTAGACTACTTACCAGATGTAAAATGCATTGCACCTTTAATAGGTAGATTGTCTGTTTCAAAAAACCCGAACTTGAAATTATCCAGTGCGTACTTCATGTCAAATTTGTGTCTGATGTAAATGTACGTGCTAGGCAGTCTACAGCTATCTCAGCTAAATAAATTAACGTGGAGATCTTGTGCATGGACTTCTGACTAAGGAAAGTGCCTGTTTTGGTACATTCTGTCTGTCATTTAAAATCTGCTTTAAAAAAATCATGCTTTTCTTAAAGGTTTTGAATTTGTTTTTATGTTCTTTTGACAGTGTAATACTAATTATCTTCTCATGGAAAGAGATATATTTCTGCTTATCCAAGTCACTCATCCAGTCTGTGGGCTCTCTTCTGCCCTTTATTAATCAAGTAATTAAGTTAATATTAAGAAATATGTTTGCACTTTTGAAAATATTACAGCTACTTAAATTCCCCTCTTCAGATTACTCATTTATTCTGTGTCTTCAGAGAGGTAACTTTCATATATATGAGTATCCACAAATGACTGTGTGTAATTTTAGAAATAGTGGAAAGGTTTAGTCTTTCAATGGAATTTTCATTCCTATTGCTGCATTGTTGTTGTATCACTCTCTCCAGGCCCAGCTTAAAAATTCTGCTTTTTATTGAATTGGAAGATACTGGAAAGATAGGTAAAAGAAAGAATGGGTTTCCTTCAATTAATCAGTATTCCACAGTGGGCAACCTTCTTCACTCAGTTTTCAGATCACTACTATGTAATTTCGCATAAGATGCAAAGCAAGGCAACTTTTTTGTTAAAGCCATTATTTTTTTAATTTTTTTTTTTTTTGAGGCAGATGGAATTCATTATCTAGAGAATCTGAAGAGAGGAGCCAAGATGTTAGGCTGAGATATGACAGATATGTTCATTGCCTGGACAATGGTTCTGAATAAGCAGAAACACAGTTTATACATAAGTATTAGTTCTACTGGACAAACACCACAAAGCCATTGCACAAACGAACATCAGACCAGGAACTTAAGTTTCCTCCTACATTTTGCTCTAGAACACAGATTTTAGTTAAGGTCACAGTCATACTGTACCAAGTAGCTGTTTTGTTGACATTGCTTTCATATACTAATACCTTTCTCTTGATTTCACAAATTTTCAGCATATGGGAGACTTTGGCGGAATGCACAGACCTGGAATTGTCGTTGACTATCATAACAAACCCAGTCCTGCAGCAGTTGCTGCAAGAGGAATAAAAAGAAAAATGATACCACAGCCATATAACAAACCTGGTGGGACATTTATCAAGAAACCCAAAATGACAAAGCCTATTTTGAAGCTGAGCCAGAAAAAGTCACCTAGTAAGTAGCAAGTGTCAAAATTTTTAAGTTAAAATTAGTGATTTTTTAATTAATTTGAAATTACTTAGTTTAAATATTCAGGAAGAGGACTGTATGTGCTGTTCTGTAATTCTTTTCTACCTTTCAAGTAGTCCACAGTGGATTTTAGGAATTTACATATCTGACTTTCCTACTGCAAAGATAATTTGCTAAATGATTCTGAATATTTTGATGTGCTCAGATAGGTACCATTGAAGACTATCACATTGAGATTTTATGATGATACTTCCTGGAGGCAAATTTTCACCACTAAAAATAATGTCAGAGCTCAGGTTGTCTGAAGAGACAATGCCTGACAAATATTAAAATGTGCTCTTGCATGAGCCTGGGCCCTGCTATCCGCATTCTTTGGATATAAAAAGCAGCGCATCAGCTGCTGTGCAGTTAAAATAAAGATACAGGGCGTGGGTGAAGAGGAGAGGGAAAAGGAGGGAAACTGCAAAAATGGCAAAAACTGTTACATAATAATTTATGAGAGGCAGAAAGAGATTGCTCCCACTTGTAAATGAAATGCTCTAATGACAAGCAGAACTGTAAATGACATAGATAAACATAATACAAACTGCAAATTGTATTAGTGATGTTTGGTTAATTTAACTTCCATAAAGATATTCTACAACTCTAATATTAAAATTTTATATTGCAGTCAAAGTTGGAGAAAAAAGCCACTAGTGAGGTTTGAATAAAGTACTTGCTTTAAGGGAATGCAATATCGAGTATTATATCTTGGGAACAGTGTGTACAGCAGTCAGATTTTAGTTTTTATGCTTGTGATTTCCTAGTAATTTTGATGTGCAATGTTTTATGTAGTTTGGTTTTAAATGACCCATGAAAATAGTTTAAAGTTGGTGTAGCTCACAGCTTGCAAGGCAAATGCACAGACTTGGCAGAAACTTTGAGGCATAAATTCTGTTTTTGATTTCATTATTCTGGTTACATTATTTTGTATTACATAACTGTTCCCTTAACTGTAATGTCAGGAGTACTGTACCAGTTCCAGGAACTGGCTGTATAGAACACACTCCTCTGCCTTTTGTATAGGGAGCTTTATTGATGGTCTCATCAGCTTTGTTGTTATGAAAAGGGTCTCTAAAATTCAAATTCTTTCAGTACTTTTGTACATTCTCCTTTCTAAGCTACATCCAGGCATAATGCTTCTAATTTATTATTTCGTCCCCTTCGCTGATTTCCCAATCCAATGACCAATACATAATATTTGGGTCACTTTAGGAAATGGGATATATGTAGTACCTGCAAGAATACAACCTGTCCTGTGGCTCTGAGATTAGGGGGAAGAAAATGTTGGATAGTTTAACACAGTTTCTGAAACTTGAACTGAAAGACCTAAGCAGTATCATGCAGTTGAAAACTAAAACGTGCAGTTGGTATCTATTGTATGAATGAAAATATATCTCAAAATACTGTTATCCTTTCAACCTTGAAATTCTTGTTTTGGAATTAGATACAGGTGATTGCTTCTAAAAGTGTTTAGGTTGTATTTCTAAGGGTAGCTGATTTTACATTATTATTAAACTGATAATAATGATGAATTTAAATGATAAATTGTAAATGTAGACAATCTTCCCTGCATAACAAGCTGATTTTTTTTTTTCCTAAATATCTTATTGTCTTAAAATGAATTGTCAGTGACAGCAGTTTTGCATTGTTTCTCATTTTATGTTAATAGACACGAAGACATCTTACCAGGATTCCACTGTAGAGGTAAAGATTCCCAGAACTGGAAAATGTTTTGATTCTTTGAGAAGTTTGCATAGCATACCTGAAGACACACAATTCTTAAACTAGAGTTACCAAATTGAACATTAAACTAGATAAGTTTTTCTGAACATGATTTTGGGTTTTTTATCTAAAGCTGTCCTATTTTGGTGGCAGCTGATTTTGAGTGAAAGATGTAGCTTGTGCAGATAGCCTGGAAAGTGAATTTTAAGGTGTATTGGTAGACCTTACCTGTTCATGTAATGCACAAGAGCAATATGAACACTTCTCATGTTGCCACAGGTAGACAGCTTGAGCTCATGCAGCTCTGACTGCTTGGGTGGGTGCAAGGGAGATCACTAAACAGAAGTGAGGAGGAATGGCTAAGTCATAAGACACATCAAGGAGAGAGGGTAAATAAAAAAGAATCGGTGTTAAAAGGTATTCTCTGGTAGGGTGGGAAGATTGGTCCCTTCCTTCAGACAGATCAGTTGCAACACTATTTGAGAATGTTAGTAGTAAGCTAAGCATGTGTCTATATATATCCTGGTTTAATATTGCAGGACTGGAGTGGCATTTCCCTTCTTGTTGAGTGAGGGTATTAACACCTTCTCAACTAAGTAAAAGTCTGGATTGGAAGTCAAAATATTTATATAGGAAACTATTTTGATTGTGAAGATAATTTAGTAAGGCATTATGGAGGAATGCAGAGCTAGAAATGTTTGTACATGGATTTCCACAAGATATTCACTTTCTTTTGTTGTCATATTTAAAAAATAGCAAGTAACAGATCATTCGAAATAATGTAAATTACACTGCCTTTCTGGATTTAGAATGGCTTTTTTAATTTATGGATTTGACTTTTATTAGGAAATTGAAGTTGATACAAGTGGTGCAGTTGTTATATATGAAGACTTCACAAGAGATGCTTATGATCTTGGTTATCAGACTTTTGGAGGTAAGTCAGTTTGCTTTGTCAGGTGAGGTATTGTAGGTATTCTGTTTTTATTTTTATTTTTATTTTGTAACCCTGTATTTATGACCTCTAGTAGTTATTTGGTAGCATGGCTGCCTGGTTTTTGTTTAAAGAGTTTAAAAATTTAGACTGTGGAAATATGGTTGTTTGTAATACCTATCTATAACTTGTTTGGTTTTTTCATGCTTACTGTGTCTCTGCTCTCTGATCATTTCAATATGTTGCTGTTTGCCCTTTTTTTTATTTTTGTGGAAAAAAAGTGGTTTTCTTTACCCACTACCATTCCATTGCATTGAATGTTGTTCATCCCACTCGTTCCTTACCCATATCCTATTATTTATCCCACTAGCTGATCAACCTCACCCTTAAACCCTAGGTGAGTCACTTTTAATAAAGTGGATTCAGGTATCCTGGAGAGCTGCTCTTAGGAATGCGGGGTCTGTTTCATGTACAGTTTTAATGAAGCAGGTTTATTATTAGTTTACAAAAGTCAATTCAAGTGTGTATGAACTGTAGTGATTCCAGACACATAGAAAAAGAAATCCTGAAATTACTTTTAGTCCCCCTTTCCTTGTATGCTGCCCTATTGCATATGGCATAGTCTCATTTGAGGGCAAGGAGGGCTGGAAGTTTGCAGCCAAATGAGTGTTTCTTTTCTTGAAGTAATAGTAAATATTTTGAGTTTATTTTTAAACTCTGTGAGTTTCTTTTTGTTTTAAAAGTTTGCATAAGTGCACTGAAGGAAAGAGGGAGTTGTTAGTTTATATATAAATTCAGGTCTCTATTCCCCAGCTTCTCACAGGACAGGCACTTCAGTTTATGAGCTTGAGGGTCAAAGTAGAGGCCATTTCACAGCATAGAATATGATACCAGATGGTTATTACAGCAGTAAAACAAATGGTCCTTTGAATATTTCTAGGGTTAGTGGTAATGCACTAAATGAAATTTAAATCCTGAGATCAGTATGGGAATTTCTTCTATGGGTAGGTAGGTGTTTTTTTGTTTTCAATTTGATTTTTTTTTTAATAGTCTCATGGACAGGAGTTTTTCTCCTCTCTGGATGACAGTAAATTTTGAAACTCTTTGCTACAAAATGGTAGACCTTGGGATAATCAGGAGCTGTTAGTCTAGAAGATTTTTTTAGTGACACTTCTTGATCCACAGAATGTTTTGCCATCTTGGTGTTTGTGCGTGATGCTGTTGTACCTTCCTTTCTGTTGCTGTTTGGATGGAGGTAGATTTCCTGGAGGTTGACCTCTCTTCAAAGGTTGATCTGTAAAAGAAAACGAAGTGGTCCTCTTCTTTTTGGTCTAAAACTACCCACTGGATAATATTGTAATTGTTTCTCTTTGTCCAAAGACTACTAAAGCAGACATAGGAAAGACAAACATAAGGGCACTTATGCAAAAAGTTCATGTCCTTGGAAGTCTTAAATGTTGTAGAACTAAATTCTATTCATTTACTCATTGACACTTTCACTTACATGCTAGGTAGTAATTTAATCAAGTTCTTCCCTGAAGGTCTGCTTGGGTACTTTGTGTGGTAAATCTTTCTGTCCTTGTCTCTCCCTCCTTTCTGCCTCCATTAACTGGTTTATTTCTTTGGCTGAAAATCTTCGGAATATTTTTCTGTGAAACCAAGTGAAGTCTAGTGGGTAAAAATAATAAAGTTGTTGAATAATAAATTCTTGAATATTGGGTACCATATCTTGAAGCAACACTGTCTTGTCTCATTTATGAGAATATTTGCTTTCACTTTTGAGAACTGCCTTCTCAATAGAAGAGACAGCCTTTAGATAGTTTCCTTTTTTGTAAGGGGACTGTAGCAGTGGTGCTCTAAAAGCATGGGAGAGTTTTAAACAATGTGTTTTTCTCTGTGTGTTTCCAGTTACCTTTTTCTGGTCACATACTTGAAGAGGCCTTTAATAGCTAGGCACAACAGGGACGGAGTTGCTTTAACTCAGAATTTCTTATATGATTGTAAACTAGAGTGTAAAACCTTAGCTGCAAAGTTGAAAGCAAGTGCTTAAATTGGTTGTCTCTAGAGGAGGACAATGAAGCAAAACTTTCAGAACATTTAAGAAAGCCATCAAACTATGTTGTTACAGGGTCTTTCTCTGCATTTTGAAGTGTTTGTGGAGGAGATAGGTACTTCTGCTGTTGCTTGTTTGTTTTGAATTTGGTTTTTAATCCTTCAATTGTATGTTAAGATGGCAAAGGAGAAGTTAAAAGTGAGGAAGAAGAGAAGCGGCGGATTGAGGCCAGAAGAGAGAAGCAAAGGCGCAGAAGAGAAAAAAACAGTGAAAAATATGGTGATGGATACAGGTTTGTGCTCTAACTTCTGTGATGTGTACAGTGTTTTTCTTGCCCTTAATGCCTCTCTAAGAACATGGTTTTTTTCCTTTGGACTGGTATTAGGAAAATAAAATGCAAGAAAGAAATGATGGAAAAAACCCACCTCCTTCCACCCGCCGCTCCTCAGCAAAAGCAAAAAGCTAACCCAAATAAAGAAAAAACCTCAAGCCAAAACCTGGTACACAAATTCAGTGGTGTAGCCTGGGTGTTTCATTTGACCACTGTTGTATCAGAAAATCTACAATTTACTAAGCCCTTTTCCCCCACAAGTGCATCAGTGCACTCTTCAGAAGCAGATTAGAATGGTACTGCTTTTGAAGTATATGTTCATGTTGACTTAAAAAGCTGTTAGAAATTGGTTTTATTTCTGTTTTATATATGTGTGTGTGTGTATCTGTGGTCAACTGTTTTGTAGCAAAAATAAGTGCATAGGTTTGTAACTTTCTTAGTCTTGCCCAGTGGCTGCACCGTACAAAACTGTTCAATGTCAGTGCAGTATATGATCCTAGCTAGTGATTAGTGACTGTTCCTCATTGTACTGAGGAGTTTATATTTAAAGATTATATAGTTTATTGTATGGAAAATGAGCTTTAAATGAATTCTTCTAATTACAATTAGGAATTCATGGCCTGGCTGGACTATGATTCCGTGCCTACGAGGTGACAGGAAGTAGAGAACTTCAATAGATGAACTCGCAGAATAATGGGGCTTTTAAATGCCTGGCTTCTGATTTCAGCAGTTTTTGTCTCCTGAATAGATAATTTGTTACTCTGACACTGGCCTAATTTATATTTGATTCATGTAGCACTTACCCTTTGTAATAGAAAAACTCTAGGTTGTTTTTTTTTCATTTCTTTTTCACTTAGGCTGCTTCAAAGAATGCTTTTCCTGTTCTCTTTCTGATTGGGTTTGTCAAGTGTCATTGTTTTGAGGAGTTTTAACAGTAATATTTAATATATTTCTCTTGATAGAATGGCATTTACTTGCTCATTTTGCAAGTTTCGAACGTTTGAAGAAAAAGAAATTGAGTCACATCTGGAGAGTGCAGCTCACCAGGAGACATTGGATCATATCCAGAAGCAAACAAAATTTGACAAAGTAGTGATGGAATTTCTTCATGTAAGACAGCTAGTTTTGATCTGTATAATACTTCTACGTAAGAATATAGTTACAATTTACCATTTATTTTCAAAATACACTTTACTTACCATTAATCATTTTGTAGATGACTTTAGGTGCAGCACATACTACCGCAAGTTGAAGCAAATGAAGCAATTTCAAAGTCTCTAAAGTACCGTTACTTTTACTGTTGAAAGTAGTTCCTTAAGAAGTAATAGCAATTATTTACTCTTTGTTGTAAAGAATTTTCAAAATCTGGGTTAATATTGGAATGTAAACAATTGTACATCACAGGTATTTACAATTTTTTTTCCCTTTGTAGGAGTGTATGGTGAATAAATTCAAGAAGACAGCAATGCGTAAGCAACAGACAAGTAACCAAACAGAGAATTCCCAAGCTGCTGAAAAAGATATAATGGAAGGTGAGTAATTTGGAGCTCTCCTGGTCTGTTTCTCCTTTCATTCTTCTTTAAATTTGATAAAATGCATCAAACCAGTTGGTTTTCACGTCTTTTCTGTACCTGGTTGAGATTCCTTGCTTCATTTCTGATCCCATGTGGAAAGTAAGCCCAGCAGTAGATGGCGGTCCTTGTGTGTTGGGTATCCAGGTAGCCTTATCAGAAGGTGAGAACATCCTGCTGGGTACCTGACAAAAAATTCTGTGGGCTCTGCCACGGTCTCATTCAGTATAACGCATGAGGAGTGACAGCAGGTGGATGCAGTAGATATAGAGAGAGTATAATAAAGCAATAAGGTGACAGTGGTCAAATATAAGGACATGGAAAAGTGCAAGTAGGAGAGTTGCTGTGGTTTGGAGGGAGAGTGCCAAAAGGGAGGAGTTGGAGCATTTTTTGGTTACCCAAGATATCTGGAATTTTTTTCCCCTTGACTGTCCTACAGGCATTTTTCTGGAGCAGTTAATGTGTCCCTGCCTTACTGTGCCATATCCTCCCCTTCTTTGCTTGAGGGATTTCAGAATATTGGCTAAAACCAAATGAGACATCTTTATTTTAGGCAATAACTATTGCAGTATTACCTAATTTGAACTTAAATACTAAAAACTACTTAAAAATGGATATAGTTAACATCTTAACAATCCCACAAATTCTTTTGTACTTCCCTTAAGTACTGGAGGGCCTTTTTTCTTTGTGATGAGAATGTTCTATTACCAAGCTAATACTTAAAATTACAAGAGGAGTTGGATTCAATGTGCCTCTTCCTGATGGTGAGGGAGGGCAAAGAAGTAAATTAGATTTTATAAGGGGTAGAGTAAGTGCAGTTACTTCAGTCAAGCTTTGTTTGCTGTATCAAAATGTGTATTTTTAAGGATATTGACTACTGTTGATTAAAAAATCAATGCTGTTTTTGTACTTTGCCTGGGTCTCATGTGTAGTCTGTGAAGAGGTGGAGTGTTGAAGTGAAAAACTTCCTCTTCCAATGTTGCCCACAGAGAGCCTAATTTAGGTGAATATTCCTCAGTGGTTTAGTTTGACATGTTTAACTGAGAGCTCTTAATTTTGGGGTAAAAACCAATCAGGTTACTTTTCCAGTTGCCTAAAGTAACATATTTTGTGTTACTGATTTGTTGCATCTTCTTTGGCAGGGGTTACAGCTGATGACCATATGATGAAAGTTGAGACTGTCCACTGCAGTGCTTGCAGTGTCTATGTTCCTGCATTGCACAGTTCTGTTCAGCAACACTTAAAATCTCCTGATCACACAAAAGGAAAACAGGTAAGATATTTTATATTATTAAAAAAATGATGAAAAGTGTTACAGCTCTTGGTGTAAGTAATTTCTAAGTTCTTGTTGATGTGGCTTGTTCTCTAGAAAGCTGTAATGTCCTTACTGCATTTTGTAAGTTTAACACCTCAGGAAGTAGCCAGCACTTAAGCACCCCAGCTAATGAAATACTGGTGTGCTTAATAGCTGCCAGTAGAAAATCATGGGAAAGTTACTAGAAATCACTTCTTCATTTGATGAGGATGTGCTTTATAGAGTTTAATTATTGGAAACATTTTGTTATTCAGATTGAAAAGCAAAACACATGAGTTTCCAGCAAGATAGACATACTGTCTCTTTTCTTGGCCATTATCTTTTGAATTTGAAGGCAACTTAGAGCAGTTTAGAATTAGCAGTTGTGTTGTATTTGTCCCTGTTTAAATTTATAGTGATAAACTTTATAGGGCTGGTAGAAGAGTTGAAAGAGTAGCATGAGCATGATAGTAAGCAAGATTGCCAAAGTTACGGGTTTTTTTCATATGAGCTTTTGTGATTGTGGGATGTTGTGGAATGTTCTGAATTGGAAGGGACCATGAGAATGAGCAGGATCACCTTCAACAATATGTTAGACTGTGATAGAGAAGCCTGGATGTTGTCTGTAGATGAGAACAGATAACAGGTTGTAGTCCCTTACATAAGCAAGATCCATCTTTTGATCAAGTTAAAGTAACAAGATGTAAACACAACTAAACCTAATTGGTTAGTTAGTTTGGGCTTATGTACTAAGAACTAGCAGTTCACACTGTAGTATGTTCATTATTTTATGTACAGAAACTGACCATGAATTCAAATTCCTGTGGCAGTTGTTATAGGAATGTGATAATTATTCATTGTTAAATTTGTTTCCTAGGCCTACAGAGAACAAATAAAAAGGGAGAGTGTTCTTACTGCCACCAGCATCTTGAATAATCCTATTGTCAAGGCACGATATGAGCTGTATGTGAAGGTATGATGCAAATGAAAAGAAAATAATTGCTGTTTTCTCCATGTTGATAGAGTTTAATCTCAGTCCTCTGTCTCTTAGATAGCTCACAGATTTAATGTATTTTCAATGTATTTTGCCAGATAAATTATTTTGCAGCAAAAATAACCACCTCCAGATTCACCAACTTTTGGTTGTCATTTAAAACTTGTATCTAGGCAATTTTTAATTGGATTCTCTAATAAAAAAAAAAAACTTCAGGCAAACATCAGCAGTGTCTTTATATGTAATGTTAACTGCAGAGCACAAAACACAATCTACTTCCATCTTCACATTTGGAAGCAAAAGCTCCAGCATGTTGGTTTGTACTGAAATACAGTGTGCACACTACTCAGCTACTTTTTATTCTTCAAAATGTTTAGGGTTCATGACAAAAACAAAAGCTTGCAACAGTAGTTGATGAGATGAGAGAATTTAAAAGGCATGGAAGCCTATGTTGTAGATACGTGGCCTGAGAAACAGGTGAATTCATTTTAGCAAAATGGAGAGAGTTTTTTTCTGCTGGGTCACTTACTTTGCTAAGTGACTCTGTAATACTGTTGTTAGCTATTTCTGGATTACCTTTAATTGGTTTATGATTCTGCCTGTACCATAGCAATAAGACTCCTTCAGACAAAGCAATACTGTCTTTTGGAGATATGGCAAGGTATGAGCCAGTGCCCAAGTTAATTGTGATTTAAAATGTCAAATTAGTTGTGTCCTGAAAAATTATGTATGGATGGGTGTGTGAATCAGTTTCAGACAACTGTTGTGGATCTGTTAAGGAAAGGTTGCAGATGGCCAGATAGCAGAGCCTGGAATATCTGCTGGTGTTTCCAGCCACCTCTTCCCAGTTCCTTTTGCCTGGTGTGCCTTGTCCAATACAGCCCCCTAGCGAGAGACTGGCAAAAGGGAGAATGGAAATTTGCCATTCATCAGTTCAAAAATTGAGGAGAGAAAAATTTGCAAGATTGTCTTCACAAGGAGACCATGATGTTTTCACAATGCCTAGCACTGGTGATTTCTGTAGTGGACTGAACTTAATACACTTTCACCAGGACCCGCTCAAGGAGATGTGTCTGGCTCCTGGTTGTGCAAATATTTCATCCTTATTCAAATTTAGAATTAACTGAAACTGAAGTAGTTCAGTTAGCATACTTGACTTTTTCACAGTGCCATTTCCACTTTCATTGAAAGAGTTTCTTGGGATCCCAGTTTCCCATGTGCATAAAGATGTGATGTTGCTAGTTTTAAATCCAATGTGTTTTGATTTTCTTGCTAAAACCCCACAACTATTAAAAAACTGTATAAAGTAATATAGCATTTCTTAGTGGCTGCCCCTTTCATTCACTGAAATGATGAGTATGATCTTATATTTGAAATAAATATCAAAATGTTTGTTTGTAATCTTCTCCTTCAGGGTGAAAATCCTTTTGAAATTAATGATCAGGCTCAGGAGCAGCAAACGGAAGAAGAAGAAAAAGCTGATGAGCCAGCTGAGGGTGAGGAAGAGGAGGAAGAAGAGGAGGAAGAAACTGAAGAACAAACTGACTTCACTTTAGACCACACTGAAGATAACTAAGTGCAAGAAAATGAAAATAAATTAGTGGGGGCAAACCAGCTTTTTATTTCTGCTCTAAAGTGGCTCAGACTTTTTAATAGTCTCAAATGGATCTGAAGGTTCCCCACAATATGCATGCATTCCATTCCATGGAGAACTTGTTTATATAATTCCTCTGTGTTTCTGATTTTGTTAAAATGAAATTAAGACTATTTTAGTTGAGCTTTTTATAGAAAACTGACTGTTAAAGCTGATCAAAACATTGTGTTGTATATTTTTTTAAGCATCCTATTTTTTGGTGTGTGTACTGAAAGCTGGATATGATAACTTCTGGTCTAATCAGTTGAAAAGGAGGATGGGTCTGTGGGGTAAAGATTTTTAAGGTTTTATGGTGTAAGCTTATAAATATTTACCTCATAGTACAAGATGAGTAACTTCAAAAATTGTGCTGTTGAGTGTGGCTGTTTGGAGGACTGCATTGCACTCTGTATAATAGAGTATGTGTTTATAATATGCCTTGTAGCTTTTTGTGATAAGATGTACCAGTTTGTAGCAATAAAATACATAAGAGGTATTACTGTTTTAAATGTCTGTAGTTTAAGTATTTCAAAAATTTCCCCATGCTGACTACTAAACTGGTTTCAAATTAAATCTTGATTGATATTATAATTGAAGTTTGTAGTTGCATCTTAAGTGACTCATTTATTGCTGAGTTTTTATATATTCAGAGTCCACCTGCCAGGACAGGTAAGTACTTGGGCCCTCATAGTGTGCCTGGGCAAAGTGTGCTCTCTGTGTGTTTACATGTGGTGTACTCTTCTCTATCTTAGGAATTAACAGCATGAGCTGTATAACTTTTTAGGGTCTTGAGTGGAATCAGTAGAGGAGGCTTGGTGCCTCTTATCTGAGTAGTCAAATGGTATGGAATGTTTCAGGTGGTGATTCACATTATACAGGAGTGGCAGAGTTTTTACTTGCATGATGATACTAATGCTATTTTTATTTCTGCTGGAAACATCCTGAGGCATTTTTAGTCTTTCATAGGACTGAATGGTATTTTTGGTTTATAGTTGTGCTGAAGAGTACATACAACTTGTCTCACATTCTATCTACCTCAGTCTTTTTGCTCTGAGAAGTGTTGACAAATGCTACGTGTAGGTTTGTGGTTTTGTTTCCTTTAGGGTTGAACTTGCAAGATAGCCAGTAGAGTAGTAAGAAATATGGGCACTAATCCTTGCAATTTGCTCACAGGGCATAGTTACCATATTTGCAAGCTCTTATGTGCATTGCAGCCAAAATGCACTAGAGTTTTTACCTACAATTATTTTTTGCTGCACAGTATAACTCTAGGATAATTAGTATCGTACTTGTGTAATACTTGGTTTGATTTCATGCTGTGTGAAGGATTGAAATCTTGAAACAAGCCTGTAGATTCTCTTGCTTTGGCTTTTCCTGTTTTTGTTACAGTTAAGAATGTGGGAGATATGGAGACTTACCATCTTCGTTGCTGTTTACCCTGGATATCTTCCTTGTGGACTCCAGAACATGTATTCCAAACTGTTGCTCTGTCTGTACAGTGAAATCAGTTTTCAGCTTGCTGAATAGAAGCTTTACATTTTCTTCTTGTTGTCTATCAGACTTTTACAAAAAAAATGAAGCTTTTCTTTAAATGTATTTTTCAGCTTCTAGAATGTCTTCTGCTCTTTTGAAGTAGCCCCAGAATAGAGGATCCAGAGCTTTTCTTCAGTTGGTTATCCTACTAACTGAAATCCTCACCCACTCAGATATAAGATTGTAGGGAGAAACTTTATTGTAAGGAATGCCCCTAGCAAGCAGGGAGTTGGATCTCTCCTACCCTTGCTAAATCCCACATCCTCTTGAGTCAAAAGCCTGCAATGAAGTCCCTCAAATGATGTGAGAGGATTAGCATGTTACATTGAATTTAGCAGTGAAGTCTGTTCTGACCTAAATGTAAAAATGAGTAATATAGCATCTGTTTAATTTCTTAAAAGTTAATTTCTAAAATTGTGTCATGTTTTTAGGCTTACAATAGTGTATTTCTCTTTCAAGTCAAGTCCTGCATCTCAATTCAAACAGATTTGTCTGGTTTAAAGTAAAGTTAGCTGATGAATAATAAGCCTTTTGGTATAAATAAAAAGGTGTATAAACTGAAGTCCAACATCTAATACAAAAGAGCTTCTGATCTTACTCTGCAAATCTAAGCTTTCCTCATCCCATTCTTTGTTACTTCAAAGCTGATGCCAACAGGGAAAGGAGTAAATATCCAGAGGGTAAATTTGAGCATCAGAATCTGCTGAGACAAAAACAAAAGAGAAGACTTCTTAAGACCCCACAACCCCTTACTATACTCTGATTCTGATTTAAAATAAAGTCCTTTCTGTATGCAGAAGTGTGATTGAGGGGTTTTTGTGGTGGTGGTTTTTTTTTTCCCCCATGATTTGAGGATTACCAAGTGTTACAGGAGAACAAGGAATAAGTAACCTGCTTGCCTTTCTGGTCCCCTGCAGGTGAAACATTTGGGTATTTGCAACAAACATGCCTGTTCTTTTTATGAAGACTTATGATCTTCATTCCTGTCTACCCTGGACATCTTCCTTGTGGACTCTAGGACATGTGTTCCAAACTGTTGCTGTGTTTGTAGAGTTCTTTATGTACCCAAAGCTGTGAAGGTAAGTCAGCAATATTGAGAGTTTTTGTGGGTCATCAAAAAAGCTAGGGATGGGTAACATGGTGGCAGGAGCAATGCATGTACTGTGAATAAGCATAACCTACTGTTGTGTAATAACTGAATATTTGTCAAAGATTTTGAAGAGCAGAACAGCTGTGTGGGCTTGGGAGAAGGGCCACAAGTGTTAACACGGCCCATTTAAAAAAGAACACCTTTTATGGTATAATCCTTTTCAATCTTCTCACTTCAGATAGGTGATAAGAAAGGTGTCCTTCATCACCAGCTAATAACATGATTGTCCATATCCTTTTGTTTTCTTTTGTTGTCAGTAAGGCTGCTTCATCATTAACCATCAGTTAAAGTTCCTCCAAATCTACCTGTAAATCAATCTTTTTTTCACGCTGAAACACTTTGGAGCCTGTTTGAATGTCTTAGAACACAGCTAAGATAATTAGCTGCTGCACATGTGGGAGGACAGTTAATAGTTGCCTTACCATGGGAGTTGGGGTCAAGCAGTGCTGGATGTCCTGCTCCTTAGAGCTTCTTATCTGGGCCTGCTCTCCATATGTATCATGGCACACTAGAGTCATTGGGATGGAGTGATGTCTGTGGCCTGTCCCTCTTCTTGCCTTACAAACATCTGTGTGTCTGGGTTTTTTATTTCTGGTCACAGTTTGTATTTCTCCCTGACTTTATAACAAACTGTGTGTAGCATTTGGAGTCAGGCCAGGTTGCAGGCCAGTGTTGTAGTGTTTCCTAAGACACAATTTGCAGGATCTCTCTGGTATTCCAGTTCTGAATCTGACTGACTGAACACCCTCTTGGTAAAACATAAGTGCTGTGTGAAATGGGTGTATTCAAAGGATGATGGCTTCCTACTTTTGTGTCCAGTCCCTGAACACTGCATTATAAATGTCTTCCAGTGAAGGGTTTATTTCTGCAATTGAATTTTGCACCTTTTGAAGTATGAAGATTTCTATATATTTCTGTATAAATGCTTCTATCAATACATTTAGCAACAAAAGGAAGGATAAGGAGACTCTCCATCTTCTATTGAATGTAGGAGGAAACAATGACAAGTGATGGGGAAAAGGCTGAGGTACTTAATGCCTTCTTCACCTCAGTCTAATATAAAAGCATATATATATATATTCTTGTCTGGATAGCCAGCCTCCTGAGCTGGAAGGCAGGGACAGGCAGCAGGAAGAAGCCCCCATAATCCAAAGGTAAATGGTGAGTAAAGGATCAGCAAGAGCTACCAAAGGCTACTGAGGGAGGTGGCAGAAATGCTCATCCCTACTTTCCATTGCTGACCTGCAGTCCTGGCTGACAGGGAGGCCTAGATTGTTGGAATTTTGGTGTCACATTTGCCATCTACAAGAACGGTGAAGGGAGGATCTGAGGACCTACAGGTGTGACAGAATGACCTCAGTGCTGGGGAAGGTCATGGGGCAGATCTTGAGTGCAATCACACAGGGGATCTGCACCAGCCAGCAGGGGTTTAGGAAATGCAGGTCCTACTTGACCAACCTGGTGTCTTATAACACAGTGACCTGCTTAATGAATGGGGGAAAGACTGGATGTTACCTGTCTAAACTTCAGTAAGGCCTTTGATGCTGTCTCCCACAACATTTTCCTTGAGAGGGCTGGAGGGTTGGGCCCAGAAAGTGGTGGTGAATGGAGTTAAGTCCAGTTGGTATCTGGTTACAAGTGGTGTTCCCCAGTATTGGAGGCCAGGGTGTACTGGGACCAGTTCTGTTTAATATCATTTTCAATGATCTGGATGGGGGGATTGAGTATACCATCATTTTGCAGGCTTTCTGCCCAAATTGAGCAGGGGTCTTTCTCCTGGAGGGTAGGAAGGCTCTGCAGAGGAATCTTAGCAGGCTGGTGTGCTGAGGCCAGTGGTATGAGGTTCAACAACACAAAGTCCCAGATCCTGCCCTCAGGTCACAATGACCTCACGCCCTACCATAGGTTTGGGGAAGGTGAGTGGAAGAAAAGGAAAAGGAGTTGGGGGTGCTGGTTGACAGTGGCTGAACACGAGCCAGCAGTGCCCAGGTGCCCAAGAAGGTCAGTGGCACCAGTGGCACCCTGGCCTGCATCAGCAATGTTGTGGCCAGCAGGAGCAGGGCAGTTGTTGTCTCCCTGTACTTAGCATTGGTGAAGTTGCACCTTGAATACTGTGTCCAGTTCTGGGCCCCTCACTATAAAAAGGACATTGAGGTGCTGCAGCATGTCCAGAGAAGGGCAACAGAGCTGGGGAAGCATCTGGAGCACAAGTCCTACGAGCTGCAGAGGGAACTGGGGATGTCTGGGGTAAAGGAGGCTCAAGGGGAACTGTGTCGCTATCAAAAACTTCCTGAAGGGGGGGTAGTGAGGCAGGGGCCAGTCTCTTCTCCCAGGTCACAGGCAGTAGGACAAGCAAGAGGAGAGGGCCTCAAATTGCATCAGGGAAAGTTTAGATTGGATATTAGGGAAAATTTTGTCACTGAGGGGTTTATCAACCTTTGGAACAGGCTGCCCAGGGAGATGGCCGTGTCACCATCCCTGGAGCTATTTAAAAGACATGTAGACGTGGCACTTAGGGCCATGGTTTAATGGTGCACTTGGCAGTGTTAGGCTAGTGGTTGAACACTGAAAGGCCTTTGCCAAACTAAACAATTTTATGTTTCTTTGACTGTCAGTAGCATATGTTAAATAATGTCATAACATTTTGTGTACAGCAATTATAATTTAAAGAATATCCCTCATTCCATCTATTGCTTGGCTGAAGGTAAAACTTAGTGGTAAAACTGTTTCTACTGTTAGAGTGCACAGCAGTCTTAATGCTGGAGTTCTCAACCCACTGTGTACCAAGGGGTTAATTTGTTTCCATCACTGGGGATTTGAATTCCTTGTCTGTGCTGAGGTCACTGTCACTGTTAAATGACAGATGTCTTTCTGAAAATCCCTTGCATCTTTCCTTGTGTTGTAAAGTTCAGTGACTGCAATAACAGGGTGTTGTTCTTTAATAACTGTTAAATTTATTCTTTAGAGAATTTACAAAGATGTCCTATTGCTCTGGGAGAGCTCCCTTGATGCCGAACTCTGCATTTTCTTTTTGCATAATGCCTACAGATTTAGAGCCACTGTACTCCCAGTTGTATAGCTGCTGTATCCCTTGTTCAGTGCTGCTGAAATACTCGTAAATCTCCTTTCTTCTAGTGGCTTTGTGCAGCAGCTGGGGTATGACAATAAGGTCCCTGATCTATAATTCCAGACAGCCCCGGAGGGTGAACAGATCAACCAATCCTCATCCCCAACGTAAGCCCAGGGAACTCACTGTCCCTGGGAGGTAGTTGTCTAATGCTTTCTATTTGTATTCTGCATGAAACTCTTCTTGATGCTGGACTGTTGTTCACTTAGAGAATTATCCAGTGCACAGTATATAAACTCCCACTAGAGATTGAATGCATGTAAATAAAGCATGCCTTAAGTCTAGCATAATGTAACTTTAAGTGAGAAGAAATAGACTCAATCTAAGCACCTTGTAAAGCTGCATTCACTGCTAAGATCTGCACAATGCAGTCACAATCTGCATTTCTATGTCACACGGATAAGAGGTAAGGAAGACAGCTGTATAGGTTTTCTAATTCCAGGGATTTCCTGGCTTTTTATTGATTTAATGAGAATACAACACTGGCTTTTTAAAATAACATCTGTTTTTGAATACTCTTGTGAAATAGCAACATTTATATTGTAACAAAGAGACATAGTTTGAAAAATGTGATTGATTGACCTTTATGCTGCACACGCCTCATGAAAATGTTACTTTATACTCTGTTTTCACACCACCTAAAAGCCTGGCAGGCATTTCAGAGTACAGACAGAAGATGATCCCTGCCCTATAGCTGTTGCTATCTCCTTGTAATCTCTAGCTATTTTCACTTCGGCTGTATGATTTTTGCAACTTTCATGTCTGTGTAGCAGCATTGACATGTATTTTAACTATAAATTATTTAGAACATATCTACTTGAAAGCTAGCACTCGTTTACTCCTAAACCTCCATCATCTGCTTAAACATTGAGATTAATGAAGTGTAAAAGGCTATTTTTAAGTGTGAGGAGTTATGTACATGCTATCAGTCTTTGACTGCTCTTGGTTTATCCAAGCATCTTTAATGCTGACAAAATTGTCATACTATTTTTATTTTCTGCAACATCTTTAAAGGACAGGAAACTGCTTCCGTTTGGTGATTTCCTATTTGCCAGAAAAATATATTCAGCATATGGAAAGCAGTCACATTTTGACAGAAGTAGTGTGCTCTGTGCCAAGGCCCCCCCTGCACTGAGGCCAAAGGCAGCAGCACAGGCAGGGCAGCTCCCAGCCTGCTTTAGTAAGGCTGAGTGCTCATCAGCACGAATCTTGCAAAACTGATGGTTCTGCTGATACTGCAGAAGTACAATTCCATACATGTTCTGTGAAAGCTAATCTCTAAAGAAAATATGGAATCTTTTATTGTTTTCATCTGTAATTTCGCATTGGTTTCTTGTGCATATTTTTAAGAACTGGTAGTCTTCTCTGAAAGGTAATGCATGACTGGCCAGCTAGAAGGTGTAAGAATAGCTTACTTACAGAGGACAAACCATGCAAGTCTATCTGACTTGTGTTTCAGTCCTTTTTGTAAAGATAGCTCTACATTTATGGTCTTTAACCTGTCCTTTGTCACATGGGAATTCCCGAAGGCTGAGAAAAAAATTTCAAACAAAGGATTCAGTTTCCCAAGTTAAATATCAAACTGTATGAATTCATCCCTTATAAACTTGGATTTGGACTGAGTTAAAGATTATTAAACTACAGTAGACTTTTTGAATGAGGGTGGTGTTTGTTTTCAGATGATCTAAACAAAGGATATCTCAAGCTCTGAAAGTAAATGTAAAGTAATCAGTATCTTTAGTCTTAGTTAATTGCAGCAAAATTTAGCTGGGACAAAGTCCTTGTGAATGTAAGAACATTTACATAAAGCACTGTTGAGAGCACTCAAAGTTCCATGCCAGAGCACTGTGGTTTCCTAATTCCTTTTGCATAAGAGCTGAGCACTGTGCTTGTTGTGGAGATGGACATTATGGTTACAGTATTTGTGTAATGTATGATGTAATTAACATAGTCTTGGTTAGCTAAAATGAACATCACACCAGCATTAATTTGTATTTCTTTTATCCTTGCTGCTTTCAGGAGGTTTGTTTTATCTGGAGATTCATGACAATATGATTTTTTGGACATTGTATGGCCAAAACAAGGAAGGGCCTTCATTGAAGAGACCTAGCTTGCTTTCATTTCACAGAGTTTTCAAACAATCACATTATCATTTAGTTTCTTATAAAAAATGCTCACAAACTTATCAAACTTCTTTAACAGTGTTTGAAACATTTTTAATTATGATTGTTTTTCGATAAAGTATTTCAGAACATTTAAGGTATGAAAGATAACAGCATGGGACATTTTAAATGCAGTGGGCTTTTTAGTGAAAATTTTATTCTTACAAAAAGGCATTACTTCAAGCAAAAAGCACCCAACTTCCTGCCTTACAGATATTGTGGGTCTCAGAATGTGAATTTTGCCTGCTGTTTTTCTAGATGCTGTAAACTTTACTTCTGTTAATCCAAATAATGAATACTTATGTAATTTCCACAGAAGTAAGCCGAGAGAATATGTCAAGATCAGAGGCGGCTAAATTCCACATATTTGTGAGAATATAATCTACATGTACTCTTTTGCTCTCTTCTAAGTGTCTTTTGCTCCCTTCAGAACCCTCCATGTCTCAGGCCTGTGGAGGCTGCCATAATGTGCCAGAGTAGCCTGTTGTGCTAATTGTTCTTTCTGCATATTAGCTTTGTCAAATCTCATTTCTTAGGTTGATGTCATTGGTGTAAATCAAGACTGACTTACGTTCTCTTCTGCCTCTCTTGGTTCCTTCTGCCTGTATCACATTTCCTTTTCCACTCATGGTCTCTAATTTGTCATTAAAGAGGTAAGGATATTTTATACAGACTCATTTCTTCTTGCTTTTCCCACAGTTGTTCTATCACTACTTTTGCCAACCTGAATCAATGATAAATATTGCTGGAAGTGTAAGTATGGACAGACAGGTAAATATTAATCTTTGAGAGAACACAAAAAAGGAGTTGTCCACTTTCCAATATTTTTATTTACTATACATTTATAGTAGAAACTTTATTTAAATCCAGATGCAATTGTAGCACTGAACACATAAGCTCAGATAGATCTAACTTCAGTGTACCTTTTGTATTTCAAACTAAAGTGCCTGAGATTTTAAGTAACTAAAATAAGGCACACAAAATGCAGAACAAGAATGCAATGTTTCGTGAGTCCTTTCATTTAATTTCAGACCCCTACTCACTTCCTGTAAGAGGTTTTTAACTGTTTAACTCCTGAGAAATGTATTTTCTTTCCAAATGGAGTTTGGCCATGATTTCCCCCCTCCTCCAAGTTATTGGGAAATAATTTTTCCTAACTTAAGAAAAATAATCCCTATTATAAAGGGCTTGATTTTTATTTTTTGTAAGTTTAAATCAATGTTCATATTTTTTAAAATCCTTTTGGACCTTTTTGGCAGACTGTCATAAGCTCAAGCTCCTTAGCCTTTTTTAGCATTACAGTAACAGCATACAAATGCAGAATATTTATATTTTGCTAGTGATATTCCCTAGCAATAGTACATTTCCACTCCTAGTTTTGTTGCATTTGCATGACGGAGTGCAGTTGTGATGATACTACTTTAAAATCCTTAACTGTCCTCACAAAACTTCTTGTATTTTCTCCTTTCCTCTGAGGGGGTCAGAAAACATCACCCTTCACAGGAGAACAGGCTTCAGGTTGCTGCACTTCTGTCAGTGGAGGTAAACTGCCTTCTTAAAGTTGTATGGTCCTTTACATTGACCTCATTTGAAGAGCTGCTATGGGTTAGGAAAGGATTGCTTTGAAGAAGTTTTGTTGTGCCCCTTCTAGTTTCTTATTTGCTTGCCTGCTATTTGGGAGCACTGGTAATTAACAAAATAAGACCAAACAAAAAAGCCCCAAACAAAACACCAAAGTGTTCTTGAATGAGTGGTAGTAACACAGTGAAGCATTGCTTTAGGAATAACTGAATAGGAGTCAAGCAAGGATTCTTCCTCTTCCAAGCACTTCTGATATTTTGTGGGAATTCATTTAATAATGATTAATCTTCTCATTTGGATAAGGAAATTATAAAAGTTAATAAAGCAGCTGAAAATGTTTTGAGATTCCAAGTGAAAGTGTCTACCACAGAATCACATATTTTGTTGCTACTATGATTTAATAACCCCAAGACTTCTGTGTTCTTTCTTGAAGAAAATGCTTTCATTTAATTCCTTTTTCATGAGCAAAATTTAATTCCTTTTCCATGTGCTGGCTCAGTGTTTCAGTCCTTGAATTTCCAAAGCTGCTCTCCATGGTTTCCATTCAAAAGCTTGTTATTTCTTGTATTTGAAGCTCATCAGGTTTTCAGGTCCTCTTGAAAGACTTCGGGTTTGTTTGTTTTTTTTTTTTTTTTTTCTTTTCTGGGAAGTTCACAAAAAAAGGAGTTGTTCTTTAAAACAAGCTCAGGATTAAAAAGAAACCCCAACAAAGTCTGAATTGCTGAGTCTGTCTGGCTATCTGTCTTTAGACTTTATAATGGAGCCCACTGGTGTAGTTTCTGTGCAGCTGTGTGGTTAATAAAATGAGATCCCAAGTGAACTTGGAGGCTTTTTATCCTCTGTGGTGGTAGACAGCAGAGCCTGGTGTAATCCTGAGATGATCAGTGTTGATTTGTTAGCTTTGTCAGGGAATGGAACCCAGACCATGACTGAGAAAAGGCCTTTTTGCCCCTTCTCACTCACTGGATAGTGTACGCTCTTCTTACATCTTTACAAGCTTTACAGAACAGGAGCTGTCTCAGAAGTTTTGCCATTAACCCTAACAAAAAGTAACTTTTGCTCACCATCCTGATTTTTGGATTTTAGTAAGAAGCAGATCTGAATGGCTGCTTATATGACTGGAATAAAACATGTTGAGACAACCATTAGTGGGGTCTGACTGTGAAGAAGGGCTTTTCTCTGGAGCAAATCAAGACCATGTCTAAAAAAGGTGCACTCAATTAACAGAGAGGACGTAGCCTCTGTTTTTACACTCAGTAGATGCAAAAGCTTCATTACATTTTAAGGTTAATGACTTGCTCTGGATGTTTGACCTGATGTGCTGCAGTGTGTAATACAAGTAGCATGAGTCATCTGTCTTAGCTTAGGACTTCATTAAAATACAGTGGGTGTTCATTATATTCCATGTACACCTACTTTTGGCTGATGGCTTCAGTAACAAAAGCTGAGCTGACAGGGTGGAGGGTGTCTCCTTAGCTTTTAATTTCATATCAGCAACAGCTGGGTAATTGCTATTTGGTTTTAGCCATCATGATACTAAGGATGTTGTCTGTCTCTTGATTTCATAGAACTGACTGGGAATATTGGAAATATTCACTGGAAGATCTTCTTACTCTTCAGTAAGAGAGGAGGATGGACAGAAAATGGCATTCAAAGAGGAGGTTTTTTCTTTTGATGTTTTAATTAAGGGAGTATTAGGAGAAAGCAGTGAACAAACTGCAGGTTTAAAAAGGAGGGGTAAAACTGTTGACATCTAAATTAACAGTGTCTGAATGTAGTAATCATTGTATTGATTCTGTGATCACAAGTATTTAGCACAAATGAAACGTAAATTTCTCATGGAAAAAGGAGAGTAATGAAGAGAGGTTTTCTTCTGTTTCAGTAATTTCAGTCATAGATGTTCAGCACTTTTTTGTGCAACAGAAAGAAAATCAGAGCAGACTGATTCCTGCTTTCTTGTCCAGGTCTTGCCTTATGTAACAGCAAAACAAACTCAGAATTTTTGTAAAAAGAAAAAGACTGTGAGAGAAAGCAGAGGTAGAAACATTGATGTTGTCCTTCATGCACTGACATGAAGTGTCTTTGGCCCGTGGGAAACCACGCTGGTAGCTTTGGTAAGGGAGGACTGAATGAGTAATTTTGGGATAGTATCTTTCAGCTGAATATGATTAAAAGCATTTAGCAATCATTCCTCCAATGGGACTTCTCATGTTTAATCACAAACTGGTTTGTTGGTCAGCTTTTATTATATTTTCCAAATAGTTTTAGACAATTCATAAAGCATTTACAGCATGACAGGCTAGTCAGTCTCATCTCAATGCCTGGCACGATCATGCAGCAGATCCTCCTAAAACTTGTGCAAAGACATGGAAAATTAGGTGATTGGTAACAGCCCACATGGCTCTGCTAAGGGAAAATTATACCTGACAAATTTTGAGCCTTCTACATACGGAGTTGGTGCTAGTGGATGAAGGAAGTACAATTGATGTCATCTACCTGGACTTGTGCAAAGCATTTGACTCTACCCTAACATGAGATCCTTGTCTCTAAACTGGGCAGGCATGGATTTGATGGATGGACTACCTGGTGGATAGGGAATTGGCTGAGTGGCCACATTCAGAGAGTTGAGGTCAACATGTCAATGCCCAAGTGGAATCCAGTGGGTAGTAACTGGTGGTGATCCTCAGGGGTCAGTATTGGAACTGGCTCTGTTTCACAGCTTTGCCAGTGACACGGACAGTGGGATCAAGAGCACCCTCATTGGTGACAATGACACCGAGCTGTGTGGTGTGGCTGGCACGCTGGAGGGCAAGGATGCCACCCAGAGGGACACTGGCAGGGTGGGCCCTGTGAACCTCGTGGAGTTCAACAAGGCCAAGAGTAAGGTCCTGCTCCTGGCTCAGGGCAATGCCAAGCACTGACAGGGCTGGGCAGAGAATGGATTGAGAGCAGCCCTGGGGAGGATTGGGGGTTTGGCTCTGCATGAGCCAGCAATGTGCACTCACAGCCCAGAAACCAACCCTGCCCTGGGCTGCAGCTGGAGCAGCGTGGCCAGCAGGGCCATGGAGGTGATTCTCCCCTCTGCTCTCATCAGACAATACAGAGAGAGCTGTGGGGCCCCAACATCAGAAAGAACTGGACCTGTTGGAATGAGTCCAGTTGAGGACAACAAAGAAATCAGAGGGCTGGAGCACCTCTCCTGTGAAAACAGGCTGAGAGAATTGGAGTTGTTCAGCCTGGAGAAGGGAAGGCTTTGGGGAGAGCTTAGAGCCCCTTCTAGTACATGAAGGGTCTGCAAGAGAGCCGGAGAGGGACTTTTCACAAGGACAAGTAATGATGGAACAAGGGGGTATGGCTTTAAACTGAAAAAGTCTAGATTGTATTAAAAATAAATTCTTTACTGTGTTGGATGATAAGGCTCTGGAACAGGTTGTCCAGGGAATCCTTGATAGGTCTTTGAGAAACCCATTCCATTGAAGGTGTCCCTGCCCATGGCAGGGGGTGTTGGAACTGTATGATCTTAGTCTGCCTCACTGGAGATACTAAAGAACCATCTGGATGCAATCCTGTGTAGTGTGCTCTTGGGAGAGTCTGCTTGGGCAGGGAGGTTGGACCAGATGATGCCATTGTTCCTTCCAACCTTTCCCACTTGGTGATTGTGATTCTGTCATCTTCAAGGTCCTTTCCAACCCCAAGCATGCTATGGTTCTATTTCCTCATTTAAATTCAATCACTGGGGACAAGAATTGAGACTTTGGTTTTCTGCTTGGTCAAGACAGGTTGTGTAAATGTAGCTGAATTCTGACCTCTCTTTAGAATTCTGCGGCGTCTGGGACTTCGGACCCACTTTTGATTTTTTCTGTCTTGTTTCACAATCTGGGAGTTGACAGGTAGAGGGCAGCAAAGTTCTATTTTTTTAAGTGAAGTTCAAACCGTCTTTTTAAAAAGATAAATGATGATTATGTCAGTTTGATGCATTGGTTAGTACTCTTCTGATTCAAAATTAGTACAAAAATTGCATTTGAAAATATTTGCTAAAATACAAATAAATATGAAAGAGCCTTGCTGCAGTATGTCTTAACTGGTTGTGAAATAGCTACAATAAAGGAAAAGAAAATCATTTGCAAGACCAATTAAGGACTAGCTTTTTGACATCATAGTGAGAAACTTGTGCTGGTTTGTGCCAAAATCTATAATTAGAGACTGCATGCTGAATTTTTTAACTGGAAGCCAAATGACATCACCCACAGATATTTCCACTTCACTAAAGAAACAAAAAATGAAAGGGAATCTTGCATGCAGCTCTGGATTGATTTTTGGATAAATGCCCTATCTTTGCCTCATTTATCTCACAATGTGAAATTATTCATTATTACTCAGTGGTGACACTCAATTCCCCTGTGAGTCCTTAAGTGTAGTTATGAAACGATGGCATTGAGTTTGAAATCAGCTACTCCTCCAGGATCAGTGTGTGAGCTGTAAACATTTCACAAGAGGAACAGAAAAAGCATTAAAATAAAACTACAAGTGGAATTTAATTCTCATGAATTCACCCAAAAGGGACTACCCCGTGCATTACTTCTGCCATTAATAATGAGTGCTGATCATTAATGCAGAAAGTAGAATTTACTTGTTAAATGCATTGGAACATAGATATTATCTTTCAGAGTGGTTATGATGTTGTACTGTTTATCTAGTACTGCTGCCTGGTAGTAGTTCCAGCCTGTTACATACCACGAGTGTGCCCTGAGTTTGAGCTCAAAGCCCTGGATTGGTGAGGAAGATCAGGGTCAGAAGCTGGCAACATCCTTTACTGTCTGAAATACATCTGTGAAAAAAACCCCAACCAAACAAAACCCCAAACCTCTATTCAAATGTTGTGGCTCATTTTCAGAGTCAACTTCCATGTCATGTATCTTCTCTGAAGACAGGGAGTTGCACAGCTGTGTAAGGACTTTGACTTCATACCTCACCAGGTATGAAGTGTTCAGCTTTTCTGCAGTCTGATTGAAGCTGCCAGGTTATGCATACTTGAAACCTGTACTTTCAGCCATGTACATGTTAGCAATTAATGTGACTTCTTTGTGCATAGTGGATTAATGAATATAGGGAAGAAGTTTGCAAAATGGAAAAATTAAGTCTGAGTTTGAAAGGTGTAAACACAAAGATGCTGTTTGTACTTTAATTGCATATTTCAGAGGTGGAAATATTTTGCAGATTTAAATTGTGAGACAATGTTAATGCCACTCAAATATTTTTAATTATTTTTGGGAGGTTTCTGTCAAAGTGGTTTAATTGTTTTAAACATATTGCATTAATTTTATCTCACGTGCTTGGACTTTCACTGCTGTCAACAGGTGCCCTCTGAATGCTGTGGAGAGCACAATTTGACATTCACAGTCTCAGCCTTACTGTGCTTGAAAGTTTGCATCATGTTTTGTTTTCCCTCTCTGTTCATTCATCAGTTCCTGGGGAACTAGTACTGTTCTTAGTTCTAAAATGTCTTTTTGAAAGACATTGTATTAGATTTTCCTTGCCCTTCCTTTGGATATGATTCCTCTTGAATCTCTCCCAGATGAAAAAAAACCACTCTTGCAATGCTTATTCTGGCTGAAATTGTCACCCCAAATTATTGCAGATATTTTTAAATACTTCCTGCTTTATCTAAACCAAATTTTCAGGCATATTGCTTTGAACCACATCACATCTAGATAAATAAATCTTAAGTTGTGTTTTGGCAATGGTTTTATTTTAAAGTCTTGTTATTTATTTATGGTAACAATTTCATATACATCAAAAATGTATTATCAAAAATGAATACACACTTGTAAGTACTGTATTGAAGTAAGAACTATTTAAGTATTGGATTAGGAATAGTGTATATTTAAGTATTAAAACATTTATTGCATATTAATTCTTCATATAGGTGACAAATATTTGTATCTGCCAAAGAAATTGTAAGAAATGTATTAATTTTCTACACAATAGTTATTAAAAAACAACAATCCATAAATCAGAAAAATAACATTAGCTAATGTATTGCATTGCAGTCTGAAGTTACATGAACCTTTATGCTGTAAGAGCATAAAGCAGCTCTAAGCAAATTGGCTGTTTTAATTTCTGCATGGCTAACGTTTAGGAAGTATGATTAATGAATTTTTAATGCATGTGTTGGTTTTGTGATTTTTTTTTTAGTTGTTGTTTTGTTTTGTGGGTTTTTTATAGCAGAAAATTGCAAGGAGGGTAAAGCCACACTTAAGGCATTGCTAGTGTGAATCCGAGGTGGGTCCAAGACACACATTTTTGTGATCAAATCCTATCATCTAAAAATAAGCTGCACTGAAAGACTGAAACACCCTTTACTATGTAACATCACAAAAGCACAGCTACTATAATGTGCAAAATATTGCATTTTTCATTGGCAAGGCTACGTCTGTAGCGCTGCTGGTAAAAAACAGATTGACATTTGGTCATTATTTCTTATCAAGGGTGTTTTACTTGTAATGCTATTTGACAGCTATATTCTAGGTCTGACAGCATTGAACCAGCTTAATTCCCACTGAACTGCTCTAAATACGTGGTATTGCAATCAGTTTAACAACCCCTGGAGGCAATAAAATCTCTCCTTTGAACACACACAAGGGGAAGAAATCTAAGATTTATAAAGGGCAGCAAGTATTCAAGATAGGGGCAAAGTTTATGTGTGAGCCTATAATTGATGTTTCCTTTGTTGGAAAAGAAAGCTTGAGGATGCTTTAAGAATTAATCTTTAACAAGATCTAATCTGCACTAACAAGATCTGCTCAAGATGAGTGAGAGTAAGATATGATACCAAGAGTTTTGTCATATTCAGCCAACAATGAAAATTCAAAGGTACTCTGTAGTTTAGGAACATTTTTGAGCAGATCAAGAAACTTCACAATTAGATGTGAAATCTGCTAGAGCTCCCTGCCGCAGGTGGAGGAGAGCAGAACTCCTAACCTGGGCTGCTTTTTCTCTGCCATCTATTCAGGTGAGCACTCCTGAGGCTGTAAGAGCTTCCCATTATCCACTGAGCATACTGAATAGGTGGGAAGGTACTATAAGTTTGCTCCTTTTGTTCCTGCAACATATAATTTGGCAGATCTGGTAGAGACAAAACAAGGGTAGATGATGATGAACTTATCAAATAGTATCTTACTTTCTAAAGGATATCCATTGCTTAAAAAAAATTACTGTATTTTGTATTACCCCTCAATAAAATGTAGCTGCCTTTTGAATGAGTGATGGTCTTTCACCCAAAGAAAGAAGAGTATTTTGGGAAAACATAAACCCTGTCATTTTTGTATAATTTAATAAGATACTATTAATGCCATAGGAACATGTCATTAAAATGTTTATAAGAACTTTTTATCACATATCTAGGAAGAGCATGATGGAAAAAGGTTTTCAGAGCCTTCCTGGCTTCCATTTGCAGAATTACACTACAGGACTCAAACATAACTGTCTAAAGGAAGACTTTTGGTTCGAGGTTACCACCTGACCACTGCTTTTATATCTATAAAGTATCAGTTGATACAGTGAGCTTGAGGACAGTCTCCCTTGTGAGCAGTGGTATTGAAGAGGACAGAAAATCTCAGCTTGTCCTAACTTGTGTGAAAATCTCTCAATATGGAGAAAATGAGCACATTTTCTCTGATATCAGAAAAGTGGATGCTATCATGGCTTTGCATGGTGGAATTGTATCTTTGGTGGTATCTGCTATTGCTGTGAGAGGGAGCAGAAACTTGAATGGGTGGCTGTGGGACTTTGCAGGCAAAGACTGAAGCAGTGTGCTGTTGTGTGGTGGGCATTGTTCCAGCAAAACCAGCCAGTTCCTCAGTGTGCTGCTTTCCTTGGTCTGTGCTGCCACACATTGATGCAGACAAGACAAGGTTCTAGGAATTTTCCATCTGTTTTTTTTCCAGAGGTTGGAGAAAACTTATCTGAAATAATTTGTCTGTCAAAAACAGTTCCTTCTAGTTCTGTTGAAGAAATAATCTTGTTTAATTAATCATGTCTTGAGTATTTTTGTGGCAATAGTTGAGATTTGGGGCTGTCAGTCTGCTTCAGTAGTGTTTCCTTTTCCTTCAGAAATAAAGGGAGCCTTCTTTTTTTTAGAGATAGATTAGCAGCTGGCTTTTGAATTTCTGTAAAAAATTATTTAGGTATTTATATGGCAGGATAGATGGTTGCAAGTTTGATACTGTGCTATATTTTGTGTTTATTTTTCCTTAATCAACTATAAATCTGATCGTTCAGGGAAAGGGACCATAATGTGTTACAGAGAGAGGCTACTTCAGTCTCTGAGCAATAACTTCAGTTTGTGTGGAAAAGGGGAATAGGAAAACCCCTCTTGCCTGTGGTGAATAGATTACAAGACAACATTTCTCTATAGGTAACACTAATGTAACTAAGTACTTGTAAGGTACTACAAACTGCTAGGCATATCTTCTAAGAATATGAAAACTACCTCTGCCCCAGCTAGTGTCACTAGAACTCTTGAGAGTTTTCACCAGATGAGAAATTCTCGGATGTTGCTGTCTTTTCATGTTCAGTTACAGTTACTAGGTCTTGTCAGAAAATACTGTATTCAGAGGTTTCCAGCAATGCCTTCTGGCGAGCCCTTGGCCACTGTACTGCTTCCATTTGGAAAGCTTCTTTTCCTTTGCTATCACTTCTGGTTTTACAGATCTTTAAGCTGGTTTTGTTAGGGTGGGTGTTCTCATGCAGCCCATGTGCCTGTTTCTGGGTGTAGGGCTCTCCTGTAAGCCCAGCTGTAGCACAGTCTTGATCAAATCATTGCCATGACAATCAAATACACTCTGTAATGCAGCTAATTTCATTTGGCAAAACAGGCTACCTGCCTGCTTTATTCGCTTCTCTTTGTGCTCGTATTCTAGTTTCTGTGACTAATTTAGCAGTGTAGTTCTATCCATAAGCCCATTTATTACTATAAATTTTGTTCGCTTATTTTCTACTCTCTCTCCTTATGAAGGGTTGCAGATAGTGACTAACTAGAGACCTTTGTGAATCTGTCTTGACAAGTGCAGTGCTGTGGCTTTTCAAGCTGTTATTTTGGTCAAAACACAAAGATGTTTTTTAAAATCAATTGATTCAGTGTTTATTGCCACTAGAGAAAAACTCTAAGCTCCTGCCAACATAGGCTAGTTTCAAAGAAATTTCAATGCCCCTTTTCTAATATTACAGTAGAAGCTCAGCTATGCCTTTCATACCTGGTAGTTTTGTGTTATCCACACACCTCCTGCAGGAACAGCCTATCCCTTTCTGCCTGACAGTAACCTGTGCTAGTAAAGTGCAACTGTGATACTGATATAAAATGTAATGTACTTAATTCTATAATGCAATACTTGTATTATTAAAAAAAATTTGGTAATCTTTTATTTCTTACATAGCCAGAAAATTAAAACAAATCTGACCAAAATCTCCTCAGCAGGTTTTGAAGAGGTTGTTACTCATTAATGTGAATGAGGAAGGTTCTATCCTAAGTAATTAAAAACAAATTAAGTAGAGGCACTAAATCTTTGTCTCATAAATGAAGGTTTCATCAGGGTGAAATTATATCTCATTGGTCATGGAATGAATAATAAATGAACCAGTGAATCTACTGGATCATTTCAAATGACTAATCTTAGTCAACCAGGTAAGTGAAGATGGCTATAAATTGGGTTAATTACTGTAGCTTGAGTTTTAACTCAACAGCTCTTAATTTCAACTTTCAAAGGCTACACAAACCAATTTTGTACTCTTAGATTATAATGAGCAGTCTTTATTCTTTAATCAGTTCATCCAGTATCTGGCTGTCTACTGTAACATTCCTTTGAAGTCGAGAAAGATCTAACATAATTGAAGAAATGTCTAACTACTTGACTCCCTCTTTTTTAATATAAAGGAATTAAACATTAATCAGACTTGTGCATCTCAATTAAGCCAATTAAAATTATCACAGAATGTAGTGCACAGAGCAATAGGTAGCTTTAATGTTTGAATACATTATCAACTTTTACCTAATGTTCCTTATTTAAGATGTTTGTTACTCAAAATGGGAATGCACGCAATGCATTAAAGAATACTACCATTATTTTAAAAGTTTGACTAACTTAATTTACTTAGTGTAATTGCCTACATTTATGCGCAAGATATGTTAAAATTTGTTGCATTTAGTTAAGATTAATACGTGGATTACTTTAGGTCTTCCTGCGCCAGTATAATTTTCATATGTTTTTGTGCTGATTGGTTTTTTGCTAAGAAAAATATTATATACTATATCTGACTTAATTTATATCACAGGGCAGTATGGCTTAGTCTTTACTGGCTGATGTATATATGCAAAGTCCATATAATTACTAATAATTTGTAACAAGTGTTAATTGATAAACAACTCCCTCTGGTAGCTTAATTAAAGCTGTAGGATAGCAAGGCGATTTACAACTGGGATTGATCTCAATTAGTCAACAAAATCTGTGTAGTCTGTTCAAAGAAGAAGGAGGAAATTTAGCCTAGCGAGGCTTTGGGGATTTTGTCTTGTATTTTTCTTTTTTTTTTTTTTTTTTTTTATCAAGAGAAATAAAATCACAAAGTACAGTAATGTTTTCTGCAGTTATCTACCTACTGTACACTGTGCTTATCTTTTACACAACCCAGCACTTGTTCTTTCATTTGTTTGTTCATTGTCAGGTTACAGAACAATATTCAAACATTTCTTTTCATTATACACAATGTGATAAAAAAGTAATTTCATACAGGGATGTACATTTTAGAATAACACCCCCAGGAGACCACAAACTAGAGAATGAAAAACATTTAAAATATGTCAGTTTTTGATCTTACTTAGAGATTTGTTTATAAACTGGCATTATGCAGCCTTAATTAAAAGATAACACAGGAAAGATGGCATTAGGGAATAACTGGATATGTGGAAGCACAGTGATCTTATAAAGTCAGCTATGCTGTTTCAGGATTCACTACTCTTTTATCATTTGGACTGATAGTAAGAATATAATCTACGAGTACTTGAAATTGCCCCTGTGGAATAAAAAAAAGTGTCATCTCTGTTTAAACTAGATCACAGACTGGCTGCAAACAGCTGCTGAAACATTAATTAATTTGTTTGCAAATAAATCATGGATATGTACTAGCTGAAAATACAGATATAAACAAGCATGAATGTTGTGCTTCTTAGATTACCTATGGATCCCTGGTTTGCCTACATTTTTAAAGATAATTGTATATGCACCAGAAAAACAAACACATAGACCAAATAATCTGAAAGAGCTGAGCCTTTTTATTAAAGTTGTTCCATAGATACATCGATGTGCTGAAATGCAAATCAGTTTCAGTGCTTTAAAAAACACACATTCATTTTACATTTGTGTAGGACTGAACCTCATTTAAGAAAGATTTGTTAATCAAAGAGAATGAAATATTTTGGTGGAGGCATATGAATGTGGGTTTAACAAGTTTGCAGCTAAAAATACAGCTTGATTTCAGCTCTGCAATTTATGTCCCTCTGTATCCTGAATGCTCTTTTGGTAGCTGTGTGGCATCCTCTCTAAACTCTGCATTTCTTGCTACCTGCTTTTCAAATCCCACCAAGGATGCTGTTCAATATCTATGGATTGTTTAAGGAAACAGGCTAAATGCCACAGCCTTGTACTTCCCTGAGCTAGAGGAGAGGCAGATGTACCCAAATTCACACTTGTAAAGGACACAGGCACCTCCGTGGGGCAAGCCTGGAGCTGTTGTGGTGTTTCTCGTTGTAAGGGCAAATCCTTGGCTCTTCCCAGTGCTCCCCTAGGCTCTGCATATGGCAGGCAGAGAGGGGGAAGACGGCTCTGCAGGCCTTGACCCCTTGACATAGGGTTTATTTTGAAGAGTGGAAAAATATAAAGGTTAGATTCTGCCAAAGGATGGGACTTGCATGTGCAATATGAGCAATACAGGGAGGCAGTGGATCCTAACTAACCTTCAAGTGGCAGGCTGCTCTGCCACAAACCAGGCCTGTTGGTGGAGGTTATAGTACCTGGCCAGGAAATGTTGCATGGTCCAAATTCTGCATTCTCCAAAAATGTTATCTGCCTCACAGAGCTGCTGTCTTATGTACACAACTTTTTCTCTGCTTTTTAAAGAGGCTTTGTTTTGAATATTTTCTAACATGATGGGTATCCTTTTTAGTCTTTCGAAAATTAAGTGTTTGCTAACAGGAAAAAAAAAATCACATTTTGACATGAAAAAAATGAAGTCAGAACCCTAGGGAAAACACAAAACTATAGAGGAGCTAACATGATGATGTGAATTTGATTTTCTTCTTCCTTCTAGGGTCTGTTTTTTTGTACACTATCTGAACTGCCATATGAAAGATCCTATTCCAAGCAGATCCTGCTATCCAGATGTTTTTGTTAGTGAAGGGATAGATTTTCTTAAGTTTGGCTCAAAATTACTTGAGCAGTATTGATTTTTGCGTACTGAAACTGCATCATGTCTTAAAATCACCTTTTCTGTAGACAGTGCAAGCTTTAGTGTTGGTTCCAAGAGCAGTCTTTGACCTCGGGGAGCATATTCCTGCAAAGCACTCAGGTACTGCTAGCACCCAGCTCCCTCCTTCATGCCTTCCTTTAATCCTGAAGAGAAAGCTTCAGGTCATTCAGTCTTTGTACTCGAGTTAACTATAAGCCCTGTGCTTGGGCTCTCAGAAAGCACTGGCTGGAGCAAGAGTTCTTTCCACATTCAAAGCCTGTTAGGGCTTTATCAGAGGTTAATGTGACCACTCTAGATAGTATCAGTCATGTTTGTTTACCAGTCCTGCCCTAAGGTTCACCCACCAGCTGCTCCAGGTTCAGCTATTTAGCTTCTTGTGGCATAGCACTTCCACAGTCTGATTCAGTGATATTATCTGTCTAGAAGCTTGACTTTCATATGTTTAGGGAAAGAAGGAGAAATTTTACTTTATTTTTCTTATTACTTTTGCCAGTAATACAAGCTAAGCTTTCCTTCTGTAGAAGATCTGAACCTTTGGGGTTTTTTTTGTGAAGTGGGGGAAGAAGGGTTCATCTGAACGTGTGGGCAGGAGTGGCAGTACCTGCAAGCCTGTGACCTGAGGGAAGCCTTGTGCTTCTACAAGTTATGATTTTACATGAAGGATGGTGACAGCTTCTGGAAGCCAGTTTTTGTTCCCTGGCCAAATTGCTCTGTTACATCAGAGGAGAGAAGTCAGGAGAAAAGGTTTCATGGGTGGTGCTATTAGGAGAGATTTTATTAATGCTTCTGTATTTCCAAAGAAATATAAAAAAACTGAAAACTCCAAGGAAAGTGGTAACCATCACAGTTTTTTGGATCAAATTATAGAGGTATAGATTTTGAGAAGTCTTTTTGCTCCTGTATTTGTCAAGAAAACAGAATTTTCCTTTTATTTCTTTTTTTTAGGTCTGCTTTTGAACTTTAACTGTGTATGCAATCATTTTGGATGAAATGTAAGTTCATTTCTGCTCACAGCAGTTAGTAAAGTCAATGGGCAGCCAAGGATAAACAAAGTTCTCAGAAATGCTAGCAGTGCAGTTTGCCATTCACTGTTAGAGGTCTGTGCTGTTATGATGACTGGATTAATCTCTAATGTCTCCTAACCTACACAACATGGTGTCTGTGTGGTGTATAATGTTGTCTGAGTGGAACTTTGCCATGCGCCTCCCGTTTGATATTCTTTGCAAGGTCATAATTGATGGTATACCTTGTCATACCTTGGACTAAATTTGTGTTGTATTCTCAGAACTGACTCCTCTTTGAGTGTCTCAGGGATGTTTTGTTGTATTTGGTTGTTTGGGTTTTTGGTTGTGCTGCCTCCTCTTCCCCAGTGCTGTACACACACATTGACCTAAAGGGACTTCAGACAAAGCCGAGGCATGAACTGGGGGTTCAGGCTGGGAACTTTCCAAATAACTCTGTGCTGCTGGTTTCCTTGAGAGCTTATGTCCCCTCTGTGATCAGCTTTGGAAGGCTTCATTGATTTATGTGCCAGTATCCCTAGCTGCAGTGTCTTTCCTTGCAGGAGGGCAGAGCCCTGTGCCAGCACGGCCCACGAGCTGTCTGCAGGGCGCTCCTGGGGCAGGCGACGAGGCAGGGGCTCTGATCCTGCTGCCAGACCATGAGGATCTGTTCTTAGGACCTGAACACAGCCCTCCCTCTGGCTTTGTCTGCTTGTTGTAGCTAATTATAATTGTAAATTTGCCCTTAAAATCAAATTCTGTTTAAAGAGCAACTTTTGCCTTGGGGCACCCTTGTAAGCGGAAAATACTTATCCAAAAAGCAGTTTACTTGGCTTATGATTTCCTGTAATCCCTATATTGTTCTTCAAGAAATCTGTATGAGACTTAGGAATTGCTTTTCACAGTTTAGCCTCCCCTCTCTTTATGTCTGATCTTGTACAGGAATTGTCACCTTTTGTTTTATGGTATCACAGCCAGTTCCATTGAAATAGCTGGATACTCCCAGGTTTTATGTCTTCCAGCAGGGTCTACCTTTTAAGCTACCACTTTCACAAATTAATGGTTGGGACATGTCTTCTCAGAAATTTATGCTGTTGGTCCTTTCAGCTTAGGACAGTTTAGATAGAATTGCTGCCCAAAACTGCATGTTATTCTGGGCTAAAACAACACATATTTTTCCCTGTGGCCACACTACTCAACAATTTGGGATCAAGAAGCAAAGAACAGCATCATGCTTAACTGAGGTATGCTCTGACACCTTGAATGTCTGAAGTCTGGTCCACTCTGAAACTGGGAAAAGGTTATCTGCCCAGTGATGTAAAGTCCTGTGCTTATTTGGGAGATTTAAATAAATTTGGATGCATGAAGCTATTTGTGCAAAATAGGCCATGGAATCCTTGAGTACAGCAGGTGCAACTGCCATTCTTCCAGCAGGTCTGGAAGAGGGCTTTGAGCTGCATGGGTTCTTTCTACTGGCACTCATCAAGAGGAAGTAGAAGGAATAACTAAGTTTAGCTAACCCTCCTCGTTATCCCATGTCCTCCTGATTCATAGAGAGTGAGTTTCTGAGCAGTTTTGGCACAGTTTGTAGCTTTGATTCTTGATTAATAAGTTAAACATCAAGTAATGGCTTGCAGGGTCTGTCAGAAAAATACACCTGCTAGGACGGCAGCCCTGGTAATTTGGTGTCAGTTTGAGCATAGTGCACTCAGATTTACGTAAGCTAAACGAGAGTCACTTACGTAAGTGTGAAAGCGTACCTAGAGGGATGCAAGCTGGGAAATAAGTAAAGAAAAACATATTTAAAAAATAAAAAGGTCCCAAGAATGCTATTCTGTTCCAAAATGCCATATGGTCAATTGCTTGGCATCATCTTCCCAAGTGTGTTAGCAATGCTTTACAGGTTGCTGAACATCAGTGCCTGGATGGAAGGCAATGGCTGAAACAGCACGGTATGAAAAAGGGAGCAGCTTGAATGCTTTCATCCGTGTGTTAGCAGTCAGACAGCATGGGACTGTCACTGCTTCAGAACTTCCTTCACTAAGAGTCACTAGGAATTGTTTGGATGTAAGTGATGGAAAGATGTTTTAACATTGTCCTTAGTTTGGATAACTTTAAGGAAAAGTTGTCAAGGTTTTTTTTTCTATCTAATTATTTATTTTTGCAATGAATAATTGGATTTGTTGTTGGGGGCCAAAACATGCATCAAGCTACTTAAGGGTGAACAACAGGAGTAAACAACACTTGTGAGTTATGATGCACATAATGCAGGGAAACAAGGAAAGATATTATTGAAGCAAAACTAATTTTTGTTCTTGTATAACATTCTGAACAGAACAGTGAAGGACATCATAAATCCATTCATTTATTTCAAAATTTGCAAAACAAATCCCTTCTTACACGTAGTATTTGTACAACATGAAATTATTATTCAATAAGTTGACATTTTAAACCTATTACTGCCTAAACCCATCTATTACTGAGCTATTCAGAGCACTAAGTTAACATTTACCAGAACATTCATCCTCACATCATGGGGAGATCAAGCTCAAATCCTTTATTTCATATTCAGATCTTGTTGGGTCAGGATTGAAAACTGCTACCTTTCTGATACTTTACCGAAAAGCCACTCTGAAATCCACAAAAGAATTATTATCAAGTTACTGCAGTTATTCAGCTAGATGTTGACTTTGATATGTCAACTCTCTGATCTTTAATAGAAAATTGATGGTCTTGCACTGAGGGTCAGTCATATGCATGACCAGGACAGGCCAAGGTTTGCATTAAATTACACCCAGCCTTGCATTTTATTCTCTGGCAGGCAAAGTCAAACAAAGCCAAATGGATACCTTGTTAGTTTTGTTTTCTTCATTGTTTTCTGTTGGCATATGGATTTAATTCTGTAATGGGGGACTGCTGGGCACAATCTGCTTTATTGATTTTTCTGGGGAAAGTTTTTGTGAGAGCACACAGAAGTATGACAACACAAAAGCAACTGGTGCTATTTTTGTTCTTGTTGCAGTAGGTGTCCATTTATTTAACAATTGACTGTGTCACAAAAAATCAGGTTGAATTTGTGCTTCTAGTAATGTTTTCCTATAGCCTTGGGCTGAAGTTATGAAAACCACTCTGACTTTTTTTTTGCTTCCTATAATTTTTGTTCCTGTGATGACTGCAATGAATCATGCAAACTTTGGCCCTTTTCAGTGTTGTTGGCTGTCAGCTCATACAAAGCTGCATTTTTAACTTGTCTGAGGGAGGAGTGCTGTATGGCAGAACTAGGGTATCCGTGGTCTAGGACTGCATTTTGAGTCCCAGCTTCTAAAGTGTCAGCTGAAGCCACAGGGGGTTGGGTGAGCTACTGCTCTGTGCATAATTTCTTTGATGGCTGCAGATGAATATGTTGTATGGCAGCAAATAGGAAAATGAAAGCAAGGGAATGCATTTGCCTTTAAAAAAAAATAATACCAAAAAGTGTTCTTCATCTTCTGTTTCCTGCAACTGCTATTATGCAAACACCACATCAAATATGCCTATAGAGACTTGAATGGCTCAGCAGCATCTTCTGGTTTTATGTGTAGCTTCCTGCAAGATTTTCAGGTTTGCTGTTCATGTAACACTGATCAAAATAATGACAGAAGGTGAACATACATTCTCTCTTTTTCAGAATGAACCAAAATTTTCCTACCAAGTCCTTGTAGGAAAGCATGGACAAGTTTGGCCCCTTTGGTTAATGGCAGCAAAGAATGTCTCATTTCTTTGAGTGGAAGCTGGCCAGCATGGAGCCCAACACAGTGAGCCTTGTCTGGACAGTCACATGAAGCATCTGTGGATGAACTGGGGCATCCCTTTCCTCATGAAATCTAGAGAGGCTCCTGGATAGAAGGTAATTGTTTTTGAGATGTCTTACCATTGTCTAAGTGGACTGATCACGGAAAGACTCAGTTTACACAACTTTTGTCTATTGTTTGTGTTGGTTTTGTGTCAGTGTTTTTTTGTTGGCTAGATTTTTCAGAGCCTTAGCTGGGAGGCAGCCAACTCGCACTGAAGGGCATAGGATCTAGTGTTCAGAAAACCCAACTGATTTAGGAAGATGTCTCAGTGACTTTCAATAGGATTAACATGCCTGAGTCTCTTAAATGCTTCTGAAAATGCCAGCCTTGGATTTGAAAGCCAACCAAATGTGTGCTAAGCATTTTCACAGAAGCAGACTGGTCACAGTATGTCCACTCTGCAGGACCAAGTTTCTCAACAGATGCATACAAGGCATTTAGCTGTTAGAGAAAGGATGTCAGACTTCAGATTTGAAGGGGAATGCACAGACTCATGTAAGTATTAATGCAGCCCTTAATGCCAAGTTAAGAACATCAGTGAATTGATAGGAATGATTTTTAGGAATAGTCCGTGTTACTACTTTGATGTGAATCTCCTTCATCAAACTCAGAATTAGCTTTGCTGAAGTCAATAGACTCTTGCACCCTTGTAAGTGACTGCAGTTAGGCAACCCTCCAAGTATGTATGCTCTTATAGAGCAAAACATACAGATTATAAATAACATCACAGGGAGACTGGGTCTGCTTTATCTCTGCAGTAATTCTTCTGATATGCTTTGAGTTACATCAGGATAAATTTGGCCCACTGAGATTAGTATAAAAAAGCAGGTAGTGTTTCTTAGCTAGAAAGGTGCATATAAATCCCTGTATCTCTAACTTTGATCAGCTTAACACTCAGCTTTCTATGTGAATCCTTTACCTTCTCTCTTATTTCAGAGCAGCTAATGCTGGCAAATGCCTGCTGGACCTACAAAATTACTGTGCTGTACAGCAAAGGTGCTGTGAAACTCCCAGAGCATACAAGTGATGCTCAGATCAAACTGCCTTTCTCTTCCTCCTAGTCTATGAAATTGTGTAGATGACTCCTTCAAATCTCTCTTTCATTTTAGAGCCTGATCCTGTGACCCACTGATTCCTCTCATCTCCCTTTAAAGCTAATGAGAATCAAAAGTGCTCATCACCATTCATGGTGCAGGATTAGGCCCTTAATTATCCTCAGAAATAGTAATTCTCTCCTGGATGATGAAACAGTGTTGTACCAGCCTTACCTGGTGATGGTAATGCTCTTCATGTTTGTCTTAAGATGCCTTGCTTTGTCAATACAAGGAAAATTTCTGTGTGTGCCCTCCCCTCCCCAGTCATTCCCATTATACAGGAATGTATGGCACCAGCCTGGTTTCGGTTTGTCCCTAAGGAAAGAAATGATCATATCCATGCTTGAAAATAGCTCTTCACTTAATACTTCCCTGTGTAATTAGGAAATGATGTTCATCTGACAAAGTACATTCATTAAATAATTTCAAAATAAGCCAGAGGCATTGTTTAAACATAGTGTCAACATAAACTGTAAAAAAATTTGCAGAATAGTTAAATTTTAGCCAAAAGTCTATGTTAATGGAGCAAGAACACTAAATGTTTTTTCTGCTTTTTAAGGCATCGAACTATCTTTTAGTGCAAGTTCTGCCTCACAGCCAGATCTGGCCCCTTCTTCACCCTAGCCCTTTCATCTCCCTTTGTTCCATGTCTATGCTGAGACTGAGATTTTCCCACCTCTCTCAGTCTTACTGTGGCTCTGAAAGATGATTGCCTTCCGGTGAAGCCCTTTCCCCTTCTTCTGTACCCAAGCTCCATGTTCAATGAACATCAAAAAGCCTTATCATACCCTGATGGTTTAAATCTTTAAACAGAGAGTAACAGCCTGAGTACATCCAGACCCCTCACATCCTATAGTCTTGTCACTATGTGTTCCTGCAACAATTACCAGGAGAGGGAGGCTGCGGAGTGAATCAAGTAGCGTGTGTTGTCTCCCTGGACTCCATGCTGATGCTCTGATCAGGACTTCAGCAAAATTCTGTTTGAAATGAGAATAGACTAATTTTCATCAGACTCTTCTCAGAGGAATCCCATGTGGGCTAGCATGCCAAGGGTCATCATTAGAAAACTGCCTTCAAAAGAGCTGAGGTTTCTTGTGGCAAAGCTCTTTCCCTTTACTAAATTTATAAACATTTATGTAAAAATGTATACATTAATTGTTCTGCTTCCTTGTATGCCTGCGAAGTAATGTCCAAAAACATACTTGAGGAAATAGACTTGTAAAAATAGCCCAAGTAAGGACAAAAATGTCCTCATTTTGACTGAAAATTCAGAATACTGTGATCAAAGGATGCTGTAACTCCCAGCTGTTCAAAGGGACTTGTATTAAAAAAAAAAATCAGATGTGACCAAGAATAGAAAATAACTCATTAAGAGCTTAACTAGATGATGACAGGTGAAGCCATCAGTTGCTTAAACACTGTAATGTTTTTCTAAGCAGTTTCTGTTCTTTTTCTTTTTTTGTTTTATTTTTTTTCTTCCCCCTGGAATCAATTTATACTTTCTAGAAATAATTATGAGATCAAGCAAAGTTTGTCTGCTATGTGAAATAAATAGATACACAAGACACTGGGCTGTGGGGTAATGAAGACATCACTTTACTGCATTTTTTAAGCATAGATAAATTACTGAATTTATTTTACCATTCCTATTTATCAATTTTCATCTGAAGTAGCTGCAGTTCTTAAAAGGCAAAAGAAAGGTAATAGGAGTCTGTAAGTAAAAGAACCATCTCTGTAAGTTTTAAGCCTTTAGACATAAAGAAAAGGTCTTTGCTCTGCCTTTTGTGACTTACAAGCAATGAATAGTAGGTGGATATGATTCTCCTCATTTTTATACCCATTGTTTTGCTACCACAGTGTTTGTAAAATGCATTAAAAAACTCTTTATAATTCTCTTAAGCAGCTTAAATCCCTTTTCACTTTCCCCAGGCAAAACCTGATTCACTTGCATGTTTTTGGGCTCTGACCTTCACAACGCTGATCTCCCAACAGTAGTAGCCAGTTTCTTATTCTTTAAGTGCTGGAGGAATCATGAAAAATTCAGACACTGGGTTTCCCTGAGACCAATCTGGTGGCATTGTCTTTGTGCTAACTGCTGCTTTCTATGCATCATTCAAAAGGTACATACTGTTGTCAGCCCCTGAACTGCTACTTGGTGTTAAACATGAATATTTGTAGCTTAGCAAGGGACTAAATTTAAAAAAATTAATATTTGACAACCTTTGAGAAGGCATTACTGGCATGAAACTATACGAATGAAAGACTGTGTTTGTGAAAAATGAAAACTTTCTTCACTGGGGCAGTTCTAAACATTATCAGATCTGTTTTGAAACAGCTCTGGTTGCTGGACTTTCTTCCTGATGCACAGATTATGATTGTACCAAAGAAAATACTACAGTACATTTGTTTTTTCCTGTGTACTGCAGGGGAAAATTCATTCTGTGCGTGTGCCACTAATCCTATCTGACCAGAAAGCAGAGAAAGATGGCGTGTGGCTTACTCTGGCTACACATCAGAGATACATCCAATGGTAAAATTGCCTTTTTCCACATTTCTTAATTAGAAATAGAAATGGCTTCAACTAATAGAATCTCTTATTAATAAAAAAAGGAATTGCTAGCTCTCTAGTTCAAGTGGCATATCTGCATAACTTATAGCCTTAAGAGCTTGTAGAGTCACTCACACTCCTGGCAGAATGCCTTTTACTCTCCCATATTAATGAGTTGTTCTAAATTTAGTCTACTGTGACAAACTAATATTAATACAGTATTTTATGGCCCAGAGCATTGTTAATGCATAAGAATGAGACACTGAATCAGAAGAAGGGGAAAGGAGGCAAGATTACTTAGTATGATTGTCAAGATATAAGATAATCCAACTGTGTAGATATTAAGACTTAAATATAATGCTCTGCTTATAGATTTATATTATGTGAAACATTTTCTATTATTTTAAATCCTTGCAGTATTAGTTTCTTATTTTCAAAGGTTTATAACTCGGTCATAAAAATTCACTCTGGGCTGAAACTTGGCATACAAGGTCTTAACCTGGGAGCATTTTCTTAAGTAAATTTTCAAACAAATCAGTGTTTTCCTTTGGTAAAAATTAGACAACAGTCAACATGTATGCAATTTTCATAACAGCTCAGAAAACAATGGAAACGAATAAGCAAAGCTAATTTAATTGATATTTTTTGTATTATTTTAATTCTTTTTAATTGCAAAATGCTAACAGGACAACATATTTAGCAGGTAGTGGCTATTTTGATGTCAGAGTTTCTTCTGCTGCAATCAAGGAGGTTTTTGTCACTCTTTGAAGGGTAAGCAGGATACATTACTCCATTTGATACCTATTTGACAGTGATGATTTTACTGTCTTAGTATTTACCCAAATAGATATTTGCATGAATTTTAACTAAGTATCATTTTACAGGAGAAAAAGATTTTATGCAGAGCTTTTATATGACTTCAATAGCTGTGTTTTATAAACATGCATATGTACAAATGCATTTCATCTTTGCAACCTAAAGCCTGATCCAAACAGTTAAACCATCTACCTGTGTAAACTAAGGGGAAGAGAAGCATTTGAGCCTAACTCATGGGAGGGATGCTGCTCCTAACCATGCCAAGTGTGTCTGGTGCCTGCCAGAATGCTGCCAGTTGTAAGGTGGAACATGGATTTTTACAATGAACAATGAACAATGAACAGCAGGCAACAGACCGCAGAGGAGCTGATGTGGAAACATAGGGTCAGCAATGGATTCTATAAGGGGCTTGACTACCTGTGCCATTACTGAAAATCCACCTTAAACAAGGAGGGATGATGAAGTTTTTCAATTAGCTAATGGAAAAATTAGCTATATTGGGTGATTTTACTGACAAACTTTGGAAATGGTATATGAACAATAATTCCTGATTTACTTTGTATTTCTGACCCATATAAAATTTAACCCCTGATTTAACTTCTCTCTTCTCATATTTATATGCATTAGGAAGTTCTATCTCCAGTGTTTGCAGGAATGCAGATTAGTTAAGGAGTCTTGAGTAAAGGTGAAAATTGAAAGGCCTGGTATGTGTGATTTTGGTGCCCAATAGACCTTGGAGGAAGACAGATCCCTCAGCCTCAGCACAAGCCTTGGGTTGTGCTGCAGAGCTGTCAGAAAGGAAGTTGTCTTTGTGCAGGTGGAGAAATGTTCCTATTGACATTCTTTTCAAGGAAATATTTAGAAAAATCAATCTACTTATGGCTGCTGGTGTGGGTTTCTCAAGGTTGGTTAAACTGCATCCAGTGCTTGTTGTAATGTGCTGCTTTGGAACATGCAAAGCATTTCAATGCTTGGTTGTGGGGTAAGAACTGTGTTTTGGGAGTAGTGGCATAACCTGTAACTGGTGACATTCGGGAAAGAAAAAGCAAATTGCAGTGAAGTTTTGGTGGACAGGGAGTTATGGAGTTAGCAGGTGTCTAACCAGCACAGAAGCCCAGCACAAAGTGGGTTGTTAATTTTTGTGCTGGTCAGATGGGAAACAGTGTGCAGAAAAGAGCAAAGCTCTCCTGCTCTTTGTGCAGCTCCCCATGCTCCAGGAGGAGGGTGAGCACTGGGGTTGGGTGCATGGCTCTGCCCAGGGCTCCCCTCAAACTAATGACACTGAATTGCATGGGCAGTGGCAGGTCCATGCCTGGCTGGGCAGGGGGAGCAGCAGAAGTTCTGTGTCAGTGACACAGCCTGGGCATCGCAAGGAGCAGTGGTGGGGGCTGCAGCTCGCTGGAGGCAGACTTTAATGAGCACTGCACCAACTGGGCACAACATTTCCAGCACAGCCCTCACTTCAGCGCTGATTCAGTCTCCAAAAGACCCCTCTGTGCTGACAGACAACCACAGGCAAGAAATTATCTAAAACTCATGTAATTTGGAATAAAACCACAAGAACTGGCACTAGGGATTGGTTGCCTTGCAGGTTATGTTGCTCAGGTTGTAGGCAGCCCCTCAGGTGGGCGAGGTGCAGCCAAGGCTGTTGCACTGCATCCCACACACAGTGCTGGGAGTCTTCCTGCAAGAGCCAAGCCTTGTTTGTTCTGAATTTCTTCATTGTGTGGGATACCAGTGCATTCCACATTGCACAAGTTACAGAGTTCCTTAATCTCCCTATGCCATAATGAAGTCTGTTTAAGTCCACAGTGCAGTCCATGAGCTCCTTTTAGTGGGTGTTTGGGGAGCAATGGGTCAGTTTTTTCTCTGCTCTTCCTGCCAGTGCTAGGCCTTTACCCAGCAAAGCTAATGCTCCATCCAGCCATCTTTGTCCCTGAATCCTGGTCACACACACTCACTGGAGAGGGAGCAGACTGTCATTTTGAGGCAGGAGTGCTGCTGAGGACTCTCTTGTTGCCTAGAAGGCAGGATGAAAGGAAGGAAAAGGCAGTCTTCTGTCAAAACTGAAAATAATTCCCACACTTGCTCTGCACTCTTACAGAAACATGAAACAGATTATTGAAACTTTATGTATTTGGACAGTATTTTGGTCTATCTTTTGGCTTTTGTTTCCTGCTTCTATTCCAGTCATGCAGCTGTGTTCCTGCATACCCTCCTGAAAAATCCCTGCAACACAGTCAGGTCTAAGGACTGAGTGGCCCATGATGGTTATGAAGGAACAGTCACTGCCAGTGCTGCATTTTGTGCATCACCTTCCACAGATATTTGCATTATGTAAAGCCTGCATTTTGGCACATGTGGCAGATCTTTTTACATGATAGTGATGTATATTTTGCCTGAAATAATTTGAACAAAAACCTGAATTTTCTATTTTCTGAAATATATTTCTCCCTATTTCTCCCAGTTTGTTGTTTTTGTTGCTGGGGCTCTTTTTCATCATTCCTGGCTTTTTCAGATGTAGATATAACGCTAAAATCAAAGCTGCCACACCAGCAGTTTCAAAAATGTGCTGTGCCACCATGCATCTCTGTTGGGTAGTATTTCATCTGAGAAGCTTGAAAAGAGCCTATTTTTAAAGAGCTAAGTGCTAAGCATGTTCTAAAAGGCAGATCTCCCAAGCTGTATGGGGGTAGCCACCTGGAACTGGATGCCCTCAGATTTGCCAGTTCTTCTGAAGACCTGCCATTATTTGTCATTGTTTCTCCTTTGCAGTGAAACTCTTCAGCATGTTGATATTGTGGAAGAAAAAAAATCAAGCAGCTGTCAAGATTTGACTATTTCCTATGCACAAAATGCTGAAACCTCCCACCTTATGAATCAATAGATCTCTAAGATGAATTGGAAGATGAGGCTTCAAACTAATTCACATGACTGCCTACCACTGTAGTGGACAGAATACCTATTTGGTAGCAGTGACTGGAAAGGTAATTTTTAATGTTACATTTCATGCACCTCTAATAAAACACAAGTGTTCTGTTTTTCAAGAAAATACTGGGAGGCACAACCTTAAAGAAATGCTTGCTTATGACCCTGTTACACATGGAGTTTTGGACTGCAGTGATAAGTGGTGGGTTGATATTTTATTGCTGAAAGAACTTACTTAGCATATGCAATATGCAAAAGCAGGAAAGCTGAGCATTGGAGCATATTACCAGTGTGCACTTAAAAGAAAATTATCCCATGAAAAACAAACCCCTTGACTTAAATGCTACTCATAAACTATAAGGCAACTACCTTAAAGAGTGATATTAGTACTTGATGTGGACAAAAACTACTAAAATATTGAGCTACTGTAAATGTTGACAGGTTGGAATCTATTAAATGCATGTTATTGTGGGAGCTGGAGAGGTGTAGTTTGTGGGTTTTTGAGTTTTTTTAATTATGCCTATGGTTTATGAGAATTCCATTCTTTTTTTCTGAGTCTGTCAGTGCAGTACTTTTCATCAATGGGTAGGAAGCAGAAGCTTAAATTGTGTAAGCAAGTGCAGCATGGGAGATATCCTTTTCAAGAGAAAGGGAGAAAGAATAATATGAATCAGACATGGTGGTAGGCATTTTTCACTGTTATTTTTGTTCCCTTACACATTTGTTTCAATACGATGCCATTGAACTCTGCTGTCTTGCAGGCTAATTTAAGGCTCAGAATTTAACTCTGAACAGGCTTACCTGTATGATGTTGGAGTCTCAAGAATAGTGAAACATATTTTTAAACCTGAACCCATGAAATCCAAATGTCTGACAGCGAGGTGCTGGAGACATGGAGGGCACAGAATACATGGAAATGGCTAAATGCACTTAACTCAGATGGTTATAAAATAGTAATGGAGAAAAAATCACCAGCAATGATAGAGCAAGGTAAGAATTTCTCCTAATGAATCAGACACCTCTTTTGACTCCTTTGTCTCGACTGGCGTGCACTTTGGTGATTTTAATTAAGTTTCTCATTTAGCCCGTGCAGCTGGTTCAGCCGGCGTTCTCTGGGAGCCGCTCCTCGCTAGAGGGCAGCATTTGATAAAATGTTCAAAGCCAGCTCCCCACGAGCGAGGGACACACATGCAGATCCCCTAATAACTCTCCTAACAGGGATCTCTGGCAAAAGTTTTCATATCTGTTTGTGGTCTGGGGCCTGGAACAATGTTTGGGTAGATGAGAATTTTTGAAAGAATTGTAAGGATTTATTCCACTAATAAATACGAATTGGTGTGAGATGGATTTATTATTTCAGGTTTGCAGAAATTGCACCCTGCAGCCCTATCTTCTATCCTTAGCCTTTTAAATGTACATAAATTAATATTTTAAATTTTATATTATTGCAAAAGAATAAAACATGAATATGTTCACTTGTCTATTAGCGCTTCCCTTTTATTTTACTTTTTTTATTACTACTGATTTTCAAGCAGTCATCTCAGCATTAGTATTTTATTCAGCAAACATCTCTGGTTGCTGCAGAGTCTCAGTAGATCTGTATGGCTGGGCACCTGTGGAGCCCTGTCATGGTGCTAGAGGCAAAACCTTCTCTTGTGCTGGTGCTGGTTCTCAGTTGTGTGCAAGGCTTTGCCCTGGCTTTTCCTGGGCTTCCAGCTATCTTGGACAGGCCAGCAGCTCCCTGCAGCCTCCACAGGGCCAGGGATGCAGATGGCCAGGAGGCAGCCTACCTGGAGTGCCTGATCAGACAGGAGCCCTTGAAGAGGTGTGATTTGGCATTTAAGGTTAGATAAACAGGTATTTTCTGATTCATCACTAGCCAAGAAATGCCATTTTGCTTCTCTGAACTAGGGGCATCAAATGAAAAGTGACTTCTGCCACCAAGCATTAGGGATCTATTCGAGGAGACTGCATCACCCTTGGCTTTCTAGTTGTGGGGGAGGGAGAGATTGTTAAAAAGGACAGTTTAACTGACCTAAGATTTGAAATGCCTTCTGGAGATGTGCATCCTCCAGAGAAAGCATTTGAGTGATAAGACATATCATTTGTATGTGTCTAAAATGAGGGGTGTAGCCTGGACTCCACAGCCACATAGGTCACTTTTAACAGGGATGCCAATGCTTTTCCCTGGTGAGCAGGAGGCAGATATGCCCAGGGTCTGTGCTGGAACCATTATGCTGCTGGGAAAAGCTCTGGTGCTTTAATAGACTTCTCTTTCTTACCAGGTTAAGTGGCGTTGACTTAGGTGAACTCTTTGTAAATGACATCTTTGCTGGGATTGCTGTGTGCACAGGCAAGGTGAAAGCCTGATCCTGAGGATGTGTGTGCTCAGCCTGCAATAAACATGCCAAGGACTCTCCCAGCTCAGGGGCTGAGCTGTGGTTAAGCACATTGCACCCCGTGTGGTTCGCATGCTGGATGCCGGGTGGGTAAAATTCTGATTTCCTATTTTAAGCTGTTAGTCTCCAGTACTGGCTGTAGCTTTATGGTTACAGATATTCCTGTGTAGTTAGAAAACCAGAAGAATTCATTTGGATAGCATGAGATGTAGAAATGGAATATCATTGTCTTTATCTTTAGGATTACATCTTTCACATGCCAGGTAAATCCAGGAGGCAGCTAAACATTTTCCCCCTATGACATTATCACAAATGTCATTTGGTGCTTCAAGATTATTTGAGCAAGATAAATCACCGGGCAAGTGATGCTTGTATCATCATATGTGTGTTACTTTTTGCTGGAATAGATTGTCACAAGACAGACTTTATTCAGTTCTTCAAAACAAAACTGTTTTTTTGTTCTTAATGGCGGATTTTTGGTTTTTTAGCTGTTGTTAAATACCTCTCAATGTGTGCCTGTTTGTCTGGAAGCTATACAGGTCTTTGGGCTGACAAATGGCTTAGAGATGTTTAGAGAACTTACCTTATTTATGCACAATGTAAGATACTTTTGTCTTCTGTCCCACTTGCATATTTCTACCTGGTTATGTGATGTCTCTGCTCAAGACCTGCCCCAATAAAAGAAGAGGAAGGAACCATCTGTAGCATCCCTGGGAACTGTAGCTTCCTGTGACCATTCAACAAAATCTTCAGTCCATTTTTGTGTATCCTGGCTGGTTAAACTGTTGCTGCCTGGTGAGTGAAACACCATGGTGCCACTGAAGATCCCAGCTCAGGGCTTGAGTGGTCTTCACCCACAGCAGAAAGAAAACAAACCATTGCTTTACATTTTAATCATGCTAAGAGCGTGTAAGAAATGTCTGGCATGTGGTGTTAAGAAAGAGAGGTTTCTCCACATACACCAAAGGCATAGGCACACAGCCCTGTGTCTTCATTTCATTTTAAATTAATAATCTTGCCAGTTCACTTTGAAGCCTGCAGTCCAACCTCCACAAAGATCACTGCTTACCAATGAGATATGGGGCAGAGCTGGTCTAATAGTACAGGAAGACTGAAGTTTTATGCCATCTTTATTATCAATGCTTGCTGAGGAGCACTGTGCTTGCTCTGTGAGCTGTGATAATTCAGCCAGCTCACAGTACTGATCCTGCCTGCTGTGGCTGGTTGGTGTAACTGAAAGAACAGAGTGTCCAGAGGAAACTCTTCACAGAGAAAAGGGCTAGAGCCAGATCTCTTAATACCAAAGATCACATGAAATATGTAGTAGTACTTAGTGGTCCTTCTTGGACAGAGATTTATTGAACAGTAGCTGCATCTGATGAAGGAATGAAAACATTTCATTTTGTTCCAAATAGCATCATCCTGTTCCCAGACCTTTGGTGTCCTAGAAGGGTCTAAAAGTAGTTTCTTCTTTCCAGAGTCAACACAAAGAGATTCTTCAGGACTGATGTTCCTCTTGTCTTTCCAGGAAATGTGGCTTGTTCTTTAAGGTACCTTTAGTGAAAGTAGCTTGTTATCAATTAGTTCAGTCCAAGAACTTCCAAACCTATTGTAAATTACCCATAGTGGTCAGCCAGGCAATTGTATCTCAGCAAAGCCAAGAGAATAAAATCCTGGTCTCCTCACCAAGGTGAGGTGCCTGGAAGCAGGTTAGTACAAGTGTCCTGCTTTTGCTGTATATGATGCTTTTACACCAGCCTTGCATATTGGTGATCCTTGTAACTGCTTTTCTCCTACCCTAGAAGGCAGGAGACAGTTGCATTCCCTCAATCTCATACCTCATGGTATCTCTCATGCCTTCCTTTCTCTCTCCTGGAGTAAGGGGAAGGGAGAGGCTTGCTAGGAGTGCAAATCCCTTTGAGTTCCATCCAGCAAAATTGAATGCTTGCAACAGCTCTCAAAAGGGAGGAGTCCCTACTGCTGGTATTCCCACTTGCTTGGGTGGAGAGCCAGCCCACCTCCCCTCCCACACAGGGCACTGCTGAGACTGCTGGCAAGGACTGGCAGCTTCTGGACTTGATATTTGTGCCATGGCTCATGGCAAACTGCTCACTGTTCTCATAGTGCAAACTGGAAATAATCTTAACGTGGAAATTGTATAGCTGCATGCTTCAGCACAGGGGCCTTTTTTGTACTGGCCTGTGCTGTCCATGCCTTAACACACCCATACTCGTCAGTTTGAAAAAACAAAACAAACCAAAAACACCCCCAAAGCCTTAAATTTGAGTGCAAAGGAGTCCCCAAAACCATTGCATTGAACATCATGTTTGGTACTCACTGGTTTTGTTTTTTATTTGGGCTGAGGTATTTAATTCAATATTTTACTTAGATTTTAAACTCAGCTGTACCAAGAATATACAACAGTAATTTCTCTACTTTTTAATTACTTGACACTCTTTTTTCTACAATCATGTTGTTCTTGTTGCTGACAAGATGACAATAGGTTTAGTAAAACCTCAAAGACATGGAAAAAGGTAATTTGAAGCAGTATTATAATTCTATAATTTCACAGCTTTTTATAGGGCAATACTGACTACAGAGGTAATGCTGACAAACTTTGGCCTGTTACTGGGAAATGCTTGTTGAGTAAAATCTGTGATTATAGTGAATGATGAGGCCTGAACACCTCTTCTTCTGAGGCAGCCTTTTCACTACTGAAGAGGATTAACAAAAGAGGCAGATGCCAGTGACAAAGTGCCAATATTTGTTAACAGATGTGATCCTTGTAATGTAGCATGTGTTCTTAATTTGGCACGGCTTGACACCAGGAGGATCTCTGTAAATAAGGTGTCATTAGCTGTGTCCAATAGGCTTTCCTCCTAAACTGGTCTTTGGTTAGTATCCATGCTCTGGTTGAAACTGGCATCCTACATTGTGAATGGGCTGCATGCCACTCTGACAGATGGGCATGACAGTAGACCAGCCAGGGAAACATTAAACTCATCCAAGCTGGGTATTGAGAGCCAAATAATCTATCCAGAAATATAACATGGGCAGATTTGTGTTACTGTAATTGGTGAAGTGCATATGCTGTTGCTACCTGAGCTCCTAGATGGTTAAATGTTTGCATTCTTAGACTTTGCTTTGGCTTCCAGATTTTGGTTTTAGAAGAATGAAGATTACTGCTTAAAAAAAAAAAAAAAAAAAAAAAAAAAAAGGCAACAGACAAAAAAGAACCTCTTTTTTGAAAGAAACTTCTATATTAAGTGAAGAAAATATCAAGTGAGTCAATCATGTTTCTTGTTAAGTAGGTTGATGCCAGTCTTCTATTTATGTTGACTTCTAATTAAGTATTTAGGTGAAAATGTTTTGCACAGTATTTCCTTTCTCCAGTTTAAAAATTAAAAGATGTTGAATAAGATATTTTCTCTCTCTGAATCTCTGGAGCAAAAATGTAGTCTGTTGCATCAGTGAGAAGTCAACTGAGTTACTTGAGGAATTGCTTGTCCTGATGTTTTTAGGAGGGGAAAACATAGATGCTTAAGAAATACACATTTAAAGGTTTAAAAATCTAAAAAGGTAGATATTATAAGAATGTAGGAGTTTTCTCTGTAAAAACATTATCACAAAATTTCTGCTCATAGAATTCTACTTAACCACTTACCTTTGCTTGCAGATAAAATTGGCCTATTGTTTTACTTAGAAAAAATATTGAATTCGACTTAAAATTGAGAAGAGTTCTGAAGTATTTTTTCAGAAATTGTAATGCTTTGTATTTAGTGGAAATCATAGTGTGCATGATGGGGACTTTGAACATCTTTCTGCAGCCAAATGGATTTTCTTGTGATTTGTAGCAGTGAAGAAACGTCCTGTAATTTAGAGGGAGAAGGCCCCACTCTCTGATATGATCAGTGTAACTCAGTGGTATTCTTGTAAGGCTGCAGTGCTCTTTTTGCAGTTTTGTAATATCTGCATATCAGCACAAATTGATCAGTCAGATCTGTTTAATTTAAAAAAGCTGAAATATATCTGTGCCTTGATGGAAAGCCCAGGCACTTGTGTTTACCTGTGAGACATGAGGCACTGGCCCTGGTGAGTGAGGGGCCCCTGGAGGGCTACCTTTGCTAGGTGGCAGAGGTTGTGAGAATAACGCACAGGCAGACTGCTTTTGTCACCCAAACTCTGCAGTATGGGCACGTTTTCCTACCACTGGAGAATTCATGAGCTTCTCTAGCCTTTGATACAGATGCATACGGTAACTTGTTGCCAATTTTGTGCAATTAGGGCATACAAAATGGTTTCCCTGTTAGGAATGTTGCATGTGCTACGACACTAATTAGGGGTTTCTCTCCTTTACATGCATGCCTGTCTGCCATTAATATTAATGGCAATTTTGCCCAAGCTCAGGGAAAGACAAGACCTGTGTAACTGTGACTTAAACTTTTGCCTTGGAAATTCCCTATATGGTTGTTCTTGCAACCTGCTGGCTTGTAATTTGCTAAACCTACCTGTGAAAATGGTGGTGTGTAGATAAAACAGTTACCTTTGTAAGGGGTATTTCTATTATCTGTTCTGTGGTCTTCCCCCTCTGGGTCTCTAGTTTGTCCCTGTGGTTACATTACAAGCATTTCAGCTATTTAAAAAGCCACATTTTATGCATACTTAATTTTTTTTCCTATAATGAAGCTTATATTATAAATTTTAAAGAGCTCCAGTGGCTATACAATTACTCCATGTTCTTGCAAGAAGGTGCACCACACTATTTTCTAACAGAAAAATTCAAAGGAATAAATCTGCTAGTATTGTCAGAGGAGAGGTACAGGCTCATGGGGTTTTAAAACTCCACTGAAATTTTGGGGTTAGTGCAGACTGTGATGGAACACGTGCAGCATGCATGCTGGGCTCTGTGAAGGCAACCCAGCTAGCCAGCTCCAAGGAAGGAAAGCTGAGGAGGCTCTGGTGCCTCCAGCTCACTGCCAGCTCATTGCAGGGGTGAGCAGGGTGAAGTAGAAAGGCAGAGCAGGATGCAAAGCCTTTTTTTGGAGGAGACAGCTTCTCCAGAAAATGAAAGGGTGCTTAGACAGTGGGTGCTTAGTCTTTTGCTCAAAAGCCACTTGGAATGGCCATTAAGATGCTGATTAACAGGATAAGTGATAGCCTGGGTCAAGCTCAGTCTTTGTCTCTTAGCAAAGACCACCAACAAAGACATGACATGTATCAAGGACAGCAGATGAGGGTGATTTGCAGTTTGTGCTTTCATCTCGTGAACGTGCAATAGAATATTTTTTGAGTAATCCATGGTTCTAGTTCCACGTACATTCCAATTACTAGAGCTGATAGTACAGATTTACTTATAGGTATAGATATGCTGAACTCTTTATTTAACTTAATTTTGGGAGTGCTTGAGCAAAATTTTCAGTTCTCTGAATGGCTCAGGATATGAGTGGATTATTCCATCTTCACGAGTCCTCCGCAGGTGATCTAGAGATGCTGAGAGGAGAACAACCAATATAAGCTAAAAAGCAGGACTGAAAGGAAAATCCACAGGGCTGTGGAATGTCAATTAAAGTCTGAAGATGTGAGTGCTGTCAAATCTTTGTCCAGGGGAAAGAGTCTCTGCCTTTTATGCAACTTTATGTGAATCATGTTCCTGACTGATCAGATAATGGGCTGATGGATCTGAAAGGATACATTTTTTTTTATTATATCAACAAAAACAACTTTCAATTCTGAATAGTAAATTCCTTCCCCTCCCCCAAGTTTCTGGCATACAGAGAGCATGACTGTGCCAGCAGTTGGCTCCCCCTGGATGACAAGATCTGCTGCAACAAAATAATGGTAGAAATTATTATCCATGCTCCTCAGAGAAAGACTGTAAAAATTATTAACATCAAGACATTCTCTGAAATTTCTCAGTGCTTCATTAATTTTTGAGGCTGTGAAGGTTGAAAAATGAAAGAACATCTGCATTAAATGAGATTTTGTATAAATTACCCTCTAAAACGCACCAAAAATACATCTGAAGGCAGAGATCCCAAGGCCAGTTTGCTTTCCTCTTACTTTCTCTTCAATTATCTTGTCTCAGACTTACAAAAAAATTAATTGGACTAGCAAATGTCTCTCATCAATGTATTTGGGGAGGAGGGGGACAGAATAAGAAGAAGGTGCATGTGTTGATATACACAGGTGAGCAAGACAGAGAAGTGTGTGTGTGTGTGGAGCCCAACAAAAGCAGAAGACAAACTAGTGGTGGTGTCCCAGAAGTGTCATCAGAAAAGGGCACAGATGTGAGATGCTGAGAGAAGTTTGTAACAATGCAAAATTCTTTAAGTGGCTTCGCATCACAGATCTTAACTATGGTTTGCTATTTATTTTTCTTGCAAATTATGTGTGGAAATGTCTCAATTTGAATCTTATACCTTTGGCACAAAGACACTGGTCAACCTGTGTCCCTGTGTCAGAGAAGAGATGAAGATATTTGCATTTGCTCATTTGCCCCAAAGAAATGCTGGTTTTCAAATGTATATAAGTCTTTCCAAGAGTGATGTTTCTCAGGAAGATCTTACTGAGCTGTGTATCATAACTTCTGGCAGAGTGAGGTTCTGTGAGAGGTTTTGCAAGTGAAGCTGCAAGAAGGTTGGGCATATTGACTCAGCCACCCAAACTCTAGTGCAAGTTTGTTGCTTCAGGCATCCATTTAGGAAATAAGAGCTCCATCCTGCATGGCTTTGCTCCTTGCAGGAAGTGGGCTATGAAGCTGTGTGAAAAGCTTTCTCCTCACTTTGATTGTGCTGACGTACAGAAGGTTCTGGGCAGTACAGAACCACTGACACCGAGTGTCTTCTCTCCACAAAAGCTGTCCCTTGTTCATTTTCCCCACTGCACTGAGTGTATTTACACAGCTGCTGCTGATGGCAGTGCAGGGGGTGCTTGGTGTGCCCAGCTGCAAGGGAGATGAAGTCCCACTATGTTCCAGTGTGACTCAGAAAAGCCCATGGAGATCCTGGATTGCTCTTGGTTTGCTCACTGAGGCCTGTGCTATGGTTAAGTGTGGCTTTTTTCAGCTGGAGTTAATCTTTGTCTTGTTTGGGAGTGTTTGTGCTAACAATTGCTCTTTCCAGACAAGGAGCAGAGCAGTTAGCAGGAGGAGAAGACTGAGGGGTGGGGAAATTAGGAAACAAGTCGCTTAATCCTGGTGTGAGTTTCTGAACAAATGCTATGGAGAAGGTAAATTGAACTCAACAAAACATTAGATTAAATTCATTAGTAATTAAAAGCAACAACAGCTGCAGTCTAAAGAAAAATGCTGAAGATGTGTAAAGCTTTGCCATTAAAATGTATAGACACTGACCCTCTTTAAATTCATAGAGAATGCTCTTTACTTAGCTATAAAGGTTTAATGTAACTTAGCAGATCTGAGTTACTTCAGGAGAGCTTTAATGCTTGGCAGGTCTCTACATTTTATTTATGATATCAAAGCTGCAACTCAGATTTTTACTCAGTGGAAGACATAAAAGAGATTCAGAAGTCATCCAAATCATCTTGTAATTAATGTTACCATGCACGCCCAAGACATTAAAATGTTAACAGTGTTAGAATCGTGTGCTTTGGAATACAGAGTGAGGGCTTTATTAGAGAGAAATACACTGCAGATGTCATCCACCCTAATTGAGGACATTGGGTTGCCTGCTGCTTGTTCTTATCAGTGGTTCAGATTTTTTTTTTTAATTAATTCATTTTCCTTACTGCTAGAATCTGCTCTCATTATTAGTCTATCTTGTCACTCATTTGCATTTCAAGTGCTGGGACTGTGGGGTACCAGCTAGCTGCCTTAGAAGAACACTTCAAGGGGTTACTCTATCAAATAGCAGCACAGTATCACAGTGAATTTGACATCTGGGTTATCTTATTCCCAGATGCTCCATGGTGTCATTAGCAGGATTAATCTTAGCTTTAATTTCATAATGATTCTTATTCTAATATATGTGAATGAACACAAAGTCTCTTGACTCATTATCACCAATTTACCCAAGATATGTAATCAGGCTCTTACATTCACCAACATTTATTTTTGCTAATACATCTAAAATTGTAGATTAAGCAAATACAGTTAGTTCCAGCTGAGTGAATGCCTAGTGAGGTAGCAATGTAGTATTTATGTTTTAATTAAAGTATATTAATGATAACGTCTTTTAAATACATACTGATCAAATTATTTCTGCTGAAAACAATGCATTTTTCATTCAAGTGATAACAACCTGTAAAGTTAATAGCAGCATCTTTTTATGACTATTTATTATTTGCAAACATTTAGCAATTACTCCAGATCTCTTTTTACAGTATAATTTTAACCTTTCAAAATTAGGGCAGAGAAAGGGCAAATTATTTTTGAGAAAAATCTCTTGACTTCCCAAAGCAGACAGAATTAAATTTTTCAAGTCAAATTAAAATTTAAGCCGAAATACATTTTATATTGAAACTTTGAATTTAATTCCTGTTCTAGATTGAATTGTAAAACAGAATGCAATTTATTTTTACAGCTGAGCAGACACACAAGGTCCATCTTGACATCACACAGGGTTTCATAATCTAGTGCATTTTTAAATTGAAAGGAGAAAGCAAAATGTGAAATTCCTGTGCACTTTTTTTACAGTGCTGGACTAAGTTTTTCATTTACCAGCTGTTGTAGCACAGCAGTAAGTAGTGGTTCATTATTGATGGATAAAATGTTCAAACATTTAAAGAAATGAAAGTCAGCTTTGAATTTTTAATTAATTAATTAAAAGTACTGCAAATGCCAGCTTGTTAATTGCTTTGCACCTGCAAGCCAACACAGGTTTTATGCACTCTTTCTTTGAATATTAATTTTTTTGCATGTCTTCATAATGCTTGGAAAGTCTCCCCTGCAAACATATTAGTAAAGAGTAAATATTGAATCTAAGACAAAACTCACGGCTTCATCTTTCACTGTACACAGAATAGGACTTAAAGGAGGATTTAGATTTCCAAGGCTTCTAATTAAGTAGTGATAATCAGGCTTTCTGCTGAGGGTCACTTCCTGGGAGTAATTTGAGTTATTAAAATGCATGTTTTTATTTGTTCTGCTTTGCGAGCTAAAACTGATCCCTTTTAATATAGCAGCAAATATGCAAATTGGTGTTTCATTATATTATGCAATTTATGGCAATCTTCTCTAATTTACTGAAAGGGCAAGAGCCTGACCTTGTCATTCAAGTTTTTTTCTTGGTAAGCTAAACTAATTATGTGGATCTTTTTATGAAACTCTGGAAGTATGCAGCACAGTAAAAAATGTGACAAATTTACCTTGATTATTCATCAAGATGGCCTTCGATTTTGCTTGAATCCTCCTTCAGGGTGATGGATAATTTAAACTTACATATAGGAGCCAATTTGTTTCAGGATTTGAAAATGGCTTTCTTTTTTTTCACAGAAATCCTGGAAAGAGCATCTGAAATCATTGAAATAATAAATGTCAGGATTTGAGCTAGGAACTAAAAAAAAGTTCATTAAAAATACTTGCACGATGTATTATGAATTGATATCATGATTTTTCTCTGTGCTCTCCTTCAATACAACTTTTCAGCCAGGTTTTTATTAGTGACATGCATTTTCACTTTTCTTTTAATAACTTTTCATTTTAGATTTAACAAACTCACCATTCTTTAGCCTTTTTTTTGCCTCCTCCACCAAGAATTGTTAAGTCCTCCTCTGTCCAAGTCAGAAAAGCATGGCTTAGTCTTCTGTGAATCTCAGGAAGGTTCTTCAATTGCTTCTCCAATGCAGAGTTGGAGGACGTCACTGGTGGTGTCTCCCAGGGCTCAAAGTGGGGCCAGTATTTTCATTTATATTTATATTTATTTATCCATGAGCTGCATGAAGGGGCAGATGCCTCCTCAGCTCGTTGGCTGGGGTGACACAGCACTGGGAGGAGAGGCCCCAGGGGCCGGGCAGCCCTTCAGAAGGGCCTCCACAGGCTGGAGACAGGGACAGGGAAGAACCACCTGAATTTTACCAAGGCAGGTGCGGGCTCCTGCTCCTGGGGAGGCACCAGCCCAGGCACAGGCTGGGGCTGACCTGCTGGGGAGCAGCTCTGCAGAGAAGGACCTGGGGGTCTAGGGGACAACGAGCTGTCCATGGCCAAGAAGGACAACGCTGGGAGAAGCGTTGTGAGTGGGTCGAGGGAGAGGCGATCCTGCCCCTCTGCTCAGCCCCAGCGAGGCACATCTGAGGTGCTGTGCCCAGCTCTGGGCTCCTCAGCACAGACAGACAGGGAGCTCCTCAGCTGCTCTGGCAGAGGACAACAGGGACGATGAAGGGACTGGAGCATCTCACCAAGAATGATTGAGGGAGCTGGGGCTGCTCAGCCAGGAGGAGACTGAGAGGGAGCCTCACCAGTGCCTGTGAGTGTCTGAAGGGAGGGGTCACAGGATGGATCCAGGCTCTGCTGGCTGGTGCCAAGCAACAGGACAAGAGGCAATGGACAGAAACTGATGCACAGGAAATTTCACCTGAACATGAGGAAGAACTTCTTCACTGTGAGGGTGACTGAGCACTGCAACAGATTGCCTACAGCAGTTCTAGGGTCTCCTTCACTGGAGATATTCCAGACCCATCTGGATGGAATCCTGTGCAGTGTGCTCTGAGATGACCCTGCTTGAGGGAGGTTGGACCAGATTACTCACTGTGGTCCTTTCCAGCCTTACCAGAATTCTGTGATTCCTTTTTTTGATAAATACACCTTCCTTGTCATTCTGCAGGCTGCTCAGCTCTCTCAGTCCTGGAAGTTTTCATTTGACTCTTCTGCTCTGTGATAACCCAGAGTCATGGGGTCATTTTGGCGTGTTTTAAACTTTGGCTGATGAGACTGATTTGAGTGATGTGACTGGACCAGAAGAGGTGCAGGAACAACATTGCAGATATTAAAATCCTGAAAATATTCTAGTTGGAGCAGTCTTGAGAGAACAGCTGGTCAATGACCTGAACTGAGTGGATATACCTTGATTGTTTCCAACAGGTATTTATCCTATTTATTTTAAAAAAACCTTAGCAAAGGAGATTTGACATCTCTAATTCACATTCTTGATCTTCCAAGCTTTTTTTGATTTATTTTTTTCTTTCCTCTGTTGCAAATTTGGCTGATTCCTTCCTTCAGATTCTGCAAAGATCAACTGGCAGGCTTCCTCTATGCTGGAAGAAAAGACCTAGAGTACAGATTCAGAAAGTTGTTCTCTACCAGTGTTTAATCCATGAAGCTGAACACAATTCCCCCTTGACCATGATAACTAATATAATATTACAGTCATCACTTCCTCTACTGTAACCTCTCCTGCTTTTGTTTAACCAGAACATGTGTTTGCAATGAAGGTGAAGCCTTCATACTGTGTATCAGCTAGAAAACAGGTTGTAATACCATGCTTCAACACTGGTCTCTTGGCTGTGACTTGGACTGTAGGCTCATGCAGCAGTGTTCATTGCAATCAGCAGTTTAAACTTGTCCTTTCTTTGTAGCTTCTGTAAGGAAAATGTTCTAGGTCATCCCATGCAGTCTGCACAATGGTTAAAAACAGATTTGTGCTTTACTTTGCAGAGTGAGGAGCACCAATGTGTTCACCACCAACTGGAATGGTGGTTTTGGCTTATCCACATCTTGTCAGTTTAGGACTCCCTTTATTTAAAGCTTGTATATTTGTATTGGAGGACAATACTCAAATTGTGACAGTGATTTTTTTATTATTTGGGTTTGTTTTTTTTTTTTCCAAAGCAAGCTTAAGCTATGAAGCAGTGTTTTGATGGATTTCTTTGTTTTTGGAAATGAGGATGAACAATTGGCATGTTCTGATGTGGTGGTGAATTTTGATGATGTCAAACCTGACTAGAGGGAGAAAAATCCTTTATAGTGAACAATAAATTAGTCTGTTAATTACTTAATTCCCAGGCACATAAAAGAGTCCTACAAGCATTGGCAGAGCAACAGAATAACTCCCAGGTTCAGGCTTTTTAGTACCATTATCTTATAATTGCTGATTGGCACAGGGTTCTGCTTGCTGTTCCCCAGGGGGGTCAGCAGTATGTGTGGCTCAGTGGTGGGGACTCCTAGGCAGCGATTTATGCACTGGTTTTGATAGGTGGAAAAAAGCAGTAAGAATTTATTAGCCCAGTATCATTGTTGGGAGGCAGGAGGAGGGCTGGAGCATACGAATTCCCTTGCCAGCAAATGAAAAGAATAAAACTGGAATAAGAAGAGTGGCAATTCAGAGACAATAATTTACTCTAGGAAAAAGGTAAAAATATTTGCTCATGTTTGGCAGGTTTCACATTTTTGCTCTTTTTGTGCTAGTGACTGTGTCAGGAGAAAGGCAAGTATCACTAACTGGAGGAGAAAATTAGCAGTGTATTTAAATGTTTCATTGTAATGTCCCTTCCTAAGTGAACCTCCATTTAATGTTTAAAGGGCTAAAAATGCTAAGTACACATCAATAAAACAACATAGTTTTAACTTCTAATTAAGTTTTAACTTTCAATACACACAGTTGACTATGCCGCTACTCTAATTAGTGCCTGTCTTTTTTTGTTATTTAGCTAATTTATTTGTAATGACTAATGAAGAGACTGAAAAAAATATGCATCCTACTGCATGTAGAAATCTTCTTGCTGCCCCTCTGTAATACTTAAAAAAATTAGTTATTTATTTTAGTTTAATCTTGCTCCCTCAGTTCATTAGGATGCTCTGGGAGGTTACAGAGTACAATGTTGTGAATTCTCAGTACTCCCAGGCAGGCATGTTAAATCAGGTTAGTACAGAACTTGTCTCCTGCTCTGGGTAACCTGTATTAAGGAATTCAGGCTTATTATTATAAAACTGAACTCTATATTGCCAAGGGCTTTATCATCGTGAAACAGCCTGTTTTCTTGTTTGTGTTACTCTTTCTCATCCTGAGCTTATTTGTTTTAATAATATTTTGGAAGCTGAAAAAGTACTGGCAGAATTCATATTAATATGTTGTTATTAAAAGAGACAGACCTTTAATTGCAGGCAGTTAACACAAAATCTGTTGGCAACATCTTGAACAGAATGATAGCATTTAATCATTTTTATCATTATAGTGGTGATGTTCTCAATGTTATTGCGAGAGAGTTGTCGACTATTTTTATGATAAATTCTTAATTTAAGGGTTTATAACTTCACCATAAAAATATGCTCCAGGCTGAAATGTGACATACAAATTCTGAATGTGGAACTGAAGGTTGCTTCTAGTTTTAAAACAAATAAACAATAAGCCCAGCTCCTTGTGAGCATTTAATAGGTATGAACTGAAATTCCTGCCAGAAATGACCTTTTCTGTGGAGGATTTTCTGTTATTTTTCTTGCCTAACAGCCCTGCTCCAAAACGCACACTCCAGTACAAAGGAAAAAAAGTTTAACTTAGTGTTAAGCTTTCTCAGTACTCTGCATCTAAACCAGAGTGGTTTGGAACTTTGTGAAGGAAACTTTTGTAAAGTTGAAGGATGGGAGGTGTAGTTGCAAAGGAAGCCTCTTCTACTCTGAATATTTTGTTGCAAATCAAGGATTCTCTGTAGTATTAAAAAATTTAATGTAGACCCCTGGAAGGTGGAGCTATATTACAGAAATATTGCAAAACAGTATTTTTTGCCTATAAATGTAGTAGGCTCTCAGGAAAATGAAAATCCCATGAATCCCATTAAATCCATCAGACTGATCTGGTACAACTGAGAAAAGAAATTAGACTTAGCAAGAAAGAAATTGACTTTAAGCCAAGAGCCATGTATTCATCTGAGGCCTGGGCACTCTAATTTCACAGGGCAAACTGGACTCTTAGTGAAATGCCACGTCTGGTGTGCAGCCCTTTAACACAAAGTCGGTAGGGACTGAAGAGTACTGATGTGTCTTCCAGGTAACTCTGGCTCTTCATCATTGGCTTTGGTGAAAGCACTCTTGCACACTGGATACTAGACAGGTGTAACTGGTACTACAGTGATCTGTGCTCTGAGTGCCCACTCTGTGAGCATGCAACACTGAATGCTGGTTTTCTGCTTGATTTTGATAGTTTTCTCCACTTGTGAGCCAGCAGATGGGAGAACAGGATCTGGCTATCTATGTGATGTTAGAAGGTACAGGTGAAATGCACAGAACCACTACACGGAGAGCTTTGATGCATTGGAAACCCAGCTGCCATCACCTCCTGTCCCAGAGAAACAAATGGCAGTGAGCAATGTGAGCTGATGTGGCAGCAATTGCTTCTCTACCCACTCTCAGAGGAGCCTGAGCTGTGTGTGAGGCCAAGGGCCAAGCCTCACTATCTGTAGGGCTCACAGGTCTGCCTCCTACAAAACCCCCTGGGAAATGGGAAAGTTTCAAAGAGGGAACTGATGCCCATCTTGTTGTGCCACCTCTGATCTGAATGTAGATATGCACAGACACATGGGGACAGCCATAGCCCATGATTGGAATTGGGTGCTCAATCAGGGTGACTACTTCTCCAAAATCAGCTTCCTCTTCCCTCTGGTACATGGGCATTTGGTCCATGCCTAACACCTAGATCATCTTGACAGTAATAGCTGTGATTGGTTAATAAAGTAAAGAAGTGTTTAAATCTTTTAAATCCTGTTCTTTATTTTTTTCAGCATGTAAACCTTCAAGATTAAGTAATAGGATTTCCTTGTGCCTCAGAATGTTGAAGTTCCTGGTTCAGATAGGAGTTCTTCGGTGTTGCAACCAGTTTGTAAGAAAGGTACAGAAACATGCTAGAATGCCAGCTGGAGAATTGCAGGATGCCAGTTATGCCACACTATGAAGTGTTCTGTATTTTTCCATCATGCTGAAGAAGTTTGGGAAAGTTGGATGCTGTAAAGTCACTGTTGTGTGTGCTTTAAGCACATGAATCGTGAAAGAGGGAACGGCTGAACTATTCTGGAGATGAAGTTTACCATTCATGAGAAGATAGCAAAGTGAAGGTGATAAATTTGAACTTTTCAGTTCAGACAAGTTCACCAAGAAATGCTCCTTTTCCTTCCCTTTTTGGTAATCGCCACTGTGCTCTTTGTTACTGCTTGTAGGCTGCTGGCCCTCTGTGGTGGGGACTCCAGCTCTTGTGTATTTCATTGGCCCAGACTGGGAAACTATGGCCCTTGGAAACAGCAGGAGAGAAATCAAGGAAATAAATGTATTTTTAAGTTCAGGAGAACAATAGAAAAGACTGAGATTCACCTTCCAGAAAATGGACTTAAAATGGTGGAAATCTATTTATTTCCTTCCCTGGCATCAGCAGTGCTCGATAGACCTCATGTATATGTGTTCTTAGGAAATTATTTTCATGTCTGAACTAGCAGTATGTCCTGGCCTATTGTATACTTTGACTTACCGTCTTAAAATGAGTTAAAAATACAGAAAGTAAACTTTGCTGCCTGATATTTGTATTGACAACGTTGGGCTGTTTTCTCAGCAAGTAATGGAAACAGGAAGCTTGTTTTCCTGGAGGAGAGGGGGAGATTATCCCACTCATCCCCTGTGGACCAGCCAGTGCTCTGCTGCTCTGAACTTGGTGCCACAGCCATAACTGAGGACTGGGGGACAGCCTGATGTGAGAGTGGGAGGGGGGCTGTGCTGCCTCTCTGTGACCTGCAGAAGTGGCATCAAGAGCTGCTCTTGCCCACCAGGATCCCTCCTTCTCTGCAGGGCATTGTGGAAGGGTCACAGCAGTGGTTTCAGGCTGCATTTCCAGCTGTGTGGATGTGATGGCAGCACACAGAGTGGGCCTGCTCCTGCCTGGAATTTCTCACATACAAGCATGCTGCCAATGCTTCTGGAAGGTGTGGAGCCTGTTGTGTCTGCTCTGCCTAGGTGCAATGGACTTAGTCCAGTCCTCTGGGGATATATTTCACCTGATCAAGTTTATAAATGCCTTGAATTTCACTGGCAGAAAGCATGTGGGTCAATGACAACACCCCTGAAGAAACCTAGAGGAAAGAGTTCTTCCTTCACATCCTTGCAGAAATGTGCACTTGGACAGACTCTCACATTTCTATTTTACAGGTACTCCTTTCCTCCTTCCTCCCATTGACTTTTCCACCCTATCCTTTCTCTAGGTTGCTAAATGCAGTAAAAGTATTTTTCTGCTGAGCTGAATAATCTTTGTTAACCCAGGGTCTACTATTTAAAATCTTACTTCCCTGATTTTATTTAGGTAATGAAAAAAGAGGTGGGGGTCTGTTATTAAGTGACAAAGGATTCAAAATTCAGAGTACCTCAAATTTAAATACAACTAGAAAGATTTTAAAAACCAAAACAATAAAAAAATCCAGAAGGAAAATTAAACTTAGAGTCCATACTCATTTTCCCCACATTATACCTTGCTGTTTCAGGGGTGGGGGGGAGTGGTGTATTGCATGTAGCATGCAGAGTGACAGAGTGATCCTGTAGCAAAGCAAGTCAGTGCTGGAGAATTTGCAGGCAGAATTCAATGGCACAAAGGTTTTCAGAAACTATTTTTCTTTCCCTTTTTTTTTTTTTTTTCCCAGCAATGATTTCTAGCCATTCATCATAAAGCACTAAAAATCAAAGAGCAATATTCACGAGCCTCCTAGTACAGTATGTTAAACCCTGATAACTGTCAGGAAGAGACTGTCTGAAAGGGAAGAGCCAGGTAGCAGCACAGAAAACAAAACATGTTGGGAGAAAAAGTACTGAAGAATAAAAGGAGAGGAAATGTGCTAAGCAAAGGGGGCCAAGCAGTGCCTCTGTGTTGCATTTGTCATGCTGCCATTTTGTTAACAAGAGAGATATATTTACAGCAGTGAAAAATGTTGTTGGTTCTGGGGTTCTGTCTGCTTTCACAGAATCCTGGAGTGACCATGTATGCCAGTGGTAGATTCTGTTCTTACAAATTGCTCTACTGGATTCAGAAATATGTTAGTTTGAATATATTCAACTAATGTTTTATGCGAACATCTTTCAGCCTAGGGCTTGCCTATGAACAGTTTGCTGTGAAGATTTGATATTCAGAATATGAACTGTTTTCAGTAGATGCATATTAGGAAAAAAAATCTTCAAAGAAAGGGCTGTCAAGCATTATAACAGGCTGCCCAAGGAAGTGGTGGAGTCACCATTCCAGAAGGAATTCAAAGGACGTGTGGATGTGGAACTTAGGGACATGATTCAGTGGTGAACTTGGCAGTGCTGGGTTAATGGTTAGACTCAATGTTCTTAAAGGTCTTTTCTGATGTAAGCAATGCTATGATTCTGAAGGAAGTTCAGAATATGTCTCTTTTCTCTGTCTGAAATCCTTATATCTTCATGTAGAGGTAAGTCTCTGTGCTTTTTTTCTTTGTGTCCAATCCAGAGCTACTTCCAGCTATTTTCTCTGTTTCAAGGGAATATTATGAGCAAACAAAATGCATGCATGCAAGGAAAGCAGAGCTGTCTTGACAAGTGCAAAATAAAAAATGACCACAGTACAAGCAAGCAGAGATTTGATAGCAGGCAGAGATTTCTGTGAAAAATAAAAATCGAAACCATCGCTATGGGTAGTAAATTTTGCTGGTTACTTTGGATGTTCAGTAGTAACCTAAAATAGAGAGTAATGAACCATTTGGTCTTTAGAATGCTTTCAGCATTTCATGACTCTCTCTGTAATTAGAAATGTGTTAGCATATCATCAGTATATCAGTATTAATCACGGGAGTTGCTGTAATGATGAAGAATTGTAGCCACTCCAGAAATCTTGCTTGCCCCTTCACAGAGGATTTTCAGAGAATTTTCAATAATAAGCCAGTTTTTATACCTTCTTGTCAATCTAGATTCTTTCTACTCAAGAATGTAAGACAACTTTTGCTCAATGTTCATTTTTTGATTGATGCCTGTTTTGATGCTTAGCTTCTGCCATGGCTCTGGTCACTGCATGTGTCAGCGTCTAGCTAGTTAAGAGAATATGTGAAAAGTTTCTTTCAAACCTAGGATCATTTTATTTCTTAAAATGGCTACTAGGAATTATCCTCTGCTTTTCAGGGAGATAATATTACTTTTAAAACGAGCTCATCATCCACTAATCCATTTTCAAACCCTGTTAGGCAATCTGGGTTAAGTAGAGTATAACAGTTATCCTACTGGATTGATTGTGTAGAGTTAGATCTTTTACATGCAGGGAGCCCAAGACCCCAGGGTCTAATAGTAATATTGCCTTCTCCATGAATAATTTATTGAATCTGTAAAGACTGTGTTCTATTATAAAATGTAGATTGGAGGGAGGGTGTTGCAGTTTGTTTGCAGGATTTTTTTAAGATTCTTCAAAACTTTCACAGCCAAACCTGAAACATGACCAAACAGATGTTAGGAATGGTTCTGTGGAAGTCTGTTTAAATCTGAAGTAAACTGGGCTTAGCTTTTCCATGGTCATTGTTCTCCAGCAGCTTCATGTGAAGGCCATTTATTCTGAAGCGCTGGAGTCTACTCTGGAGTGGATCTCTCTGCCCATCTTTCTCACTGGGTTGCTTGGCTCTGTATAGTTATATCTGTAGGAAACACAACTCAGCTTTATTCTTGTGCTTCCCAAGTGCCTTGGAAGGAGGGTATGGGAGGCCATTCTGTCTGGATTTATCCAGAACCTACTTTTGTGGTTCTGACCCTGATTATTTTTTTTCTGTCAGACCCTGTTGTGGCCAGTATGTAGGTTTTAAGCAGGTACAGATGTGTTTTTCAGTGTCAGACACATGATCTCTTCCATTTCCTAACTCCTGGATGTGTATCCCAGCCATGTCACAAGGAAATACTGACATCTTACTCTCAGTTTAGGATTCCACTCATGCACTCAGAAAAAGAGAACTGCTTGGTCTGAGTCTGGGTATGTGAACAGAAATAAGATCTGTCCCTCAAAAACTCTTTTCTTTATGTGTCCTTTTAAAAATATTATCTGCAAATTGTCTTGTAATAACATGAGCAGCACTAGTCAGTGTATGAAACAGCTCTGTCTTTATCAGAGACAGCAGAAAAGGAAGGAACTCCAAGACAACAAAAAAAGGAATTCCAAGACAACAGTAGAGTCCTTAAATCTCAGCATCTTTGTCTCTCTTAGATGGACCAAATACTTGGCTTAGGAATTTCTTTTAAAATTTAATTGCAGATTTTATGTATCAGAGTATGTGCAAGTATTCCATCCGTGAGTAACCTTACAGCCACTTTAGCTGTAGCTTACCTCCATTTACACTTAGTTTTGTGTCTTTTCCTGGTAGCATTTCTTATTCATCTTATTCCTTCTCATTTTTGTTCTCAGAAGATGCAAGTGGTTTTTACTTAGGTTTTGCAATATACATGAAACGATAAATCCTCAGCATTATTTCTAGGACTGCATAGATGAAAAAGTGTGGTTTGAGGTTCTGGGGTTTTCTTCTTTGAACAAGTAGAGGATTATTTTCTCCTTAATTCAACAGTAACTTAAAGATATTTTCCTAAACTTCCCAGAAGAAACAGATGAAGAAATTAAAATAATTGCACTTGGGCAAGGTTGTAAAAATAGAGCATTCTTAATGTGAATTGTTTTGCAAGCATAACAACGGATGAGACATCCAGGAAACAAGTTTAGTGTAATTAAGTCATTACCCCAGAGATTCAGAGCAGAGAATATCTTTTACTCAGTTGTCTGGTAAACTGTTAGCAACAGGATTAAAACCTGCACAGTGCACACATTGACATATTGCAATGCTAAAATTAAAATACAGTATAGCTATGACTAGGGCCAGAGAAGATGCTTCTTCACCCACGGCAGGGTGTGAGGGAAGCTGTTGTGAATGCAAGACATGGCTGAGTGTAGTTCAAAGGAACTTTAGCTCCTGTTGCAGATGCAAGGCACAACAGATGAGCTGATTTCAAATCTTGCCTCTGGAAAAGGCAAGCTGCCCCAGATCCATCTGCACTTGTCCTGAAGTGAAGATGTAGACATAGATTCCCATGTTCAGAAGAAGGTAGGAGACAGTCTCTCTCAAATGTTTGACTCAGCCTGGGGAAAAACAAATTTAATTTATTGCTAGCTAAAACAAACATTTAATTATTAACTTGGGTAGTGAGAAACAGAGAAACAAACATTCAAACACCTTTCATCCCCCCTTTCTCAGCTTCAACTTCACTCCAGATTTCTTTATGCCTGCCTGAATGGCGCAGTGAGGCTGGGGCTTTTCCTTCCTCCTTGCCCCTTTCTTCTGTTCCAGAGTGGGCTCCAGGGGCTGCATTCCTGTCAGGAATGTTCTTCTGCTCCAGGATGGGGTTTGCCATGGGCTGCAGGGAACTTCTGCTTTGTTATGGGACATGTCTTCCTCTGACCTTGATGTTCCCTCCTCTTTTCTCCACCTGCCCTTTTCAGCCCTTCCTTTGGATCTGTTTTCCCAGAGGTGCCCTATGCATGGCTGGGGGCTCAGCCTGCCCTGCAGGGGATGGTTTGGGCTGGCTGGGACCATCTGTGTCTGGCACGGGGCAGCCCCAGCTGTTCTTCCCAGGGGCTGCCCCACGGCCCAGGCTGGTGATCGGTGGGGGGTTCCACAGCTCACTTCTGAACAGCAGGCTTTGGTTTCTGCAGAAGAACCCCCTGCAAGCCAAATGTGAAGTCCTAATATCTTTTTCTTTTCCAAAGAGGACTCAGATTGATGCTGTAAGAACTGTTCCAGCAGACACAGGTAGCTCATGATAAATTTAACTGTAATCTCTTAAATATATGCTAATGCTTTGCTTTCCATGTATGAGTATTCATGCCTCTTACCCATTGGTGCTAATTATCTAACAGACATTACCATAAAGCTGGAATTGCGTGAGGTATGTTAGTGCTTCCTAAACTTTATTTCAGACAACTTTCCAGCTTATTCATCAGTAGGTGATTTCATAGCTCCCGGACATGGCTCACACAGAGTAACGCAGCTCCTTCAGTTTTCTCTGCAAAAATGACGAGACACAGGCCAGCTGGTCCCCCACTGCTCACTCTGCTGAAATGATATTCCCATCACAACTCCTGCTGTAATCACTTCTACTAATCTTGTTCTCTCTCCTTCCCACGTAGATTCTCCAAATCATTACGCAGGTTAACTCTCCCCCACCGGCCCACCAGTCACAGAATTCACACAACGAGCCTCAAATTATGCTGAGAATAAATGGAGATAAACAGCAAACCCAAGGAGACAAATAAGACGAACACCTTGAAAAGGAACCAGTAAGTGAAATAGGATGTGACAGGCTCAGGAAGATGAGAGGGAGTGATTTCCTGGAATGCAGCAGCAATTTCGTGCCAGCAGCGATGCGCCAGCTGTACTTGACCTTCAGTAACCTTTATCCCCGTCTCCTACTGCTGCTCCTACAGCTTCTCAGCCTGGTTCTCCTCCTGCACTGCTGTGCTTTGCCTGGTCAGATCCCTTATCTAACTGGTACAGACACTGTGTTTTCTGAAATCAGCCTTTTCCTGTGAAGGTGCTGCAATCTGTGCATTTGCCCACACCTGCCTGCAGTGAGATGCCATCAGGGGGCTCCATGGTGGTGTGCAGAGGGAACTCCTTTCTGTATCTTCTTGATGGGTTTGACCTGACTTTGTCACATGTGGAAATTAATGTCCACCATTAACAGAGCCATCCCTCTCAGAGCTTTTTCTTGAGACTTTTCAGAAGGATGCTCTTTGTTGGCTTTGGCTGGGAATTTTCTGGCAAAGTGGATTTTTCCCTGTAGGGTGTCAGTTCCTTTAAATGAAAGCATTTAATCAGAATGAATAAATGCCAATAAATTCTTGGATGATCCTTTCTGAGGTTTAAGCATTCTGATTTGATATGTTTTAAACAGGACACAATCCCTTGTCTTGTTTCAAATATCTCATGAATAGGGTAACAAAATATGTCCTTCAAAAATGGAAATAAAAATTAAATATTTTGGAAGTATCAAAGTGGAGAGTTTCTACTGGTATCATTCATTTTGGTGTGCATGACCCTTCTGCCCTTTTATCAGTTTTGCTGCTTTGTCTTGGGTCAGAGTAAGTGAGGGGGGAAATCTTGAAAATACTGGCAGGACATGGTTTTGTGTATGCACAGCCATTCTCATCTTGTTTTTCCTCATTTGAAGGGAGATAGGCAAAAGGAAATTATCTGCCATGCTATTGTCAAAAACAACTTGTTAGCAGACACCACCAGCTGCTTTGGAAGGGAATATCCCCAGTCCAATGATGCTCAAAATATTTCAAGAAAGAATGTCACTTTTGTGTTTAAGCTGTGTATGAGGACACCAGCTCCTTTGGCAACACGTGGAGGCCAACGGGAAAGAACATCAAATATCTGTGTGTGCACTTCATTACGTATTTGATGCAGTGTGGTACATCTCCTAATCCTGTTCCTGAAACATTGCTGTAGCTGTGTTGTTTGCTCTCAGTATGCTCTGGTGTACATCCCCTCATGCACTGTAATATCAAAACACTCTGTTACCAAGAGCAGTGTGTGTGTGTGTGTGTGAATGTGTCTTTTTGTATGAAGCACTTCCCTCTGTCTCTTCTCAGCCTTTCAGAGAAGGGATTTGATTATTTTATAGAATTTCACTTTGTTTGACGATGTTATTGAAGGCTGTTCAGCTGGAAAGATGAAGTTTGCAATTGAGTTTATTTTTCTCTCCTCAGGGAAGAAGGTCCATAGTCCATGTCCAGCTCCTCCAAAAGTCATCTCCTCCTCTCAGGAGCATCTTGCCTGTTTGGCTGTCAGATTCACTGTTTGGAGAAATGCAGCTGTCATGGGAGGCTGTGATCAGAGAAGGGGAAGGAGGTCTCTCAGGTAGATGGGGCCAGTCCTGCAGTGCACTTCAAATTTCAGGGTAGTGACCTTGAACTCGTCTCCACTCTGCAGGGAGCCCTGCACAGTCAGCCAGAGCACTGGGGTGAAGTGTTTGCTGTGACCTGCATTGCTGATCAGATGAACTGTTATGTACAGCAACACTTGGTGTTTTTTGCAGGATCCATAACTTCACTCCTAGATCTGATTTGAAGTGATGGAAGTGTCACATGGTTCCTTATTTCATCAGACCTAATAATTTACTGAAGGTAAATGAACTTTGTGGCTTTTTCCCCCCCCATAATTTGTTTTATCATCACCTAAGCACAGGAACTTTTTGTATGGTGTATAATAGATTAATTTCTTACAGCTGGTGGGAAATTGCTCATTTACACCAAGTAAATCTAAAATGCTGTTTTTAAGTAACTTAGAATATGACAGTTTAGTAAGCCTATATGCTAAGGAAGCATCATATTAGGAGTATAACAATGTCTGTTTCTGTTAAGATGAAGCTGTTTTAGAAATACAGATGATGTGAGAGTGTTTTTCTGGCTTTGTTGTGAAACTCCAGTGTGCTCTCTCTATGTTCTTTATTGTTTTGAGTTCAAATGAGGCCATAGGATGTAGTTAGTCTCATTGATCCTGCCAAAGGTCTCCAAAAACCTGCAGCCTCATGATCCAAAATGCTGATCTGGTATGAGCTCGTTCTGCTGCTCCTCTTCCTTCAAGCATCATTGATGGGTTAGATTTACATGGCAGGTTTTAGGCTGGAACAGATGCCATCTTTTGCCTCCAAGCTGATTCTCAGCTCAAAAATATGTCACCAACTCTGTATGAAGGCTTTGGTGAGCTGCATAAAGGAGTTATTTACCTGGCTGGTCTGGCTGGAGTTGCTCCTCCCGTGGGATGCAATGATGTGACATTAATGACCAAGGGTGGTGGAGCAGCCTGGCCACTGGCATGGCACTCATCAGCTGTGGTATTGGGGCTTGCCTGACAGTGTCAACATCTGCCTGAAACAGAATTCATAAAAATATGTTCAAATTCAACTTGTGTTTAAACATTATAAAGTAGTGTATTCACCCCATGGACTATGGATTTAGAATGAGAAGAAAATTCCTAATCCTCACAAGGAGAATAAAAAGTCAAAGATCTCTTGCATGGGTTTTTTTGTGACATCTTAACTAATCTGAATTCTGGATATTTGGCTTGTGATTTTTGAACTCTGACGTTAGAGGTGGTGGGATAGACAATGAACAGGAATCAGCACTAGTGAAATTCTACAAAAACCTACCAGAGTCACACTTTAACCAATACCAAATATATTGTATAAAATATTTTCACAGGGAGTCAGCAGCTAATTACTTTGCATTTATGTATGTTGCTGCAGAATTCAACAATATTTCAACTTTTAAAATTAAATTTAAAAAAAAAGGTATTTGAGAGAGCTCATCAGTAACATAGAAGTTATTTGCAATATTCTTTGTGTAGAATATATGTATATTATCCTCACCTACTGTGGAATATCTTCTGCCATGCTTGTTATGTGGCTCTAGACTCCCATTAACTGAATCCCTGGTGAAAAGCCGTTTTCCTACATTATATTGTAATGCTCTTGTTAATGATAAATTGATGAAGAGCTGCTTTTTTAGATTAGGTGAGTGGTCCTTTGATAATGGGGTTGGAATCAGGCCAGAGGTTTTATACTACTTTGCCTGGAGGGTGAGAACCAACTAAAATATTCCTTTCTTGTGTTCTGCTAGAAAATGAGACAGTCAAAGAATTCCAGCTTTTAATTTTAAGAGAGCAGTTCAGGAGTTTACATGGTGGGTATTTTTAGACTTTATCTTGCCCCCCCCCATATTTCTAATGAATTATTAAAGAAAGGTACTTCTCATGTAATTAGAGAGCCAAGCACCTTTTAAACAAGACCAACTTCTTACATTTGAATTGACTAGATTCATTTTCAATGGCAAAAGATCATGAGGCAAATACTTTTGCATGTTTCAAAGTTAAGATCAATTGTTCTCCTTTTCTAGTTTCAAATGCAGTAGCTTAGTACTTTTGCTGTATCAGAAAACTGTTAGAATATTTATGGTTTTTATTTACATAAAACCCAAACGTTTTCTATTACTTCTTTCTTTGGGCAAGGAATGTGCAATGGATTATTAGACCCACAGATTTTTCTTGCTATTAGCATTAGTATAGTTGAAATTAAGTGAAAGTAAAATACATTTTTAAAGGGACACATATTTTATAGCTTCCAATCTTGGCTCTGATGGTCTTTCTCAGCTCTGTACCATGCCCTTTGGGAAAAAACACGGAGCATGCATGCTCATCTCTTTTGATCATGATTTGACAAGGTCATGCCTTGCTAGGATTGGGCTGCCTATTATTATCTTGATGTTGTTTTAAAATTTAGTGGTATACGGAAAAAGAGAGGACAGTGGAATTTTAACACACCCAGTTGATGTAGGCATCTCTTTGCTTATTGCCTGATGGAGGTATAGGGTGTGTAAATGTGAGCTTTATTAATTGAGAAGAGAATCATAAAATGCAATAACAGTAAAGTAACTTTAGGTTAAGGTTACAAAATTGGAGTCTGCATTTTTGATTTTCATGTTCTGTGATTAGTATTTTTCTTCAGATATTTATATCAACATTTCAGGTTTAGTGAAAGATGTTTTCTGAGCATACCTGTCAGTGGGAAACCTACTAAAGGTAGGTAACACTATCATTTATATATTCAAATGTATAGGTCTTCAAAAGTTTAGGTATAGGTATTCAAAAGTTTAGGTCTTTGGCTTAGTCCTCTCTGAAAAGGAAAGATACAAACAAACAAAAGAACCATAAAACAAAGTGTAGCTTATTTACAGTTAAGAGTTTGATCCTTCCAGTACTTAAAGCTTCAGTCACAAGAAAATGAGTATTTTTTCTTGTTGAAGAATTTCTTCAGCCTTTTAGATAAGACAGGAGCTAATCTCACCATAGGAGTGATTCACAAATCCCTTATTTGCCTTCTGCTTTCCAACAAGCATTTGCTGTGGTGATCAGAAAGAAAACTCAGTTCTACATTTAAACTTTTGTTCTTCAGCTTAGGTCCATGGTCTGCCTTTAGTTCATGTTGTTGCACACTCACTGAAGTGTGGTGTCAAATCCTCTGCACAGACCCTCATTTCCAGCTCAGAGGGAAGTGCCTGGAATCCTTGCACCACCTGGAAAATCCCAGCACTACCAGGTACAGGGGAGTCATTGCTCCCACATCCTCATGTAGAGACAGCGTGCACCAGGCTCCAGCCTTGATCACAGTGACAATAGAATTATGTGATGGCAGCTGTATGGAGGAGAGGAATAAAGAGTAGGATTTTGGGGCTGTTGTGCTTTTTCTCCAAGGGTTCACAAAATTCACTCTAGTCATGATCATGGAATGTTGCCTCTTGAGGCCATTGCATCCCATGGCAAATAGCAGATGTGTCCCTAAAAGAGGAGTTTACGTATTTTAATTGTGCTGCCTTTGTTCACTTTGCCTCTTCTAGGCAGGCTTTGTGTACAGCTTCCACCAAATTGTTTTGTCAAGGATGTCATCTCTGTTGCAACTGGGGAGGTAAAAGGCTAGACATGTGTCTTCAGTTTAAAAAAAACAAAATGATTAGCAAAAGATCCTAGTTGGAATTCATGAGTGTGCACTTTCTGAATACATAAATGCTTTTTTCACCTGAAAGTTTGCCTTATAGGACAAACATTATCCCCAGTACCCTGGCCCCTGCAGGGGAAAGGGTGCAGAAATCTAAATATTATGTTTAAAATGATCCTGGTTGTAAAGAGCTGGAGCCAAAATACCTAAAAGACAGCTTTCGTACCCTGATATTTGTTTCAACCTGTGAAAAGAACAGTGGCTGAGTGCTTGTTAAAGGTATATTTTCTTTTAAGTTATATGGAGAGAGATGTCAACTATTTACCATAAATATATTTATACATTTGAATATATAAATGTTACTTACCTTTAGTAGGTTTCCCACTGACAGGTATGCTCAGAAAACATCTTTCACTAAACCTGAAATGTTGATATAAATATCTGAAGAAAAATACTAATCACAGAATACATTGAACAGACTTACTGATCTTGTATACCTGGAAAAAGATTTTCAAACAGAGTTTGTCAGCTCAGCCTTGGCATTCCTTGTCAAACAAAAGCATGCCTAAAGACACATTTCAAAAGCAGACAATACAGCACTTGCTAACCTGCAGAAAATCGAAAAGGATCAGGGAGGCAGAGAACAAACAGAATAGGTAAGCAATAAGAAATGGAACACAGCTCTAAAGAGCTGTTTCAGAGAGCCAAATATGTTTAAAGAAGCCTACATTAATAATTAAACGTCAGTAAGTAAAATTCCAGTATACTTTTTTTGCCAGCATTGTTTTAAGATTTGTAATATAGAAATGAGATTATTGATTTGGTATCAGTAAGAAAACATAACTGGTGTAAGGGGAGGAAGAAGCAGACGGGGGGGAAGAGAATGGGGCAGGAGTATTTTTAGATGCCAGGCTAGTCTGGAATGTTAACTTTCTGCAATAGAAAGTCCATACTTCAGTATTCGTCCACTTCAGTCAGCTGAAAATTTGGGTCAGGCAGCTGTTATCTGAATTGACAGCAGCTATCTGATTAAAAGTAAAATGCTCTTAAAAAAAAAAAACAAGCAAGAAAAAAGGGAAGAGAAGGAGAGAGGGAAAAAGGCTGTGCTGTGTCACATTCACGCCACTCATGCTGCTTACGTTGTGTCACACCGCGCGGTGATTTGACGCTACATAACACAACATGACATGAGTCACAGTTCACTGCTATCCACATTACACTCAGGTAGTTTGGCATGGCTCTAACTTTTGCTTTACTCTCATTTCCTATTCAGTGCACTCCACTTAGGCTGGTTGGTTAATGCAGACAATTGCTACACACTCAAAACTAGAGTTCCCTACCCAAATACATTTTTCATTGGATATTAAAATGGAAACTTCAGTGGATATCTTTTGCACATCCATATGCAGCTCCTTTGCTCAACATAGCAAGGGCATTAATGACAACTTACACCTGAAAGGGAGGAGTTAAGGGGAATTTCCCATAGGAAATACAGCTGTAACAGTGACTTTCTGGGTTGGAGACATACTCTCTAAATGGAAAATAATTCGACTTTTTTTGTCACCAGAGACATTCCCAAACCAAAACCTCATATTAACCTCCCAGCCTTCCTTTCAATTTCAATTTGAATTGAATACCTTTCTGTTTCATAAGGATATGAAATATTATTTCAGATCTGAATTTATAGGCAGTCTGTAGCAGGTTGAACCAAAGCTCCACATCTCCCATGCCTAGGATTTGGGCAGTTCCCCATCTTTTCAGGGCACTGCACTTTGGGTCTTGCTGTTTAATCAGATGTTTCCCAAAAATAATAGTCTATGTTGTTTGTGGTCACCTACCTCAGGCAACCAGCCTCAGCCCTGGAGCACAGCTAAATTGCACTGTTGCTTCCTGTAATGAATTTCTCGGCCTGTCAGAGCATCTCATACATCTTAGCTTTGTTCTAAACAGAAGCAGAGAGAAGCACAAATTAACAGGCAGCTTTGTGCTTCTTTCATTTTTATTGACAGCATCCTGAAGTTCTAGATCCACTTAGCACCTCCAAAGAAGCGATAAGTGATTTAGCTTTTTGGGGACAAATTGGCTCTATTAACTCTGAGTGCCAAATTTACCAAAAATAACTCATTAGCTGTGCATTATGATTCACAGGGTGCTCTGCTCTTGGCTAGATCCCAAAACCCACATTTGTGTACAAATGTTCCTATTATGGGGTGTGAGACTTACTAATGGCATACCATATGCACCAGTGCATTTTTCTCTTTCTAACAAAGCAGTTTTCCTACCACAGATGAGAAGTGACCAGGTTTTGAAGGGTTAAACATATTCCAACATGATAAAACCTGAGAGACCACAGGAATCAAGCTATACTCAATTTCCTTTTTTCTGTTTCTACCACTTGAACCTAATATTCCTTCCTCTACATTTAATAAGCAAACAAGGGAGCCAGCAGAAAAATTTAGTTAAAAATTTCGTTTCTGCTGCTAAGTTTAAGTTTTCTGGACAGCAACGTGTTCATTATCTCTGTTCCCTTTGAAAAAAAGCTGTAATTCACAATCAATTCCCACCCCACAACTGGCTTCTCACACTTTGATGGGATGGATTCTTTACAACTGAGTTGTCTGATACTTTGCTAAGTGGGACTTACTTTCCTGCGTGTTTAAGAGGAATTTGTGTAGTTACAGATCTGAAAGAAAAGCAGTAATGTGAAAAAGGCTGTAGATTGATTCTGTCTTCTCATCTCTTGGCAGCAGAGGCAGGGCTGTGATTTCCCTTTGTTCTCAATACTCTTGGTACCTTGTGCCTGGAGAGCAGAGGCAGAGCAGCCCCTGAGAAGCTTCCAGTCCTTATGCTGAATGGCACTGAGCAACTGGAAAAATGTGTCTCCAAGCCAAGACAAAAGATCCTTTCCATAGTCCAAGGAACAGTCAGGCAAACCCTCCTTCTGACCCATCAGTGGAGGCAGTGAGGATGCTGACTGTTCTAGTGGGGCAGCTGAGGCTCTGACAGTCTTGTCCCTCTCTGCTTCAAACTTCTCCTGTGGCCTTTGCTGGTCATTTGGGGCCCACCTGCAATGGCACAGTGTGGTACAAGTCATTCCTGAGTCCTGCATCTGGATTTATTCTCTCTCACCATTCATCAACTCCCCCATGCACGCGTTCTTCCTGCTGTGGACAGGGGCAAAGCAGCTCTTCCCATTTCCTCTTCAATGTTTCCAATGCTCGGTGTCAAAAGGCTTTTATTTCTGCTTCTTAACTTGGTCCTGGAGTTCTGCCTCCATGCTTCCCTTTCCCTATTCTCTCAGCACTTTGGCAATTAATTGAGTTTTCTAGTGTAGTAAGCTGAAGTTTTTCACCACATAAATGATTCATCCAAATAAAGTGAAGTTATTGAGCAAAAGTTAAATTGGGCTTTAATTTGCCTCAGGTCTCTTTTGAGCCATCTTCTTGCTTGCTCCTTTCTGTGGAAATGTTTCCCTCTTTGAACGTGGTTATCTTTAAAATACCATTTGAAAGAAAAGGAAAGAGAAAAAAAAAAGTTGTTTGGGCATTCCTACAGCTGGTGCCAGGTCCAGGAGATGTGTGCTGTCTGAGGAAGTTAGCTGCTCCATGAACATCCCTTCTGTCTTTACTCAGGTCTGATGGCTGCGGGGAAATGTGGGACGAGTATGGATGAACAGCTGTGACAAAATCCTGGTGTCTTGATTTTCTCCAGTACCCCTGCTTCAGTCCTGTGGCCAAAGGGATGAAAACAGTGTCTCTTCCATTTTGCAGGTAATAGTGGTTCTAATGCTTTTGTCCCTGGCCTTCCAAGAGGGCAGCTGTCCCTTAGCCTGTCCTCTAAATCCTGAACCTGCAAGCGAGGACCCTCGAGGTGCAGGATGAAATCTGCTGAAAAATGAGATGCAGCATCATGAGGAATATAGTTGCAGGTACAGGGATCAGTCACATCCTAATTTTGACAGGCTTGTGTGAGCAAAGGCTGTTTCAATACCGTGAGGAAGCTGCTTTGCATGATGTGGTGTGTCATTACAGAGATTCACACACAGACTGATGCTTCAATACCCTGTCACCTTTGCTTGAAAAATAAGGTCATATTATATTCAAAATCGTACTGTATTCATCACTTAATATTTTATACAATTAAAATATTAAGCTAAGTAACAGTGTGTTGGGGAGGGTGTGTTTGTGTATATGTGGCATAAATAAGTATAAATAAACAAGTATTAGTGGTGCAATAACACTGAATAATTTATCCAGACCAAATGAATTATTTTCAGCTTCTTAGTCTTGAAAATTTCAAACTGAATTCCTTAAGTTAATTTAAAACTTCCTTTTTTTCAATAGGCATGTTGTGGTGACAGTAGCTGTGATGTGGCAGGGTATCATAACTAGCTGAAGGATGGCTGGACAGCTCCCCATTTTCCCCACTTTCTATCAGGTAGTCTGATGAGAGATTATACTTCTGTCTGCAAAATGTTCTGCTTTATTAATCAATAAAGTCAGTTTGTCTAAGTTGTTCTAGTTTCTAATGGAAGTGATATAAATGTTTGAGGGCAAATGAATACAGAACCCAGAGGATCAGTGAATACTAAATAAAAACCCCTCTCAAGTATCAAAGTGAGACCAAGTGGAAAAGGGAGGATGTACTGATCAGAGACAAACTGATGTTAGTAGCAATAGTAGCATCAACGTAAAATGCCTTAGAATGTGACTGCAGAACAAGGTCTGCCCAAGATGCTGCAGTAGGACCAGAGCACTGCTGAGAGCTTGCAGAGCACAGAGTTTGCCTGTGCAGTGTCACTATAATCAGCGATTCCCATCATGGTGTGGTAACCTTTTGATTCTGATTCACCCCTTTGCTTCAGTGCTTGCCTTGGGCCGCACCAGATCCATCTGGCTACCTGTCTTGCTTTTCCCACCCCTGTCATAAGGACTCCTGCCAACTGCTTGTCTCTCAGCATTCAGCCTCTGCTGCCCCTGAAAGCAGTGCCTTCTGCTACTCGGGGGAGACAGCACTGAGGAGCAGTGAACTGGCAGATTGACAAATAAGCTGAGACTGACCCAGGGCTGGCACCCTCCAGAACTCACTTATATTTTTGTGTTGGGCATGATTATCTCTAAGTGTGGCCCTGATTCCAGCTGTCATTTTAGGTCAGATGCATAATATCAGTTTACAGAACAAGTGTAGCTAAAGGACCCTCGTCCGTCATAGCCAGATGGAGGAAGGAGCTACAAACAAACAAACAAAGTAGGTATCAGGAATGCCTGGGACATTGTGGCTCCCTGGCAGTCCTTCAGCACAGGATCTGGACCTGGGCAGTGGCACCAATTAAGATGGTAACCTACACCTCAACAGTCTTCTGTGGAACCACTGTGAAAGAAATTTACCTGAATAACTTGACAGCACAAAATTTACTTTTCTGGTACAGCCTGGGATATATTTGCAAGGTAAAGAATAGAACTCAAAGTACTTGGGGCAAAAAAGCAAAGTACCACACTGGGCAAACCTTCCACACAGGCTGTTCAAGAGCCTTCTCTTTATCAGAAATAAGCACTGATCTTGTAAACAAGATGTCCTTTCTGTGAGGAGACTGTTGCTACACAAGGCAAGGACTAAATAATTTATTCCTTGTTGATGTCACCTTAAAATAGGTTGAAATTCCTCTTTACAAAGAAAGGAGAATTTTTCTTTTTCCTTCTCCATGTGTCTTTCATTCAATTTTTCTTTTTGTAGAACTTTTCAGAGCAATGATCCCATGCTTGACAGGTCTGTGCTTCCCTGGCAAGAGGAAATGGATATTACAGCTTCCCTTCCTAGACCAGTCCCTCTTTTCCTCAGCTTTTTTGCCACTGGCCACATGCTGCTAAAGAACTTTCCAGATGCATCCTGCCTCACTCGTCTGGCAGGTGCTGGGTTTACATTCCAAGGTACTCTGAGAAATCTTCTGCTGGAGCTTTTGTGAATGGAGACACAGGAAAGTGAGGTAACTCTCTTCACCTCCCCATTGCAGCATGGATTCTCACTGGAAAACGGGATGGAAGTTTTGTCGTATGGCTACACCATTCCTTCCTATGGGCTCCTGCAGTCAGCTGTGTGTGGGTATCTCGGGCCAGAACTGGGGGTGGCTTCTTACTGCACTCCTCAGGCTGTATGTCTTGTCATCTTTTGTCAATATTGAATAGTTAACTCCTGAGAAAATAAGACTACTTTGGAAGACAGTAATTACATATTTGTTCTAATGCTCATAAGGGTTGGTTCCTGCCCTTGGGTTTTAGACCATTCTCCTGTTGTCTTTTCTGTTTTTCCCAGGAAGCTGTTTCAATGCCTGCAGCTCTGCTACAGTCAGGTAGTGATTAGAATATATTGTCAAATGTTTTAACTTTTTTTTTTACTGTTGTGTCACACAGCTCACCTGCCAACTTGTTTCTTGTTAATTCAACTCTTCTCATCTGCTTCTGTTTCTGCACTTACTTGTGAGGAGATGAGGTGACTGAGATTGAACAGGAGGTAGCAGCGGTAGCTGAAGCAAGATGAAAATGAATGGTATTTTCAAATCCTAAGCAGGGCTGCAGAGGCTAATAATTACATTAAAAAGGCCCTCTGCAGGTAGGTGCAAATAGGCTAGTCTAAACAAGTGCCACTATTTTAATGTGGGCTGTTCAAGACGATGTCATTACCTGACTAGACTGCCACCTTTCACCTCCAGCCATTGTGCTCGGTTAGATCTCACTAACAGGGAGAGTGCAGAACTTGTTTGCAGGGGATTTGTTGTCTCACGCTCAGAGGCAGCTGAGAGACTTGCCAAATGACAGGAAGACGCTTACATTCACAAGGTGTGATTGCCTAAGTGTTTGACTGTGTCTAATTAGTTTGCCTTTGCTGGTTGGTATCTCCACAGTCAGAAGCAGATTGACTCCGCAGGCTTTAAGCAAAGAGGTCTGATTGGTGTTATTATCATTTGTTTATTTAACCCTCCCACTAGCCATGAAATATTCCCTACAGAATGGCCTTTCCTCTGTCTTTAAAAAAGGCATTTTTATGGCTTGTATTGTGATGAATATTTTCTGCCATAATCTCAACTTCTAATTGTAATTGCATTTCTTTTAAAAATCTCTGAAACAGTATTAACTTTTTGAGTTTTGAAACATGAGCAATATCTGAATACTTTCAGATGCTGGTGATAGCTTATTTTTATAATAAAAAACAGAGATTCTTTCTGCCTCTGTGTGGCAATATCTCTTTGGCCAAGCTTCTCTGGGAATGAAGAATCAAAACGCTATTTTGTGTCCCTACCAAGTGATTCCGATAATGAGAAGAAACTATTTAAAAAAGAACCAAAACAAAACACATACCAAAAAGAAGAGCAACAAAAAATAAGTCTTGAAAATCCTTATAAAATAATTGATAGTCCAAAAAATTTTCTTGGTATGTGAGTGAACAGAAAAGCAGCTTTCTTTCACGATTCTGTTCCATGTGTCTGTACCTCAGAACTGCAATTCTACTGTGCACGTTTTTGGAGATTCCTCATCCTACAGTTTTCAGATTTATAGAGCATGACACCTATTTCTTAGCCAAAAAAAGGTACAAAAGGTGATTCCAAGGAAAGAAGTAGGTTTTCTCTGTACGGAAATTCCTTTGCCTTTTTCTTGGAGTGTACTTACAGGTAACCTTTCAGCTGTACCCAAAACTCCCCAGGGTTTGTAAAGATCTGGTGTTCTTATCATCCCAAAGACATGAAAAGGAAGGAGAAAGTTGATATCCAGAGTCTCTAGTGTTGCCTTGGTTGACTTTGCCTGATGCCTATTCTGTGCCAGTGCTTTGGATGTTACCACTTTGAGATGTGTGGAACTTGCAGATACCAACGCATGTCTCCTCATTTGGAGGGCAGCTTACATTCTTGGCTATTCTGCTTCTCCCCTTCTGAATTCTCTTTAGGCTCCATGGTGGGGATTTCCACACTGGCTCAAAACTTCCTTGGGTTTCCAGTACCATTCTCTTTTCCTTTTAACTGTGGAATAGACTGGCTTCTTCAGCATTTCCTAAAGGTAACTTAAATTATCCTCAGAACTGTGTCAAATTATAGAAGCAATCCAATGCACGTAATCGAAAGAATAGGTCACTATTCTATCAGGGAAAGCATAATCAGATTAAATATGCCTATCTAGGTACATCTTTCCCTACTACATTATTCGTGGTAGTTCCAAGTAATAAGCCCTGTCTTAGCATCTCATAATATGATGCAAATTTTATATGCAACTGGTATTATTATAACCAGAGACATTATTCTGAATCAGTTAGAACACAATGAGGCACAGGATAGCAATTCCATCTCAGATTTCTGGGCTGCTTTTCAGGGCAGATACCCTTTGGCCCTATTTCCTCCAGGAGTGTGAGATGCAAAAGGAAGCTGCATGTTTTGGGGATGGTGTGTGGGTTTGTGATTCATCTGGGAGTGTGCCTTCACATCTCCAGCCAGCCACTCTCAACTGGCTCATGATCCCTGCAGGTCCAAAAGGACAGTGTGTGGCATCTAAGGTCAGGTAACATAATTTTACTAATATTAGGCATAAATTATTTAGGAAAGTAAGAACAACCCCAAATCTTCATTTTAATCAGGAAGTTAAAGATTATTTAATGCTGTAAACTGGACAAGTCCTCTTCCTTAATTAAGCCTTTTGTCAGACCTCTGCCAGACTTCTGCCTGTCCCACCTACTCTTAAAATCCTCTGAGTTTCAGAAGTACTTTGCAGAAGTTGGGAGCAATTTTCATTTCATGTGCATGGTCTCTCTTGAGCTTGCATGATCTGGGGCAGGAGGGTGCAGAAAGAAAACCAGCCACTATCCTCAGTTTTGCTGTCACCATGGCATGGCTTACAGCTAGCTCATTCTGTAAAACAGAAATCACAGAGTTGCCCCTTGAATTCCCATGTGTTAGCACAGCATGTTGCTGTGTACCACTGGGCCAGACTTGACTAAACTTGTATAATTGTGGTGCCATGTTAGCTTTTCCTAAGTCTTGAAAAATTTTTCAGCAGCGAAGAGGCTAAGATCCCTAAACCACTATTGCAAGGGAGCAGCCAAAGAAAATATAACCTACCAAGTTCCCAGATTAGAAATAAAACAAACTGATATTTTCCAGAGCTTTTGCTAATTGTCACTTCTCTGCAATGTTACACAACTCCCATGTGCAAATGGACTTAGTGACAAGTTTCTGTGTACATACCAGTGCCCTGGCTCTACTAAACCCCCTTATCTTAGCTTCACTAATTTGCCATGTCAAATTAGTGTGATGAAACAAATTCTAATTACACTGAAAGATCACTTAGAGCATTAGCACTGCTGCTGTGGTCCTGTTCTTGTGCTGTCTTATTTGCATACCAGTCCAATGTGCCTAGGTAGATGACAAAATGAAATGTCTTCCAACATGTTTATGGGGTTTTCCTGGGAAGGTGCTGATTCAGCCTTGACAGATGCTCCCACAGGCAGAAAGCTGGAAGGAGGGAATAGGAATCACATTGCTCAGCCACAGAAAGGATGTTATTTTTCTCCTTTGACTTCAACATGTTTGATCCATTTGGAAAATAGTAATAATTTTTTCATTTTACATGTACACCATACAATGACATCAAGAATCAAAAAATATAATCATGACCCCTGTGTGATATCAAAGTTTGTAGCTTACAAACACCAAAACCATAGAATAAAGCACAATTTAAAATGGAGAATAAAAATAAATATTTAAATCTCCAAAAGAACAGCTGAGCAGAATTTCTAATGGTAGGAGTTATGGAATTAGCGAATGGGTTAATTTATTTGTAACTTTTCCGATCTCTCTCTGTATTTTTTGATAAGTTAATGCTTATTATTTAGAAGTCACTTGTTTTCTTTTGGATCAAAATTAGTGTTTTGTAGCTGTGTGTGCCTGGCTGCAAAATTTGCATCTAGCTGCTCTAAATGTGTATTTACCCACTGAGGAAAAAAAATAAGCTAAATTGAAAAATTTGGGCTCAGAATATTGAACAACCCAAAAACACGACTCTCAAAATTTGTTTTCCCACTGGTATTGCAATTTCTATTCCACTGGAAACACAAAACTCATACTAGTAGGTTTTGCTTTAAGATTTTAAAGCCATGGGATTGAGACTGAATCCTGAAAAGAAGGGAAAGGCAGTGTCTTGGTGTGTGGGCTTGCTAAAATAATTTCCCACTTGTCTTCACATGTGAATGATTTCTTGCCCTTTTATATCACACCACCACACATGGGCCATGTCTGGAGATTTCCAGGAGAGTTTGCAGGGCTATTTCTTCTCTATTCCTAATTCCAATGGGCAAATTCACAGAGAGGCTTTGGCTTAGGTGAAATCTTCGGCATGTTCTGAAAGAAGCAGGCTGCAATATGTGCTGCGCCAAGGTTTGTGGCAGAGCTCTGGGTGATTCAAACAGAGTTTAGGGTAGAGTACAGCTGAAATGAGTGGTGGTTTCTGCATATCTTGGTCACCCTGGAAAGCATTTGGAATGAAGTGAGCTGACTAGCAGTAGAAATGTTTGATGTCACGAATAGGCGCATGTTTACCCAGTATGCTGCACACAGTGTGTGCTCAATAATCTGGGAATATAGTTTTTTCCACATGAATGTTGATGGGGACACAATAGGCAAGAGTTTCTTAAATTTGTACCTGCAGAAAAATCATTATTTTTTTTGTGTGCAAGCTCGTCACATAACAGGTACAGAAAAGCAAACACTTGGTAGTAGAAGAGTAATGGTGTTTATCACAATTCAATTAGAAAAAAAATCACAGCAATATTCATACACCAGAAACTTAACCCAGTGCCACAGTGCTCTGGTAGAAAAAGAGCATTTTTACTTTCATAATACCATAGAGGACATTGGTCACAGGTGAGTAGTTGAGTTTGCAGATAACTGAGAGAATTTTTGATGTGGTTATGTAGTAGATGTAGAGGAGATGACCTATGTGTCAGATCACACAATGCGCTGGCAAATTGGAACACATAAAATAGAAATGATATTATATTTTCATTCTAGTTTTTAAATTTTTTCATGAAATGCTAATTTTGCTACAGATCCATTATTTATGAAAGTGAAAGGATTTTTTCCCCTCTCAATGCCACGGGGATTTTGCATGTGTAAGCCCCATTTAGTGTTGATGGCAGGTACCAGTACACAAGCTCCATTCACTGGGAGGGAAATAGTCTAGCACACCTAATTAACTAATAGTGAATCACTTGCATAGATGTTTTTTCCTGTACACTGGGTTTTATTATATTCTGGTGAAAAGCATAGTCCAGCAAAAAGACTCCAATATTGCACATCTAGATAAAAAATTACATGTGGAAATGAACTTTATTGTTTAAATGTAGATTCTTTGTTTCCTTCCTTTGAATACAGCATGGCTTGTATGCTTCAATAGCTTAGAGCTATTTGTCTGTTAAATTTTCACAGCAAAGCAGTAGCTCAGACATGGTGCCCTGTTGCTCTTCAGAGAAGGTCCAGGGTCCATTCTGGGCTTTAAGTAATTGGGAAGGAGTGATGGTCCAGTGCTGGAATTTCTCCACTGCCCTCACTGAGCGTTAGAAATGGTTTTATGTCCTAGTCAATACTCTGAAGGCTATAAAAATCTGCCTGTCTTCCATGGAAACTCCTCTTGTTTCCATCAGCTTCTAAATCACTACTAAACACCAGTTAGATACCTACAGCAATGCTGTGCTTCTGTGTTCAATCCTTGAAGATTTTCTCTCAGGGATTAAGACACAGGCTTGCATTTTTTCTTTAAAGCAGCTTCCCTGAAACCATCATATTTATTTTTTCCTCTTTTTGAGGGCTAGATAATATCCTAGTCAAGAGGGGGCTAGTGAAGAGCTGTCACTGTAACTGCAGCACTGCAGGTCAGCCAGGGAAAGAGCTGGCTTCAAACACAGCAACAGAAGACAGCTGGGATGTGGACCCAGGGCAACATTCAGCTTCCCTTTGTCCAGACTACAAACACAACAACAGGGGACGCAGGCTTTCCTAATTAGCGATAAAGAAAACTTTGCAGTAGCTACTAAGGTGGGAAAGTGGGTAGATGGTGATCTCATTTTCACCCATAAAATAGATGAGAAAGGTAAAAGAAGTGCAAGATGTTTCAGTTTGTTGCATTAGAAACATCATGCACTTGTTTCCAAGGCATTATGTGTTCCAGCATTCTGAATATGGGCTTGTATTAGAAGAGAAAATTAAAATATTTTTGAACTTTGCTTGAATTTCAGGCTACTACAAAACTTCTTGGCTCAGCCCTCTCACAATAGATTTATAATATTAGAGTTATGCTGTAATTGGTACTAGAATGACACATAATGTAAAGTGTTATCTATATTTAAAACTTGAAAATAGTATTTGAATTCCATATTCACAGGTAATAAGAGTTCATCTTCATGGTGGGGAAAATGAGTTTCAGAATGACAGCTTGTAACCTGTTTTTTTTCTTTTCTTCTTTCCAGTTCAATTCATATGGTTTTCTCAATATGGGCATTATTCTGCAGTCCTTATTCAGGCACAATCCTCCCTAAAGCTGTGAATAACATCACAATGATAGCTATTGAGAAAGGCTTATCATTTAAAATATGTATTTATTTTCTAGTTTCCACCTTTCCAGTGCAAGTTTTATCAAAAATATTGTGATAGTCCACTCCAGCAGCATTATGAACTCTGTAATTCCATGTAAAACATTTAATTTAAAAATAGCAATAATTGGCATTTTGACCTTCTCCTTCCCAAGGATTTCAGAGCACTTCCCAAAAGTGAGTAATTAATTCCTGCAGTAGCAACATCTGTCAAGGCAAGTATATCTGGACAAGATGCAAAGCCCCTTTGGAGAGCTGTCTGTCATGGTACCGTTGTGGTTTGCCTGAAAAAAAAACTACATGTTCCAATTTCTTTGGTGAATTTACAACAAAAATTTCCCTAACCCCCTGAAAAACAGATTTTTTTTTTCCAGCCAGCTCTTCTCCTACCCTTAGGTCACGTTATCTCTCAGCAGCACAGCAAATCACAGAAATTTGTGCTTGCAGTGTCTTGATTTGACATTTAAATTATTCTCTGGATTCAGATCTTCTGACAGTCTGGCAATAAGGCTGACAGTTGAGACCAAATTTGCTTATTCTGTGGCATTTGTGACAATTATTGCATCAGTTCTGCTCTTTTAAAAACCAGATTTCCTCATGATCCTGGCCTGGCAGTGTGTGTGGTAGGAATCTGTTTAAAGCTGGAGAAAGCTCCCAAAAGAGGAGTGGGTAATTTTTCTGCAGTGCTTGCAGTGAAGTTTGAAAAGATAACCACATGTATTTCCTCAGGCTTTATTTTTTCCCTAGAAAGAAGCATCTGCAGATGATGGATCACAGCCTGATGTCTGTAGAGAAGAGGGAAGGGAGAGCTCCAGCTCTGATCATCCTCGTGCTGGGGAGGTGGGAAGCACCAGCTCAGTCTGCATCTCCACAGACACATGGCTTTGGAAGATGAGAAAAGGCCTCTGTGGGGAGACAGCAGAGATGGGAACTTTTCTTCCCCTCCTTCCCCTTGAGAGTTACCGCTCTGGGCAGCTGGCAAGCAGCTGAGCTGAGTCCCTTCACAATTGGCCCATCAGGCATGGTACGTTCCTGACAATCTCACCTTCTTATGCTTTGCATGAGTGAGTGATTAATGGATGAATGCTTGGTTTGTCTTGTTTGGTTTTTTTTTTGTTTGTTTGTTTTTTGGGGTTTTTTTTGTGTTTTTTTTTTAATGAGTTATTCAAAGCTGCAGTATAATCACTTTGATAAGATTAAGATCCTGTTTGACATTTTAATAAGAATAAAATAAGCATTTGCTTGCTAGAACATGATCAGCAAATAGTGTGGCTGCAGATGAAACATTGCATAATAGAGGTTGCTCTTTAGAAACTTTAGAAGATGTTGCTTGTAACTGCATACTTTGTCTGTGAACTGGCAGTTATATTGCAAGGTTTTCCATCTGTTTTCTTGAGTTGAAGGAACATAAGAGAAGGTAAAGGCCATGCATAGAGCTGAGAGTCACAGAAAAGCCCTGAAAAGAACCCCCACTAAAGCCATGGGCTGCCTGTTATTGCTGTGGCAGCATTGTGCCTTTTACATGATAAGCACCAAACGCAACATCCAGGGCTAACCAGGAAAAGGAATACTACTGCTTTTGAGTGATGCAATTTAGGTCCCTGTCATACAGTGAATGATTACATATTTTTCACAGAATATGTGGGTGACAAAAATGAGCTAGATGTAGCTGGAAAAGAACACTTTAATTAAATTCACATTAAATAAAGCTTTGCTGTTTGGCTTTAAAAAAGGCATTTCAAGTATAGCTTAGCATTGTTTCTGCCATCATTCAACTTCTGTCATTTTCCAATTCGTCACTTCTGTCCTACCAGTGAACATTGGCTGATGACAAGAAATTATCTAGGCTGTAAATTAATAAGGAATTCAGCTTAGAAATGCTTGTTTCAATTAAAAAAATATTGCATAGATGAAGAGGAGGTGGTTGTGGATGTACCATCCCAGACTTGGTATTTGTTCTTAGGCACATATTATTTTCTAGGAGCAATAATAATATGAGCCTTTGGACTTACCTTGGATGGATGGAGAAGTAATTTGATGGCTGCCAAAAAGCACTGAAAGGCCTGTGTTCATGTCCACTAGCAAGCCAGGTGATTTCATTAATCTAAATGCCTGAATTTTTACAAAAATTTGCACCACTCTGTCTTGAGGTATTTTGGAAACAGGTATGGCTCTGATAAGTGATTTTTCTACGAAATCCTCCATCCATGGATGTCCATATGTGAAAAGGCAATTGGTTTCAAATACTGCTGCACATTTTTTGCTGTTAAGTGTCATTTGCAAAAGCTGTGAGGAAAGAATTTGAATGGACTGGCCCAGCACCCCACACAGCCCTTGTGTATGTGGGAACAGGAGTGAGAGTCAAGATGAGTAATCATTTGATCTAAATAGGGCCACAGCTGTATTTCCAACAGGGTTCAGGCTTTGCAGCAGCCAGCTCCTTTCAGTCTGCCTTAGAGGAGCTGTGAACTTATCACTCGGGCACGTGCACGTAAATGCAGCAGCTGCCATTGCTGATGGCTTTGGAGCTTTTTGCAGGCAACTGCCAGAGCTGGTGGCTCCATGCCAAATCATGATGTGGTTCTGATCCTGAGAGATTTTTATGCAAGGCTGGGGACAGGGGTCATGGATCAAATGTAATGGGCTGACATGTATTAAGAAAGATTAATGAGTCTGGGCACAAATTAATTGTGTTTTTACCAGATAATCAGCAGGTCTTGCTAACACTTGCTTTCAATGTTATTAAGGAAGAATATATGCTTGTGTCTCTTGTGGTCAGCTGTAAGGAAACAGAGTGTTTTATCATTATTTAAAGAAAACAAAATACCAGTTTTGTCTGGCATAAAACCTTAGCAAATTATTCTGGAATTTTCCAAGTGCCACATTAACAGTGCTGCAGGTGTCTAGATTTCCTGTAGTACCAGGAAGAAAATCAGGGTAGAGCAGAAATAAGCCAAAGATTGTTGGTTCCAACAGCAATCTGAGAAAAGTGAGGCAGCATAAGGCTGGTGGTGGGGTACAGAAGATGCTACCAAGAAAATAATATTATGACCCATTAACTAGAAAATATGTTACATTTTCATTCAGTTAAGTGAGAGGGATTCTGTTAGGTAGGATAGTTTCCTTTTCATTAAACAATCAGAGCTAATGATGCTTGCTCTTTTCCAAAACCCAAGAACTGTGAGTCCAAAGACAGTAAGGATGTTATGTGCAGGATAAGTCACAGAATATCTTCCTTAAAACCTTCTGCATTTTGATTCCCTTCAGTGAGTCTCTGTATGTGTTGCTAGTGAAAAATTCAGCTCCCACCCTTTCTTGTAAATGCTTTCACAGGCCTGAAGAATCTAAAATAGTGGAGGGACTCAGGAACTGTATGTTTATTTGTCATACCTGTTTCTTCATTGCTTTTTGTCTTGTCTAGATTGATTTTTTAAAAAATTAATTATAATGATTAATTAATTAATTATAATTAAAATGAATGTTAGAAGATTAAGCCTGCTGATTTAAGCAGTTCTAAGTCACAAGATAGTAGGAGTAGCAGGTTATAATGTATCAAAAAGCCTGCAAGGAGATAATTATTTTGTATAATTTGGATGAGTGCATTTTCTCCTTTTTTCATTGTTTTTGTATGGACAGAGTCCATAACCTGGAATGAGTGAGCTCAAATTCTTGTGTTAGATTGCATAATCTGGGAGAATGTCATTACAGTCCATGAGGTTACTTTGCGTTTACTGAATCAGATTTGAACTTTTTGGCAGTAATTGGTATTTTTTTAGATTTTTATGCAGCCATTTGTGGGAAGTCTTTCATCAAATATTCCAAATTCAAGCTATTTATAAATCAAAGCTCTCACATGCCAAAGCCAGATGTTCTAAATATAAAGATGACAGAGGCAACAAGTAACAACATACAATATGTATGCGTAATAGAAAGTTTTCCACATTTGAGTTTCACCTCAGCTACTCCTGTAGGTGGCTAAAAGACCTGCCTCAGTAGAGCCCACTGAGAGCACCTGTGCACCACAAGTTCTAGGTTGATTCAGTGAGAAAGGAACAAGGTCAATCCCCAATCATTCCTGTGGGATTAGTCCCAGGAGTGTCAAAAATTCCTCCAAGAGAAGAATATGAACAGCATTCACAATAAAATAGAGTGGACACAGTTGTCCTTTTTTGTACCTGAGTATGTCACTTGTTAAGGGAAAAGCTGTTTTTCTCAGTCCCTTAAATTTCTCAAAGAGTGCTTTACATGTAGAGGAAAAGCAGTCCTTCCTTACTGAAAGAAATCCCATATATTTGAGATGAAACATCCCTTGGCTGAAATGAATGAAGGTGTATTTCTTCACCTGACAGAGTAATGACATTATGATACTCAATGCTCAATGCCAGTAATGGTTTGGTGCTTCTGTACTTATTAAAAAAAAAAAAAAGGAAAAAAGCCATAAGCTGCAAAAGTAAATTAAGTAAATTATACCTCTGCAGTTTCCAGTGATTGAGGTTTGGAGGGACCAGTTCCATGTATGGGTGATACTGTTCAGTGCCATTAGATACAATGACAAGTTGTAGGATGATTCCTGCCTTCTCAGAGCCAGGCATAATGAACAAAACATAATTTTTGGCAGAATATGAACTTCTGGAGGAATATAGAAAATTGTAGAAAAATGAGTGAATAAAACAACAACAGAGTAAACAAAACACTACTTGACCAGTGAAATATCTGTGACAGAGACTCTGATTTCTAATTTTCCCCAAGTATTCTCATTTCTTTTTTCTACCTGATGACATTCACTAAATACAATGAGAACACAAAACTTGTATGGCAAATATAAATTGACACAATACCACTGGAACCAATAAAACCCAGATGCTTTAACTGGTTGAGGATCTGGCTCATTTTGTTTCACTTCTCATTGTGTGCAGAAGTGAACCACTGCTTAAGTAAAAGGGAATTTCTTCAGTTGTAATAACCCTTGTTTCTGAAATACATGTAGCTCAGAGCACTGAAGTATTTTAGCAGAATATCTCCCTTTCAAGAGAATGACACTGTGTGGGTTTGATATAGTCAATAAGTTTGGTGTTTTCATTTGTAACATTGCCCATTTTGGGGTTTCATCCAATTCACAGAAATGTCTTGAATTTTTATTCCTAACCAGGTGTAAGACCTTAGCACTTCACCACTGCTTGTTAGTGTACATTTTGGACAATGTTAACATCATCTTAGATATTCAGGACAAGGGAGGAACTTGCTTTAAGTCCTTAGGAGAAGCTAAAAAGACTATTAACAAGCAGAGTCCATAAAAAAACATCTGTTCCAGTCATGCTGCTGATTTTTTATTAGTCCTTCAAATCCATAGCTAAGATCTCTAGAGCAAGAAAAATGCTCTAGTGTGGAGTGCAATTTCCAATTTCTTAGCTAACCTGATTTTGTTGATTCATACATATGCATGATTCAGTGCTCTTCCTGAATACAAACAAAAAAAAAACCCTTTTGGGTTGTACTTTATTTATTTTCCTTGAAATGCCCTTGAAATTTCATTTGCTCAGTGAAACCAAACAAATAATTGCATACTAAAAGGAAAATGAAGAGTAGCAAGCTAAATAATTTGTAACATCAAATATTCCTTTGCTGTGGTTAACATTCTCAGTGAGAGGAAACAGTCAGCAATAAACAGCCCAATGTATCTTAAATGTAATAACTAATATCAATGTCAAATGCATGAAGTGAAAATACCTTAGGATATGCTTTCACAGTTCTGCTACATCACTGCTAAATGGAATATGCTATATAACTATAATAGCAGTCATACTTGTCATATTTCTCCTGATCTCTAAGGAAAAATACCCATGTAGGCATTATGCAGCTTACATCTTTTTCTAGTCAGAGTTGTATTTTTATGGGGTCTTTATGGTGCTTTTTAAAAGTTTATACCCTGAAAGCAAACCTGTAACCATTTGTATATCATGCACGCTATATACCAAGTCACATTCCTGATAATTAGGGATATCCCAGTACTCTGTTATGTACATCACTGCTATCCAGCTTGGAGTAAATAACAAAAGATTACTTCTGATTTGGGCTATGTAATGCTCATCTGTATTAAAAAATGGCAAATAACCACGTAATTCAAACAGAATTTTTAACAATGACCCCATTAACCAAACTGGACAAAATTTATCACCAATGTACCTCAGAAAATACCAGTGGAGTAACAACAGATGAATTTGACCTTTTTTAGGTAAAATTGTGCTTATTTCCCCCACACCTCAGGCAGAGGCTTCATATGACAATAAGCACTTTTCACCATGTTCCAAGTGTGAAATGTTGCTGAATGTAAAGTTTGTAAATTAAAATTGTAATTTTTGAGTTAGTAATTGTGAGTGAACATCCTGCTGAGAAAACAGTATCATTTATAATTCCAGAACTTGGGTTGAAACCCCTCGCTAAACGAGACTGTCACATCTTCTTCTGCTGAAAATGTCACTTTTTGGGAGGACTGAGTTTGTGGTGCTGCTGCTACAGACTGCACTGCCAAACTCTGGTCCTGAGGACATCACCTGCAGAAGACAGGGTGCTGATTTCATCACAGCCTTCCTTTGTCTTGCCTTCTGCTTTGGTCTCAGTGCTAAAATAGCAGCTCCTGCTCTTTTCTATACCCTTCTGTACAGTGTGGTGACATCTGCTCTGTTACAAGGTGAAGAATTACCTTGATGGGCAATGTGTTTTGAGGGAACTCTGCAAGGGGGGAGGTCCTGACAGGCAGCAAAACCCATGATTTTCCACATTTTCCTCATTTTCATCATTTTCCTCCCACCTTTCTAAAAAGGTGTGGCAGCCATGGGTCAGAATGTGACTCCCACATATTCAGTGATGTAAATCATTCTCCCTGTGCCTGCTATGCTCATTTCTACTTTTTTTCCTTATAGAAAGTCTTGCCTAACACTCAAGGAAAACTGTTTCTGAGCAGAGAAGTAGAAGCAGATACTTGTAAATTGTTTTCTCTGACAGATACAGAGAGGGCCAAGAAATTGTAAAGTAGCTGTGCACACAGGTGCAGATAGCATGTTGGTTTTTCCCCTTAAGTGTATTTAAAATTCTAATCTATTACTTTGTGCATTGTATGATTCAGTCAATTGTTAAAAGACTTGTATTTAGAAATGCTTCCTAAACAACATAAGCAAATTAAGAACAGAGGCAGGTGTGGGAAAGACAATGCTGGCTTGCAGCTATAGACATGCGTAAAGCATAGGGGATTGATGCAATTAGTGGAATATTCAAAATAATGGTGGAGGATAAACTAACACTTATGTATCATTAGACATGAAGGGCAGTGAAATACACATTCAGAAGAAAGTGTTGAATATTCTCCCCTGTTGGAACTGAATGAGGAATGCTCTGATAAGCATTTCTGTTGGCTGCTTCTGTTGTGGGGATGGTTTGGAAGGTAGCTGGGAAAGGAGGTCAACAAGGACTTAGTCAGAAGTTCTTAAGGCTGATGAAATGTGTGAGAGATAACTGAGACCTTCATGGGGCTTTCTTTGCCTTCCTGGAAAGGCAGGGCTGGGGAAGCACACGGCAGCCACTCTAGTCAGCTCTGCAGTCGGGTGTTCCTGCGAGTTTGTGCCCCAGCCCTCAGCCCCAGCTCTGCTGGCTGTGTGAGCCCCCCATGCACCATGGCTCTATAGAAGGGTGCATAAGGAGGCCTCTGGTGAACACTGTAGAAGTGCACTGGTAACCTCACTTTCTCACTTTCTTTTTATGCCTCACTGAGGGGCAAGCCCAGCACTGCTGTTCTTGTAAGGCTGCTTGATGTAGTTTAAGACTGCGTTCCTTACATCTGGCTGAAATGTACTCAGAAGACCCAAGTGTTTCTGCCGCTGGAGGTCTCTGAGCTGCTTCCTGGCAGTGTTACCAGCCTATAAAGTCCTTACACAGAGCATGGAAGCATCTGGAGAAATCACATTTTCATAATGTAGCAGCAATAAGTCATCATTTGTTCCACTTATATAGGATCCACTCTGCAAACCTGATAGGAAGATTTCTCCCTAGGGATCTCATCCTACTTCCCTTACTTGTTCACTGAGGACCATGAGAGCCACACAAGTGGGGTGAGCACTGTTTGACCCTTGGTAATTAAGATCACTTACCTTAATATGTTTGCTAGTTTGAACAGAAGAACCAAGCACAATGACTTAGGACATTTACAGCATTGGTTTACTTCATGCATGAAATATTGGAAGACAATATGAAACAACCTTTTAATGATGATTCTGCTCTTGAGCCCATCCCATTTCTTTAGCAACAAATGACTGTTTTTCTTTTTTTCTAAGGTGGTCTATGGGAAACAGTCACAGCAGACAGGAAGAAAGGAATTTGTAAGCTGCTATCAGCTTTAGAAATCTTCTGTACAGAGACCAAGGTGCACTGCCAACACCAGCATCCTTATGCTTGTGTCCTACCTAAATGAAGCAAGCTATATAAAATTCAGTAATCAATTTTAGTTCCTAAAAAATAAGTATGAAGTTCAGGAAAAGCTAATATAAGCAGAACTTCATCTTTTTTTGGAAAAAAAAATTGGCCTCAGAGCTTCAGAAAATAAATATTTTTGCCACGTGGCAGTGGTTGTGAAGTAAATATGTCCCGCTGCTCTGATCTTACATCCTGTCACATTAATGTTTCAGAGCACTCAATATAAATATTAAAACTAATAGCTTCGCTCTTCAGCTATTACTCCATCATTCCCTGAAATCATCATAAAACATTCAAAGCCTTTTAGAACATTTACACACTTGAATCTGATGGTGGGGAAAGGAGACTAACAGAGCACAGCTCGCAAGCTTAAATAATAGTGGAAAGCTGTTTATGGTGTATGCTTTATTTATTCATTATTTCAAGTAAAGTTTCAATTTTGATGGAGAGGAAAAAATCAAAGTATAGCTGTCAAGGGAGAAGTCTGAAGTATTGCTTTTCTATACTGTGGACTTGTGTAAAATTATGGAAAAAAAAAGGGGGGTTTCTGAAAAAAAAAAAAGCAGAGTCTATGAGAATCTCAGTCCAAGGTCAATCAATCTTAGGACTGTGGGTACGTAAACAGCTAATGGATTGTAAAGACACATACCAGTGTTATGAATTTTTAATGAGCAACTCTTCAGCACAGACCCCTATAAATCAATGATGACTTATTGGCTGGATCAATTATGCAAACTTTAAAACATTTAATGACAGGTAATGAACAAGTCTCTGGAGTCCACCAGTCAACAGTGTTTTGCAGTTGTAGTTACAACTACTTAACTGAAAAGTCTGCAGGAAGCCTTTCCTCAGAAATCATTTAAAGCTAAACTCTGAGGTTGTGGTAAAGTGAAAGAGCATGGTTTTGTTTCTCTTTGTGTATAACCTCAGATGCATTGGCAAGTGGGCACAGCTGTTAGTGTACTCAGAGGAATTTATATGATTTTTTTAACCAATGGTATGGGTATGTTGTGGTCTTGGGAAACCTGTTTTCTCAAACTTGACACTTCAGGTTTTCTGCATGGTACGCAGGTACAAATGGTGCTGTTCTCAAAGGAAAAAGGCTGGGCATGTGTTAGTTGACTAAATAGTTCTTTCTTACAATACTTTAATTTCAAAGTTAAAATATATGTGGAAAAAGTAGATTAAAAAATAATTAGATAATTAGGGGAATTCCAGATTGTATTACCATTAACTAGCACAAAATGACTGGAAGGTGAGTGTAGGCTGAATAATACAAGATAAGACTCATGGAATAACTGGTAGTATTATGGTAGGTTAATTGTTAAAATTATTATCCAATGAAAGAGGAAGGATTTTTTTTGGTGCATTTTTGAATGTAATAGTTATTTTAGTTTTTAAACATTAACCTTTCTAATAGGCAATTTAAGATAATTCTGAAGATTACAGGAAAGTTGCAAATTAAACACACTTTAAGAACAAGAGCAGATATATAAGTCCCTGATCCAAGATTTTGCTGTTAACTTAGTCAAGGCTTTACTCAGATTGACCAAGGCCTGCTGGCTGAAGCAGTGAATTGAGTAAGTGCTCTTTATTGCCATTTGCTTTACTTTCCTAAAAACAATAAATATAAAGAAAAGCTTGGAAGTAAGATTAATCTTTGGCCTCAAGAAAGAAAGTTCAAATGTTTTGTAGAAATAGTAGAATAGTAGAACAACTGTATTCAAAGAAACTCCAAACCCAAACATTATTATCAGCTGTATTCTTTACAAGGAATCTGTGGCCAGAGAGCCTCATATTGTCCTATGAGAATATATCTGAATCCCAGCTGTTTGAGCTCCCCCATAAAGCCTTGCCTCTTTCCTGCTTGCTGCCAGCAGTGGTTCATGAGAGCTCCCACCCTTCTGCAAGTGCAGCACCCTCCATGAGTGCTGAGCAGCACCTCGCTCTGAAAGTTTCTTGGCCCTTGCTGGAGAGGTTTGGCGTGAAGAGGGGGATACTAAACCCAACCCAGCAAGAAGAACACGTTGGTCTTTATTTTTTCATGTCATGCTTGATGTTTGGGATGCAAGACATACAAGAAAGTGCAGTTATGAGAGATTGTAAATAAACTGAAGAGTCATCCAGGGATCTGTAGTAGTTAAAAGCAACTGCTATTTTTTATTTGTTGACGTGAACACGGATGAGCATTCTTTGAGTATTTATTACAGTTTTCCTTGTACGGGTGGCTGAAGAACACTACAAGAATTGAAAAGTTGTCTCATTTCACCAAGTTTCCCCAGGTACCTCTCTGTCCTCACCTGCAAATATTTTTTGGAACAGTAAGATCAGTATAAAATAAAGTTTCCTTCTTTCCCCAGCCCAAGGGAAAATGCACAGCAACAAATCTTTCCTAAAATGTTCTTTCTACACTGATATGGATGAAACTAGCTTTTTGAGCACAAAATTTAATTAGGTGTTGGCAGAAAATATTTATAAACTCCAGTCTTTTTGTGAAATGAGGAATGGCCTAAATGTTGCTTATCACTTTCTCTTTTTAAGTGGGAAATGGAGAGATTGCTCCTGGTGGATAAGGAGCTTGGTAGGACTACTGGGTAATATCCTTGCTGTGGTCAACCTTTTATTCTCTCATCTGACATGCTGCAAAATAGGGCATTTAAACAAGAGCAGGACACCTTGAGATTTGTGCTCATATTTCATTAGACTTTTTAGCTTCCTATTGAGACTGCTGTAATTATTTTAAGTGCCACTATATCAATATCTCCAGCAGCTTCAGCATATCCTGTGTGGAAACACTCTATTTTTATCTGTCAGAACTGTCAGTTATTTTCCATTTTCCAGGTTTAGGGTCTCATTGGCTGTAAGCACTATTTGTACCTGCGCTGAAATGATCATGCCAGCTGACATTAAGAGAAGATTCAAATATTGCTACCAATGAAACTGCTTACTGCAGAGGCATGATACACCTCTGAAATGTTGATACCTTGGCTGGATGACTCTTTTAGGAACATGCACAACAGAGAGGAGTTGGGTTGACAAGTGTGATGCTTGATGCTGAAAAGTACAAATACCCATCCCTACCTCCTTCCTACTTTGTCCAAGAGAAGGTAGTTACTCTTCTAACGCTCTTTTTTTACTTAGTTTCTGCTTCTTCTGGGCCCATCTACTCTGTATGTGAAGAAGTGGTGGACATATTTGGACTGGAGTGTTACTGCAAGTTTGAGTAGAAATTAAAAAATGAATTCTTTTTTTCCCTTATCAAATTAGAGCAACCAGTTTTGAGGAAAAGCTGCAGCAGATAATGGGAGAAGAAAGGAAAAGCCAACTTGATGCGTTGATCCTTCTGGTTGTTTTCATTTGACTTTGCCTGATGGAACTTCTGAGTTTTTATCAGGTCTTTTCACACTGTTTTCTTCCTGACTGACAATCTCAGGTTATTCTAAAACCTTGGATCAAGTAAAGAAGCTAAGATGTAGTAAGCGGATTCTTTCATGTTGGAAATTCATTGTCAGATTTGCTACATAAAACAACCCCTCATTTCACAGAAGAAATAACACCATCTCTTTCAACATCTTGTTTCAGACTTCTCAGTATATTTCCTAAAAGACTGATGAACAAGACAATTTGACTGACACCAGCCCAGTTTTTCCTGACACCCCATGCACATGCAAGATCTGACAGGTGCCTTCCAAACATCTTTATGCCTCTAAAGTCCTGTGAAGTCAATGGTTTTCTGTGTGGTGGTGGCCAAACACACAGAGCTGGCATGTGCCCCTGTGAAAGTGTGAGTTTTATCCTGCACAGGCAGCCATGACTGAGCTATGGAAAGTGAGGCGGCTTCTGACTTTTCAAAGTCTGCAGAGCTGACAGAAAAGACACATCTGTAAGTGTTGTATGTGTCTCTGCTAATTGCATAGATGTTTTCCATTGGACTGTGTGGTAAAATAACCAAAATGCCTCAGCTTTGTGTTTCTGTAGCCATTCTGAGATTCTTTGTCCACACTATAGGCTAGTGAGCCAGATACTGATGCGAGACACAAATGAATTCAGAGGAAAATCAGCGTCATTTTGAGGCCAAAACCAGCTCCAGGGTCATGCTTAAATGTCAGTTTCTTAGGCAGCATCAAGCTCCTGTGTGGTGCCAAAGTGGCATATTTAATAATGGAAAGTTCTCTAAAACTTTGGTTTAATAAGGACAGATTTAATTGCATAACAGAGGGCTTACATTCAAAATATAAACCAAATTCCAGTCCAGTTGCTGGTTGGAGAAACCAGAGTTTGGTTTTTAAGAAATTGCTAATTATGCCTAGTTGTTCATGGTTTGGGTTTTTGTTCATTTATTTTTTGTTTTGGGTTTTATTTTGGTTTAGCGTTTTTTTTTTTTTTTTTTTTTTTTTTTTTGTGATATGCTCACCATGTGTTTTCAGCTGAAAAAGGAAATATAAAATAAGGAAAAAAAAAGAAAACATGTGGGTGGGGAGTACTCTCTGGCATTATTTTTTGCCCAGCTCAATCAAAGAATTGGAAATCTTATGACAGAAAGATGGAAGGAAAATGTTCTTCAGTGATTTGTAGCTCAATATTCAATGCAGAGAGCTAGGGATGAAACTATTCTGCTTGCTGTCAGATGTTTGAACTGAAGTGGAATGCTGTGCCAATATATCCATGTCTATTTGCATATGGTTTTTTTCATTTTTAGAAAATGTTTTCTCTGGGAGTTTATTTCTGAGTTATTGACTTCCTGGTAAATCACATTCTTTCCCTGCACTAAGCTAGGAAGCAATCAAGTCTCCAGTGCTCAATTTGGCAATGTCTTTATCTTGCCTTTTTGAAACCACATTTTTGTACTTTTTTCTATACTTCAAGAATAAGTTCATTAAGTAAAAGGTCTGGAGGTGATGACAATTCTTCACAAAAGAAACATGTTGAGTTGCAAAAATTTATTGAGGTGAGTGCTGATGTGAAATTGATAGAGTAGGTTGAATAGTTGACTGATTTTTCAGTATATTTTTCCAGTGCTCTAATGAAATTACTGTCACTCTTCTCTCAATGTTATATGTGCTCTCTACCTTTCTTTTCATTAGAGCACTGTTAATCTGACTTATTCCTTCATTTAGCAGGTTTCAATGCATGCAACCAGGCAATTAATCAAGTTTTTTGCCCTTGACTCTGCCTTTTATTGATGTGCACATATACCTCCTGATCTCGCTGGGTATTACAAAATTTAAAATATTGAGGAAACCAAGCTGAGAGAGAAAAAAACCTGAAATAGCAGAAGTTATTTTCCCTAAATTTCCCCTCAAGACTGATATTTTTTTGGACATGGACACTACAGGTAAGTAAAATTAACACAGAAAGCCCCTAGAAATCAAAGCTTACATTACAGAACTTTGAGTATCACTTTGCTAATGTTGCACCTTCTTTCATTCACAGCAGTCTGATGTCCAGTAACTTCTCAGAAAAATGATTCCCCAGTAAAACTGAATTAAGTTTTGCTGTTTTGAAAATGTGGCCAAAGTAGTAATTGAAATTTCACATCTTGTAATGAAGGACACAATAATTTCAGTGCAACAGCTCATATGCAGGTGCAGTGTCTCTGGGTGGCTCTCAGTGCAGGTGCAGTGTCTCTGGGTGGCTCTCAGTGCAGGTGCAGTGTCTCTGTTTGGTTCTCCCTGCAGGTGCAGTGTCTCTGTTTGTCTCTCAGTGCAGGTGCAGTGTCTCTGTTTGGCTCTCCCTGCAGGTGCAGTGTCTCTGTTTGGTTCTCCCTGCAGGTGCAGTGTCTCTGGATGTGTCTCAGTGCAGGTGCAGTGTCTCTGTTTGTCTCTCAGTGCAGGTGCAGTGTCTCTGTTTGGCTCTCCCTGCAGGTGCAGTGTCTCTGGATGTGTCTCAGTGCAGGTGCAGTGTCTCTGTTTGGCTCTCAGTGCAGGTGCAGTGTCTCTGTTTGTCTCTCAGTGCAGGTGCAGTGTCTCTGTTTGGCTCTCCCTGCAGGTGCAGTGTCTCTGGATGTGTCTCAGTGCAGGTGCAGTGTCTCTGTTTGGTTCTCCCTGCAGGTGCAGTGTCTCTGTTTGGCTCTCCCTGCAGGTGCAGTGTCTCTGGATGTGTCTCAGTGCAGGTGCAGTGTCTCTGTTTGGCTCTCCCTGCAGGTGCAGTGTCTCTGGATGTGTCTCAGTGCAGGTGCAGTGTCTCTGTTTGGCTCTCAGTGCAGGTGCAGTGTCTCTGTTTGGTTCTCCCTGCAGGTGCAGTGTCTCTGTTTGGTTCTCCCTGCAGGTGCAGTGTCTCTGTTTGGCTCTCCCTGCAGGTGCAGTGTCTCTGAATGTCTCTTGCCCTGCCCAGTCCACTGAGGCTGCCCAGGTGAGCTGAGAGCTTTACCTGGTGTGTGCCAGCCCTGGGTCAGGGCTCTTGCAGTGTCTCCAAGCCTGCTCTGTGCTGTGCAGACATACTCCTGGTAATCCAGCTGTCAGTGCTGATGCTGATTTAGGGACAAGGGATCAACTCCATATTGCATATTAAGCCCAGGGGCTCACTTCTACATTTGTGGCTATGACTGACTTGCATGAACCTGACTGAGTTACTCATGCTCTGCCCGGAGAAACTGGTCTGATTCTATCTGGGTTGAAATGTCCTTTCTTCTTTTTCAATTGATATTGTTTGCCATGTTTCCAGGTTTGATCATTCTTGCAGCAGGTAATTTATGCACTTCAGAGTGGTGTTGTTTTATTTTTCTTTATGAATCAAAATTTCCTCAGAAAACCTTTCACTTGAGGTTGAATGAAAAATTCTGTCTGACTTTAAACAAGATATTTTCGTTTGTTTTTATAGGGTTTGAAACATTCTATTTTCCTTGTTATTGCAATTTAACTGTATCCAATTGCAGTATGATTTCTTTCTAGAACTTGTTCTTTTTGCAAACTTCACCCTGTCCCCTAAAATCATTCACTGAAATGGAATTCTTTTTCTGCACTGCTGTAATTTTGTAATACTATAGACAAGTCACTTTCATCACTTTGTTCCTCCTTATGCTAAACAAGGGTAATACTGCACAGCTGAAAAATCTGATGATCCTTAATTCATTGATAGCTGTAGCATGTTTCAGAATTGTGTCAGAATTTTCTCAGATGCATAGATCTGCAGGGAAATATTCAGAATCAACACTAAAAGACACTAAAGAAGAGCATAATTTTGTGTTGACAAAAAAGGCTAAGTGAGTGGCACTCTCTGTCTACGCTTTAATTTCACAAATCCTTGTCTGGAGCCCTTTCTGCTTCTAAATTTCTGAAGGATCTCCAGGATTTTAGCTGACTGACTTCTATTTGACTTTAAAGGGAGATCTGCATTTTAAAGCACCATGCAACATTTTGAAAAGTTCCTCATGATGTCCAGACTAGCATCACATTAAATCTGTCCTTGGCAATGGCAAATGATGTTATTAATATTCAGTTGTAGCAAGATGGATTCAAACAGGGGGAGGGTAGGGGGTGTTCTTTGGCATGGTTCTTGGTTGTTAAGAAAGTAATAAACCTTCCTTGTCTCTGATTTTATAATGGACAATAACCATTAACTGATCAACAGAAGAAATGTCAGGTGTGGAATCAATGCTGATAGAAAAATATTTCATCTGTTTACATTTACGAAGGATCACTGATAAAACCTTTGATCCCATTAAGGATATAAACTCTTCACATATAGTCGATGACAAGTCTGATGAGCTAGCTGAGCTCCACCAGCCTCACTGTGCTTAGTGAATGTTCAGCTAAAAAGGGATCAAATTGACTCATGAATTTCAAGATTCCTAGGAAATTACCATTGTGAGGTGACCCAGTTTTTTGATTAGTGTCATGAAAAGACAGGTCTCACTGAGAAATAAACGTAATAATGTCAACCATGCGCTTAAGTTCTTCTCTCCGTTATACACATTCGCTTTCAAATTGTTTTGTCATTTTAGCATAAACTGTATCACTTGCTTTCATCTGAGAAACACAAGCTTAGCATAGTTCTGTGCAGAAATCAAAGATGAGCATGGAAAAAAGGCCCCTCTTTGCCTATTGAATCATTGATCAGACAAGCATAGTAGATATTTGCATGGATCCTTAGTAGTTAGGTCTCAGTAGCTGCCTTAGATAATTGTTGAAAGGGAAGGAAGTAAAGAGGAGCAAATGTAGACATTTCATCCATCTGTTTTTCCCAGTAATGACAGACTTTCTTATGGGTTGCCCTCTCACTTCTGTCCTTCTTCAAGCACAGAGGAGTCACCAACTGATAATGGTATTGATAATGTTATAACTTTGGAACCATCTAGTTTAAACCAGGAACAAGAAATAATGAAATGAACTGCTTTCCCTTGTTAGCAAATGTTGGGGGAAAATTGTCTGATTGGGCTAGAAGGACATTGAGAAAGAAAGAGAGAAGCAAAGGTTCAGAAATGGCATCAAATCTGATTTGCAGTGGGACTAATTTCATGTTATGTTATTGTCTCCTCAAAAAGCCATTTGATTGAATTGGAAAATACATGTGAAAATACTATGAACTCTGAAAGTCTCAGGAAGTCTTCATAGTGACCAGGCTATGGTCAGTCTCTGGCTGTTAGTTGAAACCATAGTGTTCCCATCTTCCCATGTCACTGAGGGTTTATCAGTCCAATTAATTTTTTGGGATGTGGTCATCCCAACCTCTATTTCTTATGCCATGTCTGTGACATTTTTGATCCTCTCTTTCAGTGTTTTCAGCTCATGCAGTTATCTGTTCCTGCTTCCCTGTACAGGTGCAGAGAACATTCTGTGCAGCAGAGGTCCCTGTCACAGCCAGAGCACCCGAGGAAAGCTGCCTCCACAAGGAGAAGGTCAGTTCTTTTCCCTCCTCATGAAACATCCTGTCTGCTCCCCTCAGCACTCATGGCAGCTCAGTGGAGAAGAGCTGTTGAGTATGGCCAGATAAAGCAAAGGAGATTTGCCTTAGTAAGAGTGAGGTGAGAAAGTCATCCTTGGCTTATGGGTTTATGACCCTCACAAATAGCTTTAGTACAAAAGTAGAAGCAACAAAATTTAGTATTATTCTGTTAAGAAGACAGAAAACCAGAGGAGTTTGAAAAAGTGGAATAAAATCTCTTTAGGTTGGCTAAGTGAAAACAAAGGAGGGAACATCATAACGTACAGTCACAGCTCTTCCTCAGTGTGGCAGCAGCATCTGTTAAAAAATGCAGGACCCTTAAAACTGGCAGGGAACTTGGAAAGTCTGGTTTAGCTGCAGAACTGGGCTCTATCATAGAGACAAGGGCTTCAGCCAGTTACAATAGAGTTTCCTATTAAATGCTGAACTACCAGTGGCTGTGGACTCTGGTATCTTCACCTTCTCTCTCTCCTCTACTGTTTCTCCAGTGCTTCCTGAGTATGTTAAAAACCAATGCTCGGTCCTCTGAGATAGCCTTTGACTGTGATTGGTGTTACAAGCCACCTCGTGATGGGCTGCAGTTGAAAAAGCAGTTGCCACTGGAGGTGAACACAAGGTGAGATAAAAACTGAACAAAAATATGGCATTGTTCTTTTCAAACTGAAAATCCAAGTCCAAGGTGTGAACAGCATAACCTTCGAATAATAAATGTGCAGACAAACCTTTCAGGTGCACTATGAGAGCTATTTGGGAAGACATAACTGCAAGCCTCTTGAGTTAGATGTAGTGATTGCATAGATGTAGGCTGCCCCAGCAAAATGTCTTTTCATGACCAAGGCAGAGGATTTCATTAAGAGTGCTGTTATGTTTTCACTGCCTACTTAATTTTGCTTTCTGAGGGTCTTCCAATGTCTCAGTTCCCAGGAAAGTATGTCAGGAAGAATTTTCAATTCTTCCCATGGCATGTACTTTTGGTGGAGATTTTATTTTACAGAAATGTAGAAGCTCATTTCTGCCTAGTGTTATTTGGGTGGCAGAGGTCGAGCTGGGAGGGAAGGCACTCCAAGGAAACAACACCCTCTTCATAACAACCATTAGGCAACAGGCTCAGCTACCACTGGTACACAGAATTTCAGCTTGTTTAACTGCCTACATCTCTCTCTGAAGTTAACAGTAGAATAGCCAAGTAGAAATCATTCCCCAGATGTTACAAGTGCTCTGAAATATGTTTGAAACTATCTAAATACTTTACACTTCTTATAAATTCATATCTTGATCCCAGAAGAGGATCCAGTGCACTCACCATGGACTAATAAACATTTAGAAAAGTTAAATTACTTAGAGATATTTAAGTATCATACAAATATGTGTAAAGTGTAGACATTCTCCAGCATAAAACAGAACCTGCAAAGATCTTTGTTTATTTAATTACATTTTGGTTCATCCATTTAATAAAGAGGATCATTTTTTAACCTCTCCAGTGACAAACAGTATTTCAGATTCTGTTACAACAGACTGGAGAAAGAGAAATCTTAAACCGAGGGCATTTAGTCACCTGCAGAGTGGGAGAGATTGAAAAGGAAAATAGATTTACTGCCTTCCACATTAGTCTGAAGGCAATTTGTGTTTGAATTCCTCTTAAATCAATTTCTGAATAATATTAGTTGTCTGAAATGATGCAAAATTATATTGGAATTCAGCCTCGTTTTGCAGCACAAAGAAATTCTCTCTCTTCGTCCTTGCTACTCTTTAAGTCATCTGTTTTCCCTTGATTTATTCTTTCATGATGTGCTCTGCCTGCTGACGAGTGAAATGTGAAGAGGAAGTGGGAAGGAGCAGCCTTTGTCTCTCCTGCCAGTGTGCTTCATACATTTGGGAAGAAGCAGACCTGCATCATAAAACCAACCGAAAGCCACGGAGTTACCTCTCTAAAAAATGTAATGGACTGTACTGAAAGCCTAACTTTGACTGATGTGAGGTTTGGGACTTCATCCAGGTAAGAATTCATGCAGCAATGAGCACAGATAAGGCAGCTGACCCAGAGTAGGGCCAAACTGTTTACCAGCAGATGTGTTTTTGAAAATCTTCCTTAACTGGTCATGGCAGCGGAAAATACCCTGCTGTTAAACGCATCTGCAATCCACTGCGCTCCCAATCCACCTACAAAAATTCTGACCTTTAAAGAAATGATGGAGAAGCTGGTGATTTTTTCCATGGCATTGAAGCTCAGTCTATTTTAGGCTCCAAGGCAATTGCAGCCCTTTTTGCTCCCTATTTCACATCACTTTTAAGTCTTGTTCTGGCCACTATGAACCCTTCAGCACTTCTCCCTGTGCAATCACTCGAGTCAAGATCTGTGATTTGTGATTTGCAGATGACATGTACATTTCTTGGCTGATGGCTGTTAAAGCAGTTTGCAAACCTAAGGCAATAAAGTGCAGGGATGCAGTTGAAGCTTTCTATTGCCACACTGAATTGCCATTCTCATGCAAATGAATAATAAGTTCCTCTAGGACTGAAAATAATCTGTTGTAAATTTCTGCATTAATTTTTTAAGTAAATAATTTTGCCGATTATCACTATGTACCTTCTGTAGATGGGAATATCACATTTAACTAGTCTGTGTATCAAAAAGAGTGATGCAGCTTGCTGTATAGGAAAAGAAAAAAACAATGCAGCTTCTGCGTTCACCAAATCTAGGTCCTTTAATCCCTTCAGTATGGAAATCTACTTATTACTGAGCTGCAGAACACAGTAACAATTCCTAAAGTGTTAACACAATTATTTATACATTTCTGATCATCTTTCATTTAAATATTTATAAAATACATACTGGGAAGTATGTACCTTTTAGAAAACTCGGTTTCTATGTCATTTTCTTAAAATATTCACTTCTCTTAAAAGATACCTAAAAAAAAAAACCCTGCTGGATTTTGTTTTAAGTGACACTATAAATGTACAAACAAAAGGTAATCTTAAACAGAAAATAGTATGATTACCATCAGAAGGATTACTGTGGCTTGTTGTTCAGAGAGTCGGAAACACAAGATGATTTTCTCACATACTCAGTCTCAGCTTGCAAAAACCAAATATATTGAAGTGCCTTGGTCTTAATGTGCATGCTAAAGTCTACATATTGTATAAATTCCTAATCCTGTCAAAATGTAAGTCTGAAGATTAGCAAAATGTATAATAAATGATTCCATGTCATTACACATAAAAATAGTATTGCTAAATCAAGTGTGGCCCTTTTTAAATGTAAAAAAGACCAACTTAAGCAGATTTGTGCTTTATAATTCTACAGCTCTGACTAGAAAAAAAGATTGACTAAAACAGATTTCCCATTTCTCTGATACAAATCAGTTTGTCTTCACACACATACAAAAAGACATTGGAATAGATTTCTTTAGCATATAACTTAATATTTATTGAGATTTCTTGTACATTTAATTATTAATGCCAGCAGTGTTACAGTATTTCTGTGAGGTTGCTATTACTGACCATGTACCTGTTGGGTTTTTCCCCCCTCATATTATTTCCTCTACAAGCATGAAGGCATAGCACTTACCAATTATTTTGTGTGACAGAGTCAAAAAGACTTACGGTCACTAGGTCTCTTATTTGGCAGCATTTCAGGGCTTGTCATCCTACAAAATATTGTTTAGTTTAATCATTTTATAGTTAGTGCATTTGGTACATTAACGATAAACATTTAAGGAACAACCATTTCTCAGTGTATTAAAATGAATCTTGTAGAAATGTGCAGTGAATCCAAAAGAAAATGTAAACCAAATATATAGTACAAATAACCTAGACACAGTAGTACTACCATTACAAGGTGTGGTGATTTGGTCTGTTGGGGTAGACTATTACAGACACCTTCCTATAAAACAAGATCTTTTATTTTATTTATTATTTCCCCTTAATGAAAGTAAATCATTTGAATAATAGAGAAAAGGCAAATTAAAGACCTACTCTGTTGTATATAATATATTATATACAATATATAACATATAGCATAATATATAATATACAATACATAACATAATATATAACATATAACATGTAATGCATAATATGTAATGCCTAATATATAATATATAATATATAATATATAATATATAATATATAATATATAATATATAATATATAATATATAATATATAATATGAAGACTGTTAGGAATAATGTATGAACACATGCATTTTATGGAGTTGTGACACCTTTGTATGGCTTAAATGGAGAATAAGTCAGTAGTGATCTTGTTGGTGGAAAAATTGGGTGTAGACAGTCTTTTTCCTCCCACACCTTTTAAATAACCCAGCCAACCAGAGAACTCAGAATGGCTGAAGTCAGTAGACAGCTTCAAGATGCAGTGCTACTGAGCTTAGTAGCAAAACTCTCACTGACTTCAATAGAGGAATATTTCTCCCCAACATTTTCAAAGGTGCCTGCAGGATGCACATCACCAACACAAGGAATTTTAAGGAGGTATTTCACACTGATTGAAAATCATATTTTTCAGACATGTCTTATCCAGACGCTGAGATGTAAAAATAGCTCTTACAACAAGCATTAAAATAGGGCAGCTCCTGTTCCTTAATGATGAAAATACCTCTCATCCACCTCTCGTGATCAGTTGCCACATTGTACCAGTTTTGCACATTCTTGAGTGTACTGATCCAGATTCTGAAGGTCTAACATCCACAGCAAGACTCCAGTCATTGAGGACAGCAGGAGCTCTGCTGGAGTCAGGCCTCCAGAACTAGACATGGATCCTACTCTTAGGCTCATTATTTCTTTCACTTGAAGAACTGAAAATGACCGAAAGAACTAACTATCATTTATAGATGGAAATTAAATGTCCTGGTAATCTAAATCTTGGACTAAATTGGGAGCATATCTAGCACTGACTGTCTTGGACAGGTACTATTAACACATTTATTGGGCAGGACTGAGTGAATCTGACACAGAGACACTGGGAGAGGAAGTAATGAAGACTGAATTTAAAAGCACAGTACTGTAATATCTCATTATTTTCTCTCTAAGTTCACTTGGAGTAAACCTAAGAAAGTCAGGGGTCTCCCTTTGTGCATGTCAAGGAGCTTCTTCCTAATGCTTGTTGTTTGGGGAGGGAAATCATCTGCCTTTTATCTGCTGCCTGGGAGCAGAAGCACCACCCGGCCCAATTGCATCCCTCCATGCACAGGGCAGTGTGACTCCAGCAGTTCAGTGGACAGGAGAGGTTGGATCCCTCACTTGCAGAGATCCATCTTCAGCCCTTCTTCCCCACTGCTGCCCGACCAGAGGGGCAGTGAGAGCTCAGCACTGTCTGCTGCAGGGCAGAGGGAGCCAAAGAGTGGGACTGGGGTGGCAGGGATGGGTGACACAATTCAGCTCCATAATTTGTGTCTCCCCAGAATTCCTCGTGTTTGAAGTTGCAGTGTGGCTGTGGGAGCTGTGTGGTGTTCATGAGGAGGTGTTCATCAGGAAAAGAAAAACACCTGTATCAAGCTGTGCTCTAGGAGAGCTTCAGGCAGCTCGTTCTTTCTGGACCTTCTGCAAGCAGTCTTGTCAGGGGGCTTAAATGACCTTATGAGAGGGATCCAGGTCTGAAAGTCAATATATCAGCTCTGCTTTATCAGGGAAATAGGCAGGAGAATCCTCAGTGTCCCATTTTCAGTTCCTTGGAGGAAGCCAGCCTCTTTGGAAAAGGGTCCAATGGCATGCAGAGGTCTATGCTAAATCAGGGCATGTTTTTCCCCCACTACTCTTTCTCTGGAAAATAGCAGGCAAATCAAAATCTTATATGGGGGAAAAAATGTGAATGAGGGTAAGGGTAATAATAAAATATTTTTGTTTCAGTATACTTGAAACTAAAAATTCCAGTGTTGGAAAGCTTTTTTTAAAACAAATTTTCAAGTACAGGCTTTAAAACTAAACTTAAAAAACCAGTACCAACTGAAAAAAAAAGAAAATACTAGAACCATATCAGAAATAACTGTTCTGCATGATCCAGACAGAAAATTTCTTGGTCTGGATAAAACTTCTTGTCCATTCCTTCAGTATTATAGGGAGCTTTTTTTCAGAATAGAAACCAGACAATCTCTAAATACCACCAACTGTTCAAAACAAGCCCTTACATGCCATTTGCAGTAGGACCAGTGCCCTTGACCCTGTACTTACCAGCACAGGATTCAAGGGTTTAATGTGAGAATATATGTATATAATAAGAAAATAAACCAATTAAATTATTAAAAGGTGACAAATCATTTGGCTTTGTTCAGTCTGAGTGTCTTCATTAATGACCACTGAAGCCAACAAATATATTCCCTCTTTGGGTAAATTTTGGTTATGACTGTATATTTTTCTTTTGTTATAGGAGATTCTGGCATGTCAGAGTCCCTCTGACGAGCAGAGTGTAATAAGAAACAGACACTGGGAAAATACTTCCTATCTGTTAGAAAAAGGTGACAGTTTTCAAATAGATGATACATGATTTAGTTTTGTTGGTGAGTTATGTACACTGGGTTTCACATTAAATCTATCACAGGATACACATTTATCATCGTAACGATATCATCACTTAATAGAGCTGCTAATATTCCCTCTCAGGATATATAGTGGTAAATATGCATTTAAAAAATAATAATAAAAAAACCCTCAATGAATCTTTAAATGTGTTGTATTCATTACAATATTCATTAAATAAGGAAATGAATAGCAATCAGAGAAAGCATGATAGATGAAGAAAGGAGCTGTAGCACAGAACAATGATCTGGGGAATATCTCTGATGTGGTGATTGTTTTCTTCCAGCATGCTCTTTAGTGTTGCCTTTACCCCAGAAAAGCTTTCAGATCCCAGCTGCTTCTATATTGATGAGTATGGGGAACAGAACAAACTCTAGCTGTGAATGTTCGATCAATTTTTATATAGGTAAAATTGCCACTCTCCAGCTGATTTATGTAATGATTTTAGTTTGTGCCAGGAAAGCCATAACAGAAATCCACTCCTGTGCAATTAATTGTTTAAATCAGATACACATCCTTGCTGCACAGGATGCTTATGCCTAAATTTTGTAGGAGACAAGACTATATATCTTGAATAAATGATGGAGAAACTGGTTGAAGCTTACTTTCTGCTATCCAGGTGCCAGAGTTGCTTCTTCCCTTCTTCAAATGTAGTCTATTTAATCTCCTGTAGTGTAGGAAATTATGTTCAAAATCTCTGTGATCCTCTCTCCCTACTAAGTTATGCAAGTAGTGACAAGTATACACTGTAGATCTTGAGATTTTATCTTTAATGTGTGGCTACACACTGTTGATCAAGAGAGCCTGGTAGAAAAACATTATTTTCAGGTGTGAAAAACCGTCACCTTTATCAAATAATTTCTCTTGCATCTCTCCCAAGGCATTGTACCCTATTTAAACTTGGGAGGTTAAGTTTGTAGCATTCATTATGACTGAAAATTTAGTTCACACAATCATGATGTTCCCTTTATTAAGTGTTATTGTTAAGCAATATTAAAATAATGTGGTTGGCCTTTTGAAAGGTTCACAAGATATTTATTTCTTTGTCTTGTCTCTTAATTGCATCTGCTTTTTAAGATTCTGATGTGCAAGCTAATGTTGCTGCTCTATGCCTTGTTTGCCACATATTATCTGATTTATCTATGCATATCTTACAATTTATAGACCTCTCATAAGGTCTTAGAGCTCTGCCTGATGTGTATAATTGAAATGCTGATGGGTGATGTAAATATCTTTTGACAGAGCCATGTCTTGAATCTTTGGTTGGTAGGTTTCCTTGAACCTCAAAACAAATCAAAATAAATTTTGGCAGATAGCCTGGCAGTTTTACTGTACTTAGAAAAATGCATTCTGTAAGAATATTCACTCATGCCATTAAATGAATTATTAGATAGAATAACAAGTTTCAGAATCCATAGCAAAAGTTATTCCTGTATCCAGATACCCCTACTAAAAATGCCTCCCTCATCCACTAGTCCTCTCCCAATCTGATTCGTTTTATTTAAAACCTTCAGCTCCTGTTCATCACTACCCCTTGGCAAACAATTAGTCTCCAGCCTTCAGAATAACTGGGTTTTTGTTAGTAATTTGCAATATCCACCATCATGACCTGTAAAGCTCTGGAAGGATATTGATCTAACCACGCTCTGTGCAAGCAGAGTCCTGAAGGGGTCCTGCAGTTAAACTTTGGGGAAACTCGTCATGCAATCCCAAGTGCAGGACTCGGGATGCACATGGCACATGTGTGTGATGTGGAATGCTGTCCTACCACCCACTGCCACAGAGTGGGCAGCACTTCAGGAGCCTGGGAAGGAGCCAGGACTTCCACTAGAGAAAGGCGGGTTCCCGTGCATCCATGCAGCCCTGCTAACCAGCAAAACTGATAGATACATAAAGAAATTTGTCTCAGTATCTGTTCAGAATGGGATAAGTGAATGTGTGTTCCATGTTGTTCCACCCTCTTGCTAGGGGTGGGTTAGCTCTGTATTGCCTCTCACTGTTGGCTGCAGCTACGGGGTTATCATCAGACAGACATTTGTTACTTGTACAAGATCACTTACTTGGACTGAAAATCTGCCCACAACACCATGTTCATTGTGCAAATTGTGCTGTTCTCTCCAACCAGCCAGGAAGTAAGCTGGGCAGCAGTCCAAGCAGGCACCATAACTCTGCTTTTGGGCGATAGCTTCTACGTTTAGAAGGCAGTTGGTTAATCATTGCTCCTTTTCTCTCTACATGCAGGTCCTTTTCAAGACTGAGATATCAAGGCTCACATGTTCAGAGGACTTGACATCAGTAAGAGCTGCCACAGACCCTTTACAATAGACTAATCAAAATGAAAAAACCCAAACCTGTAGGATGTGAGATTTAGATCTTTCTATGGAAAAAGAGAAGGCCTCTAACATTGACTCCTCCACTCCATTGGCCACAAAGCCTATTCTGGATAGGGAAATGGAGATGTTGCTGAGTTCTTTTAATAGAAGTGGGAGCATCAAAAGGTACCTTTTTTTTTTTTTTTTTTTTTTTTTTTTTTTTTTTTTTTTTGAAGATTATCGAGTGCTTAGGGGAGAAGCAGACAGTCAGCAACATCAAAACCTGATGCAATTCTCCTGAAAGGCCCTCTGATGTACTGGAAATGCCACATCTCCACTCCTGGGACCCAGTGTAATTATCAGGGGAAAACAGAGTGATTTCCTAACTATTGACTTCCCATAGGTCTAGGTCAATGTGGCCTGATGGTTTTCAGCAAAAGGCTCCCAGCAGTCTCTAAAAACTGACAAAGTATAGAGCTGTTTGTGGCGGCTTGTGAGCCAGGAGGGCGTGGGACATCAGCTGCCGTGGAAGGAAGGTGATGTTACAGGGAGTGGAAATGTTACAGGAGGGACTCTCCTTTGCTGCAGGACTTCTCTGCTGAGCTGTGACAGCTGTGGCAAAACCATTTACTGCCATCAAGAGGCAGCTATGGGAGAAGAATATGAAATATGCTGTTTCTCATCCAGTGCTTCCCAATGACCAATTTATTATTTTCACCCTGTCCAGCACTATGGAAGGGTGCATCAGGGATCTGCCTTTCTCTGCTCTGAATAACTTAAGTCAGGCTGCAACATGTGAAATAATTGAGCTGACCAGAATTTACAGCTCTAGGTGGAGTTTCTTCTTTCTGTTGGGTTTGTGAGTCATGACAATAGGAGCATGATGCAAAATGTACATGCTCATTTCTTTATCATTTTTCATTTTCTTGCTGTTTTATGACTCAGATCAGCTCTAGCATGGTCCAGCTCTCTTAGGCAAGAGTTTCTACAATGATTAGGTATCATCTTTAAAAATTAGAGCAACAGACAGATCATGTGAGCCATGCTCTTTCATTTTTCACTCTGATCTTCACATAGTAAGTCCCACATGACTTTCAGAGAGGCCTATCTTGTTTAATGTGGACTTTGTTGGGCTGTAATTTATTTTACTTAATTATTTATGGCTACATTATGTATATTAGCTGCACTTGTCTAAATAACAAGGGTTGCAATGGAAGACTGCCTGTTCAGCTGATTAATTCCTGTTACTTTCTGCATTTCTTAAGGTGATTTTGTGATGAGTTTAGATTGCTGTTTATTGTTTCTGGGCTTGTGTCTAGCAAGAGCACTCTGAGACAACCCAGAGTTAGAATAGGCACCAGCAGAACTTAAATGGACACATAAGATTGGATCTGTTCTGCACTTAAAGATTATTTCAGATGGATAGGGAAGTGTTTGAGAATTGAATGAATAAAAGATCACTCCAAGCTAATTTTTTTTAAAGTTAAGAGTACATTTGAATGAAGAGCTCATTTTATTTCTTACCATTTTGAGACTTCTTCATTTTTTTTAATATTCTATATTTCATTCATGAAAGTAAGAGAGTGTACCACATAATAAATGGAAACTTACCCAGAAAAAAGAAATAGATTGAGAGATTGGTTTCTGGTCTGACACATTCTTTTGTCTGCTTTTTACTGCTTGCTAACAGCTTGCAGCCATGGCAGGCAGCTAGCAGACCAAGTGCAGATTAACCATTTAATATTTATTGATAGGAAAATACCCTGAGCACACTTTTAATATGGGTTCCTTGGACATAAGGGCATCAATGGCTCTATAAAATGTAAATAGATTCTTAATTACCTCAAGTGCCCCTTCTGCCCAAGTGGCTCTTTCACATGAAATACATCTCACTGGTAATGAGTCCAGATATTGCTAATGGACTGTCAAGGGCATATTGTGGGATATTTTCTTCTTGGGTGCCACACTGGCAATGTGGAGGGTTTGCTGCTTCCTCAGTTCAGGGAAGATCTCAGGTTGGATTTTCCCACAGCAGGGAGCTCCTCCTGACTGAAGATCACCACAGTCTGGGTCTGACTGTCTCTGTGTTTCTTACAATCTGTTTTGGGCTCTCGATAAGAAAGAGACAAAGAGTAAGTCAATAAGAGGAGACAAAAGTACTTTGCAATGTATTATAGCTTTCAGGTTTTTTTTTTTTTTCCCCAAAGGAAATATTTCCCCAGAAATTCCTTTCCTTTTCCTGCTCCCCGTTTCTGTCTCAGGAACAAGCTCCACTCCTGCTTTTTAGCCTGTCTTAGAAATATCATCTCACACTTCTCCATGGTTGGAGTTTATTCATTCAGTTCTCACACTTTAAGGTGTATGTTACATCTTGAAAACTTCTAGTAGAGGAACTCAAACTCTGAGTAAGGAAATTGCTAGATTTGGCCTATGCTGTGCATATGACCATGAAAGGAGCTGTAAGGAGCAAAAAATGGAATTTCCAAATTTTTTTCAGAATAATCTGAGTCAGTTTATAGGCTGTAGAGTGAAAGATATATAATTTAATGGGCAGAGAAAAGAAAAGGACCATCATGCCTATTTTGAGAGTTGTAGATGGAGAGAAATTGGTAAAAGGAAATTATCTACCCCACACTGATGCACACTGACTTAGAAACTGTGTGCTGACATTTGAGTTGTGCGTGTCTTTCTTGAAAACCCGTGTGAGGGCAGATGATAAAAAGCTCTGAGAGATAAAAAGCATCTTGAGAGACAGATTCTGGTTTGGCTCTCCTGCATTTCTGCCTGCAAAAATAAGCCATATGGTTCTAGACTAAAGAAAGAATGGGTAATTGTAGGCTTGGAATGGGAAGGATGATCTGGCTGAACAGTAATGCCTCTGGGACAGCCTCCAGCTGGGGCATCAAGGGCAAGCACAGTTAATGTGTTTAAGGTGCAGCTTCAGTTTTTTGGGAGGGACTGTATGATGACCACAATGCAGCACGCTCACCCAGGAAGGTCTTTGTGGCCTTGTGTTTATTTGTAAAGCAGGCATGCTGTACCACCAGCAGCTGTGGGAGGATGCAGTCATTAGCTGTGGAAACTGCAACTGCTGCAACCTCACATAGGATGGAAATGTCAATGGGTATGTGAAAACTGCATGCTTGTGCCAAGGGCTGGAGATGAGCTGAAAATGTGAAGGTGTCTGGGCTGGGTTCACTGCTTCTGACACACCTTAATGTCCCCTGTACACTATGTGCTTTATCAGAAGGATGCAGCTTTTAATTAAACAGTGCCTGTTTCTCCATTTTCATTCCTTGCTCAAAAATCAAGCTGCTGTGTGGAAAGTGGGCAAAGAGGGATAAATTAATGTGTCAGAGTGATTTGGTCAAGACTTTCTAAGCAGTTCTTCTGATGCCTTCTGTCATCCTCAAGAAGAGAGGAGAAATCACTTTATTCTATCATAGTCTTACAATGACTTTTAATAATGAGGATTGTGTCACCCTGTAGATTATGTTAGCCTAGACAGTGGCCTTGGGCTCCCTTGTTGTGGTCTCTTTTGTTTGCTGTGGTTTGTGCAGAGCTTCTCCTGGAGTTTCTTGGATGTGACCAGGTCATGCTGCTGCAGCCATGGCACTGAATGTCCATGGATGACTGTGAGCATAGGAAAAATTGAAGGCAAAGAAAAAAGATGCGAGGAAGGAAAACCAGGAAAAACTGGGGCAGAAAGGCAACTGATCTAGAGAACTTGCTGAGTTCCTTTGGAGGAGACTGTATCCAGTCATGGAGAACATAAAGTATTTCAGAGAGAAATAGATTTGCTCTTTTTGTTCCTGTGTTATAATCAGATATGTATCTCATTTAATTTTCCCTCTTCTTCCCTTCTCTGCAGATATATAAACTTGGTAGTTGGAAGTTCATCATGCTTCACAAAATTAGCACATCTGTAATTTATATGCCTTTTAACTTCTAGTTACATTTCATAATAGAAGAGCTGAGGTTCCCAGCAAATCATTTATGGTACCAGAAAGCTGTGGGAGAAGATTGCTTACTTCCTAATTCAGTGTGACCCAAAGAAGTGAGAGAAATAACTCAGGGCTAAGTTGTTTTCTCTGGAGTGTTCTATACTGGAGTGGCCCACAGCAATAAGTGCTTAAGTGGCATAAGGGAATAGAGGAAGAGTATATAACCAGAGATTATATCTTTTCTAATAGCATTTTTAAGAATTAAAGAATATTACTTAGAAAATAGGATAACTGAAGCACAATGAGCTAGAAAAGGAGCTTTTTCATTTGGGGACAGACTAATGAAAAACTAAAGTTCTCTGTCAAGAGTTTTACTTAGGAATGACTTTTTTTTTCCCCAACCAGCCTCTTCCGTACTTCCTATAAGCTCACAAACAGTCCCTTTGTAATGCTTATGTCTATACAGAGTACTCCGAGTTTTGGGGTTTTTTGAATAAGATAGTATAGCATGTAATGAACATCAAGCAAAACCATACAGGTCAATTATCTCCCCTTGGATTATGAACCTTGAGAAAGCATAAAGCAGTTCTTCAAGGCTCTGTGTATCTGGTGGTGTCATGTGAAATACCTGGAGGAACATTTGTGTTGTTACACAAATTCATTTTCCTAAACATAGAGAAATTTCTATACCAATTTTGGAAATGTGCATTAACACATAGAGTCATTGTTGTAGGAACACTTGATCTGTTGATTTTACTTCCATGGTGGACTCTTTACAGTCTGTATCATTTCCACTCCACTTCACTGATGGTGGAAAAGCTTTTTTCATGGTTTATTTAGCAGAAAGTCATTTTGATTAGCAAGATGAGTAATACTTTACAGCTGTTTGCAATTACTGCATCTGTTCTATCAGTGGATTCAAATATTGGAGGCTATATTGACAGAAATGCAAAATGCAATAGAAATGGGTACAAGAGGGGACACATGGACACACATGCACACTTGGTGGGTCTAGTCATGTAAAGAGAAATCAAACAGCATGTTAGTCTCAAATCTGTGCCACAAACTCAGAGCTGGATTTAATAAATTTGAAAAGCAGAATTTCTTGTTTGCAAGTGTAGAAGTTTAGTAGAGGTTTTATCTCAGAAAGGTTGGTGTAAAAGCTGTGCACTAAATCTGTGCTGCTAAAATGCAGAAAAAGTTTTGCCCTTCTCCACAAAAGACATCCAGGCTGGAGCCCATACAGATGGGAAAAGCAAAACAAAGTCTCTGAGAACATCTGGAGACTATGTACAGTCTCCAAACACAAAACTCCCTGCAATCTTAAAATGTTTCTTAATGCTCCTGATTTTACACTTCTAAATACACAGCTCTCTTCTGTGTTCTATCTCCTAAGGAAGAGCTTGGTTTATTTCAAAACTTCTGGTGAGTTCTTGTCTTATACTTTCCAAAGTAAATAATTTTGTCATTCCATATTCCACACTGGTGGGAGTTTCTCACACAAAATAAGCAAGGTGGTACTATGTAAGGTAGATGAAATAAAACCGCTGTCAAGGTCTACCACAGTGGGGTGTGACCTTTGTTTACTTGATAAAGGGAAATGGTTTTATGTCTGGTCCATGCTATGATTACAAATAAGCGTAGAAATTATTACAGAAAAAAATGTAATGGCAGACTGGTACTCCCACCTCACTGTTTTCTCACAGGCAACATAACATTTCCTCCCTGACTTTAATGCTCGTATTTCTTTACATCCCACAGGTTACTTTTAAGAAGGTTACATTTAGATCCAAGAGTCTTCAGCAATTCTTTGTAAGCAAATTTCCAGAGAGTAGTATGGTCACACCCAGAGGGTCATGGTCAACAGCTCAGAGTCCTGATGGACATCAGTGACAAGTGGTGTCTCTCAGGAGTCAGTACTGGGATCGAGTGTGCCCTCCAGGAATTCACACATGACACCAAGCTGAGTGGTGCTGATGACACACCTGAAGGACAGGCTGACATCCAGAAGGACCTGGACAGGCTTGAGAGGTGGGTCCATGGGAATCTCATGGGGTTTAACAAGAGCAAGTGGGAGGTGCTGCACCAGATCCTGGTGACTGTGCAGGGTGGGGGATGGACAGCGAGAGCAGCCCTGCTCAGAAGGACTCAAGGATGCTGGTGGATGAGAGGCTGGATGTGACCCAGCAATGTGCACAGAACTCAACCCTGTCCTGGGCTGCATCCACAGCAGCATGGGCAGCAGGTGAGGGGGGATTCTGCCCCTCTGCTCTGGTGAGACCCCACCTGCAGCACCACCTGCAGCTCTGGGGTGCCCAGAACTGGGAGGACATGGACCTGTCAGAGTGCAGAGGAGGCCACCAAGATGGTTAGAGGCCAGAGCACCTCTCCTACAAGGAAAGGTGAGAAAATTGGGATTGTTCAGCCTAGAAAAGAGGTGGCTTTGGGGTGACCAATTCCAGCCTTCCAGTACCTGATGGAGGTCTACAGGAAAGATGGAGAGGGACTTTTTGCAAGAGCATGTAGTGACAGGACCATAAGAATGGTTTTAAACTGAAAGAGAGTAGGCTTAGGTTAGATACTTGGAAGAGTCACCTGTGATTTCAGGAACACTGTCCCTGCCTGACTGGATTTGTTGGTTACAACTTTAAGCAAAAATGAGGCATTGCTAGGTATTCTGAACTGGTAAGTTTTTATTGAGAGGTATAAGAACCATGAGACAAAAGAGAATGAAGAATGTGCAGTTTGCCAGTGGTGGTCAGTGGAGACTTTGGCCTGGGCATAGCTGAGGTGGTTTTGCCCTGAGAGGCACTGGCCATGTGCAGCTCCCTCTCAGGTCAGCTGCCATCCCAAACTGTCTTCCTCTTTCTCTAGACTGCCAGCACATTCACTCTCACCAAACACTATCTGGGTGTATAAATGATGAATTTATTTCCTTTAGAGACCCTGAGGAAAAAAAAAAAGGTGGTTAAGAAAGTTTTGATTCTCCCCTAAAATTGTGTTGGGATGGCTTTTCTATGTTATTAAGCACATACACTGTCTCCATCCTTGGATATGGTAATGCTATTTTTGTCTCAGTGTTGCCTTTAGGAAGATTGATGTTGTTTACAGTGCTTTCTATGGGTTTGCATTGTATCAAAGTCTTGACATTCATCAGTAAAATTTATGTGATGTATTATCTTGTCCATTTCTTTAGGTTAGACAGAAATGAACCAGGCAGATTTTGATGTCTCTCTCTATATAAGACGTCCTAATGTCGCCTTTCTTTCTCCCATTACAGACTACTGAGGGTAAGTACATTCTTACAGCAAGTATTAACACCAATCTGTGTAAGTGACCTTACTCAAATTTGTTCTTCCTCATTTTTAGGCAGATCTTTCTAGAATACTCTTCCCACACCTGAAGCAACAGCTAGATCCTATAAAGGAGCCAACCTGCATTGCTTACAAAGACGAAAATGTTTGTGACTGGTCCTTGTAGCTCTCCCAAATACTCTGTGAAACTAAGGACTTTGTGTCAGTGTCTCATTGCATATCAACAAATAATGGAGGAAACTTGTTCTCATCACAGAATGAGGCCCAAAGCAAGATGATGGGATAAACTAAACTACCTGACTTCCCCACAAAAGGATGAACTCTGCTTATTGCATTCCAGCCTTTATTATGTAGCTGTCATTGATGAGTATTTTGAAAGCCATATAAATGACAGTAGGCCAAAAAAAAAAAAGGATGATTCTCGAAATGAAATAGAAGTAATGTCTGGGAGAAGCAGGTTTACTAATTAACAGAATTTACAAGAAAGGACTAAAAATATACTGTAATGTGGCAAACTATTTTGAAACTTTTTCTGAAAATAAAAACCTCTTGCAGAGCAAGAGATCCTTATAGCTGCAAAATTTAGATTCAGGTGCATTTACAGTCACAAGCAGCCTCACCTATGCTGCATTATTAAAGAGTCTTTTCCTGACCAGTTTGATGGGCATGTTGGTGCAAGTTTGACAAACAAACATAATTCATTTTGCCAGTGATGGAGATTTTAACACTTGCGTGAAATAACTGATAATCCGGCAAAAGAGAGTTAAAGTATTGTTGCACAGTATTTCATTTGACTAAAAACAAAAGCTGTTTATAAACTCTGAGAACCATGTTTGAAGTGAAATGAAAAAGCACTGTTTTAATGAGTTTTACACCAACTACAAAACTTGTTTTTCTTATTCATATCATACTGTTTTCTGTTCTCCACAAAAAAAAATCCCAGGGAAAATGGCGAGATAATTAATTTGTCATCACTGATACAGTTCACACACAGGATGGGGACAGGTGGTGAGAAAGAACTGCATGGAGCTGAGAAGGCCATAACTGAGATGATCAGATGGAGGTAAGTCTGTGAATATGTAGATAGAATCCAGGGCAATACTTTTTCTTTCTTGCCCCTCAATGTGTTTTTTACATCCAGTCCTACTCATTCTTTTTTGCTGATTTGTGACAGCAAGGGGATCCAGCTGCCCTTCACCCCCTATCTCGTGTTGGGTCACAGATCTCCCTGCTTGGAAGCAAACCTCCAGCCTGTTGGAGCAGCATCCAGCACGTTTTCCTGTGCAGCCTTTTAGCTTCCATCCAGCATTTTAGCTGCCGGTGCAGTGCCAGGGTCAAACACCAAGGAGGCCAGAGAGGGTCCCTAGGAGGGTGTAGTTGTTCCCTGCTGCAGAGAGGAGATGGGGCATTAAAACTGAGCTCAGGCTGGGCTCAGGCTGCCCTTGGGGTTCAGCAGGGGTGCCAAGCAGGGCTGTCCCAGCAGAGCAGAGCACATTGGAAGGGCTCCTTGCAGCATGTGTGGCCTGCTGACCTGGGCTGGTGCGCTTGGAGGAGTCCTGCATTTTGCTCACACCAAGTCACCAAGCTGTGTCACCAGTACAATTTCTCCTGGTGATAACTACCACTGGTGCAAGCACTCAGCAATCTGCCTCTGTGCTTTTGGCTGCCCCAGCAGCTTCAGCTGCCTGGCGCAGCTGCGGAGAGCAAGAGGGAGTGATCCCTGTGTTTCCAGCCAGCTGGCAGCGAGGAGATTTGCAAATGTGCACTGGCCTTCAGCAGCAGCCAGGAGGAGATGGGGACTGCCCAGGTGGGACAGTCCAAAGCAGAGCAAAGGTGCTGCACAGGGTCTTGCTCTCAAGCACAGTGGAGAATCCCTCAGTGTCATACATTACTGAGTGAGCATAAACAGATTTAGGAAAATCAAAATGCAAGGGGACCTAAGCTGCCCTCCACACACCTCCTTTCCCGATCCAGCAGCGCAGCGGGGGCTGAGGCTCTGTTAGGAAGGGGGCAGGAAGGGTCTCACACTTGCCCTGTCTAGGTGCAGGCGTAGGGTGGGAACAGACCTTGCGCAAGATGAAATTTCCCCACCCTGGATTAAGAGGTAACATATCATGCTTCATCTAGATTTTTCTCCCACTGCTTTCTACTTTGATTTTTATTTTCTTTCCTGCTGCTTTTGTAGATCTGGGTGTCTGTGAAATAATATTCCAGCCAGTCTGGGGAGCTGTAGATGTTGGCTAATTAGTTCATAGGTTGTGCTCTTAGAATAACAAAGTTTTATCAGTGTCAGGCAACATGATTTTTACCATTTTGGGGATAGGGAATTCATATTTATCTGCTCTGCTAGATATTTTTTGTGCCATATTCAACAGCTACAAAGGCACACATTTTCCCTAGAATCATGATACTGGATTCTAATTAAAATGGAAACACACATCAGGAATCATCAGATTTTGTGGCATAAATATTAAATAGGATTTTCTTTAAAATAACCAAACCAGTCACATCTTAAGTGCTTAAAATGGGACATGTGATTTCAAAGTGCAGAGTGTTGATTAAAAAAAGAAAGGGGAAAACATTTTTACACTGGGAAGTGGATTGTGTGCCCTCTCCTACATTAATTTTCAATTTTGAACGCAAGGCAGATTAATATTTATTTATGAGTGGGGTCTGCCTGTACCATGCAACTTTTTTGTGCAGTTTAGAGATAATTATTGTAGTTCAATATTTTCCGTTCTGTCACACATTCATTCTTTACACTTCTTGGGGTTTTTTTCCTTACCAGAACATAAGTGAACACTTCTGAGCTGCACACCACAGGGGACATGCAATTTCAAAAAGGGCAGAGACAGATGGAAAAAGTGGAGTCTTAACCTTTACAAATGAGAATGCTTGTCCATTTAATAATAATAATAATGGAGAAGACACCCAACTCAAAAATATTTTCAGAAAATTGAGGTCCCAACAATAGCTTGCAGGACCTATGGGGTAATGAAGAACTATTCTGTGACCAGCAGCGAAAGTAATGGCCTGAGAATCAAGCTGCCACTTGATAGCTGATACAGACAAAGGGCCAGGGCAAGGCTTAGGTTTCTTTGACCTGCTTCTTTACAATTAAAGAAGTCATTTTTTAAAAGACTTTGAACTCAAATAAAACAGAGAAAAGAGTAAAAGGGAACAAAGATGGAAAAAGAAAGGCTAGGGAAAAGAGGAAACATCACTTCACTGTCGCTAGAAGGATGTATGGAGAAATAAAGACATTCCTGCTGTCCCACTTGTCCATTTGCATGGCTCCCCTCTCTTTGCACAGCAAACATCCCTGAATAATGGTTCCCCAACTTTGGTTTCTATTCCCTTCTTGTTCTTGGGGTGGCCCTGGGTGAGGCTATAATGTACCTGTTTTCAGCAATTAAAATAGCATTGCCTTGAACTGAATTTGTTAGCTCAGAACATGAGATAGAATTGTGAGTGGAAGAAATGAGTCGCTTTTGTCTCTCCTGGTCTCTTCACTGTTGCCCCTTGTTGTCTTTCTGTTTCCAGTGGCATGACAGACTGTGCCAGCCTCAGTGACCTTACTGACAGACTGCAATGCTTTTCCCACTGCTGGGCAGTTTTTCAGACTGTGATCCTCCAGACAGAGTCCTGCTTCAAGAAGCTGCCAAATGCTCACACTCATCAAGCTCTAGAGGCAGGATCATCATCCCTGGAGGCCCAGTGATTTCTGGAGATTTACCGTGTCATGTGAATCATGGAGTGGGTCTGCTGGCCAGCAGCTTCTGCTGCTGTTTCTAGAGAGAGCTGTAAAGGCACCAAAGTGCTGGTTGGGCTGGAATCAGCACTTCCATGCCTGAACCTTAAGGCCAAACCTGCAGCAAACTGCTGCCAATCCACCCCCAGCAAAGGGGGTCCCTCTGGTTCCACCCCAGAGCACAGCCCTGGCACAGGTCCATCCTGATGGATGTGTTGGGGAGTCTGTGGGAGCACGCTGACAGCTCTGTAAGCAGAGCCATCTCTATGGGACCTGCTGGAATGTTCCCTCTTGTGTCCAGTTCTGCTACTTTGGGCTTCTCACAAGTGTGGTTTTTAAGAAGATGGTAGAAAAGACCTAGCCAGAACTAGTATTTGTCCACCAAACCAAAGGTGAGTATGTATTTTCCTGTCCCTTACCACTTCCCATCTCTCACTAGATTTTTCCATTACATTCTTCCAGTAGATCTCCTTTCTCTCACTGTAGCCTTTTCAGCAGGATCCCTTACAGTCTATCACCCACAAAATGCCCTTCCTTCCATAAGTCTCAGCTTGGTCTTCTCCTTTTATAAAATTCATCTGACCGCTACTTATTAATATAAAATTAAAAGACATAACTAGCATTACATACTCCCAGAAAGGCCTGTAAATTCTATTAAAACAACATAAAGTTGGGGGAAAAATGGAAACAAAGAAAAGAATTTAAATTAGTTACTTAAAAGGTTAGTGGAAGTGTGAAAAGATTTACTTTGGTTGTCCAATATTCGTCATTCATTTAATCAATTAATTTACTTCTCACAGCCAAAACACTGCCATTAAAAAGACTTACTCAGATGCTTTACCCTGTTCATATTGATTCATTTTCAGTGAAAATATCAATATCCTTGTATAGATCTAGACCGTAAAGTTACTTAATTATTGATTGAGAAACAGTTGCTCAGACTGAGGAGGCAGATTTCTGCTGTGTTCAATGATAATAAGAAACCAAGTTTTGCATGAACAGACATTGTGTAGAACCATCCCTGTTCAGTGTATTACTTGTCAGAGGGGAGCAGAAGTCTAACAAAATGACTTTTCTGTGACCTAGGGTGGCCAACACTTCCCATTTAATTCATCAACTATTGAAATCTAAATTAGGGAACTGTGTGCCTTTTTCAATAATTGTTTCTTACTGTCACTCTGAAGACAGAATGAACTTTCCTGCTGAAAACTGCAACAGTAAATAAAACATTTAAATCATGTTGCTTTTCTGGCAGCTTCTGAGCATAGTTTTGAAGCATGAGGACTGTAATATGTTGAGATATAATTCAATTAAACATTTGGGGGTTTTGGTGGCCTGTGATTTCAGCTGAAACAACTGGTAGTAAATACTTAAAATCCAGAATTGGAAATTAACAAGTTTGGAATTTCATGTCAGAGTCTATATGTAATTTATTGGTTTGTAGGAAAATTTAATATTTTGAAATTATGCAGAGACGGAAAAAAAGGGGGGAAAACCAGTTTCTGTTGCCCATGATTGTAACTGAGGAGCATGAAATGAAACTGGACCCTAAGATTTCCTTGGGGTGAGGGGAAGGGACTCCATTCCTGCTGGGAATGAAAATGAGGTTGTTCTGTAGAGATTCTGAACAAAGACAAGGCAGAATACGTAGACACAACCTAAGTCACCCAGTAGGACACTGTAAATCTTAGCTTATTCTATTTCACAGCCATGGGCTAAATGGTGAGTGGCAGACGCTGTGTCAGCCAAAGCTGGCTCAAATGACTGTTTGGGGCAAGGTAGCAGCCCAGCCCTGCATCCCATGGAATGTGGTGGAGGGCAATGGAGCAGAGCTGGCTTCTGTCCCCCAGGGGTATCTCCAACACAACAGGGTGGAGTTGTTCCTTTGGTGGCAGCAGCAGCACAACCCTGTATATCCAAACTCCTGCTGCAGGGTAATCCAGGTACTGCCAAGGATCAGTTCCAATGACCATGGGTTTGCAAGTGTGGTGCCACAGTGGTTGCCAGGAGGATGGACAGGACCTGATGGCCAAAGCCTTAGAAATAGAGAGATAATCATCCTACACCAACCATGCCTTAACTGTGACCTGGGCCAAGAGCAGATATTTCAAAGTAGCTAAGAGCTCATAGCATGAGCAATACGTAAGAGTCTGCCATTGTGATTGGAGTGGGAAATAATAATCTTTCATTTGCAATATTAAGCCAGAGCATGACTTGGGTTGGAATGAACCTTGAAGATCAACTAATTCCAAACCCCCTGCCTCACTAGATCAAGTTACTCAGGACCCCATCAGTTGTCATGATTTCCATGTCAAAAAAATCAGTTCTGGTTTTGTTTAATTAAAAAAAAAAAATTAAGTAGTGTATAAAAGACCACAGTTGATTGACTCAAAATGCACAGACAAGCTTATTGGTAATAATGGCACACTTGCAAAATGTTGTATCTGACATAAACCAGACTTTACTGTCTGTCTGTGAAGGTATCATTTTCAGAAGCACTCAATGTGAGACAGACCAGTTTGAGAATGCTGGAAACTCTGCAAGACTTCACTGCACCCAGGATGAAAGCAATGGAACGTTGGTGTGGAAGAATTCAGGGAGCTGAAGCAGAGACCAGTGCTATTGATGCTGACAATGCCAAGGTCAGTGTGTCTGCCCTGACCCCACGGGCCACTGGAGAACCCAGTCACTGGTAACTAAAGCCTCTATGTTCTAGGTCCTTGATTCTGCAAAAATAAACTGGGTAATAAACAGAAGGCCCTTTATCTCACGTGTAAATAAGAGCAGCGTGCAACAGGGTCAGATGGAGTTGTGAGCTGAGGACGTTTCCAGCAGGAAAAACCACCACCATTAGTATGGCTTCTCCCTGGATGCTCTGCAGTTTTAGAGGTTTGACAATATTGCATTCAGAGGCATGGCAACACAGATTTAGGTAAGAAAAATGTGGTTTAATAACATTTCAAATAATTTGTTTGCCCTGCAGCATATATAACTACTACAGATAATAGCATCTCAAAAATAGAAAAATACAAGAATAGATAGATTTATTCTGCTTTTGCATATTCTGCAACTCTTTATGAAAAACAGAACCTTTAAAATGGAAAATTGCAAAGTTCTGAGGCATCAGATTCACACAACCTGATCTTGCATGAAATTATGCTGTTGTTCAAGTGTTAGGACACTCATAAAAAAATCCCACTATGATAAAGGTATCTGTTTAAAATTGACATGTGATCAGAGGAAGGCCAGATTACTCTACACTGAAATCAGCCAAGGAGATGGTAGAACAGCTCTTTTCACAGGTAAGGAATCATAATTGTAAAACATAAAGACTGATTGCTTAAGACATACCCAGTATATACATACATATCAGCCTATTTACAGTATATCTTCATAGCAAATCCTCCCTTTCAAATGCCAGAATGAGAAACAGAGATTAAATCTGTGCTTTAATTTGTTTTGGGTTTGTAATGTCAATTTTCTATCGATTTTAATTACATGTCATTGAATTGTGTGTTGCAAATCTCTCCCTGTAGCTGCAGGAAGGGCACAAGGCATCCTTTTAGGAGGATTGTACTCTACCACGACGGCTCTCCATATCCACTTCTGCCTGCACGTGCCTCTTTTCCCTGTGCAGTTCCTACACTGTGTGATGTGGTACTCTGGTCACCCTTTGTTAAGCAAAAACATTACAAATATGACCTGTGTGTTGGCATCTACATGGGTTTGAGGCAAATGGAAATATTGTTGACAGGGCACACATAGGAGTTTCTTTTTAATCATGCCAGGGAAAACCACTCATTTTAATGAGGAATGTGCACTTTATTTTACCCTATACCATGCATCAAAGAGAAAGCCTCCATGAGCATGTCAAGCACAGGAAGTAATTGGGTTTAGAGCAGATTGTGGAAACTGCCTCAGCAAAATTTTCTTAGTCTTGATGACAACTTCTTGCTATTGCTGGTGTCTCTGGAGAGTATATAATTTTCTGTTTTTGCATGCAAAGATGAGAAAAAGTGATTGGAGACTTTAAAAGAAGGGACTAAGAGTGAATGCCTGTATTCAATGAATTCTCAGTTATTCAGAGCTGGGAGGTAGATCCAAAGCACAAAGACTACTTCCTGCATGGGCCCATTTTTTCCATAATGCTCTAGGAGAAGCAGACCAGAGATTAATGGAAAATTTACACTGACTCACATTTTTCAACATTGGCCAACTTGACAGAGATGGCTTGTTTCTGAAAGGAAACTAATTTCTTCATCATTAGCTGAAAAATCACCGCAGTGTCTTCTTCTTGTGTAACAACTGTACTCTGGTGACTCCCTGGGTAACCTGAAAAATAATTTGTTAAGGAAAATCTATGCAGAGAAAACTCAGTTCAATTTACTAATTCTTACTTAATCTTTATTTTGAAAATTCACAGAAGTTACTGAATTCCCATATGGTCCTTTTCCTTTCACTGGCAGTGTGTTGGTGATCCTGTGTCTTTGTTGGCTCTGCTCAACACATGAAGCAGCCGTGCCCATTCTTTCAGCAGTGATCCAGAAGTGAGAAAGCCCTGCAGAAACCACTACATTCTCATAAAATCTTTCAGCAAGCTGAATATTTTTTCAAAATTACAGGTGTCTAAATGAAGATTTCATGTATAATGTTCCATGAACTTGGAAGGCAGTGGCTGCTTGGAAGCAAGATATTCTTAGGACCTGATTTACAGATAACCCAGGTATGGAGAACATGAGTCTGTTGAGCATCTAACTTTGACTCCAAATGCTTATTTGTGTCCATGGGTACCTTACTCTGCACCTGATAGCATTCTAAGGCTGTGTATGAATTTTGAGCAAAGTCATGCATCTGTACACAAGCCTTTAACATGTTTACTATTCATTGCTATGATGAATATGTTTCAGCTAACATGATGGAGTTTTGCCTCAGATATCCTTGTTGCTATTTTGGATGTTTTAAAGCTCACTGTTAAGTCTTAAAAACCAAAAAACCCCACGCTGAGTGAAACTGCACAGTTCTCTGACTTCAGGAGAGAGAGCCTGATTTACACCAGCTGAGAATCTGATTGTTGCTTTTGAGCTATTGTAATTGCTTAAGTGAAACAGACAAAGTAATTGGTGCAAACTAATACAACTGATGGAAAAAGATTCAGTGTTTGTCAATACCAACTATGCTATGGAGAACCTGATCAATGAATTAGTCTATCAATTAATTAGCCTAGGCAGAAAATGACTCCCTGTACTGTTAGTCCATGAAAAGATCAATAAAGTCAAATGTCTAATTTAGTGTTTCTCACGTAATGATTATATTAGGAGAAGAAGAATTTAAAAAGTATTTATATACTGTTTCAATTACAGTTCTCAAGTGTTCCATTAACAATAATATACCCAGATAGTCCTGTTAGAAAGATTAAAAGCACACATTTCAGGGGTATTAATGCCATAAAGTTGTTTGTCCTCCTGTCTGTTTATGCTGCATCTTCAAGGGACTGATATTCTTATAAAGAAATGGTTGAGTGGTATAAGGATTCCCATAAGCAGAGCAACAATATTGTCAGTTCCATGTGGGAAATTGTGGCAAGAACATCTGGCTTTTAGGGCAAATCCTTCATTTTGGCAGGGCCTAGACTGAGCCACCTCTCTGGGATGAATTTGGGAGCTCACAGCTGTTGTGTCATCATCAGAAACACACAGGGCAGAAAACTGAGAACTCAACCTTTTTCTGTTTTAATTGGCTGCAGTCTTATTATGTCTGCTAAGCCTGGCCTGGTCACTCACACTTTGAATTTTGCATATTTATAATTGACTTTACAGCAAAAATAGGCAAATGCATCTTCTGTTACAATCTGGTAAAGTCCCTAATTATGAAGCCTTTAAAGTCTGGCTGTTTGCCCTGTAGTATGAAAGAGAAGCAGCCATTCTTGCTATCATGCACACAAATTTGATGGCTATGAATTTTAAAATTATGCTTTGCACTACAGGAAAAAAAAAAAAGAGTTTTAGATATCTTTGTATGAAATGCAAGAAGGGATAATCATGTGGAAACTGAAGTAACCGGCTATTAGTCAGGCTTGGAGGCTGATGAAAGCAGATTTTGTGAAGGGGGACAAAAAAAGTCCAGATTACCTGAAAATAAGATTTTACTGAAAGGAAAAATATGTTGCAGTAATCCTGTGATAATCTGCTGTGATGAATAATAAACATACAGCAAATATCAAAATAAGGCTATCTACAGTCAGTGAATAATTACTGCTTTGAGATGATCTAGGCTTTGGTGAACATGTAGATTACTTTTAATGTTGGAAATAACCTTTTACCTTTTTCAGTCTGTTTCCAGTCTACAATGCTATCTTTAAAAGCTTAGTCTTTTGCAGAACAATGATGTGTTACTTCATGTTTCATATTCAAGTATCAACTTTTCTATTAAAAATAGATTCAGTTTTAAGTAACTAGTGATGATATGTTCAATATGAGTTAGCTGGATGAAAAATTAATGTTGGCAGTACTCCTGTTTTGCAGGGATTAGCTGAACTGGCCAGAGTAAAATTTCAATGTGTCTGCTTTTTTCAGTTTCAGCATATTCTGCCTAAAACTAGCACATTGTACAGGTTTTAAGGTATCAAAAATAAAATAATGCTCACTTCAGTGTAGGGAATGGTCACTTCCAAGCTGTTGCACAGGGAGTCATAGGAGATATTGTGCCCACCTCACTCTGTTCTCCAGAATTTTGAGACAGGCTCCCATGCATATTGCCAGAGTGCATACTTGGGGGTGTGTTGCCTCTTTGCAGGAGTGCCTGAAGCCTCCCAGCAGATGAAGAATTGATGAAGAGGAATAAATATATTTAACCTATTTTTATATGGAAAACTCTTCTGGAGCAAAGGAGGTAGAGACAGACAGACAGACAATCCTTTCTTCCAAAACTCACAACATAGTACTGGTGGCAAGTTCCTAAAATACAACATTGTCTCCAGGACTGACTGAGTCAGAATAGGGCAGCAAACTTCTGATTACCTGGCTCACTTCCCTGATCAATGTCCCTAAAAGTGCTTTTCCCAATCCACACCCAACAGGGCATGGCATGCATTTCCTTACAGTGAATATTTGCAGGTTAAGAAAACCCCTTGATGGATTTACACAGCCTCAATATCCCAGAACAGTTCCTATAGGAATATATTAAAGCTGAAACTTTATTTGGAGTGTGAAAGAGTTGGCTCCTTTGCACAACACTGTCAGCAGGACATTTTTAATGCATATGTGGGAGAGGTGCAGGTTTAGGGATCATTCTCCCATAATGGTCCTTTGTGAGGTAACCCATATTTATTGCTGCCAAATCCTTAATTCACAGTGTCACTAATCCTGATGTGGATCATCTGGGCAAAAATTTAAGTGGTATTAAAGCCCCTGATGAGGGCACTACATTTTCTTAACAACCAAGGCATTCTAATGCACTGACAGATAGACTAAGTGGAGATACTTCTTCATTTATCATTTCTGCAGCTGCTGGTAGGTAACACCAATCTTTACATGGACACTTCTGGAGACACTGACTTGCATGTGGAAAGATAAGAGTCTATTTATTTTTTAAATATTATCAGCAATCAGGTGAGAGAGGGATGAGGGGTTTTTTGTGTGAATCACAGTAAGACTCCAACTATGTATGCCTAGAACCAGCCAGGAGGGCAGGCAGTCTGGCTGCAATCCCTGATCACCCCCAGCACATTAACACATCTATCTGGCTTTTCAGAAGAAAGGGATCTCATCTCTAAGTGAAGAGGTACCTTGAGAACTCATGCAGCACATTATTAGGAATCTAGTTTTCTCTATTAATGGTCTTTTGCTTGGGTCTGGGACTTCCACTGCATAAAACAGTAGAATGCTCCTTCCCCAGATCTGAGCAGTCCCGGTGGTGGGTTTAGTAGCAATGCAAAGGAGTTCAGCTTCCTCAGGCTTTGACATTTAAAGCAGCCTGTGGCACGGCAGAGCTGGCAGCAGTGGGAAGGTGTATGTGATGCAAACAGCGGAAAACGTTGGGTCACCAAACCTTTCCAGTCTCTGTTCATATTAAGGTAGCTCTCATGTCCTGTTTATGGACAGGGAGCAGCTTGTGCTTGGCACTGACCATGAAATTCCAAGCCCCAAAGAGCTGATGGCTTTGTCTGCCAGCACATGAAGGGGACAAGGAAACATGCTCAGCTCAGCTGGGACAAGAGAAAGCCCCAAAGCATGCAGTCCTAAGCATGCTATGTCTCTAAACATCTCTCTCTCTTTTTGGTAACAGGCTGAGTAGAGTTTTGTAAGGAAGAATTTGAAGATCAGTAAAGTAACTTTATTGCTGTTAACAGAGAACATTTCTGCAGCCTGACCTACCACCTGGTAGAAACCAGAGAGTGAGTAATAATACCACAGATGGAGCAATTATCTTGATGTTTATGATTTGGTTGGTTGGGTTTGGTTTGGTTTGTTGTGTTTTTTTTTTTTTTTTGTTTTTTTTTTGTTTTTTTTTTTTTTTTTTTTTTTTTTTCCGGGGATGGGGGGGAGAGTGTTAATGCTTCTGTTTAAATTTAAGAGGGTTTAGAGACTACAAAAGTCAGCAAGTACAGTTTTGTGTTCTTTTTCCTTAGATAATTCATTAATTACAGCTAAATATGGGGACAAATGCCTGGTGCTATTATTCAATCTCACATAATGTTGTTACAATAAGGAACTGGAAAAAAAATATGACAAAAGCGTAGGCAGGCTATGGGTCATGTTATCTTTGGACTCCAGGACCTTTTTGAAAAATACCTGATGGCCTATAGGGTCCCATGTGGTTTACCCCAGGTGGCACCAAGCCCCATGGGCTCTGCAGCCAGGTCTCCTCCAGTGGGGGATCTCCATGCGCTGGTGTCCCCATGGAAGCTGGCGAGGAGGCAGAGCCAGCTGCTGTGGGCAGTGCCCTGGTGCCTGTGCCTGGCCCAGCAGGGAATGGTGCCCTCCAGACCCAGCTGGGAGCAAAGGGGACTAGGGCACACCAGCTGATAGGGCTGGCACAGCTCCTCTCACTAATGCTGAGTAAATCCCCAAAGGCTCTGGATGCCACTAAGCAACTAAAATTCTAGAGTTTGTCAGAGTCATCCCAATGATCCACATCTGTTGGTTCAGCAAATTGGGGCCTAGAAATGTTGTGAGAACAGATCTCTGCACAGAGGCCCGTAATTCTGCTTTCAATCTTCTGGGGCAAGAACCAAGGTGAATAAAAATGGGAAATATTCACAGGAGGAGACATTTCTCTGTAATCACAGGAGTTTTGCATAGAGTGTCATTTTTGATGCTGAAACTGCAAAATATTTGCCTTACATATACCTTGGTTCTGGTTGTGTTTTTTACTGAAAAACACATCAGATGTTTCCTCCTCTGTACTTCTTGCAAAAATAACAAGCTCTAAAGCTTGTCCAGCATGCTTCAGCAAACCAAGCAGTAACACTCACTGCACTGGACCATGACCATATGTACATGCAGGGCTGTCTTTTTATTTTCCATTCCCATATTCAGACAGTGTCACAATATCTTTGATACAAATGATTTCATTGACTTAATAGTTGATTGTGTACCACAGAAGTTTGTAATAGCCTCGGAGGTCATGTTTAATGACGCTGTTTTTCAGAGCCCAGCCAGAGCCTCCCACATGCACAGCTATCCTTGTGCTTTCAGCTGCACCATAATCCTCTTCCTGCCCTAGATAGCCCACAGCCTGCTAGGGGGGAGAAACCTCAGGAGTGTCCACACAGCCCCACTGGGGACAGGGATCTTTCAGGCAGGTCAGTGGGTGCTTTTGCATTGCTTTGTGCCACTGGAGCTGGTAGAGTTTTTACACATTTTTCTTTCACCCTTTTTTCCCACTCCTAATGCCCAGATAACTCAAGCAAGATGTAATAGCTGCCACAGAAACAATCCTCATAACCTGTCTTGATAGACAAGGAGGTGAACCTACTTTGTCCAGGGCCTACATATTCCAAATCCAATGTCTAATCTACTAAATCAGCTCCTTGGTTTGCCTACAGTTGTAGGAAAAAAATAGGTGATTTAAGTGCTGATTTTTCATGTATTTCCTGCACTGAACTCTGTCTGGAGCTTGACAGTACTCATTGGGGACACATAGAAAGGAAATTACTATAAGGTGGAGATGCTTGCTTATAAATGGTATAAAATTTACCTGGTTAAAACTGTGTTTAGGATTTCATGCAAAAGAGTCTTGAAGAGTCAATTAGACATGCACAAACTAACGAACTGCAAAAAAAAGGCTTTCCCTCCATTAAATGCCTCTCCGTAATCATCAATATTCTTAAAAAGTGTAATGATTTCTTATCAGTGCTTGAATGAACCGTAAAACTACCTTTTGAAATATTGATATTTCCACAATTTTGAGCACAAGAATGTTTTCCCTTCTATATAGAAGCTGACGGGCCATTGACTTGCAGTATGTTTTATGCCTGCTGGAGAACATACTGTATAATGCAAATAGGTGCTCACTTTGTAGCCTACATTTTTCCCTAACAGGTGTATGAGGCTCCTTTGTTTCACATGCTTTAGCTTTTGATTTAAGGCTTAATCAAGGCGTTCTCTGCATGGGGTGTTTTGTATGAATAAGGGTGATAGCTATCTTCATCTTTGAACCTGAAAGCAGAAACATTTCACAAATGGTTCATGCTCACATTTGTGAGGATGCTTTATCAACATCAGATTTAAGGGATTATCTTCATCTGGGCAAATCATAGCAGCTCAGTTTGTGTCAATGAGCTGCTGTGATTTTTGTAGTCGAGTTTCTGGCCCTGCAACACTCGGTGTCACAAAGGAAACAACAGCTACAGATGAGATACATGTGTTATAGTGATCTGTTCTCTGCTACACTGGATTATAAGCACATTTGATTTCAGAACTGATGTCTACAGTAAGTGTCCAGTTAAAGAAAATTCAGTGGGACATTATTTTCTTCAGAAAATGCACTTCCATGATCTCTGAAACTGCAGAATGCCCAGCTGACTTCTCCAACAACCCATATGAGTCAGAAAGAAATATAGAGGTGGCAGAAATTCATTATTTGTCAGACAGATTGATAGCCATGATATATAGTATTTCAATTTCTGCTTTACAAAACACTCGTGTGGTTTATTTAACACCATGTTATATTCTAGATGAGAAAACAATTTAAACATGTAAAATGTTAAAAGAAAGCATTAAGTGATTTGAGATTTCTTTTAATTTCAAAGAAAAATTTACTTTTACTTTGGAAGGAAAGTAGATTATGAACCCTCCAAATCCTGCAAACAGCAGATTTATCCCTCTCCAGCCTGCTCTGCTAATGACACCAAGTTGTCTCCTTTGTGTTTTGGGTTGCTTGCTTGTTTTAAGGAAGAAAGCAAAAATAGTATCTCCAATTACTAAAAATGCATAACAATGGAAGCAAAGAAAATGATGCTGTGTACCAGGAGCCATCCCTCCCTGGTGCCTCAGTGGCACCCTGTGAGTGCCCCTGCCCTGGGCTCTGTTCCCATGCTGGCTGTGCCTGTCCCTGTGCCACAGCCCATGGGCTGCCGGCAGCTCCTGCTGCAGCTCCTGCAGAATGAGTAGCCCAGAGCATTGGATTTAAAGTTACCCTTTCCTCTGTGCTCTGGCACAATGCTGTACCTCACCCCATGGTAAGCCTCTCAGGGCTGCAGTACAGGTTCTGCTGTTGCCACCTTTACTGAACCTGCCCTAATGTTTAAAATGTGTTTGAGGAAAAAAGCTAGTGCAGGAATATCTGTGTTTCTTACCCCAGTCTGGACTCGGGAAATCTGCCAGTTGCCTAGAATACTCATTTAATTGTAGATATACCTTTATCTCTAGTCTGCCTTATAACTACATGACAGAAAAATGCAAATCCTTCACTATGCTACAATTTAACAGCAGGACTCACTGACGCCTTACAATATTTATTAGATCTTTTATTTATTGTCAGTTGCCTCCTTTTAAGTATGGCATGGACACACACAGACACCTACATTGTATTTTACTTATATCAGTAGGTGTGGATCATTTTCCAAAACTAGTAAAAAGGATTTTAAAAGGTGTCTGTCATCTGCAAAGCTTTTTATTATCCAGTGTCAGACACTGGAAATTATGTACAAACTAAAGCAAATGGAACAAAAGTTAATTATCTAGTACGGCTATTGTTATTATGTAGAGGAGCCAGCCCCTATTGATTAATGAGTCAGTGTTATGTTTGCTCACAGGAATATTAATATCTTGTGCACAAGAGAAGTCATTAAAATGAGCAAGGAAGACCTTGACTTTAAACTTAAAGTGCACATTGCTCTAGTTATGTGAATCATTTTGTCAGGTATAGCATCATAGTCATAAATTATTGAAACATGTAGTTATTGTACAGATAATTCACATAGCCTGTTTGAAATTAAACAAGTCGATACTCTTCCCATTATGTTCTTCACTGTTACAATTAGGAGACTTCAGGTGGACAAAAGATTTAGGAGATAGAATAAGACTGGTGTGTGAGCCTTTGCCTCACCTAACCCCTCACAGCATGAGAAAACTGGATAATGCTGTGTCCATACTGAGCTGATGGAAAGTGTGGGATGGGTCAAGAGAGAAATCCCATAAAGTGATGGCTGAGCACTCCAGATGGCCCAACAATAATTAGCAAGTAGGTATTAAGGTATATTTCAGAATCCTGGTCCATCACATTCCCTCTTCAAATATTCCCAAACCATCAAGATATGCACTGAAAAACCTACATTACTATTTTTTGAAAATGTATGTTATGGTATTATGAACATAATAACCATTTACTGGAAATACAACTGTACCTGCTTTTGCATCATGCTAAGACCTCAAACTTAAAAATCAAAATGGATGTACAAAGTTGAGGTCCCCAATTCATTTGCTAATGCTATGTTACATTACTCTGACAGAGCAGAGGGACATTTAGCTGGGAGTAAATTTTATTGTATGCAATTTACATGCTATTATTAACAGCAAGCCAAAAGCAGTCCTGGTATAAATGAGAATTTGGTGTCATGTAATTTAAAAAGAGAAGATATCAAAAGGGAATATAATTTAATTTTATTAATGTATAAGTAGAGCTAGGGAAAAAATTAAAATAAAAATATTGGAAATATTAGGCAGTATTTGGGGGAATTTTTTTTGTAGGTATGTTGTAAGCAGTCCCTGTTTCTGTAAAATGCAGGCATAAGTTTGAATCTACACATTGTGTTTCCTTAACTTTAATGCGTTACTCACGTACTTCATAGTGAGCATATGTTGGGGTCTTGGCAGAAAGTATTGATCCATCCAGAATTAGAACCCCATCTTTGAAAAAGTGGATTTGTGGGACCAAACCTGTATGAACTTTCCTGTGAGCCTCCACCAATCCCAGTGAGCACCAAACCTCTCTCTTTCATCAACATAACTCATTTCCCCGACCAGCTGTTACCTTGTTTGGCTTGTTGTGGCAGCAGAACAAGGGACTAATCTCCAGAAGTAGCTGATCAATAAGAAACTGTCCAAAGGAGAGGAACAGAAGCAGCCAGTGGTCTGGAAAACATAATCTACTTGGGAGGGTTGAATGGGTGGTATAATTTAACCCAGAGAAAGTAACTAAGAAGGTGTAACAGACTTCAACAAATATGCAAACATTTATGGGAAGAAAAGAGGAAATTATTGTGCTGTGTGTTCAACTCCATTATTGTGCTGTTCTCAAGTGTGGACAGATCAAACTGTAATCCATTTAAACTGTAGCAAGGAAGATGTCAATTAAGAATGCTTGGAGGTAGACTGCATGGTGAGGCCGAGGCGATTCATCCTCTGTTTCCTTTTGTGTTCCACTGTTTTAAAGCTTTTTCTTCATGCTGGTCCTGCAACAGAAGACGAGAATGGGTTGTAGGAAGAATATAGGCTGTCTAGAGAGTTGCAAGGTGCAGGGAATTTGGCCTCTTCATCCACTTCCCTCTCTGTTCTGGCAACCTCTTTAGCAGGGCCTGAGGCAATGTACAACATTGCTCCTGCTGTGCCACGAGTCTGGATGTGGCTGACCCAGAGAGCCTTGCAGGATACAAGAATTCAGCAGGGAGACACACAGGGGAGAGCAGGAATGATTTTTTTAACTGGAACCTCAGCCAAATGTCAACAGAATTTCGGGTAAGGCAGCAAAGCTGCTTCTGGCCAAGAGGATACCTCTCAGTGCAAGAGAATTCCCAGATGCAAACACAGGGAAGATGAGAACATCTCAAAGTAAAAGTTACAGAAATCCTCTATAATGGAGCCTAAATCCAGAGTATTGTATTCCTTCTGTTCTGGATCATGCCAGGATGGAGAGCTGGTGCTTCATGCTGAGTCCTGGCTGTGTGACCAGGTGTGTGTACCCAGCACCCACGGGAATTCTGCTGCTCCTGGGCCCCAGGACAGGCACCAGCATGGGCTGGGCTGGCACAGAGTGCACTGAAGGAGACAGGAGTCTCGAGAGACAAAGTCTGCTCTTAATTAGTGTGGCCCACCTTACTGACCTCAATTTGTCCTAGCATTTCCCTGGCTGTTGATGAGCTACTGTCCAAAGAATTGCAAAACAAATGTTTCAGTGTCATTCACAATGCCATAAAAAATGACAGCATCTCAGAGGACACCTTTAATATTCTCGAACTATATTACAGATACATTTTTGGTAATTTAATAAATGAATATTTTGGGTTGAATTAAGTCTGGCTGTAGCTTTTTTAGTCATGGGTGGGTTTTTGTTCTCACTCTGCTAACTTGCAAGGAGTATAAGAAATCAAAACAGATCTAATAGTTTCAATTAAGCATCTTAATTTTTTGCATTTAAAAAAAAATCTATCACATTTGCACTGAAATGTTTTAAGGTTAATAGATTACCTCTGAACCCCAAGGAAATCAAGCTTCTTGTGCCTGCCTGTCATTTACTGGAGTGGTTACTTATCTGTCAATATTTCTTGCTTTTTTTTCCAAGTCCCAGGCCTACTTGATCTTGTCCATTTGGCGCTGCTGGAGGAATAACAAGTTTCTTCCCATCATGCATCTTTCTGGGATACATCATGACAGAGAAATCTCAAAGCCCAGGTCAATTATAACAGAAGATGTGTAGCACCTCTGCCCCCACTGCGTCTTCTGGGGATCCACTTGGCAAAATGATAAAAAACTATTTTTGAAGACTTCCCATGATCTGGCACTACTTAGAACTAAGTTACTGGCACAATGTAAGGAAATATGCAAATGCAGCTCAGCTCCTCTGTTTGCCAAGGAGCCAACTAACATCACGTGTGAGGAGGGGCTGAGGCTGGCAGAGCCCCCACCGAAAGGTAATTACTTTTTAATTAGAATTCATTGAATAAGAGATAGATACCTTCCATACTTTCTCCCACTGATGATTTTAATATTCCTCTGTCAGGTATTATGAGGCAGTAGCTGACAGTGAGTTACATGAAGTAATCCTGTAGCTGGTAGCAACTTGCATAAAGTAACCAACTAAACCATTTGTCTTGGGTAAAATATGGTCCCTGTCCTCACTTTTTTCCACGGAGTCTGTCACTGGCGTGTTGATGTAGTGTTTGTTTACTCTCATTCCTGCAGGAGGAAATATCATAGTTCATGTATCAAATTACTGTAACTTACTGGAGCATTTCTATTTAAAATAATGTATCATGATATATTCTCATAATGCCATTGATGTATTTTCAGGACTTCTGATTTTTACAAGTATATAATCTGAATATCATTTATCTAAGTGTGCAGTTGTAAAATCTGTGGTAATATCTGATCTCATTATAAAAATCAGCACCTAAGAATGGACTAGAGTAACTAAATCTGAAGCTGACTGGATATTTGTGATATTTTGATAGAAATAAGAAAGAATTTCAGTTTTTTTCTTTTTTGCTGCAGGGCCTCTAAACACAATCTGACATGTGATGTATTTTTGAAGTCAAAGTTAATAATTCTCTTTACATAAAAATAAATACCCCCTATTGAATACTGCTCTAAAATTAGAATTGCATATTTCTAAGTAATATACCTAAGGAAAGTGATTTATCCTAATGCAATAATGGCATAGATTTACAAAGCTTGAGTGATACAATGTTTCTCGTTATGGTTGTAAAATATTTGTTGCCACTGTGGGATTTTCTAGATCATTATTTTAAAAAAGGAAAAACCTACTTTGACAGATGAACTGGGGCCATTCTGAGCAAATCACAGATACTTCATATAACAAGGCCTCCAAAGAGGGGAGCACAGACTTATTACTATGGCAACCCAGATCAAAACACTATTTTAGTGGAGAGTTTCCAGTTTTACAATGCAATGATGATTGTTTATAGTACTATTGAAACCAGATTCTGCAAAGGTTCAAGAAATGAGCTGACAAGAGGAAAATCATTATAGATAAACTGGGGATACGTGAATGACATATTGTGGAATCTGCTATTATTTGATCAAGTGATGAAATTGTGGCACAAACATAGATAAATAATGGTACATGATACAGTCTGATGGACCCTACTTTGTTGATTGTGTTTTATTGTGTATCTGGAAGATAATTACTGGTTCAATGCTGCAAAACACAAAAGCAGATTTAATAATAGAAATTACTGAATTTTGAAAAAAACTATTAATTCTCTCTAAGAATTTATAACATTTAAATTTTAAAATCCTTTAATTCCCAAGTCATTGAGTCACACCTACATAATAACAAACACCACCTACACCCGGTGGTGGGGTGCTTTTTTCTGAAAGTCCATTATGGGCTGGAATAATGCATGCTTAATCCTGTATCAGCTAATCAGTGCTTAGAACTGTTAGTCCTACAGCAGTGAACCTCTTCAAACCTGCCTCATATCTGCAGCAGCAAAACAAGTTGATTTTTCCCCCTCGTGGCCGTAGCCTAGGAGCAGCTCTGGGCACCCTCCAGCTGGTTTCTGCCTTGTGTCTGCTGGCTCAGACAAGGGAGGTGGCTGTCACCCTCCTTCCGTGCTGGAATGGTTTCAATGTAAGGGCCAGGGAGCCTGGGGACAGCGATCTGTTTTCTGCTTAGGGTTATTTCTCAACACAAGAGACATGGTGAGCTTACTTGTTCTGGCTTCTTTCCAAGTTCATCTTCACCTCAAGATCTTCAGAAAATCATGATAACCCTCACCAAACTTCTTGCTAGCCCCACTTCCCATTATTGCTTTAATGCTCATTATCTTGAGCATTAATGCTCAAAATCTTGAGTTCACCTGTCCGTGCAACTGGGCAGCATGGAAAAGGTCTCCACTCCCACAGCATGGACAGAGAGAGCTCCTGGTGACTTCTTTAGGGGCTACAGAAGCAGCCCCTGTGCAGGCAGAGAAGTTCACAGCCTGAGAAATAAAGCTGGAAAGAAGAAAGGGGAATGAAGACTGATCACAGCAACATTTCTGTACCTGTAACAGTTCTGATCATTCCTGAGCACGTCTCTGGCACAGGTGCTTCCCTCTGCAGGATGAAACTTGTTTCCTGCTTTGATGTTTCTCTCTGTGGGACTGTCTGAGGGGACAGGTCTGAGAACAGCAGGACCCCAGGACCTCCTGAGACGTGTTCTCTCTCCATCCCCAGAATTGTTTTCTTATGGGATCCTCAAGGTGAAAGTGTCTGTGAGCTTAAGGCAGTTTTGTTCCCTGAAAGAAAGAAGAGATTTACTTACAGGAGCCCTTAATCATTGACTGAAAACACAAAGTGGATGAAATGTTTTCAGAAGGATGATTTACTATGTAGTTTGTATATTATCGTGGATGGAGAGGCTTTAGCTCTTCATGGGGGTTTGAAGCAAAATTTTACCTTACATTTGGTATTTCAGATGATGCAGGGAAAGCATTTTCTGGTGTAGTCATACTTGGACCAGAATACAAAACACATCCTTTAGTAAACTGTGAAGCTTTAAGTTGTTCAAATGACACTTACCCAGCAAATAATTTTGAACTTGGGAGCATTAGAGAGGTCATATTTTTACACGCCTGATCTGCTGCTGGGCAATCTTTTTTAGCCATTAAGAACACCCAGCCTGTTTTCAACACCAGATACTATGCCTCATCCCTGAATTATATTTTCCTGAGTTTATGATGACCCTTTCAAGGAAAATTAAGCCACTCCATTAACTCTGAGACCAGAGCACCCTTCAAAAATTTAATCCAGTAGAGCAGCTGATGGTGTTTATTGCTCTTCCCTAATGGACTTGTAGTTTCTCTGTCATGCAAGGAGTATTCAGACATCATCATACAAGTATCAGGAGTGTCTCAGCTCCTGAGAGAGGCCACTGGCTCCACCCATGGAACAAATATAATCTAATATTGTTCCTGGAATACAGACTGAGTCACCACGAAAGTAAAAGGAAGCAGTGAGTGCTTTCCACTGACTCCAGTATGTTCATACACTCCAGCCTTTTCCATCTAACCTCACAAACATCTGTCCTCAGCCAAGAAACAGCAACAAGGATGTCAACAGCTGTTCTGTTCAGCCAAGTACAGTGCTGATGTTAAAGTTTTCCGAGATCACTGATGTCCTACATTATTAATCAAGGGCCTCAGAAATAATTCTGCTGACAGACTACTTATGAAATATGTCTCCTGACTTCAAAGTGTGGTCAGCTCCCTGTCATATAGCATGGAGCACAGATGAAGGCTGCAGGGCTGAGATTCAACTGGTGAGAACTCTGTTAGTCACTTGGAGGTCTTAAGAAGCATCCAACAGAAATGGCTGAGGTAACCACAGGTCTCTCATTTTCCCTTCCAGTTTTTGGCAGAGTTACCTTTATTCTGGAATGTCTCCACTAAGGCACATCTCCAGGATTCATGTAACAATAATAGCAAAGAACATTTCTTGCCTTTGTTCATCCTTGCTTCCCAATACTAACCTGTGTTTATCCAGTTTACCTGGTTGCCCTGCACGGTGGATGCCCTGTGTGGCCAGTGGTAGACAACATCTGAATATAATCACTTGTTTCCTCAATATTTCTGATTGTGCTTCCCACACTGCTCTAGAGAGGACACCAGAGAGATGGTTTCTATCTTCCTGTGACATTTTATGGTGACCAAGATAGCCAAGACAGTAAAGACAACAATCTTCTCATTTAATAAAGTGCTCTACACCAGCACAGACTCTTTTTTTTGCCTTAGGCCCTATTCATTTGGACACTTACATTCTCTTGGTCTTCAAGCTCTCTATCAGGTCATTGTATGAGGCCTGTGGTGGATGTGAGATGGTGAAAACAACCTGAGACTGAATTTTTCAAAATCAGTTTAAAAATCTGAGAATATGAAGTGAGCACATTGTTCTGATATTAAATAGAAACAAACTTCAAGGGGAAAAAAAACCCATCTAACACCCTAGAGATGACCATTGCATGAAACCTCTCACAGACTGGGCAAAGCGGGAATAAGAAAATTTTGAGTATGAAAATAAGTCCAGGAGAGAGAGAGAACAACCTGCTGGCTCAGAAATTTCTCTGTTCTCCTCTTGGTCATTTTCTGCAGCTCAAGCTCTCAACAACTTTTGTCAGTCAGAATTAAGCATTGTACCTCCAGTTCACAGATAAAGTAAGACCTTTGTTAAACAGCAGCTTCCTGATACAGAATGTCTCATAAATTTGAAATGCAGAATGGCTCCTACATTTCAGAGAGCTGCCAAGTGAAGATGCCTTTGTGAGGCAGAGCAGTGGCTCTGGGGAGGATTGTGTCCAAGGAAGTACAGCACAGAGCCAGGCTTGGGTGGGTCTCTGCTCTCCATCACTCTCATATATGTTAAGAAATAATTGCATAACCTCATCATCTCCATGCTTGGAAGTCAGCACAGCTTTATTCCTAACCAGATCCCCTGCCACAGGATAAATCCTCTCCATCTAGCTCATCTATCAGCTTTGTGTAAGTGCTCCATCCAGTTCTCTGTACTGTTTTTATCAATAAGCACTGTCGGGTTAAAAAGTGGATGACTTACCTCCCCAAGCGATCTGAAGAATTCAGTGCCACACAAACATGCTTAATGCTGGATAACCATGCACCTTCCCCAAGTGAATTTTTAATGGCTGGGGCTGCCTTGCATAGTCTGCTGAGCAGAAGGAGCTGTGATTAAGCCCCACACTCCGTGATTTCCATCCAAAATTTTCCGCTCAGCGGTAACAAAATCTTATGTAGTTTTCACTAAACTCTCCTCCAATTTCCCACTGGCTTTTAGTATGTGCAGATAATTCAGAATAAAGCCCCTTGTCACAGTAATATGTACTCTAGCGTAGCACGAAGGAGCTGTTTCACCATGTAAAAGCCATATTGCCAAGCTGTATTATGCTTTACCTGTCACCATGCCAGGAAACATTTAACAAGGAAGGAAAACAAGGAGAGTGCATGTGTTGCCAGCTATTCAATATAGGCCATTTACTGTTAAACTGTGGAAAGGTGCTGGAGTTTAAATGCACCCTGGATTTCTTCTGATACTGGTAGCAAGAAGCTGAAAGGTTTTGCACTGTTGACCCACAATTCAGTGCCGCTAATTTGGACCTGGGCTGTCTCACTAGGTCCTTATGGCTCACTGCTCTTTTCTGAGCCTCAAGGGGTTTTTAGTTTGTTTGCGTGTTTGTTTTGAAAAAGTTCATGCTTCAGAAAGAGAGCGTTTGGCCAAGTAACCACCTTCTGTTTCCGTGAGAAAGGGTGGCTGAGACTGCTTGAGCCGCTGCAGGGACGGGGCTCAGTCTCATGCAGAAAATAGGACAACCTCTGAGGTACAAGTGTCTTGCATTGCAATGCCTTCATCCCCAGCAGTCCAAAGCCCTGAGGCTCCTCCTGAGGCTCCCCATGCAAGAAGTGGAGCTTTTGAGCAGTGCTAACACTCACCAGCAGAGGAAGCTGGAAAATAAGGGGTAACTCCTGCCTTTTGGGGGGAGCTGAAGTACCACCCTTCTGTTCTGCTCCCTGCTGCAGGCCCTGAGCGTGCCATTCATGTGAAGGGCTAGTTTGGTGACAGCCATGGAGCTGGGACTATAGAACATGTCCTCCCTTTAGGTAAGTGGGAAGAACAGCAGCTGCAGTGTGCAGAGTCCCGGCATGTGGTAAATCAAACTTTGTCTTCCTTTGTAGAAAACGGGGTGCCTTTGGTGGAAAGAATCAGATGTGCCTTCAGTGCAGCCCTGCTCTGGACAGCTTGTGGTTTGCAGGAGGGCAGAGGTCTGCATGCAAATTACAGCCACAGAAGAGGAAACAGGATCACTCAGCAAGATCTGGTACAAAGCACCCCCCAAGAAGTCTTAGTAAGTAGCTGTGTAGTTAAGCTGTGAATATTCGGGTATTTGTAGTTTGTATGATTCGATTCTTTTATTGTTTAAATTGTTCAGTTTCTCTATGGTTGATTTGGGCTGTTGGAGCACTAGCAGCTACTTACAGTGTGCTTTTGGAGTAAAATTTCAGCTCATGGATGTAGAGTAGTGAAAGGTAGCTGATGGAGAGGGCCAGGCTTTGACCTGAAGCAAGGAGCTGTGTGCCTCACTCCAAAATGTCCTGGAGTCTGGTTTGAGCACTGCACTGAAACCCGGAGAGACCAATGGCTGTTGCAAAAACGAGGTTGATGAGTGTTTTGCAACAACCTTGTTATAATGTGATCCACTGCGATCAGGTGTGTTATTCTGTCACTTGAGCACGTGTCACTGTAACACAGTTTGAATCCAGGGCACAGGGGGATTGAGGCGCCCTCCATTTACAGTTGTTTCCATGTAGGAACCTTGAGTTAAGGGAGGAAAAACTGAGCTAGGCAAGACCCCGTGAGGACCTTTTAGTGCTTAAAATGTGGGAGAACATTGCAAGTGTGGCTGCACAGCAACTCTGGGCCTCTGCAGAGGCTGCACTGGGGACTGGGGGAGAACAAGGCTGCTCTGAGCCACAGGAGCAGTGAGGGAAGGTGGTGGGCTGGGCTTGGTGCCTGTACCTGGGCTGTTCCTCACCCTGCTGCCCCTGTAAGGATGGTGCAAGCCACAGAGCTGACTGATCCTCCCATTTGCAAAGTGCATTGAAAATAATGTTTCAAGGTGGAAACAAAAGGCTAATTAGATGCAATCAGCAGCTCCTTGTCTCCTTCCTCTACCCAAATGGTGCTGCCTCACTGACCCTATCAGTCCCCCCTTGACTGGCCTCGAAGTCTCCCCACCTGGTGCTCCAGTGCTAATTGGTGCAATTAGCCTCTCCCTCCCTGGGCTAATTGCTAAAGACTGTCTCTCCATTCTCATAGGGACCAGAAGAAACCTGTACTAGAGGGGGGTCTGCAGCCGCAGAGACACCGAGGGGAAAGTGGGGAGCTGGGATGGGCTGGTTCGCTCTTCTCCATTCTTCTCACGTTCACTCACACAAAGCACATAACTCTTTCTCTGAACAACACATAACATTCCTCTGGTTCGTACTACCAATAAAGTAACAGGCTCTGCAGCACCAGGGAGCCAGCCATAAGATCTCTGGGGCCCTGCGTGGCACTCAAGCACTTGGGCTGCTAATATGCACGAGGTAAAACTCCTTAGCTGTCTGCCCAAGGTCTTTGTAAGACACAGTTTATGCAAACACCTGTCTGGAGAATATTGTGGGAAGTTGCTCAGAGGCTTGTGGTAGTAGAAAAGTTAATATCCAGATTGTTTAAAAGGAGCTAGGAACAAAAGCCCTATTGGATCTTCAAAAGAATAGTGTGATCTCTATACAAAAAAATACATGCTCTTGAAACTGCTACATGTTTAATATTAATACAAGTATTTGTTTGTGACTGTATTTGAAATGGCTTCAGATGACAGGTTGTCCTCTGTTGTCCTCAGCAGATAGCTGAGGGAGCCTTGGTGAGAAGAATCTGATTAGAATTAGAAAATAGATTTACAAAAGAAAATATTGAAACTGTCTTTACATACTGCGATCTAAGAGTATTTAACAATACCTTCACTTTTCTAAAAATACATTATTTAGGGCTGTAAATTACACTACTTCTAGCTTTCTCATCACCTGCCATTAATGTAACTGGGAGGAGAGTATGACAGTTGACTGATGCTGACCACTAGACCTGCAAGGACATGTGCAGCTTCCCCAGCTCTCAGCACAGGGCTCAGGGCTGTAAACTGGACTCTTGGGATGCAGGCAAGATCCGCACACAGGTGCAAGGCTTGCTGCAGGGGTTTTGTCACTGTGTGCTTGGCTGGCATGGAGGTGGTTGGGACCTTACAAAGTGCAGTGACCTGCCCTCAGACAGTGCATGTGAGGGTGCAGGGTGGCAGTGTCAGAGCAGAGCTGCCAACAGCAGAGCTCAGTTATTTGCTCTCCAGTGCAAGGAACATTTATGCAGTGAAGTGTCAGAGTCCAGATTTAAAGACAGCTCTACAGCCACACTCAGGGGGAGCAAGAGGAGCAGATAGAAATCATCATCTGATGAGTAAATCATGTATTAGCTATCCTCCCTGAAGTCAGCAGGTGAGGATTGAGGGGTGTGCTTAGGAACATGACTTTCCAAATCCATGGATCCAGGCAAGGGCTGGGGAGCTTTCCCCCATGCAATGTGTGCAGCTCTTGCCATGCTGACGAGTGAGTCCAGCTGACCAGAAGACCAGAGTCAGATCAGTGAAAGATCAAGCTAAACCTGGGTGGCAGCAGAGCTGGTGTCATGTACTCAAAGAGCTTTGCCTGCATAAAAATGATTTTGTGTTGGTTTGACCTACAGAATAACAGCATGCCTAGCCAGGGAAAGGGAGGAGTGGAGAGGGGGCCTCTAACAGTTTGAACTTGTCAGTCTGGACATCAAACCCTGTACATGATTCCATTGTTAATAGATACTCTATTCTTGTAGATACTCAATGTATCACTTGCCAGGCAAATGAAGAGGTGTTTAAGGCAAAACCAATGGGTTTGTTGGTTTAAATTCTGAAAAATTACTGTGATTGTATACTCTTTGTGTTCAGGTAAGAGAAACTTAGGGAATTAGAGAGAAAAGAGATGTCTGTGCAGTTGATTTTATGGATTGACCTTTGAGAAGAAATACCTGCAGATGAGGTATTTTCTGTTGTTGAGACCACATATGTGAATGAGCAGAAGCTAAAGCTTATGTCAAGCTTGATAATGTGGCTGGTTTTTTCCAAGTGTTACTTCATTGTCCAAAAGAGATGACCTCTATGAGATGAGGCTGTGTTTATTTCAAGCTATATAATGTCTTGCACTACCCCAGATTTTTCAACCTTCCTCAGGTTTGACCTCAGTTTTTCAAGCTATGTTCATCTTGTAAAGCTGTTCATATATCCAGGCTTGGGGACGTACATCAAGATATGGTTTGTGGATAGACACTGACACTTAGAAAAACACCATCAAACCAGGAAAACATCTGCCATGAACAAAGGTTTAAGGAACTATTCTTATCTCCTGAAGAAGATGGATGGATGGTGCAGGGCACTCCTCTGGATTTGCTGTGAACTTTACACTGCCCTGCTGGTGTGGGGAAGGCTGTGTGGTGAGGGGGCAGAGGTTGGCACAAACAACCTGAAGCAAGAGGGAGGTAGGTTGGGCCACAGAAGCTCTCAGTGCCCTTGAGTAAGTGGCTTGACTTGCTCATTCCTTAGGGTGACCTTGGACAAGTCTCTTAAAATCCTTTTCCTCAGTCAACCCAGCTGGCGAATTTGTTTGGGGGTGAAGAAACACCAAAATGACATTGAAAAGCAAGCTGTGCCCCTGCATTGCCCTTTGCAGGGTAAACAAATCATACCCCAACATCCCCCCCAGTCCGCCATCGGGAGTTTCCAGTGTGTCCTTTGTGGAGCCCTGTGGAAAAGCCTGGATGCAACATAAACTACACAAATGGTACACTTGCATATTCAAATCTAGTGCAATGTTTGTTCATCTCTCAAAACGTGTGTACAGTACTGATCACTGTATTATCTGTGTGCGTTCTGCTAATTAGCAATGCAAATATAGAAAGATTTCCTCTCCTTTCCTCCTTTTTCATAAGCAGGGAAAAAAAACCCCATACTTTTTGTTCTCTGGTACCTTTTCCTTCATAAAAAAAAAAAAAGAAAAAGGCAAGCTAGATATAATAAACCAGTGTATTCACATCTATCGGAAAGATAATATTATAAGTGTGAAAGATGGTTTTCCTGAAAAAGGACAGTTTTATTCATTGGCTAACAGAAAGCATTACTTTTACAGTTCAGGGTAGAAACTGCTATAATTCTGGTCGTATTGTTTCTTCTGGCAGGGAATAAACTCTCTCTCGTTTTTATACCTAGAGGTGAGTTTTTACTCTTTCTCTTTGAATTATACTGGTGGTCATCAGAGTGGTAGTGGAACAAGAGTGTGATGTTGCTGGAGTACTTCAGATGTAGTTGCTCAAAGCACTGCCACTATAATTCAAAGTGAAGAGAGTCAAACTTGCAGCAGGCGCTCCAAAATGGAGGACACCGAGGTCTTTGTTTACTGTCCTCGTCCTCCTTCCCTTTGGGCAAGAGGCAGCGTGTGACATCTGCGTTGCTAGGTACAGGGACTTACAGCAATTACACACCAGCCACCGCGCTGGGGACGGGCTCAGGGACAGCGGGACAGCGCCAGGCAAAACGGGCAAAACAGGGGGCCCTGCTGCCCACACCGAGCCACTGGCCAGCGCAGGGCAAGGGACTGCTTCCTGCTGCTGATGGGCTCTCCTCAGCATTGGTGGCTGATTTAGGAAATAAAGGTTTGAAGACACCTGTTCTAGACAAAGCGTTGCACACCTGTGATCGGCAGAGCTCCGCTACCAAAAACTAGTTCGGGTGAAAGGAAAATGTGAACGTGTTTCCATGATTTTTTTACCCCCCAACCTCATGTTTTGCACTTTCTACAAAATACTTAGGCAGGATTGGCTTTTTATAACCCTTACCATAAGTCAGAAAATTGTACTTTGTCTACATGCCTAGCAGGATGTATATTTTTATGTAATGGATCTGGGTCAAAATCAGGAACATCAAAATCCTGAGTCTTCAAGACATTTGAGCATTTGTGATGCTGTCATTTGCAGCTCCCCTTTGTGTTTCTTTCAAAAAGGAATTCTGGAGTGAGCCATATGATTTATTGTGACCATTCCCAAATATATCATTGTCCCTCAGAGTTACTCAATTCTTTTTCTTTATTCACTGGATCGTGTGGATGTTCTCCCCATGGAGCTGCATGCATGCACTTGGCACAGACATATCCCAGCACATAAAAACAGTGACCTGGGCATGCACAGAGCTCTTTTGAACACCTGAGCACACCTACTAATTTTCTTGAACTGAAACCAGACCCCATTACTGGCCTAAGCTGTGCTGTGCAGCACAGGAGTGGAGCCAGGAAAAATGTTCCTCTGTTTTCTGCTTCACATGGCTCCTGCTTAAACAAGGAACAGCAGCAGTTCTGTCCAGGCTGTGTGAATGAGTCTGTTCCCATCTTAAGGGAACAACCTCTCAGGGCACATATCAATGTGATGGCCCTTAGCAGCCTATGTCCATATGCAGAACTTTGTTTCAGTCAGATATTCCTGTTGGTTTTTTTAAAGGCATTTTTTTACGGTGGAAAAATGTAAACTTTTCTTTGAGGGTTACCTGAATCTCTCTGTAATTTATGGCAGCACCTTGATTCTGGAAGAAATTGCATCACGTCCCCATGAACAAAACAACCTAGTGGAAAGAGTAAGATAAACTTGCAAGCTCTGCTTGTAATGTGGAGCAACAATACATGAACATACTGTTCTGCTGCTGCTACTCTGGAGAAAGAATGAGGGTAAAACGTGTGAGAGAGCCACAGTTAAATTACTCACTATTAGCCCCTACAGTGTGCTTCCAACCTGCGTTGATATATATATACAGAGAGAGGGAGAATGTCACAGTTAAATTTTTTTTACTAGTATAATGAGGAAAGAGACCAACAGAAGAAGTTCCCTTGGCTAATTTTCTAGCCAGCAGCCACTGCAATGTTCCCACTAGGAGAGACTGAAGGAGTGAGAGAGTGATATAATAAATAATGACTGGCTCTGCTGGTAAGGAGAAATTATCACTGTGCTTGGGGGATCTAAGGATGTGCTCACCCAAGACACAGGGAGGGGGAGGGGGCCAGGAGCACGCTGTCGTGTCTTGAGAAGAACATTCTGTGATGTTTGAATTAAAAAGGATTTCAGCCACTGCTTTGTCTGCTAAAACAGGGATGGGAACAGCTGGATGGAGGGGTTCTGAACGAGATGTATTAAAAGATGTCAAAGGAGTTTCCAGTCTAAGTTCCTGTTCTAAATCTCCTCCATAAAAAGGTGGTGTAAAGCAAGGGTGGGTTCACTGCCAGGCTCAAGGATGTGAGTCCCACTGATTCCCTGGGGAACACAGTCCTGTGCCATGGGCACAGACCATGACAGATCATGCCCTTGGTGGGCTCCTTGCCCCCTTGCCTGAGGCTGAGCAGGTTTGAGCCACAGAGGAGATCTGAGCAGAGGCTGAGGAGGCTGTGTGCAGCTTGGGGTCTCACCACAGCCACGACTAAGGCTGCACTGCTGGGATCCAAGAGCCATTCTGGTGGGAAATTATGCTGAAAAGGTCCAATTCTGGCTATAATGCTTCCTCAGGCAAAAAAAAATTAGTTTCATATTTTAAAATCTGAAAGGCTTTTTTTCTTTAGCATAGATTAAAAAGGAGAGCAAGCCATGAAAAGTCACATCAGTAAGATGAACAGTGTGTGCTTTTGCCTCTGTGTTTGTATTCAAAGCCCTGTCTTGCAATGTGGCACTTGCCCCTGCAGGCAGGCACAGTCCTTAGAAACAAAAAGGTGCAGTTCAGAGAAAAGGTCTCTTGAAGGAAAGAAAATAAGTGTTCTGGCTTAGCCAGACACCAGTTATTGGGCTTGGTGCAGGGCAGTGGGGTACAGTGTGATGGGCTGAGATGCAGATGTCAGTTCAGATGGTCAAGTGGTCCTGCCTACCCTTAGGTTCTATTAATTAAACTACATAGGAAAAGTCATAGGAGTTTGGTTTGCTAAAATCTCTTGACATTCAATGATAAGATCAGCTACTCTTGTGAGATTTGTGTTATTTTAGAAAAAAAAAAAAAAAAAAGAAGAAGAAGAAGAAAAAACTCTTTAGAAAGGCTTGGAGAATTTTGAAGCCATCTAACCTGAATTAGATTCCAGGCTGAAGCTTGAATTGCAGACCTTAGATGAAACCCCATAGCTAAACAGGGCCTCCTTTCTCATTCCCAAAAATAGTATGCTACTTTCTACATTTTGCCACATACGCTGTTTCATATACAGAAATAAGTAATCTGGGATTTACTATGATTTAGTTCCTTTAAATGGAAGCAACTTTCACATATAGAGTTGAATATTTCCTTCCTGGACTACATTTCAAGCTTCTCAAAAGAAAAGTAGCACCCTTTTTTTTTTTTTTTTTTGTGCTCCAGCATCATGAAAATCTGCATGGTGAGATGCATTTCTCACCACATGCCGACTGCAAATTGTATTTGAAATGGAAAGTATCAATTAAATCAGCCTTTCTGAACTGCCTGGTGACAGCTGCCATGCTGCTGAATGTCGACGACACTTGTAATATCAACAGATTTGGGTCCTTGCACTGGAGAATATGAAACACTTTCTAGCCATTTAAATACAGGCTTTGCAAGCAGATTAAGATCATCATTTCCATCACTAAAGACAAAAATGTTCACTGCAAAAGCCTTTTCTTCATGAGCACACTCAGTAGCATCTACTCTGTGCTGGTTTTGTTCAATGGTTTCAAACCCTGCCCAAGCTCGTGGAGGGGCACAGTGAGGTTGGTGTGTGAGGTCAGTGCAAGGCTGGGCTGATGCTCAGATCAGCCAAACTGCCCTGGGAATCCACAGATTTGAGGGTCTGGAGACAGATAAGGAGCCCCTTGGCTGGTCTAGTCAGGAATCTCGCCTTGGTTTGGGGGACAGGGCTGCTCCTCACCCACTCTGCCCCGGCACAACAGGAGGCAAAGCTGGACACACAGAGAATTTTAATATAATCTAAAACCAAGCCAGTTTGCTTTACAAAACAGCCATTTGCTTAAGCTAGCTGTTCTTTGGAATGAATGTCGGGTTTGAGTGAAGATGCCTTTTTTCCCAGGTTGCAGTTCCTGAGCTGAAGGGAAAAATGGCAGGAATGCCAGGGGAGAGAATTCCTCTGGGATCCTCAGCATCCCTGGTAGACAGTGTGTCTGTGGAGCTGCTGGTTGTTGTGCAGTTGGGTTTTTGCCCTGTGGGTTTCTTTGTTTTGTTAAGTATATAAAATCTTGTATTTATTCCAAATGAAGATATTTAGTTTATTTTAACTCTTTAAAATCTGGAAGAAGGTAGAGGCATCTTTGTTTTCATGGAAGCTGCAACCTGCAGTGAAAGGGAGATGATGTCAGAATGTATGGTAGATGGAAAAACAAGTAATTTAGCAAAACCAAAATTTCTTTGCCATTCTTGCACGATAAAAAATCCCATGCAGACATGAGGCACAGTCTGGTGTGCCTACGCCAGCACAGAATGTGAGCAATCCAGCTCCTGTAAAGTCTTGTGGAAAGCATGGCCTGGGTATTGCTTTTGTGAATAGCAGATGCACTGCATTTTTCATATGAGCAGTGTGCCTAATCATGTATAGTGTACAGTACTTAGGTTAACAATATAAACTAGACCCTGAGAAATATAGCTATTGTAATCTTTTCATTATTTATCCATTTAAATCTCTATTAGGAGAATATGTATAATTTATTTTTTATTTCTGCAATGAATAATATAACTAAGATCTCTTTATACTTTTTATTTGAAAATTCTGTTTTAAAGCACTCTGTTGGATAACATTCACTATATTTTCCTTTTTTTGATAATAAAAATGAAAATAATATGCTAAGCTTTTGTACTGCAATGCATATTAAAATGCCCTTAATGCAGTGATGTGCCTGGCACTCCAGAGACTTGAGAACTGCTTTAGCTGTGCACTGAGACCTTGGAGTTGTATGGCCCAGCACCAAAGACCTGAATATTCATGCTAAATTGTTGGATTTTTGTGCTTTTAAAATCTTGTTTTGAATTTCTTCTCCTCTTCACTCCTATTCAGATTTTACCCTGCTTAAAACTGTTGTTGTCAACATCAGAATCACTCTTTTTGCCAACAGTTTAAATGACGATTGGGCATGGACCTCAATGCTGCAGCCTCAAATAGGCCAAATCCCAGGTAGGGAAGGGGTGAGTAAGAGATTTTTCTGGCCAGAGAAATGTGATCCAGAGGCCATGGCTTCTGCAAGAATGCTCCTTGATATTGCTGAGCCCTTCTCTCAAGCTGTGAAGAGCTCCCCAAAATGTCCAATGCTCAGGGATTTTCTCCACAGTGAGGCTGAAAGAGTCTGGATGCATGTGGTCTTCAAACCTCTTCAAAGATGTAAATTGCTAATTATTATTAATCATAGTCTGGCAGTCTCCTAAAAAACCCAATGTATTTTGGGTAAAAAATAAAAAGAGCTGTCTTCATCAGCTTCCTTTTGTAAAGGGAAGGGTGTCAAGGCTCAAGGCAGAAAGACAAGGACAGAGAAATGTAAATGTACCTCAGTCATGACAGAGGTATTCCTTGAGAGGCCTCCTGTGCTCAAATCCTGGCTGCCATGGAGGAGACAGGTCCCTGTGCTGCCCACTGCCATCAGCCTGCATCCTTCTGGAAAGATTGGCTCTGATTTTGGAGAGCCAGTCTCAAGTCCCCACAAGAGGTGGCAAGCTGAAATTTTGTCCCAAATCTTGTCCTTGAGAGTCTCCCCTCTCTTCTAATAGTTGCTATTGCTTTTACAGGTATTTACCCCTCTAGAAAAACAGAGCAGAATAAAAGGAGTAGGGAAATTCTGGTCCCATGGGGTTTATTCACTAAATTAAAGGATTGGTACAACCTATTAAATGAGTCTTGTTGGTTTAGAGACATGTGATTGCCAAATTAATTTGGTATACAATAAGGTTAGCTTCTTTCAAAATTCCCTGCATGACTGTGAAGAGACAGCACTGGAACATCCTAATTCAGGATTAAAATTCTTCAAGAGGTACCCACTTAACTCCTCAGGGGTGTCCCTGCTGCCCTCCCTCCCTTGCGATTGGAAGCAGCAGCATCTGCAGCAATGCAGATTACAGCTGTAGTCTAAGCAAAAGCCAAGAGTTTTGGACACCAAGAAAACAGCCCTTCCCACTCCCTGCCTCATGGAAGGAAACACATTGTGCCCACGGATGTAGGGCCCCAGGGTGGTTTTAAATTAGCTGAAGGCGCCTGCATGAAGTTTGACTGCAAGAACAGTGTGGTAAAACACATATTACCACTTTCCTACATTATTGTTAATCACTATTTTCTAGAACAGTTAAACTGCCATCCCCTTCCAGAGAATAATTACTGCTATTTAATTGTATTTATAATTTAGTATACACCTGAAAAATATGCTATAAAATATCAGGGGGGTTCCCTTTAATACTGGTGTTCCATTTACAAACTGTCACATTTATAATGCGTCTTTAATCTTCTGTGGTCTGCTAGAATTTTATATTAAAGTCTGCTTTGTGCTTTAAATATTAAAGATTCTGCAGTACTTCAAAAGGTGATAATGCCTGATGCTCTGGTGGTGCTTAAATCTCAACAGCTAAATATATTGAGGAATGTTCGGTGGCCCTGGCTTAATTAAACATGTATGTGTATTTTCAAATGCAATCTTTTTCTGCTTGTTAGGTTTTTGACAAACCTCCAAACAGGTCCAGGTGGAACAAAGCATGTAAACAAGCTTGTGAATGCAAGCTTAAAACACTCAAATTAGCACCTTCTTACAATTAATATGCAAACCCTGGGATCTCTGTTATTGATAATGCCATTTAATATTATTTGCAGCTGAGCTTTATATTCTAGCCTTTTAATTTTTCTAAGCTGTGTCCACTTTAATTATGTGAAAATGTACTGTTAGAGACAAGTCATCCAATGAGACCCTATTTACTATGAGCAACTTACTCTGCCCTGTGTAGCGTAGTATAAATTACAAGGCTGTGGGAGCACTTCAGTAACCATTGACTTTACAGTGTTTAATGGTCTAATTTAGCACATATGACTAAACCTGAGCCATCGAGGTACGCTCATAGGTTAACACACAGTCTTTTCATTGTTTTCATTGCTGGCTCCCCACCCCCCGTGGGTAAATAAATTCACTTATTGCATCTTCTTCTAGATTGGATTGCAAGTGCTATAGGGGAGCCAAACTCTCTCTGGTAGGAGCAGGCATGATAGCCACTGGTGAGGCTCTGCTCAGCACCAGGGAAGGATGTGAGCCGCTCTCAGCACCCTGCTACATTTATTAGGAACAGGACTGTTTTCATGGGAATAAAATTGCTCTGACTGCAGTGTCTGCTCTTGCAGATTTTTAGAAACTGAAGAATGTTTCAGAAGGATTTTCTTCATTCCAAAATAACGGTACAGCAAAGCTTGACAGCCCCAAAAGATGCAGAGATTGTGCCCCATGGCTGATCAGTCCATGTGGCCACTTTCACTGGCAGTCGTGGTCGTCTGACCACTCTTGCCCAGTAAATTGGTGCAGTCACAGACAGTGGGTACAGTCATGGTCTTGTGTTAATGACATGCTGCTTTGCCTACCTTAAAACAAGTCCATATCCAAATGACCTGACCTCTAATTTATTTTTAAATTTTGCACATAGGTTTTCTGATTAGGTGTTTCATATTTTTAAAAAGACAGACATGTATGAACACAGACATATTAAGGCATAGGCACATGATTTGATGCATGTATCAACAAACCAACTAGCTCTGCATGTATGTGGGAACATTGCCTTCCAGCTCTGGATAAATAGAGGCTGGCCATCATTCCAACAGGGAAGGAAAGATTTCATATGTGAAGAGATATGGGGAATTATTTCATTTGTTTTGGTGCCAATATGCAGCAATTTTCCGAATGCATTTGAAATATGATGAAAATATCTATGCATGCACCCGAGAAATGTTCTTTTATTCTCCTGTAATAGGTGAGGCGATGGCAGAAGCTGGGGAAGCTGAAATAGATCTGCTGCAGTTTTACAGGTGAGGCAATGTTGGCAGCAAATGACAAGCAGGCTATAGTTATTATAATACCCAGGGCAAATCAGCAAGCACGCACAGTGATAGACAAATCTAAATTAATCATAGCAAAGGTGGTGTGGCATTTTAATGTAAACTTACTCTACTGTACGGGAACTTGTAAGGATATTGTAAAATAGGTGAAATACCAGTCAACATATGTGGCTAACAAAATGTTTTTTCTAGAAAATACAAATGCAAGCTGGACTATTGCAGCTGCCTATTTTTAAGACAGCTAACTTTTTAAAATTTTTATTTTAGCAACACCTGAAAAGCCTAGTGATTGCTTTTGGCAAACATAGGACTACAGTAATTTTAAATCTCTCAAACAAGCACCTTGAGAAATCAACCTCCCCATTTTATCTTGCATTTTAATGTTCTTCTATTCAGACAGAAGGGACTGGTTAGCTAGTTGTCATTAAGTCCTTATGAGTGAAAACTGTTTGTTTCCCTGTAGAATTCCGCATGTTTTCTCAGCCTGTAACCATCACCTATAATTAAAATGTCGTCCTAACAACATCAAGGTGCAGAGAGTAAAGGAGTCAGTTCACCTCTGGAACTGCACGCTCTGTGGAGCTCCACAGCCCCTCAGAAATGGAAGCTCACAGAAACTGTCTCTGTGATCTTTAATGGATTTTTAAAGATGACAAGAAAGGAAATGGGAAACTAAAGGCATGGAAGACATAAATTCCCTAAAGGTGCATTCTGAAGTAAATCAGAGCAACTGAAAAAGTGAATTCTTTGAGCCCTGGGATATCTCCCAGGTTTTTCAGCTGGACACTTACAGCTTGTCGGGTCCCTGAACACCTCTGCTCTGGGCATGCTTTGACACAGTGAGTCACAGAAAGATGAACAACATCACCTGAAGTGCTGTTTGAGGGGCAGAAAATTGCTCCCATTGCACACTGCTGCCTTTACTCTAAATCACATGACTGACTACAACCTTCCTTCTATAAAAGAAGTGCCATTTAGGTATGTTAACTTCTCCAGCTGCAATAGGCATCCTTCTCTCCTTATTTCCACAACAGTTAAATGCAGTCAAAGAAAGAGGTGAAGATCAGGTTTTATAAAATCAAACTTGAATTGTTCTCAGGGCTACAGCTGCACGAAAGCTAAATAACAAAAGGCAAGAGCAAGAAGCTTAAAAAAGCTCTGTTACCAAATATATGTTATTTAGATATGTCTGTTTCTGTAAACTGGTAGGGGAAAGAAGAAAATCAGTTTGCCTTCCAAAGATATCTGAATACAGCTGTGCTTTGTAATTCTCAGTGACTAATACAGGCTGGGGCTGAACATTGTCAAACCCTCTGGAAGAAAAGAAGACTCTATTTTTAGGCAGCTTCATTTATTTATTCATTTTATGAAATCGTATAATATGTATTCATCAATCAAATAGAATTTGAATGTAGGGTTTACAGGAAAATTACAGTGTAAATCTCATGTCTTTATAATGAAAATATTTTAGTGTATGAACAAACACATGCACTGTATATATTTGAGTGGGAAGGAGGTTTGTGCACTGAGGGCTCAGCCCTGCTCCCGAGGCTGAGCTCAGCATGAAGGACCCAATGCAGGGTGTTATGTTGGGGAACTAACAGGACCCAAATCTGTCAGAGCAGCCACCAGTGTCTGTGTGGGTGTTATCAGCCTGCTCACATCACAGCTTTACACTGAAACATTGGAGGAATTACTGCATTATGGTACTTAATTACTTTGGACTCTCCTGGATGTTCATTCTTACTAAAAAAAAAATATTCTATTTTAAAATTTGTCTTCTTTCCTCCTATTTGTCTGCAATCTACTGGTAAGCAATTCAATTAACTGGTTCTTGAGTTCCAAGATCACTTTGGAGAAACTATAATTACTACCTTTTATATTTTTTTATGTGCAACACAAATGTTGCATTTATGTCTCCTTCAGAAATAAAAAAGCCTTCTGTAGAGTGAAAGGAGGGATATTGGTAAAGATGGTGGTGAGTACTGCAGAAGGCAGTATTCTGATAATATATATACAGGAGCAGTACCTGTAGACTACTCTGATTGGAAGGTGTTATCCTGGCTTTCTTCTCTGCTGTGGATGGGTCCAGGGAAAATGTTGCTCTTTTCAGTCAGTCACATTTTTACTCAACTACCATTAATAATAGCAGTCAGATATGAGAAAAGGAAATATTTTCTGTTTTCATTTTCTCCAGAATTGTGAATCATTGATTCTTGTTTCAAGTATGAGTTAAGCACTAAAGGAAGATGACTTGCTCAAAACTATGAGTGTTATAAACCTAATTATTGTGGCCTGGAAATCAGTGGCAACCTTCATGTACCAGCATAATTCCTCCAACATTTAAGTAAAATTTGTTTGGGGAAGGACAAGACGGGAGTTTTAAAAATCAGCTTTATTACAGAGTGAAGCACAGCAGCATGAGAGGAAGCCACTGAAGGACAGGGATTCAGTGCTTGCTTAGGCTGAAGGTAAGACATATAACTGCAGCTAAATCCTTTGGCAACAGGCACAGCAGCATCCTTCCCCAACAGGTAAAGGGGAAATGCAAAGGCCAGGGTAACTTTGGGTGCAGGGCAACACAATCTCTCACGGCACAGGTGCAGGATGAGGCTCTGCCAGGAAGTCCAGCTCCCTGCGTGAGCTTTGCTTCAGCAAGGGGCACGAGATCAGCCCCTTAATCTGAGCACCTCCCTGTTACAGCAGGGCTTGGGTTTATTAGCTCTCTGGCATTAGAGCCCTATCAATTAATGTACCTGTGCACCTGGGAGAGGGATATGATCACATACTACCTGATACTGCACATGGGGAATGGCAACAATCGTAGTGAGAAGTCAGGGTAGGGTCCTAAGAATTTGTCTTAAATGACTCACAGCTCTCTTTTCCTTTTCTTCCTTTTACCTTGTACTACTGGCCAGTTTTCCATTAATCTCTCTGCCATTTTGCTTTCTGATGCCATTATCTCACTAAAAAAACACCCCAAACCAACCCTTATTTCTGTCAGTCTTTGTTGGCAACTCTATGTTTAAAGCACCCACTTGTAAGCAATTAATTCCTCCCCACACCCATACACAAGTTAATCACTTTTAAACATTTAAATTTAAAAGTAAGAAATCATGACATTGTATCAGTCTGTTTTCTGAAATGTTATCATTTTCAGACTCCAATGCACTTTCTTCTGGTGAAATGTTCCTCATGTCTCTCTCAGACTGATTTATTGGATTGTTGCTTTTGTTTTTCTTGGGGGGGATTATGTTGGTCATTTTTAGTGGTGCTTTTGCCTCCAATCAGTAATACATTTTTACAGCTTCAAAACACTCCAGGATCCACAACTTGTAAATGTCTCCAATTCTTGATTTCTTTCAAGTTCCTGCTACGTTGGAGAAAAGGTAATAGCAATTCCAGAACTGAAGGAAACAGAAATCTTGCCATGTTATCAACCAGCTGCTGCCTTTTCTACTGATAGCACTTAATTGCATTTACAATTTCCTCAGATTTCCAACTATTTCTGTCAGATTTGCTTTTAACTCACTACAGATTGTGTGCATTGACTGTGCAACAACCTCACTCTGAGCTGAAATATTTAATCACTACCCGTGGATAAATGTTTTCATACTTTATGCTATGTTGTTTAGAAGTGAGGCATATATAAGGAACAAAAAATCTGTCAGTATGCATTTTCTATTGGAATGTTGCATAGGTTTTTAATTGGAAAATAGGCTTTTAAAGGTAATCATAGCTGAAGACTAGAGTTAGGAAGTGAAGCATATTTTTGCGTGATTTTTCTTCTTAACATAATGAACCTTTTTGTGTCTGTCATGGAAAACATGGAAATTTCATTCTCTTCTCTGTAACTATCTTCACTTAAATGTTTTAGGTTCAGTTGCTTTGAATGGTTTGCAAGTAACCTAAAGGGCTGTGTTAATATTAGCCTGCAGTGAGCACATACTGGCACTTTGTTGCTGTTTGGAGAAATGACCGGTTTACTTGGTTATATTGACAGCTCTACTGTAAAATTTGCTGGCATTAAAGGTCAAAAAGACCCAGTTTTTCCTCCAGTTGCTTCTATCCAAAAGAGAATAAATCTCAGAGCAGAATCACTTCTCTGACAATAATTTATGAATTATGCACTGACTGTGTTTGAATTGAGAAAGGCTTTCATATCCTTTCCATTAGCTCAGATTAAGTTTTCATATAGATGCTGGGAAGCATGCTAGCAATATCCTTAGCTCATTTTTATGAAAATTTTATCAGTGCTTTTTTCTGTACTACACTCCAATTGGGATGTCTCAGAATCTAAAGCTCAGCTTTGGACATGAACTTCTCTCAACCTGGCTGGCTGCTGCTCTAAAGGTTTCAATATTTTATGGGCTCTGGCTAACTCAGCCGTGAGATTCAAGCTGCAGAGATTTAACTCTAATGTAAAATCATGAACGGATGAAAACTGGGATGTCATAAGTAATACATCTACAAGAGCAGGATGCAGTTACCATTTTTAAAAGGTTTTTAAAAAGAAAACAGCATTCTCTACTCCCTCTTTGTATCCTAAAATGAAAAGCCTCTGAGCTATTGTACTAATACATAACCATCTTTTCTTGCCTGCTTTTCTTCAATTGCTGCTTAATTGTTGTGTGTTTTTTCCTTCAGGTCCACCATCAACAAGAAAGCCCCTAATGTCAGCTTCCTAGAGAAATGGGCATCACATCGCTTAATGTTTATAGGCCAAATCCATTCCATAGCATCTTCCCTTTTTGTCTCAAAACTGATTTAAAACATTTGGAAAATCTGTCTATTCAGCTGGAGTGTTCTGGTGCATTCTTTCCTAGAAACAGTGGGGTCAGATGCGATCTGTCTGATGGACTTCTTTGCTGCAATCTATAGCCGTTTCCCCTGAGTCCTGCCGAGCCTGGCAAAGCAGCGCAGCCCTATAATGGCCTCAATGACAATATGTTCTTTGTGTGAAAGAATCCAGGGGGAAGTGCTGGAAGGTGCTCTGGTCAGTAAAAAAATAGTTTTAGTGCTTGCTTATTTTTATCATTATGTACGTTGCCTCCACTGGAAATATTTTCTTGACAGTAAATAAGCGTCACCATAAAACATTTAACAAGCATGAAGAGAACAAATACAGAGTCCTTTTCATCTTAAAAGGCTTCAGTTGTTAATGTCTGTTATTAGCACGTTTCATTTGAGAGGGCATAAAAGAGGGACTGTATCTTGCATATTTTTGGACTCACAGTCAAGAGTTTAATCTGTTCACAAATGTAAGTCCCTTATGTGTGATGACAGAAAGATTTCTCTCCCTCTTTAAAAATGTGACCTAGTCCAAAACTCTGTTAGGACAACATGATGACCGAGCCCTGTAGTTGCATTTTGGCACAACTATTCAGGCATAATGCATAGGTATAATCAGGGAAACCCCTCTGCAGAAAAGACTTCATCTGCTCCCATAACTGGCGCCCATCTCTGCCTTCCCCAGGATGCTGGTCCAGTGTGCAAGTCTCGCCTTTGTTTTTTCTGGGTGCCAGCAACACCTACTCACCCTGTTAACTGCAAATCACACTCTGCTCTTTCAGCTTTGCACACTATTCATTAACAGCTATAAATATTCAGAATCAGAAACATCTCAGTCCTGTATCAACACTGCATGAGACAAAACACAACTGTGCTGCTCTGCTGTATAGGCTCACAGTACACAGCTCAGCATTAAGTCCTCCATCACCTCTCCTTAAGCACTTGCAATTAATGCACTCTCCAAATAATTTGAGGTGCATAGGAGTTGGACATGGACAGGTAAGTGGTACCCCTTTTTTTGTAAAATTTCAGTCATTTGCTTGATCATAACCACACTGTCACTGTAATGCTGTAATGCTGTCACAAAAAGGTGGCTTCTGCAATGACGGGGTACCAGCCTAATGTGGTGGAAGGAAGAAGACATTTTAAAAGGTCAGTAATAGGCCAGTTTTTACACTTTAACTTCAGTCACCTACACCCAGGCAAGGCAAAACATTTATCTGGGCTGGCATCACCTCTCTGAGCTTCCCCTTGGCCAGTGCCATCATCTGGGCAGGGCCTTTCCACGTGGTCACAAGAGCATGGCCAAGCATTGCTGGTGGCAGCCACACTGAGCACCTGCTCAGCCAGCAGCCCCTGAGCTGTCCCCCACGAGTGTCCCCAGTGCAGCTCAGCACAGGGCATCCCCCTCCTGACAGCACCCCCCTCCAGTGTTAAACCTTGCCTGAAAATTTAAAGTCAAGTCCCCTGACTGATTCAGAAGCAATAGCCCCACAGGGGTGAGCAGATTTACCAGCTGTCCAGCTTCTCTCGTGATTGATCTCTGAATGTTTGATGTTTGATTTGCTTTTGCTCCCTTTCAGCTGTGAGGCTATTTGCATCTGTGCTGTCCTCTCCCCATAGTCTTCTCTCTTGGCAATGGGCTGGGTTCTGTCTCTGTGGTCCTTCTCTGTATTGGAGATCTGCAGTAATCCCCACCCCAATCTTGTCAGTGTTTCACGTGGGAGTGGGGAAATTGTGGGGAACCAGACTGAAATAGCCTAAAAGGAAGAGTTTTGCAGTTTGATTACTTTTACCAGATTTCTTTCTTCAATGTTGGAGCCACCTAAGGTTTTCATTTGATGTTAGGCATTGTGTGAAGAACTTCAGCTAGGACATCTGGCATGGCTTTCAAGGTTTTGCTGTGGCATGTTGCTGCTGAGTATCCAGCTGTGGCACTGTGACTGCACAAGGCTTTGTGAGTGTGATGTCAGGTGTCTGGGGAAGACTCCCAAGGAGCATGAAAACCAGGTAATTCCAGGATATCCAGAAACTGCAAGGTGTTGCAAATCCCCAGATAGGAGTGTACCTTTACTGAAGAGCTTCTTGGGTTGCAACTATTTGTTCATAAGTGTTTTCTCCTAAATGCATCTCCATAGTGAAATTCTCAGAAAGTGCTTTTCAGAAATGGTCACAATTACAGAGCTTGGGTCAATATCTGCATTTCTTACAAGTGAATGTGATTAAGGTATCTTTGTTAGCTGCTCATTGGAGATAAGATGGGTACAGCTGAATAAGGGGAAAAAGGTCTCCCTATACTATAGAACTCAGTGGGATTACAAAAATCTTGTCCTGCACAGTAGGAACATGGATCTGCCCTGGGAAAAGGGGGTGAAGGGAGGGGGGTGGCATGGAGGAGCACGTGCAAAGTGATCTGCTTCCAGCACAGGAAAGACAGGCCTGGGTATCCCAGACCCCAAGCAGGGTGCTCTGTCCCACAGGACACTGCCAGTGGAGGGTTAGTCCCTGTTGGGCTGGGAGGTAGGTGGCAGCCTCACTGATCACCCCTCAGGTTTGGCTGGGTCACTCCCTTTTGGATTTCAGTAAGGTGTCATGGTTAATACTGGTGTGCCTTTCTTAGACAAGTAGATTTTATTCCTAAAGCTGATGTCAAAAGATTTGGTACCCATGGAGCCAACACCATTTTTCAGACCCACCAATTTATTTACCTGGCTAATAGGATTCTCCATCATGGTGAGACATAACAGCAGAGTGTGGCAGGATTTGCTTTCTGTTGTGGGGGGTGAAGATGCTGAGTCTTTGGCCTACTCTGAGGCCTGGCTGTCCCTGACTGTTCCCCAAAATGAAGTTGTTTGCTAAAGACAAACCATATCTTAAATAGAGCCACCAAAAAAAAAAGAGATCCTTGAGACATCTAACTATGCCAGATCCTGTCTTAATGCAAGAAGTCAGAGAAGATGTACTTTTCTTTTCTTTATATTTTCTTACCTAACATTTCTTTACTAGTTTTGTTTTCCTTGCATTTTTAGGACTCAGTTTAATTTTCTTTTCATCACACAACCAAGTCAGGCTGTTTCTGAGAGAGGGCTGCCATGAGCTGATGAGCAGGTGGGTTTCTGGTAGCTGCTAGCCAGGTGTTTTGTTAGCAGCAACTCTACCACAGTGGCAAGATGAAGGTACTTCTTGTGACTCCTGTCCACTCGAATCCTCAAGTGGAAAAAGACCAAATAACTGTAAGATCCAGAAGAAATGCTGCAGACAGTGTTGTAGCCTGAGAGTTTGCAGAGATGAGAGTTTTCTTTTCAGAGCACACCTGGCTGTCTGTAGACTATGAGACACCTTACTCTGCCTCAAAGAAAGGCAGTTCCACAGAGTTTTCCATGGAAAGAGTTGCTGTATGTGCGTGTTTGTATCCTATAGCAGCGGTATGAGGCACACAGATTGCTGAAGCATACCCACAATCCAGAGGTAGTCTAAAATGCATAGCTATTTCTAAAACAACATAAACTGTCATGCATTTGATGGCTTTCCATATCCAGATGGACATTACTTACATGGCCAATCATTAAAGGTAAACCATATGGCCATCTCTTATTTTTTATTGTGAATTTCTCTCATATGTCAGTGTCTAGAATACATTTGGAGTACTTGATTAAAATAGGGGCATAAGTTTGTCCTTTCCACCCTACAAGCATTTTACCAGCCAGTGAGCTCTAACTGGCTGCAGAAAGGCAGATTTTGTATGTTTCCTTGCACTGGCTCTCTTTTTGTAATTCCACTATGCTCTCTCCAGACAGTGCCATTAGAGCATGTAAAATTTAATTTCCATCTCATCAGTGTCAGAAGCTGATCAAAGATTGCTCACAAAAATTTTTTGTGCTACTGGCTGCACCCAGAACATATGGGCATAGCATTAGTCACCATAGCCTCCCCAGCTCCTCCAGCAATTATCATCAAGGAGAAGAGGCACGTCGTGCACTTTAAAGGCAGACACACATTTCTCACTGTTTCCTGATAGCAAACACCTCTAGGATGGCAGGATAAGTCAGAAATTGAGCCTTATACAAATCTGTAATGTAAAGAGTTGACCTCATTGTCACCTAAACCACAGTGCCTAGGGCATGTGTGTTATCAGCCACGTGTGTGTACTTTGTCTGGGGGCAGCCCTCCAGTGTGAGCAAATACAGCTCCTGCCTAGGGCAGCGAGGCTGATAGGGTGGCAAGAAACAGCAGAACTGGGATTTTTTCCTTGTCTAATACCAGCTTCTTTTTTCTGCCATAATGTACTGAGGAATGACACTTTCCTTACACTCCTCACACCAAGGGGTATTTTCTGTTGGCTAAACAACACAGAGTATGTCATTTTACTTAACCATCTTTGTAATCTCAGATAATGAAGCCACCAGGCACATATAAAAATTAGCATTGTTACCCCAAGTAGACAGGGTTCTGGGTAGACTTCTCCCTTTGCTTTGTTTGGGAAAATGCTCATTACAGTGCAGTTTATGGGAAATGGCCGGGGCCTTTACAACATGCTCAAATTGTACCATTTTCTGGGGAAAGCACACACTGCCTTTCTCCTCAAGGCCTTGGGGGGGATCTTGATTGTTGTTTTTCAGCTGTTCTCTCATCTTGGATTCTACAAGGAATGAAATGCAGTGAGGTGCTGTCGATGGCCACCTCAGTGGGGTGCAGATTAGGAAGGGCCACTGGGACCCTGGAAACATGGTGAGCTACAGCTGGCAGGGAGGAAGAAGAGGTCTGAGGGTCCTCTCACACTCTATGTTCAGTTTTAGCAAATTTGTTAGTGGCAGAGGTTTTTCTTTTTCTTGGGCACCTAACTTTAGTGTAAGCATGGCTCAAAGCAAAGTCCAAGTCACCCTTTGGGGCCCTTGAGAATTTACAGGGCACAAGGGCCTCACCTCAAAGTAGCCACTGATCACTGAAAATAATATGCAGAGGAATTTTCATATCTCATCAGTTCCATGAGGACTGCAGAGATCAGAACAAGAAAACTTGCTGGCTGATACAGAGCTTATTTGAAAATCATTTGAGGATAGTGCACAGACACACAGCTTTTCGTAGCTCCTTGTCTCTCTTCATGTAGACATGCATCAACAATGATACCTCCTCCTGCCATACCTTGGGTACTGCCTTTTCTCAGGAAATTCACCTTGATTGGATTTCTTTTTCTATGGGCTCATACAAATCCCACAGACTACCATTTTGTAACTGTTTGTTATAAATAACCATATGTATATTAGATAAATATATAGTTGGTTTTTGCCTCCCCTGAGTGCAAAGAGGAGTGAATATATCACTTTCACTCTGACTCTGTTTATGTGATGATGAAGTTGAGAGTTTCCGTCCTTCTGTTTTATACCCTGAGATAGGGACATGCTTTGAATTATGTAATTTCTTTCTTTCTTTGCTCCTTCAGATGATCTTTCAATAGCTGCTGTGGTTGCCTCTCTGTCTGTCCACACAACAGAAAAATACAATACAGAAACCTTCTGCTTTGACATTTCCATCAGGAATAAACTTCCCTGTATGCCTGCCCTTTGCTAACTTCCCACTTGTGTTTGAGTTTGCTTCAAAGAGTAAATAGGGAGCTGTTCCCAGAAGCACAAGCTTTCTTTGTGAGAAACCACTCTACAAGCTAAAGGTAGTTTTTGTATCATGCCAGATTATAGTCTTTTTATATGACAATGAACTTTTTTCAATTGTTGCCATAGTAAGTTAAAAATTAGTTACTTGTCTGGAAGGTGTTTAGGCAAGATTTGTCCTTAGGAACATCTAACTGTATTTTTGAAGCAAGATCTCTGCTATAAATTGAACCATCTTTCTCTCTGTTGCCTTTGTTTCAGTAATGATTTTCAGACTCCTTAGGTCTTGCATGTCATTGTAACAGATTATATTGACCACAAATGATATGTGTATATACAGTCCTTTAGCAATTTAAATATATATTTTCTTCTAGAGAATTAGCATAGAAAAAGGAGAAAAAAAAATCCTTCTATCTATTTTAGGCAAACCATGCTTTAGAAAGGTGAGACCAAGAGCAGAGGATGTGATTTGTTGGGTATCCTGTGCCTTAAGACCAGATGAGACTCCCCCAAAGGAGAGGTTTGCTTATTCCCATGCAGTGGAGCATCTAAAGCCAGCAGGACAAAGTGAATCAGGTCATAAATGCACAGTTTGGAGGTTATCTTGTTCGAAGCAGCAATTGCACTACCCAACACTTGCTAAGAAGCTGCTGTTTGCAAGGCAAATATTTTGTATCAAGCCATTACTGGGTTTGTTACGAGCTGTGGACACATAATAAAAAATGACTACAGTAATATCTTGATGATAGTCCCTACACTGATCAACTGCAAATGATCTGATTAACAGTCAGCTGCTGATTCCCAGTTTAATTAATCCTGATGGGCTATTGATGCGCCACAACTGTTTGTCCTAATAATGAGGTTTGAAATTAGACTGCGACAAGCCACTTAGACAGCTGCCAAGGAAAATAATCATTTAGGAGAGGAGGGCGAGCAATGGAGACAGAGGCAGAGGAGGAATGGCTGCTATTTGACAGAAAATTCACATGGCTGTGTCACATGTGTTTTATTTTTACATTTGGAGCACATTAACTGTACCAGCAGTAAGTGGTGACTGCGAGACACATAACTAGCTTTACAATTAAGAGTGCTACTTCTCATCAGTATGCAAAAGCTAAACATGAAACATGAAGTGTGTTAATAGCAGAATATATGTAGCTACAGACCATTGAACAATTTAGGTCAGTCCTTTGCAATGTTTAATTAGACTAATATATCTGTTTGCAATTAATAACAGATGTGACAAGCTAATGTGTCCATGTACTGACAAATTAACCTTTGCCCATCAGCTGCTCGGATCTGTGAGAAAAGTGCCATGTTTTGCCTCTGTTCAACTGAACCTAAATAAAATTGCAGGATAATTATAAACATAAATGTTAATAGAATGTGCTTTCCATGGAAAGCAGAGACCAAAAGCAAGTATTTCTCAGCCAGGTCGTTGTACTGTACTTTACCACGTGTCAAAACCTGCAAATTATATTTTTCCATTTGTCTCAGTGCAATTAGTGTGTGGTTTGACAGATGCTAGTTTGATAGTCCTCACCGCCAGTAGACCTGGGACATACCAGAAACCCTAAATTAATACCCAGGATAAGAATGCTTCCATAGCCATTCAATCTTTGGCTTTATTTGCTGTCTGCAAGCAAATGTGCCCTCAATTTGTGACAAGCCTTGCCACTGAAGTGACGTGGCAGACATGTCTGTCAGGACTTGGGCTGAGGCCATCAGCATATTCCAGACAAGTAATGGGAACATCTCTCACCCCCTGGGCTGGTGGTCTGTTTGCATTTCCAATATCACCTCTCTATCATTCTTTTTCTCTCTCTCCTGCTCCCACCCCCATATATTTATTTTTTTTTCATATGTATATAAAAATATATGTATCTTAAAATTATAGGCACCTTGTATGTATGTTACATATACATATTGTAGGCATCTTTCCCTGATTTGCATTAAGATCTGTTCATAAACCCCTGTAATTGGTGGAACTTATTGAGATTGTGTTTGCATATGAGTATAAATACATATATATATATATATATATATATGTATATATGTATGTGTGCATATGTATCCACATTCATACATATATACAAACACATGTAAATGTGTGGGTACATATGTATACATGTATATGCACTTGTTTATTCTTTATAATAGAGGAACTTGCAAGTAATAAGATTTTAAATACCATTAAGTGGTTATTTTCCTCTAAATCTGATCTAAACTGCAACCTTTTTTATCTCTAAGGTTTCAAAAGCGAGTGGCATGTTTGGGTGTTCCACATCTCCATGCTGACCACTTCTGCAAGAACAGCCTTTTTGGGCACATTGACAGGTTAGTTTCCTTAAGTTCTCTCTGTTAATGGCTCTCAAAGACTGGATACTGACCTGGGCAGGCCCAGTACTTCCATCCTGAAAGTCTTGCTCTGCATTTTTGCATGCATGTTGATTAGGAACTAATGGCTGGCATCCCTGGAGGCTGCCTTTGTGCTGAGATGATATCAGACCTGTTGTGTGATTCAACATGGCCTGTCTGTGGGACTAACCAAGCCTGGGACTCCCCTGGGACCCAAAAGATAAGGCTGTAAAGTGCTGGGCACTCTGGGGGAATTTTCAGAACCCATTCTTGAAAGGTACTTGGCACTAATACATGAAATTTTGGTCCCATGATCAGTCCCATCTTTGGATCATATTTATAGTATCACATCTGAGATTGAGTAGTATCAAGTCATCAGCAGCCTAGAACTAGCAACAGGATTTGAAGAAAATCTCATAAAAACAGGGCAACATTAAAACACAAAGGAGCTATCAATTATGTGTGCTACTGCTCCTTTGGACACTTGCTCTGTGCTGTGGAATATACACGTAAGGACTGGGTGTATATCGACATCCCTCACCCAAATAAGTGTCAAAAGGTAAAGCATTATTATCTCTCAGCCATAAAACCACAGTCTCCACTCATTTTCCCTCCTAAAGGTCAGACATTCGCAGCCTGCATGTACTGCCCCTAAAATGAATGCCACACTGTCATCAGCATTCAGCACCACAGCTGCAGAATAAAGGGAGCCCAGCCAGCCACATGAGAAAGAGGAGATAAAAAGAAACCAGAAAGCAAAAATAAAATGCCTTAAGTCTGTGCAGCAGACTTTTGCCCTCCCTCACTAATCAATTGTCCTCCTGGTGTTCGTTCTCTGCACCAAGTGACTGGCATGTGAGATGGGCTGTGCAGAGAGCAGCAACCCCAAATACACGTGGGATGGGCTGTGCAGAGAGCAACAATCCCAAATACACGTGGGATGGGCTGTGCAGAGAGCAGCAATCCCAAACACACATGGGATGGGCTGTGCAGAGAGCAGCAATACCAAATATACGTGGGATGGGCTGTGCAGAGAGCAGCAATCCCAAATACACGTGGGATGGGCTGTGCAGAGAGCAGCAATCCCAAATACACGTGGGATGGGCTGTGCAGAGAGCAGCAATCCCAAACACACATGGGATGGGCTGTGCAGAGAGCAGCAATCACCCAAACCCACAGCACAACCCCGGCCCATGCGGGCCAGAGAGGCAGTGAGGCACCCTGGAGCTCCTCCGTGCAAAGAGCAAACAAGTGCTGCTTCCACAGCACAGAGGACTCATCCTCCTAAGCTCTGAGAGACCTTGAGACCCTTGTTCCCTTTCACTCAATATAAATTTTGTTTTACAGTGAAATGTTTCTCTGCAAAAGCTGTCCTTAGCAAGGGGAGAGGAGGTGCAGAGCAGCAGAAGCCATGGGGGTGCTCCACATGCCTCTTTGTGGCATCTCTCCCTGCTGCCTTGGGCTCTGTTGATAAACCCTTATCAACAGATAAGGGATTTATTCAGTGTGGACCACGGGCAGGGTTGTCACCCACCATGCTCGTCAGTGTTACAGAAACAAGTCACAGGACATCCCTACATCTTAAGGCCAAATATTCTATCCCGTAAACTGTGTCTTAAATTTTTAAGTGAAATTACCACCTCACTTGAAAGTCTGAATAGGCATTTTTTAATTCTACCTTGGAATTATTTTCTTTTTTAAATTTTTTCCTTCTGATCTGTTAGGAATATTCATCCTTCAAATTATAAATAAGTTTAGAAAGGTATGTAATCTGAATCAGCTTGGAATGCAGCTTATTTTGACACATCAACAGTCTGGGTAGAAGGAAGCAATCCCAATCTTTCCCTCAAAGCTCTGATGTGAGGGCAGTGGAAGTAAGGGTAGAAGGAAGAGACTGTGTGCTGAGAACTCCAGCATCACAGCTGGACGTTTGCCCAGAAAGGAACAAGCCCTGTGACAGAAAATGCTGCCCAGAACTGGCTGGGTAGAGCCTATATGCACATTTATGGAAGAGGCATACAGAGCAACAGCCAGAGTTTCAGGCCCTTGTTTTCCTTTCTGTCCTGAGTTTTGCTCTGTGAGTTTGGTGACAGGACAGGACAGGGGACACTGGTGTGTGTTTCTCTCTCCAGAGCAGCAGAGGGGAAGAGTTGCTCCATGCTCAGGAGCTGAAAGTGCCCAGAGCATGACCTGCAGGGCACCTGTGCCAGCTACACTATGGGCTTGTCTCTTCAGGTTTGCTTTTAATAATTGTTCAACTGCTCATGTGTTTGAAGGAGGGAATAGATTTTGAGATTACTCCTGCCCCCTCTCTGCCCTGTGTATCCCTGGGAGCGTGGCAGAAAGGTAGCTGCTGGCGCTCAGGGAAAAAAGAAGTGTAATGGATTGGAAAAGTGTATACTTTACTTTGAAAAGTTCATCCACATGTTTCTGGGTAGTTAAAAAAAGAAAAAAAGTAATCTATAAATGCTACATAACTTTTTAATGAATATGGCCTTTAGTTAGGCTGAACTTCCAAAAATGTGTTTGAACCACTACAATACTGTATCCTGATAGATTCCTGTGTTTGTGCGCTTCCAGGAAACCACTGTCACAACTGTGTGTGCACCTGGTAGAGCAGATACAGAACCAATCATTTCTAAATGAAGTGTGAGGCTTTGGAGTGGATTTGTCCCTCTCAGCCCAGTCTGAGAGGCTCCTCAGCAGGGAGTGAGTGGTTTACTGCCTTGTGTGGGGCTGCTGAGGTGAGGGATGTACCTGAGCCTGTTCCTGCAGGAAGCCAATACAGAGGTTTGGAAAGATGATCAGTTTAAAGCTGAAGAAAGCCCCTGTCCTTTGGGTTCCTGCCACAGCAAATCTCCCCACAGAGGTGCCAAAGGTGGATGCTGTGTGCAGGATCCCAGCACAATCCCAGTCCACATGCTGAACACTGGATACTCTCTTCTGAGTATTTAAGCAGCAAAGAGGAAATGAATGAAAATGTGATATTCAGCATATATGCAGGCATAACAGATAAGTTGGAATTAACTCTTTGACTCTCATTCTTGCAATTTTACTTTAAAATGGGAGGCTTTTTATTATTTCTTCATGTGCACATCAACTTTTGTGTCTCTCATTGCAAGACTTGCTTCATTTCTCTGTAGAGCTACAATCAAAGGATACATGTATGAGGGGCCCAATAATTTTCAGAGATTTTTATTTCAAGCCATTAAAGCTGAAATACATTACTCCCTTTCCAAAGCTTTCAGAAAATAAGCAGATGAAAGCTCTGGGCTTTCTGTTGTTCTTGTTCTTCCACTTGTACAAATAACACATAATAACACCTGCATTCAAAAACTGGGTTTTTTGCCCTTCATATCCCAAACCAGTATAAATTGATGTGGTTCAGATCAGCTATTAAAAATTCCTCTCTACCTTTGCCTCAATTTATAGCAAAGCAATATGGCTCTGGTAGACTGGTATTATGAATAAATGGTATAACCTATCATGTGAAATTAGATTCTCTATCAAAAACAAAAGTTTTAGCAGGATGAAATTATGATTCTGCGAGCAGGTCTCCTGCTCTGGCATCAACATTGATGCAAAATTGATGAAACTTCCAAGTGAAATTGCATTGTTTGATCTTCACAGTCCTGGAATAACATAGCCTAAAGCTACAGTTTCTGTAAACTTACTTTGCACAAACGACTTAGCCAGTACTGATGTATTGACATAGTGTGCCCATGAATGACATCAGGGCTACTTAGAAAAGAGACAAAATAACAGCAAAAGAATGCAGCAATTGGTTCTGAAATTACCTTTTTCCAGTGAACCTCTCTGAAAAATTACCTTTTTCTGCTGAATCTCACTCAAAAATTACCTTTTCCAACTGAAGCTCTCTCAAAGTGCCTTGATGTTAAGCAATATAGTTTTTAGTTGAAAATGTCACAAGGCCATGAAAAGAAATTGATAGAAAATTTCAGGGTTCCTTGTTGATATTTGAAGCAGCCTGTGGATTTTTGTTCTTTAACACAGATCTTCTCTGCTGTGCTACCACTTTGATTTCTGTATTGCCCAAACCAGCATGTTTCTAGGCTTAATGGCTTCACTGGAAGGAATGTGAAGGTGATTTAGTTATTTCTGTGGAGATGATGATACCAGGAGAAAACTGGTAAACAGATATCTCCTGATCCCTTTCCAATTGCATACAAGGTGTTGGTTTGTTTTTAATAGTGAATTAGAATAAATAATCTCTCTCAATGTCCTTCTTTTTAACACATCTCTAAATGCAATGGTACACTGACTGTCTGAGCTACTTAGGTGAAGGTGCTCAGATATTTGTCTACGTATGTGGCTGACAGGAAACAGTGATCCAGAGCTCGTGGAAATCAATGCAAGGACTCCCACAGCATCAGCAGGCTTTAGTTCCAACCTGTAACTGGAAGTTCAGAGAGCAGGTGACTGTCAGCAGGAATTTAGAGTGGAGGATTGCAAAGGCAGGGATCAGGTTTTTCTGTACTTGATAAGGCTGAAGCCTCAGGCTGTTCATGCAGGTGGATCTAACACCTGTACACGGCCTCAGTGAGCTGTGGCAGGCAAAAGAGGTAGTGTATTAGCAAAACTGGGAGCCAGGAGACACCAAGATTAAAGGTATGGGCACCTGAATAAGATACCAAGAGACAGCTAGGGGATAATTTTACAGTGCAGTGGCAGTAATTGCATGTGTACAAGTTCTTACTGTGGTACATGCAAAGTGAACTTCCTCTGAGGAGTGAGGTACCTTGCATTTACTGAGGATTTGAGCATGGATGTAGGCAATTGCTGCAGAGGAGCTGCTCTCTGCTAGCTCCCACCCTTGGAATGAGTTCTGATGCTCATAACATAGGGGGAATTCATCTCACTGCAACACTTGGTCTAAAATAGCAATTAAAGTTCTCTCAATGTCAATGGAGACAGAGAGACCCCATCAAGACAGAGAGACCCTGTTCACAGAAGGGATGAAAATAGGAAGTTGTGGTCGTTCCAGTGGCCTGCAAGGAGTCCAGCTGCCATGCTCCATCCCGTGCCCAGTCCTGCACAGAGGTGGCTGTGCAGTACCCAGCCCTGGGGTTAACCTGGGGGATGCAGCCCTGCTGGGCACTGCTCTCCTCCTCCCAGCAGCCTGGCCAGCTCCTGAAGGAACTGCCTTGAGGCTGCTCTCTCCTCCTGTTGAGAGTGGAGGGGCGTCCCAGACAGCCACGAGGGGATGGGGCAGCTCCATCACAAAGATGTGTGACAAGGGCTGGCTGTATGGATGCTCTGGGCTGATTGAATGAGCTGTGCATAGGAGATTGCCTCTGAAACACAGTGCAGCTCCAACAGCTTATGGAGACAGTGAGCAATGAGCTGCCCAACAAAAAGGGAGAAATGCAGTCTTGGACTGTGTAACTCCCCAAAGGCCATTGTTTCCAGCTGGATTTCGTAGGAGAAAAGTTGTACACAAGTTGTGATTTTAAACATAAATTGTTTAAAACAGATGATAATTCGATAAATTAATTGAGCACAAATGTATTAGAGATAATATTAAGAAGATTAGTTATGAATCTCTTTTGGTTGTGTATTGTGCTACAAAGGAACAAGAACAATGCATTTAAGAGAGGATACTTGAGCATCAGCTATTGTCAGTCGATGAACACTGCAAGATCAGCTTTGAAGTTTATATTTAATTAATATATTGAGCAGATTTAGCCAGATAAAAGCCTACAGGAAGAACAAAATGCTCCTCATAGAAAAGTGCATCTTGTGTAAGTTTTCAAGGCACTGTAGAATATGTTTATTGCAAGTTATGGAATTTCAAACTGATGCCCCTGAATCCAGGGAAAACATAAGATTAACCAGAACCCTAAAAAATGTGAAAAACTCACTGCTTCCCTTGGAAAATCTATCCAATACCTTCATTAATGTCATGTATATTGACTTAAATCATCAGTCAATGCTTTCTGCCTGTGGGTCTGACATTGTTACCAGGATTGTAACTACAGCTGGCTGGAAATAGACAGTTATGCACGGTGAAAGCATTTGAGGTTTCAGAATTTATTATCAATATCTGCAACTGCAGAGGAATGAGCCCTTCTGTGTTATTGCATTAACTGAGGTTTAGTGAAACTGATGGAGACATCCTAACACACTTTGGGCTGGATGTATGTGCCTTGCCAGAGATGGAGCAGGGCTGGCTCTGAGTGCCACCTGAGCGCTGGTAGGAAGGTCACAAAGCATTTTTGCATAGTTTTGGAACTGGTTTCTGCCTTTGCCAGTCCTCCTTTAGCTCTTGGAAGGCTTAGGGGGTTTTTCCAGCAGGGGTGAAAAGCAGGATGTGCATGTAAGTATTTATATTCACAGTATAACAGTAATTTACAGTATGCATACCCAGTAAGAACATCTGGCATGGGGTAAATCTTTTTGGTAGAGGATGCTCATTTTTATAAAAAATCCTATTTTCTTGTGCCAGTCCAAATCTTTCTGGGTGCAAACAGTTTGCCAGGAATGATGTGGGGAAGAAGGGAGCACCCCTCTACCTGTGGCTCAGGTAAGTAGCAATATGAAGCCCTTGAGCCCACAGACAGCAGTGGAGGCTCCTCAAGGGTGACACCAGCACAGGAGGGGCAGATACCTGCGCAGAATTGTGTGGTCTGCAGAGCAGGGTGCAGTGAGAGCCAGGGAGCCAACAGAGGGAGGTTCACAAGCAAATCCTGCAGAAAACAGACTCTGCACAATGTTAGTGCATGGGAAGCCACACTGTGTCTTTTCCAAGCCCATCCTCTTCTTGTGCCATAATACCACACAGAGGTGTAACTCTTTACCAGGCCAAAAGGGTAATTTCTGTGAAAATCTCTTAGAAAGTAAAATAATGTAGCTACACCCCTTATCAGGCAGGGCAGCAAATGTCCTACAGTTTTCCTGAAGGAAAGACTACTCTGAATCTTTTCATTTAAAAGACATGGAATGTACCTCTTTCCAAATCAGCATCCATTTCAAAGGAGTCAGCTCTGGGATCCCCCAGCCCATCCAGGTGTACCTCTGGGTCTGCCTCTGCTGAGCTCAGCTTTTGGAGTTTTGCGTGGCCAACGTGCCTCAACAACTCCCAGAGGAAAGCTGCTCTGTTGGAGGAATTGTCTGTTTGTTAATCAGGAGACAGAGGCCAGCTCTTTTAGCAATAATTAGCATGGTGCACTCGGGTATCCTGGCATAGAGAGATGAGATTTAACACTCAGTTACATTTCATGCTGAAACAAATCCATTACAACCTTTGGAATTTAAATTGTTGCTACCCCATTAACCTGCTAATGGACACAGGATCACAGAATAATCTGAGTTGGAAGGAACCCAGAAGGACCATCAAGTCCAGCCCTTGTGAATGGCCCAGACACGTATCAAACCTGTGACCTTGGCATTATTGGCACCATGCTCCCACCAACAGGGCTCTCCTGTCTATAGTTGTACAAAAATCAAGGGGAGAAGTGTGATTTTGTGGATTTGGAAATCCATTTCTAATAAACAGGAGCTCTTTTTGGGAACTGAATTTTGAGCAAAGCTGAATGCCGAGGGATAAGTTTGCTGTTATTTTATTAAGATGGGCTGGGACTGAACACCTTGCACATCTAAACCCCAGAGTGACTGGGAGCTGGAGATGACAAGAAATGTAGGCTAGAGCAGTGGAGGTCCCCCTTGCAGAATAGTTTGGGTAAGTACACTCCCATTTGAAATTTCTACAGGGTTACATGGATAGGAAACCTATGATATTTCCTGCCCCATTATAATTTTATGTTCCTTAAAAATGAATACCTGAAGTACAGACTATAAAAGCAGGACTGAAGTCATTAATGGGCCAGATAGGATACTATCAAAGTGTCTGTGACTCCCCACATACATTAGTGTGGAACTTGCTTTCCATAAAGAGCCCAGTAAAATAACTGCTCTCCAAACAAATCCTCCTAAACAAAATGCTCAGCTTAAAGTCCAAACCCCCGATGACTTTTTTTTTAACATCACATATATTTTTTGTGTTCTTTCAAGTGTTCCTGATGTTATTTTTCACCTTACGAGACATGTCGTGTGCCTTCATCCCCCATAATTTTGGCGGATGTGTCAGTGCCTGGGCAGAAGTGACGCCTGTTTGCATTCTTGGTAGCTCACCTGTGCATCCAAGCTCCCACCCCACTCCGGTGTGAGAAGGAGGAGGAGGAGAGCCGTGCTGAGTCCAGCCCGACAGAGGCTGAGGTTTGATCCCCCGTGCCGGAGCGGTCACCGAGCCGTGCTCGGAGGGATCACGGAGCCTGCCCAGCCCGGGCCATCCTGAGCATCCCGGGGGTGCCGCTGCCGGCGCTGTTTGGGAGCCCGCCGCTAGATGTCCCATGGATTAAGCGGAGCCAGGAGCGCTGTACACCGCCGGCCCGGCCCGGGGCGTTTGCGCGGCCAGGGCTGAGGGCGGAGGCCAGGGAGGGAGCGGCGCCGGAGCCGGAGCCGGAGCCGGAGCCGGAGCTGGAGCTGGAGCCGGAGCTGGAGCTGGAGCCGGAGCTGAGCCGGAGCCGGACCTGGAGCTGGAGCCGGACCTGGAGCTGGAGCCGGAGCTGGAGCTGGAGCCGGAGCTGGAGCTGGAGCCGGAGCTGAGCCGGAGCCGGAGCTGGAGCTGGAGCCGGACCTGGAGCTGGAGCTGGAGCCGGAGCTGGAGCCGGACCTGGAGCCGGAGCTGCAGCTGGAGCTGAGCCGGAGCCGGAGCTGGACCTGGAGCCGGAGCCGGACCTGGAGCCGGAGCTGGAGCCGGAGCTGGAACTGAAGCCGGAGCCGGAGTTCCCAGCACGGGTTCCCAGCACCGCTCCCTCCAGCTGGGGGAAGAACAGCTCCAAGGAGCTGCCCAGGCGGATTTCAAGCCCGTATTTTAAGGCCCAGCCGGACACACAGCTGCCCTGCTGTCAGACCAGGCTGGGGTTAAGGTTTCCACGGCCTCTCAGCACACAGAACTGCCTGCCCCGCGCTCAAGCTTGTCCTTTAATTTATTTTCTTTTTAAAGGTGTACATTTTTAATATAAGCAGGTGCCACATTTTTCTTTTACAAGAGGAGTGCAAGACTCTCCCTGTTGATTTCTACGAGACTGAAGACAAATTGAAGACAGTTTTTATTTTCTGTTGTAGTCTGGAGAGGTCCCGGGTTACAAAATGGACAGCCCAGAAGCTCAGAAACATGAAGGAAAAAGCTCAGAAACATGAGGAAGTTGACACTACCTTCTGCAAACCCCTGCTGCCCACGAGAGGTCCAGAAACCCTCTTCCATACATTTCATCTGTAGCTTCTTTCATTTCATCCTTAGCTTCTTTTCTTTCATCCTTAGCTTCTACAAACACGTATATTTTTTCAAATGTTTAGACCAGGGGAAGCAAAGGAAGCATTTATCAATATTTTTTAAAATCCATTTAAATTATGGAAATAAAGTCTGAAACACTGCACTTCTTTCTCCTCAAGGGCCCCTTAAGGAGAGTCCCAGAGAGACAGGTGTAGCTTGCTTGCCAGAAATATGGGACTGGAACTGGGGAAATGAGCGAGCTAATATAAGACAAACACGTGGGGGGAAAAAAATAGAAAGAATAGTCACCTGGAGCCAATTGCCATGGACCTGTTTTATGTGCTGGAAAACCTCTGACAATACATAGCTGGCGAAAAAAATTCAGACTTGATAGCAAAAAATATGCAGCTAGTATTTATGTCTTTGTTCTTTAAGAAAAATTTTTAAAAAAGAAAAGGAAGTATGAGTTATTTTGTGATCATTTATATGTTACAGGGAATATGAGACTCACTTGATTAAAAACTAGCTGAAACAATACACCTGTTTAAAAATCCCAGTAGATTAGTTTATATAAGGCCAGGGATTAAGGATATCTCCAATGTCATTCACCTTTATTTTTTGGTGTGCTGCGTTATGGCAACCTTGAATCTTTCTGCCCTAGCCATAGGCAGTGACATCCAGTAGTGAGGGCAAAAATGAACAACTACAACATTTTTTTTCCCAACATCTAAATTTACCTGATAAGTAGCTCAAAACATGGTTCTCCTCTGTGACCACCCTCAGGCTGCTGAGCACTTGTAGGCAAAATGCCACCCAGCCCTTCACCCAACAACCAGGGAACAAGCAGAGCAGTAGAAGAATTAAAGGATTGCCTACTGGAATTCATTTTGGGGAATTGTTATTATTGTTGTTGTTGTTATTATTGAAATTTCTGAGTTTGTTGCTATTAATTTGGTTACCAATACCCCCACCCAAAAAGCAGGGAACAAGCAGAGCAGTAGAAGAATTAAAGGATTGCCTACTGGAATTTATTTTGGGGGAGAACTACTACTACTACTACTACTACTACTACTACTACTACTACTACTATTATTATTATTATTATTATTATTATTATTATTATTATTATTATTATTATTATTTTGTCATTGTTGCTGTTGTCATTATTGTTGTTATTGAAATTTCTGGGTTTGTTGCTATTAATTTGGTTACCAGTGCCCCAAAGGAGACAATGCAGTTTAAAACCTGGGGCTTTCAGTACAGCAGCAGAGCCAAACCTCCTGCAAACAGAGCTGAATCCTGGGCTGCTGCAAAGGGTGAGAAGGGGAAAAAGGTCGAGTCATTCATGATAGGAGAGGTCTGTCAATGACATTGGTGGTTGTGCTTATCTCCACTGTGTGAAAACCTTCTTTATTTAACAAATTAATGCTCCCTCTGTGGAGCACAGAAAAGTAAAGCAAGTGACTCAGAGCTGGCTGCTTGCTCTGCCAGGGCCAGCTGGCCTCGGGTTACCCCGGTATCCTGGAGGAATGAAAGGTGAAACGAACAGAGCAGGACAAACCCTTCTGGAAAGCAGACCACAAGGTGGGCTTGGAAAGCAGGTCTGCTTTCTGCTGCTCTGCTGGCTTTCCCAGAGACAGAAAATGTTGGATGTGAAAATGTCACTGAGGAAAAGGGAGAACCAGGAGGAGAAAGCCTATGGATCAGCTCTAACCCTCTGGGTTAGGGGGGCTCATGAGGCATAACAGCCCCACAAGGTTCACCATATATCCCTCAGTGAATTACCATGTTGGTATGGATGCACTGATGGCTGATGTCCTTTGAGTTAAGTAACAGAATAAACATGAATTTGTACTCTTAAACCCCCTCCTGCTGTGTTTAATGAATTTTTAGTTCAGGATGTACATAAATAATCAGGCAAATCAAATAACAGGAATTACATTTTACAATAAAAATAATTAAACCTAAAGTATAGACTTAGTCTCTGTTATACAAAGAAATGTAAATAATCTCTGGCAAGAAGTGCAGGAGTTCACTTACCGAGCTTTAACAGTCACCACACTGAGGGGTGGGAGGCTTATACAAATATTGTCTTTTATTATAACATGGAAAACATAAAGCTGTATCAGGAGTAATGATAATTTCTGAAAGCTATTGGAAAATAATGTAAATTCCTGCATTGAACAATTACTTTTTTACATGAATAACAATTTCAGTCAAGTTCATTAGTCAAAATTAAAACCAGTTTATTAGAAAAGCATCATTAAAACGTGTGGTGCAGAATATTCTTCTAACTGGGACATGAAGCAATAGTGAAATATCACTGAATGGCATTTATTATTGCTCTTCTGAAAACAGGGAAAATTTTCTGTGGCTGAGACTAGATACTCCATTTGCCAGCTTGAGTTTTGCTTTGTGTCGGTTTGTTGTTTTTTTTGTGAGCGTACTGTTATTTCATATTCTTTTTTTCATTCCTCTGTTTAGAAAGAAAAAAGTGAACAAGCGAAGCACAACCTTTGGTAGACTGATCTGTGACACCCCATAATCTTTTGATACTGCCTTGATTTCTAATTGTGTTTTTCACATTTTTAGCAAAAGAAATATGAAAAAATCAGAAGTGCAACCTATATTATTATACTTTAATGTGATGTTCTACTTTTCTGTTTGTAGTTCTTGAAGTTTTTGTCTTACTTCATTAAACATTTAATAAATCACTGCCAGTTTTGTGACAGATTTTAACCATAACACAAACAGCAGGAGGTGTAAACTCAGTTCAGTTCGTATAGGCATATAATATCCGTGTCGACATCATCATCCCCTCAAGGCATATTGGCAAAACGGCCAATGGAAGCTAAGCTTTTTCCGACAAAGCTTCGAAAATAAAGTTTTCTTCTTTTATCTTACTACAAATCAATTGGAGCCCTTACAGCAAAATCCTATAAAATAACTTCAAACACCGCTTCTTAGTCTAAAAATTTGTATTATGGCTAAAACTCTTTGAAGTTTTATGACTGAAGTTTGGAGAAAAATGATTTAAGTGCTATCTGCTAGACATCAGAGTGTCAAAATTTCTCTCAGTTTTCTTGACACATAAACTGCTACCTACTGTATGTTTTCTAGAGGTTTTTTTCTTTCTTTTAACCACCTAACCCAGCTTGCTTGATGAAAGTTTCTTAACTGCAGTTTATCCCACTGAATTAATACCCTTTTAAGCTTTGGCTTAAAATAACTGATTGCTTTATTTTTGATTTTCAGCATCTCTGACAACACAGGTGGCAAGGAGGTGGGGAAAAGAGCTGCTTTGCAAGTGTCATATTGATTTTTGAATAGAAAAGAAACAGGTAAGGTGCCCAAAACAACACATTTGCAAAATGCACAAGTGAGTCCTCGCTTTGGGGCAAATGTTGGAATAAGGTCTATTGCAGTAAGCTGTTTCTCAAAGGGGAGAAGAAAATCCTCCTGCAGGAAAAGCTGTAGGGTGGGTGGCTCATAGGACACCCAGAAATGCTGGCAGTAAATAAGGTTTCATGCTGCTCCTTTTGAAATATGTTTGAAAGAGAGCCCCTCACATGCTGCAACATGAGTGGGCAATGGTTAAGTGGTTAAATACTTTTTGTTGATCCTGAGGTACCTAAAGGCCTGAGGAGGCCAGGAGCAGCATGTATCCTGTGCAGCTGCCATTGCTCTTTTCTCTCAGACTGAGTTTGGTCCTTTTAACCCAGGCACCCATCAGTGCCCAGCACTGACATGGTGTTCTGGGTACAAACATCACCATGAAATGTCATTTGGAAGAGCTTTATTTGGTTAAAATTTCCAGGGTGCAAAAACCTGAGGAATAACTTTGAAACTAGGGGCACAAAAATAAAAATTTTATCTAAAGCATACCTTTTGTTTGCCTTTTTTGTTTCATTTTTAAAAAATCAGAAAATACTGTCCAAATTCTCCATAGAAGAAAAATGATGTTGCATTGACAGAGTTGCATCAAAGGGGCATGTGTCAAAATTCAATGAGATGGTTACCACACAAAAATTAAGCAAGGAGCACGAAATACTCTGCAGAGAACAATGGCAAGAAAATGTAAAAAAAACCCAAGCCAACAATTGTGTCATTCTTCCTACTAAAACCTTGTGAGATTTTATTTACCAAACATGACTGATTTGTTTTGATAGGCAAGCAAAATATAATAATTTGAGGGAAGAAGGAGGAAAAGGAAGGGGGTCCATTATCATCACCTTGGGAAAGGATTGGTGAATAGATTTTGTGCCTGAGCTGGTAAATTCACATGGCTGGAATAACATAATAAAGTGACTTAAATATAAATGCCATGTAAGAACTACTCCATAGTGAACAGTTAAAATTAGGGCACTCAAAAGAACTTCCTCATCAGAGCCTGCCTTTGCTGCTAATTTGCAGAAGTAGATCTGCTGTCTTTCCTTCTCCGTTCCTCTTGCAATACCTCAAGGCGTGCTGGGGGCTCACCCATCATGTGCTGGCTCATAACAAGTTGAGAAGAGGGAGCTCAATTGCAGTGTACAAGAAACTGAAGTGTAGGTCTGAGGGGCTGCAGGAAACCATCAACTGTTTAGAATGGGAGAGCTGGAAAAAGATCTTGCCAAGGAAAACATGCATGAAGTCAGATGGCATGTTCCCCCAGAGCAGCATGCAGAGCACTGTGAGGGGGGAGCAGAGCTGCTCAGGGCAGGGAGCTCCAGAGCACGCTAAGAACAACGCCCTCTGGAAGGCCACATCATGCTTGATGGGCTTTTAATGCTGAACAATTGCAAATTGCCATTAATGCTCCAATAGAACACAGATACACAAGACTATTCCCTTCTGTCATGAGACATTAGGTCAAAAGACTGGATAATAACAGCAATATTAGTCCCACCAGAGAGCTGGGCTGACACAGGCTGCATGGACATGTGGGCATGTTTTTGGCACTTCAGGAAGTGCCATGATCTAACTTTCTGTCTCTCATGTCACACAACACATGGCATTGAGCAGGCCCTGGGCTCTAGGAGGCAGCTCTGAAAATGTGCTTTGCCTTTTCGTGGTCTTTTCACCTGGCCTGTTATGACACAGTAGGTAAAGGAAGCTGCAACATAAGAAAATGGCTGGGTAGGTATTAAATCCCCAAACAGTTTAACACACTCTTCCTATACTGATTCTCCACTATAAAACACCAGGCTGCAATGCAGATGATAAAGCTCCATCTGACAACAAAATCCTGACTTCACACTACCAGTCACATCGATCAACATCTGAACTAATGTCAGAGTCTTCTCTTACTAATGAGCTGCTGCACTGAGATGCAGCTTTGCTATCAGTCAGATACCTGTAATGAGGTAGAATGAATGGCAAGACCCCTCTTCAGACGCTTTCTCTCATCTAGCCACAGAGGGGCTTCGTTGTTCACTTATTTTTGGTGCAGACAAAGAGTTTCTTCCTGAAGGTCTCTACCAGCATCATACAGTTACTCTAGCACCTATTTTATATGTTAGCTGCAGCTGTTTGGAAAATTTCTACCAGGAATGAATATTTTTTTCTTTTTTTTTCCCTTCTAATCATTTGCAATCCCACTGCTTCCATATAAGGGGCTGTAGTCCTAGTGCTTGCATATAATAACATTTTAATGTACACTTCAAATTCAAATGAAAGTACCTTGCCATGTTTCCAAGTTGGACATGTTCATGTAGCACTCTGCTTTCCTTAGATTATCTGGCTAGAATGCACATCTGTCCAGCTGTTTGTGCTTTGATTTGAAGCCACAGCTACCATGCAGTGGTGTATCCTATTTACCCATCCCTTAATATCACAGGAGGGATGTTCTCCAAATCCATAGCTTTCCATCAATATAACAAAGCCACCCTCATGATTTCTTTATTTTTCTTTGCCTGTCATGCTACTGCTGAATGGTCTGAAGTGGTTACTGTCAGACCCAGAGGTTCTACCCAAATCTGATCCAAGGCAGTTTGCTAAGAAGGTAATTTACAGCTGCAGCAATTGAAGAAGCACCCTAAAACTATAATAGAGGAAAACTCAATAAACAGCAAGGAAAGCTCCAACATTTGTTATGAGCACTCTCTTTGGGTACTAAATTAAGAGCACGGCGGTTTTCTGTACTGGGGTTAAGTCTCAGCACAGACAAGTTAGCTATTATTTGTTACTCCCATGAAAACAGTCATTACAGAAAGGCTGGGCTTGGGTTTGTGTTGCAAACTGAGGTTGTGACTTGAATCTTTCTCATCTTCCCAAATATTTCAGTCAGGTTTTCTTTTTCTTTGTCTTAAACCAACATCTTATGTCTCTCAGTGGCAGGTCTCAGCATGCAATTATTTATGCACATCCCATTCCATGCCACATAAAAAGGGTTATCAAGTTTGTATCTTTAAGACTAATGAGCTGTTGGTTAACACTTTTGAGGCAATTAACCAGAGCTATCACTTCTTATCCACCGACAGAGATGTTGTTGCATTCAAATTTCTCCCCGGGGCAAGACACAGGTCTGGAGTTCAGCCCCTGCTTGTTTGCCCTGCCAGACAAGGCTGCAGGTGATGCGCAATGGGAAGCCATGGGTGACCCCTCCACCAGAGCCCTTCTATGGTGCTTTATGTGGTCTCTGACATCAGCTGATGACATTTTGGGGCAGATACCTATCTAGTGGCACTCAGCAGAAGTGTTTGCATTTGTTCTGCCACACATGCAGCCCATCTCAGACCAGTTATCAGGGTATGGCAGCTTTTCACACAGCCAAGCATCTCTCCTGCTGCCTGCAAGGGACCTGGCCAGGACTTCTCAGCACCCTGTCAGTGTCTGGATGCTGCATCAGTCCCTCAGGGCCAGTGGCATCTGGCTCAGGCTAAAGCCACCCTTCAGGCTCCTCTGACTGCTGCCAAGTGACCAACAAAGCAGCCAAAATCAGGGCAGAGCAAATACTCTTCAACAATGGTTTTAACCATTATCTTCAACTATAGATACACAGGAAAATCTGGTGAGGGTGTGATGAAGTCTCCTAGGGTGCATCTGCTGTGAAGATGCAGTGACTTCTATTTTCATGCTCAAGCCACTACTGGGAAGAAACCTGTAAGGTGCAGAGTTTTCTTCTGCCTTTAAAATACATGCCTTCAAAACACATACATTATTTCCTGAACAATTGAGATTTTTTCCTGTAAGATATATTTTTTTGGTGAAAACACTAATGCTTCAAATGCATCTCATTGAAAATATTTTTTTCCTGTTTCCAGGATTAGTATTTCATTTGAAGTTAATTTTGTATTAATAGAAAGGGAGGGTCTCATTTTTCTTTTCAAGTACGTCCTTGTCAAAAGACCATTTTTTTGTCACAGTGCATTTTGCAGAAATCCTGTGGACCCACTTGGCTGTGGGAGGAAAATATCCTGGCTGCCAGGAGCAGCAGTCCCACCGTGGCCAGTCCAGCAGCGCGTGTGTCCCGCAGGTGCCTGCGCCGGACACGCAGCCACAGCTTCTGCAGAGGAGCAGGAGGGAGCTGGTGCCTCGCTGGGGCACAGGGGATGCCTGCCTCCTTCCCTGCTGGGGAGCAGCACAACAGGCCTGCCTGCGAGGAGACACAGCAGCACAGCAGCGCTTCGCTCGGTGCGAGCCTAAGGAGCTCTCGTCTGCAGCCTGGGCTGAGCATCCCACCAAGAGAGAGGACAAGGGCGAGCCCTTGGCAGCACACACAGCCGTGCTGCCGGTGGCAGGGCAGCCCCCTAAGGAGACACAGTCAGAGCCGTGGTTCATCCTCCTTGATGCACATCCTGCTCACAGGTTTTTGCTGGCAGAAGTTTGCACAGTCCTGGGCTGCACCTGAGAGAAGGATTCTGCTACCTGGACCGTGGCTGCCATTCCCTAATGGTACAGAAAAGCACTGGTGGGAAAGTGTGGCAATTCTTAAGATGTTGTAAATAAAATAAATCCATGAGGCTAGAGGGAGGTGATGTTCCACCTGAGAATCATATGTAAACTCTGAAATATTAAAAGCACCCTGGTGAAAGCATTGCTAATTAAAAGGATAAAATATGCACACATAGAGAACAGATTATTTAAAACACAAATTATTTCTTATTAAGATAATAGAGTCTAACTAAATGTTGAAAGAGCTGGATAGTAGTTTACACTGTAAAATGATCTGTTAAATATGTTCTTGTTAACATCAATACAGCTATTGACAAGCAGATCCAATTTTGCTTTACTTTGAGAGAGCAGACAATAGCAAGTTTTACGTGCTATCTTATTTTACAAGCATTAATGAACAATTAACCAACACTAGCACTCTTTCCATCTGTAATCCTGTAGTAGGATCACTAATCTCCACCACTAGCAGCTAATGATGAAGGTCTCTTAAGCTTTACTTCTTATCTCAGCCAGTTCTTAATACTCACATAAGTATGCTTTCTGAGCAGGGCGGCCCCCTATTGCTCTGCGACTTGAATACAAAAGACTGGGGAAATTTTTGAAGGGTTTTCTGTTCAATAACGCTTCTATACTTATGTTTGCCTTCCTACAACAACAAACACAAGTGATCAGCAGAGGACTAGCAAGGTCACTAAGGGCTCTGTGTTTCCATACTTGCTCTAATACTTATAAGAATGTATTCATGCCCTATTATATATATTCCCTGGCTGCTCAGGCAGAAGCTCTAAACTAAACTAAACTGAAATGAAATAAAAGGGAAAAACCAGAAGACTAAAACAGTGTTTACTTCAAGAACAAGTCTGCTGTTTGTATCGAACAAAAGGAAGCTGGAAAGTGGCTGCCATTAAAAATACATGCAAGATAAACTGAAATTTTTATAGTACACAGTACACATGACATTTTCTAACTTCTCTTTCAGAGTGTTCTTGTGTATACCATACACACGAGATCTGTGTACTGGGATGGCAGGGGAATTCACCATTCTGTTAGGCTTTTCTGCAATAGCAAGTAAAGCAGCAACAACTTCCCAAACAGGAAACAGAGAGCACAGTGGGTTCTGTTCCAATCCCCACCAGGAGAAGGTCTTCCATAGTCAGGGCAGTCACCTCAGTAGTAAAATTTGTGCAATTAAAATTGAGATACACAGTCCTTCATCTCCTTCATCTTTTGCTTTCAAGAGAGATGAACCTAAGTAAGAGTAATAAACTTTCTCTAGTCCATTTTATTTATTCCATGCACAATGCTTGAACATGTTGGCCCCAACCCAAGCAGAACTCAGGACAACTCAGGGGTTGTTTCCTGGCCTAAATGAAAGCCCTGAGAGAACTACTCCAACTGGGCCCAAACATCCACAGCAGATACTGAGATTGTTGGAGATCGGGAACAGCAGTTGAGTAGCAAAAGATCTGCTTCCCATCAGGGAGGTGATCCAGTCCTGTTAGAATCTCACCCTGACCCTGCTTGCATTGAGCTGTGTGGCTGATGAATGAGAATCGAGTTGCCTCATCATGCTTGGAGCTGGAGGTACATTATCAAATTGCAACAGATTAGCGGGATCTGAGAACAAACATCTCTCCAAGCCATTCCCAGAGATGTTTTAGCAATAACTAACAGCATGAGGTACTGCTGAAGAAATATGCTTTATAAGCAGCTATAAATTGAGAATTAACATTTCTAATGCAATCAAAAGCTGCCATCTTGCATGCTCTGTTCCAGGGAAGGAGTTCTACTCTAAGGCATAAAGGAAGCTGAACTCACCTGGCACCATTCCTGAGAGATGTCTTGGGAAAAACTCGTACTGAGTGTCAGAAACACTAACAGGCCCTACACAGATACAGCCTGTTTTTTTCTTGTGTCTGTACAAGACATATCAAAATGCTGACCTTTTCCTTCACCAGGGCTTCTCAGCACAGACAATAAACAGCATTACTTAGAGGAAACCCCCCACTTCTGTACCTCTGCAGGAATCCTGACTAAGCATTGCTTTTACCACATGGCTTCCTTTTTCTGTGACTGCCCATCATGGCCCAGGTGCCCGTGGCACTTGGCAGACATGCAGAGAGAGAGATGTGCTTGCTTGGGTCAGCCCAGCTACCTTCAGAGGGGTAGCTCTCTGGCTGGGACACAGGGGCAGGCTGGCCAGCCTTACCTGAAAAGTGAAGTGCTAAAGTAGCCTGGGTGCATGTGATGGATGTGGGGATGAAGGAAAGAGAGATTCTGGGACTGCTTTCAGTCTTTATTTATTCAAGTAAAATTTCTATTTAAGTCCAGACGAATTTTGTCAAAGTGAAGCCAAGCAAGTTGTCAGAAGCAGACCTTATCAGGAGGCCTGAGCAAGATGTGAGTGAAATGACTGCTTATGGACAAATCACCAACCATTAGTGAGGAAAGAAAAAATATTTTAATATGTTTCACCCAGCTTTTCCATTTTTAAGCCTTTGCTGTTTGGCTTCATATCTGATGCATGGAGATTTGCTTGATGTGACAGTCACCCACAGTGTGGGTGGAAAGCTCATTCCCACTCCCCTCTGCAGGCTTCAAATCTCAGCAATGACTCCAGGTGATGATGGCAGGATCAGAAAATGGGGAAAAGCTAAATGGATGGAGCTAATCCCAGCTTGACAGAGTCTAGCTTCTCCATTACATAGGATAAAGTTTAGTGGGTTTATTTGGATCACCTGTATATTGCACTGTGAGACTCACCTGTCACCCTGACTGCATAGCAATACTGGAGCCATCTTCAACCAAGCTCAGTTGTACTAGTACGAGAGAGAAGCAATTTAAGTCCATTAACCTGCATTTCTGTTCTAAAAGGGCAAATTATTCAGGGCAGAGGTCTAGAGGAACACAGTTAAACCCATTCTGACACTTGACATAGAACCTAGGTACAGATTTTCCTGAATTGGACAATATACTGTCAGCACATCAGGGAAGATATTTAGAGTAGAGAAAGAAGTACAGCCCTGGAACATCTCTCTTCCACAAACTCTCTTTTGTAAATACCTGTCAGGATTCTGGGGATACTTCCCTGGAAAAGTCATGCAAATGGCAACATCTTCTAAGGTCATCTGTTAAGAGAAGGATTAACAAGAAAACAAAAAGCTGATGCTGTGAAGCAGATTCTGGAGAGTGGCCTGTTTGTCAATACTCAGCACCTCCTGCTCATCTGCACAGCTGTCTGCCCCAGGGCTGGCAGGGGCAGCTGGATCAGAGCTACAGTGATGGGCTCTTGCAGGAGCTGAGCATGACCACAACCTGGTCAAACAGATCCTTGGATCAAGCATAAATAGTGACTATTTTCTTTCAACTGTTCTCAAAATGCTCATTTACTTCCATTTAATTTTTGTATTTTTCCACAGGGATGGCATTTTTAGTCATACCTGCTGTACAAAGAAAATGTCAGTGTTTAGTGCATTGTTTTCATTTTTATGATATGCTAGAGGTGAAGGTGGAAGCTAATTAACAATACTGTTTCCAAGATAGCAAAAGAGCTTGTCTGTGATGTTAGTGCTTTGTATTAACCAGGATGAAGCCAAAACCTTGGTTCAACATTTCCACTTCATAGATAATATCAGAGCTACTTCTCCACCCCCACCAGCTCACATATTCATTACCCAAATTGCCTGTCCTCAAAGTGATAATATAGTGTGGTACAACATGCCCCGACAGGACACAAATTGACTCTGTGCCTAGATACTATACAGACAGTGTAAAGCAAATATCTCACTCTATTATCTGTTGTCTCTATGAATCAACAGATTACATGGTTCACTGGGTAGCTGAATAACTTTTGCACAGTTTGCTCATATCTATTTACACATATTCTACAAAAAATACATTAACACCAAAGGACAAATGTAAAAAAAATATACCTGCAGAATCCAGATAAATTACACATGTGAAAAAACACAATAAACAGTAGTGCTTAAATTTCATATACAATATCTGTAGATATGAAAGGAAACTCTTCTCTCATGACCAAAACCTGAATCCTATGAACCTTAAGAGGAAACTTTAATTTGTGACTATTTGTTTGTAGGTAAGATTATGCACCACATTTTAAAGAGTCCTCAGTGTTCCACAGAAGTGGGGTGTAACAACAGAGGGTCCTTCACTGATGACCCCATGGAGGTGCATCTCACCCACCTCTAAGCTGCGACCTTTCAGAGCTCCACATCTCTTGTGTTCACTGTTGTTCCTGGTCACTGATTTGTAAAACATGCCATTTTTTGGAAGGGACAGCAGTATGTCATGTCCTCCCTTTTCATACCTTGTGCGACAATATAGCGAGCAAAGCAGCCTGTCCATGTCACTGTAGAAAGGAGCAGCGCTTTAGCAGCTGGCTACCCCAGGATTTACACACGGCTCTCAAGCTGCATGTGGATACCACCGTGCTCTCTGGATCACTTGGCATGGTTTGTCAGCTCCTTCCAACACCACACTCAAGAAACAAAAGTGAAGATTGTGCAAGGAAAGTACAAAATGTTTATGCCTTCAGTGCTGCACCTTCCAAGCCCAGAAAGTACAAATTCACTGCCATACATATATACCTGTGTGTATGTATCTATATCTATCTATCTATCTATACACACACACGCTCCAAGTTACATTAAAAGCCATTCCTTCTTTTCTGCTTCTCTCTTGCTTCCAGCTCTTCCCTCCCAAATACCTTTTAAACCCATTCCTTGATTAGGTCAGAGCTCCACCTTTACCCTGTCTCACTCTCCAGAGTAATCCATCCAGGCAGTCCTAGTTTGTCCTCAGACAGTGGCGCTGGGAGCTGCTGCATTTGGCTCCTGCCCTATTGCCTGTCTCCTGTGTCCCTGATACACCTTCTCCCAGCAGCTCTCTTCAGTAGAGATACAGGCTGTGAGCACTTTGGTCCACCTAAACATCAATTGTTTCTTTCCTTTTTTCAAAAGCTTAGTTTGCCTTGAATTTCTGGGCCAATTAATTCAAATTTAATAATACAATGAAGCAAAATAGTCCAACAGTGTATTGTAACATGTGGAAATTAAGTGGTAGTATCACAAACTGGCAGCTATTCATCTAATTATATTCCACAGAATGGCAACAGTAATTAATTTTAAAATTAAAACTGAAAAGAGGGATGCATTTAACTAAATTTAGTACCATGCAGTACCTGTTTGCAGGTATGAAATAAACAGTTTTGAAGGTAAGACTTTTTAGTGCTAATTAAGCGACTAATGAACAGTCAAAACCTGCTGCATATTGGATTTTTAAAAGAGCTCATGGTTAAGGGGATTTTTGGGGCTCTGTGTTGGTTAATAATATTTAATTTAAAAATAAAGATTTGTTAAAACTGGTAGATTTTCCTTTGTAAACTATGTCTGCTACTTTGTGCAACAAATTCTACATGTTTTTGGTAATGGAAGACGCTGTTGCAACAGCCTTTTGTGCATCCTGATTGAAAATTCAGCTACATAACCCTCACTGAACTGTTTATCTTATGTACTTATTTAACTAACATTCAAACTGACAAGTCTCCTATTTCTGGGCTTTCTTTTTATACTTTAATGTATGCCTTATCAGATGAAACTCAGATACTACCAAACTTTGCATGTTTTTGATTTTGCACATAAACTGAAGGGCAGAATTCCAGTCTATGTCCTCAGTCATTCAATCTTTCAAGATCTTTGAACAAGACTTCAAACCCTGAAAAAATACAACCCAAACACAGACTTGCTTCTCTGTCTGTACAAATACGTGAAGGAAACTGGTATGTCAGGTTTCAATGTAGGCAAGCCTAATTGAAGCTTTAACTGCATTCGAAACAAGAGGCAGGCAGCACCTCCAAACTGCTTTATTCAAGGGCAGGAAGACATTCAGGAATAGAGCTACTGGAATTATTCATTGCAAATAAATTATCCAATTAATTTAGTCAAATTTTCTTATCATTAATAATTCAAAAACTGCTCCTGATAGTGGTGGATGTGTGCATCAGCCCTGATCCTGACAACACTTAGAAACACATTTAGCTTTTCATATTCCCCATAATCCCATTGAACTCCATCAATTTTCTCAGTGAGCTGCAGGTGAGCCTATGGAGAGTTGGTGAACAGCTTGCTTCTCTGGGTAGCTTTTTAAGGAATAATCACTTGCTTGAGTCATGCATTATTGTGTCTACACCTAATGAATGATATCTCTCCAACTGAATTCTGAGTAGCAAAAGATTAATGTTCTTGTTAAAGTCCTTTTATTTATTTTTTTCACATGAAGATGTTTTATGTGAATAAAGCAGCACTTTCACAACCATTTGTGTGAAAAAATCCAAATACTGATGCAAATATTCATAATAGTGAATAAAACAGGATATACCCTATATGAATGCAGACCATGAGAACAAAGGGTTCTGTGTTTGGCTATAGTGACTTATGAAGAATAATGTTCCCAAGAAAAGGCACTAGTGAAAATGCCATGCATTGGAAAACACTGTAGACTGCATTTTTGAGGATGACAGTCATTATAGGTAGCCTATTGTGCAATTTAGCTTCCTGGCCTCTGTGTATGTTTTAAATTTTGTCACAGTAAATATACAATAGGTCCTTCTGCACAGAAGCCCTCACACTTCCAAGGAACTTTAGCAGAAATAAAATCTCACCTGGCTTCTTCTGTAGTGATCAAGAAAGCTGTGAGATATTTGTTGTCATGCCTATGTTCTCTTCATAATTCGTGACTCCTGTTGCCATGCTCTTGTGGGAAGCTTAAATGGTTGTCACTGCTAGTTCTTTAAGGATATCTTATTTTCTTCTGAAAGAAGAAAATAACTATCAGCAAATTTATAATGAGCTTTCTCATGTGCTGGTTCCTGTTCTTCTATAGGTTCAGGGTTTTGTACCTCAGTTAACACACTTTCAAATATAGAATCATAGAATTATTTTGGTTTGAAAAGATCTTTAAGATCTCTGAGTTCAACCATTAACCCAACACTGCTAAGTCCACCACTAAACCCTGTCCCTAAGTGCCACAACTGCATATTTTTTAAATACCTCCAGTGATAGTGACTCAATTGTTTCCCTGGACAGCCTGTGCCATTGCTTGACAATAAATCAAATATTGGAGCAAGTCCCCTGTAAATAAGATGTAATTAAATGTAACAATTCTCATTGATGTTTTGAACAATTATGCACATCCAGAGCTGTGCTGACAGCTAAGTATAATGCCTTGCAAACTTTCAATTATCTGCTGCCCACCAACTGCTGTCTCACTCAAACCAGCACGAATCTCAGATCACTTGGGTTCTTTCTCAGGGGAACCCATCAAACATAACGTGATCCCAGAGTCTGACATCACAAAACATGATAGCTAAAATACAAAGAGAAGCAGGCTTATTTTAGTATCTGATATCTGACAACAAGTTGGATATTGTGAGTATTTGATTCAATTTTGTGTGTCAGATGGCAGTGGAGCAGACAATAAGGTGTCCACAGTATTTATGAACAGGCAAACACCACAGTTCACTGACAAGGCAAAATAATTTTAGGTAGCACTGAACCTGTCTGCTTGCATTAGGCTGGGGCAGATTTCTAGGTTGGATAGAAAAGCTGCAATTTATTTTTTTCTCTAACAAAATGCTGATAACTACTCTCACTGCTAGCACAGAACAGGATAACTCTGATCACTAGGTCCTTTTGTCACCCTCTCACTGAACTCTTCTTTAACAGAGACATTCTCATTTGCACTCAGCAAAATGCCAGGCTAGATTTCAATCATGTTGACGCACTATCCATGTATCATAGGAAAAAAAAAGATTACCTCTAAGGTCTCAAGGAGCAATAACCTACTGGAGTTTCAAATCATGTGGCTCTGGACAGTGCTGGAGAGGCATGAACTGATGCTCCATTGGAGGTATGCTCAGTTACCAGTTTCTCTAGTCTTTCAAACAAAGCACATGTCTTTCTGTCATTGCTCCCCTGACCATCAGTTAGGAAGAAAATTAACACAATTTCTATTGTATTATTAGGGAAAGTCTTCCCACTGAATTTTCTTGTGCCTGCAGAAGGAGCTACCACAGCCTGTGATATAGCAGTCACACTGCCCACAGTGCATTGTGACAATGCATGCACCCCTGGGCAGGCATGGATGCTCCCTTCAGTTTCACAGAGTTAAGTCTTTCCAGGAGGGCCAAAGGCAACAGAGCTGTACACAGGAAGACCTGGGGTAAGCATGATACTCAAACCAATTCAGTGCTCTTACATCAATGCAAAATAAAATAAAAATGAGCAACAGATGCTTGCTTGACTGAGAGCAGCAGGTCTATGGGTACATTGAAATTACACATTCTGGGGTTAGACATTACAGGTCTCCTAGTACAAAAACTCTTAACATTCATGTAATCGTGGGGGATGAAGAATTGGAGAAACTGAATGTCACTGCCAACAGGGCACTCACTATTATGGTGGCAAAACCATATGCCACCCAAAATCTTTGGGTTGGAGCCACAGCCTGGAAAAGGCTAAAAGCACCATGTCTGCCTCAGCCTCCCCTCAGCCCTTGTGTGGAAGGAGCTTCATTGCTTGTTGATTTGAAAAGATGAGTAGTGAGGCTTTCCTTGTTCAGCAAGGAAATTTTGGCCCCAGGTAGCCAAAGGTGCCTTGCTTTCTATCATCCCAGGCTGCCCAGGGCACGTGAGGCAGCAGAAGGACACTGCCCCTCTGCTAAAGAGAAGCAGCCATGGGGGGGTCCTGGTGCCCATCAATGCCCTGAAACCCACTCCTGCTTCCTCACTGGTGCCTCTGCTAGGGAGCTCTTTGATAAGTAGCCTGCCTGGTTAGAAAGATATTTCAGTCAGAGGTTTTCCTTGGGGAGAATGGGGGGAAGGAAGGGGAAAAAATCAACTATTCCCTCTGAGAAAGTTTCACAGTGTTTCTGTGCATTATTATTTGAATCTGACCATATTCAGAAACACATTTCTCCCCAGAATTGCCAGCTGGAGCCAAATTCTCTGCCCTGACTGCACTCAGAAATTTTCATCCTAATCCCAAACTATTCATCCCAACACTTCTGCTGCCATCAATAGATTTAAGATGTTTTTAATGCCTTCCTTGAACTTGCCTTGTCTCCTGTCAGCCAGCCAGAAGTGGTTTTTATCAGGAATAAGATTCAAAGAGTCTGCCCTGCAGCAATCCCATCGTGCACTTCTTTGTCAGAATCCTAATGACGATTTATATATACTTAAGAGACTATCTCCAGCTGTAAAACTGAAAAGCTTCTGGGGGTCTGTACAGTTCCCTGACCTCAGACCTATTTTTATATTTTGATCTTGGGGATAGTGCCTCCCAACACTCCGAATCCTCCAGTTATCCCTGCAGTAACAAAGTGCTAGCTTAACCAGTAGTAGCAAGACTTAAAACAGGGCACTCAGGATCAAAGTGACTAACAAACTTGAGTATTAGCCACTGTGTCAGCCCTAGAGACAGCCACGTTCAACCAAAACATGTATATGGCTCAGTCTCCATGCTAAAACGAAACATTGTGCTCCAGAGGACGTGCATCTAAAGAGCCATTTTCACTGAGGTAGGTATGAAAGCATGCTCAATTTAACATGCTAAACAGGCATCCACCACAGACACTCTCCTCCCAAGCAGAGAGGAATTATACTATTATGTTGCTTTTAGGCTTCATGGAGCTATTTCCAGGATTTTTCCGGCATTATTTGCTTTTACTTTCATCCCAAACATTTATAAAAGAGATTTTAAATTTTTGATTCAGAGCAAGTGAGAAAATATGAAAGCGTGTGAGAGCACTGATGAGTCTGGATTAAGACAAAAACATAGGCAGGATAAGGTTGTGTCAATGAACTGACACTTCATTTTCCTTCTATTGTCTGATTACCAGAAGAGCAGTACACTAGCAACAAGATGATCACATGAAGGCGGGAAAACACAACTGTCAGGCTTCAAGGACAAAGCCTATTCTTACATTGCCATTCCTTAAATCCAGACATTAGAGCAAAAGGAATGAGAAAAAAGCAGCTCACTCATGGATAGCTTACTGAGGATACTGCAAAAGATTATGCTAATCTTCACTTCATTGTCCTCTGCAAAATGTTTTCATACCATGCCTTTTATCTTTGGAAGGGATGCACAACCTCTCAACTCTGTGACAGCGAGCACTTTCTGTGTGGTTTCTGCGTAATTAACACCAGCACTAGACCTTTTCATTTTTGCTACTCAAGCTTATGGCCTTTTAAGGGTACCCACAGGGGAGCATCCCTCACCCCTTTGCTTGCAGCCTAAGTGATAGTCTCAGCTTATCCTTAGCTACATATACCATCTGTTAATAGCAGAAGGATCAAAAACTTTTGGCTAGCCTGCATTTTTCAAAGAATGGGGGCAGGCAGCATAAACAACACATTAGACAAGATTTCTAAGAGTTTTAATTCTGAGTTGGGGCCTAAAGACTTTTAGTTTTATTTAAACTGCCATTGCATTATTGTCTAGATTATGTTCACATGCACATCTTAGGGGGTGGCTGGAATTAGGTAAAAGTCTGCATTTAAGATTAAATTCATTCTAGTATAGTCCAATTTTATCAAAGCAGTGTGACATTTTGGATTTTTGGTCGATCTGAACACAATAAACACTGAAGCTGCAATTTTGCCCCTCAGTAATCATCCCACTTTTGACAGTAGAATCAGGTGCTTGAGAGTGTATTTGATACCAGTGACAGTGGAAATTGCATCTCAGTAGTGACACAGGAATTGCCCCTGAAAACACAGATCAAATCTGACACTTGCAATCCCACACTTTTCTTCCTTACTTCCAGAAATTGTAGAATACTTAAAAAGTAAAAGAACCCAAATTATTGTGGTGTTTGAGCATTAATATTTACTTTCACTAGCTTTCCCTCAGGCATATTTTACTAAGAATGGGGTTTTCATGTGGTTTTTTTTTTTCCAGATACATTTTTTCCCTGGTCCATTTCCCACCAGACTCTGTCATGCTGGTGGCCTGGCCTCCAGACACAGACACCCCATTTCTTTGGAAGGCAGAAAGAGCAAGAGCAGCACATGTTTGCGAGGCTCCCCACCCGATTTGCCCCTGCCCAGCAGCCCTCATAGTGGCACAGCAGCTACACCTGGGAGCAGGGCCAAGACCTGCAGAGGTTGGCAGAGCCCCTGCAATTCCCAGACCCATCGAGGCTCCATTGACTCATCTTCGTCTCCTGCCCCTTTTGACTTTGTAGGAAAGCTATCAGTGACCCCATGAACAACAAACAACAGTGGTATTTTGGTGGCATATTACAGTTGAAGCTGCCTTGGAAGTGGACTAAGATGCAGAGAGTGAGAGATTCTGCCTTTCCTTTCTGGGCATCGCACTGGTAGATGGAGCTAATCTCCTCTATGGATGCCCAGAAGCACCAGATGTGGTTATGTGGTAGGAGAGGGCTAAAAGCACAGCTTTTCTTTCCATTTCCAAGTGCATTGACATATTCTCTCCTCCCTGAGAAAGACAAATGTGCCTTGAGATAGTTTGGCAACATGACAGATGGTAACTACCACTGTGGCTTATTATAGTGCTGCCAATGTCTCAGATGTGCATTAAACTCATACACTGACAGGAAGTCTCAAGGAAATGTTCTACATTTTTCTGCACAGGCATAATGCCTTTTCAAACAAAAACAAACAAAAAACCCCAAACAAATAAACAAACAAACAACAAAAAAAACCCATGAAGATTTAAAACCCTAGCTGTCAGGATGTCCTGTACTAAAGGGTAAATACTATAGAGAAACTCATGTTCCTGCTCTGATGTAACGCCATGTTCTTAAATCTGAAACCAGCCTGTTCATTGCTGCACATAAAGAACTCAAAAGCCTCACAACTGCACCCAGTTCTCCTCCAAACAATCTGAAATTTCTACCTACTATACTGAGAAAAGGGATGCAAAGGAAATACTTGGAAGAGCATTTTTGAAATCTTACAGGTGGGCAGAAACAGTTTCATTCACATCACTTCAGTGCTCAGAACTACCAAATATAGCTTTTTAGTTTTTTAAAATACCAGCCTTTGAACTGTTAGGACCTTTTATGTTTTCAAGTGCTGTCAAAACCAATGCAAATTCTTGTGGAGAGTACAGGTCATAGGATGTTTGTGCTCACCTTTCTTCTTGGGAAACCTGAGCCAAAACCCTGCATTATGTGGCAATCCCTGTCCATACCTGAAAAATCAAACTGTAATTTGCCATTATATCTTCTTTTGCTTAGAGAAACCGCCAAGAAAGGACTTTTAGAAAACTGGACCAAGGCTGCCAGGATAAAACAAAGGTGAAGAAGTTTTCACACTTTGTAAGGCTCCAGCTTAGTCCTATGAGCCTTCTTTTTCATTAGCACTGCCAATAACATCTATTTACAAAGAAATTTTAGGGAAAAGGAACTGCACTGAAAACTGTTACCACAGACTCAACTGCCATGAAGCTGTCACTGAAAAAAGTAGGAGAACAAAAATTTTTTTACATTTTGAAGATGCTGTGCAAAAAATATTTAATGATCTAAAAAGTAGAATAGGAGGCCACTTTAGTATTCTCTATAACACAATTCACTTACAAGTTTTTATCGTTATAAAAATAATTTTCCAAAGAGATAATTACAGAAATAATTTTGGCTGGTGAATTCAAGCAAAATTCATGCAATTTGTGGAGAAAATTGAACAACAAACTGTCAATACAGTGTACAAACTATAAAATGGGTGGGAGCAACTATATAAAATTAAAGTTCTGGAAAATTCACATGATAAGATTTCACTCTTTCTTCTAAAAGAGAACTACCCCAGTGTGATATCTCGCTGCATGCAAAAAACTGCCAGCCATCGGACAGGATTTTTTTCTCTGGTTCTTATTCAGCTCAACTGACTTACATGGAGTTATTTCTATTCTGCACCAGTATAAATTAAACAAAATGAAAATGCATGTTTCTGTCTGAACTCTGAAGGCCAGATTTTCAATCTGTGTAAACATGAACAATTTAAGATAGCCCCTGTGTTATGTGAATAACTTTAAACAATCTTAATAGGACTATTTTATATGCAAATATAAAAATATAATATAACATTTCTTTGTTGCCAACATTCACAGCAGGCTTACAGTGCAAATAAAATAACAATTCTTGTAAGCTGTCTGAAACTGAAAGAAGGCAATTTCCTTTCCTGCCTTCAGTCAGAATCCAGGTACAGTGACATTCCAAACAAAATTAAATAAGTCTGTGTTTGTGGGAGGAAAATCTTCATTAGATTCAAACAAATAAGGTCAAAACCTTTGTCTCGCTGCCCTAACCCTCTTGTCTTACAGGAGTTTCAAAAATTTTCCCATGATTTTGGAAAAAGGAGATAAATTTCCTAGCATCTATTTTAAAAATCCAAAATGCCATTCTCAGTAGCCAGTCTATTAAATCTTCTATTAACTAGAGAGGAAAAGCCTCACCAGTGTAATAAATACACCCGTAATCTAGTTTGAGTTTCATAAAATTGGCAGTCCACCTAACAGCCACAGTTCCTGCAAGTGCTAAGAATCACTGGTTTCTGTCTTCAGCAATGCAATTTTGTGGAATTATATTACACAAGACCTCATACACCTCTGCAAAACAGCATTGCTGTGAAAACACCACTTACTGGCTACCTAGAGTTTTACTTGCTATAAGCTGTTTAGACCACATGAAACCTGCAATACACTGTTAGATCTTTACAAATTTCATGAAATCTTTTTCGGATATCCAAAAAATCCTGAACTACTTGAATCTTTTGTCTCCCAGCACTGGGGACTGACCCATAATCTCTTTCCCAGCCAGTACACCAAATCTGTAGCCAACCTTGTCACTGACTCCAACAGCTGCTTAAATTCACCAGAGGGGATAGCAGCAATCCTACTTCTAAAAGAACACCACAAGGCTTACGTTCATGATGCCTTGAGGAGACACTGAAAGGAAGGTCAAAGGTGAAGAAAAGATAAAGTGCAGTACAAGAAGATCAGTAAAGTTGAATCTTCTTGATGGAAAACTCATGTCTGCTTCTTCATGATGCAAACAACATAACTTCATTTCAAAAAGCCTCTGGTTTTTGTTGATTTTTTCCCTTCCCTTTTGCTTTGGAGTATTTTGAAGTTTATTGAAGTTTTTTTTCCTTTTTTTTTAGGTCAGAGCTCTGTGCATCTAAAAGCCTTATTCAGTTGTTCTTGTCACGAGTACTTTGTCTTACACAGGCTGCATTACTCTTGTAAACAGAGGCAGCATCAAAGTGAAAGCAGATAGAGTCACATCAGTGGATTAAGGCCTTCTGCATGATAAAGTAGCTACCTAGGGTGGGATAAACTTAATATGTGAAAGAATGTTATTGAGGAGGAATAAAGTGCCAAAACTCTGTCATTCTCTTAGTAATGTCCTAATCTAATGCCTGACACCAAGGCCTTAGGCCAGTGTTAGTGTTAATCAATGAAATACCCATCTGTGTTCCCTGTCCTTATCGCTATTTAGAACTAGCCTAAACTCAATTATTTTCCCTTAGAGACCAAGATGGGATATTAAGTTGAGTGAAAGGGATTGTGTCTCACAAAGAAATCCCAGTGTTAAAATGCAGAGGTGTCAACATTGCTAACTAAATTTCAGTTAAACAGAGATTAAATGCTAGTTCTTTGGACATGAAACACTGCATAGATTAAATCTGGTTAAAAATCCTTATTTAGAGAGTGGCTAAAAACTGTTAAGCAGTTTAATCAACTTATAATGTAAATTTTCTTCCCTCGTATGCATTATTTATCCCCTGCAATAACCATCGTACAATAAATGTTTGAAGAGTACACTCACTAAAGCAATAGGAAAGCACAGTCTCTTGCTGTTAGCCAGAGCTGGGAATGATACAGACATTGCCAGATACATAATGGTTATCTGAGGAGTATGTAATTTATCCCACGAGTGAACTGCAAATCCCATAATTCAAAACTGCCTCAGTCACAAATGAGTTATGGAGGTGTTTTTTACAAGTGGGAATAATCTCACATCCCATCGATATTCATGATTGTATTTTTGGTTCATATCGCCAAGATAATATATTTTTTTATTTTATTAAAATTTCAAACTTGTTTGGCTTCTCTTTTTGTGTCTTTTTTTTTTTTAATTAGATCACTCTAAAGAGAGGAAGATTCTGCAGAAGCACACAGCCGTCTTTTCTATGTATTCAAGTGGATATAAAGAAAAGAAATTTTAAAACCTCCAAATTAGCAAGGAATAAATGTTTTCAACTGCTTTGTAATGAGCACATTTTTTAGTTTAATTTCTGAATAGTATCTGGGCTGAAATCACTATATGCATTTCTTAAGAATTTTCTCTTCTGATTTCTTTTTTAATTGTAAAGTGATTTGGAGCACCTTATTACCACAAAATTTTAAAGGTTAACAGTCAAAACTGCTACAGAAATGAGCTACAAAACTATTTTATTCTAAATGAAAAGACGTGCATTCTCTTGGGTATATATGAATTTAAAAGGGCACTTAAGTGACTAAAATCAGGTAAGAATTTCTAAGACATAACGGAAACACCAGAGGAAAAAACAGAAGGAACATCTCTTTGGCTCACTTTCTCTGCTAATAATTCACCAGATGTAACTATCCTCATGGTACTGGTCTTACTCTCAGTATTTTTGTTTCTCTTTGAAATAGCACTACAGCTTTTTTAATCGCCAGTGTGCATCTTTGTTTAGCATCTCAAGCAAATTAACTGAAGAGAAAGAAATAACATTTTTGTAACAGAGGTGAGCACATAATGCTGAGAGGGCATTTGGTGCTGCAAATATGTTTTTTCCTCTTAGCCAGAAGCATGGGCATAAATGCAGTGAAGCTCTCTGACTATGAGGATCCCTGCTTTTTCCCTTCTCTCTCCAGCAGAAGTTACATTTAGTATATTCTTTCTCATTGGTAAGTAACATATACATTTTCTCATTTGCAGATTAGCCTCTACTTTTTTAAACTTTGAGTATTTTTCATTTATAAAATAAGAGATTTCTGTCTTGGTTACTTGGGACCCCAGACATGGGAGCTGGTTTTATGTCATATGCAGTCAAGAAGAAAAAACAAACATGATTGTGTGAGAGCTTGGGGTTGTGGGTTGTTTCCTTTTTTCCCAAGGCAGAGGGATACAATATTTCAAATTATAGCAGTTGTGAAATTTTGGTTTACACTGTGCAAAAAATGTAAGTAGTTCTTGGGTCATTTAGATATTTCTCCGGGGGAGAGTTGGAAAAGTTCATAAAAAAACATTGTTTGAAGCCCAAAAATGTAATTTGTCAAGATTTACAGGCAGCATTAAAGACTTGAGGAACTAAGGGATTCAAAAATCTGCTTCTAACATAGCTGAGTGAGCTTTAGCTTTACTTTAGAAAGCAACGTCTCTTCCTGGGTTAGCAGAAATTGTTAATGATAATATACAATAGAAGGTTGGTGCAAGGGCTTCTCTTAAAAAAAATATGCTTTTTAGATCAATTCTCCTCTCCAAGGTCTCAGTATTACTTTGACTGAATAAAATTGTTCCTAGAGGGTTGTATTACAAAGGCTGAGTCTACCCGATTTTGATGATTCCCAAACTTAAAGAGAGGCACACACCACAATAAATAAAAACACACTGCTAGTAGCAGGCATTTAGAAGTCCCATACTGATGAAAATTTGAACCCTGCTATTCTTATCACAAATCAACATTTCATGTTCTGAACAACAAATACTGAAAGAATGTCCTGTTTAAAATTCTTAATATTTCTTTACTTTTTTTCACCCCTTTTAAATTTAGGGGTACTTGAGTGGCTTTAGGTGGATTTAGGGTTATGTTGGTGGTTAGGGTGGGTGTCTGAAGAGGTCATTGAAAACCTTGCACTCACAAACTAGGGTGAAGTTTTGTTACTTGCTTCACCCTCCAGACTGGCATTAGAAGGCATTGTGTTATTATGGCTCCCATCTCACAAAACAGACATAAACCTGAGGATTCATCCACATGTATGTAAGTAAAAGTCGAGACTCTCTGCCATGAGTTGCATCACTTTTATCAATACTGAAGCCCTAATTCATTTTCCTGCTTGAATCCCCCTGAAGTTGTTAAAAGCAGTGTACTTTCTGCCTGTAATTGCTGGATACTATTTCTGTATATGATAAATACATGCTATACTGCACAAGTGATTTCATTTCAGTGATAGTTATATGCTTCCCTGCTTATCAGTTTACAAAAAATATGGAAGACCTCTCAAATTTATTTTAGGAAACATTGTGAGGTTTGAGATTCTGGTGGTGATGGAGGCTAAGGCTAAGCTCTGAACATTCACAAAAAGCACTTAATACAGTGTGGTGTTTTCTTTCTTTTAAAATTTTAGAGGTAAGGGGTCCCAGAAAAAATGAGGTGGTAGCACCGATTGCCTTGGAGCACTTTGCACACAATCTGAATCCAAATCACCAGTATATCTGTAGGAAATTATCTTCTCTTGTACTGATGGAGAATTGTTTTCACTGACAGAGAACTGAGACAGGGAACATACCTCAGGCAGACAGGCAGAGCAAGGAAAGGCTCCTCAGTCCCATGTGAACCCCCATTCTATTTCGGTCATGGGCCAATCTCCAAAACCATGCTAGTGCAGAATGGCTCTGCCCCACCTCCATCACAGGACTGGTGCTATAAGCTACAAGACAGCCAATCTCATGCAAAGGACACGACCTAATTCAATTCCAATATAAATTATGTATGAATATTGTAGCACAAGACAGTTGGAAAGCACATTGTGTAATTCAGCAGTTCAATCATATTTGTTGTTAGTGTACAATAGTGTACACTATAGTTGGAGAGAGGAACTGTCTCAGAGTCAAGTGGATCAAAAACAGTCTATGAGAGCCAACTAAAAAAAGCTATTGTACTTAGCTGACTGAAGTGGAGAATGAAGTAGTCTCCCTCAATTAAGGAAAGTGTGGTGGAGCTGATTAACCTGCTTGTTACCTTGGCAACCTGAGATTTAGATTGTGAATGAATATGTAAGACTGTGGATACCTTTCATCAAACAAGAGTCTGGTGAACAGTTTGAGTGAGAGAACTGCAAGCTGGAAGGTACTGGCACTTAATCTGTTTATGAGACAACACTTAATTTATAAGAGGTAGTCATTACTACTGCATATGCAAGTCACCAATAAATAGAATGACAGCCATGTGCTATGCTCCAATCTGCCATGCAGGTTGTGCACACAGACCTAAATACTCAAAACCCTTCATCGATGCAATTCCTCTGAGCCACTGCAAAACCTACCTGGCTTTGGGTTGGGCTGAGGTCTCACAGCATTCCCTGAAATCACCAGAGCTCCTGTGTGCAAAGTGCCCATGCTTTGGGCATTGTGCACCTCATCTCTCTGTTCACTTCATTCCTTGTCTTTTGTGCACCTCAGACTAATGGATAAGACTTCATATTTATTAACATTAAGCATCTTTCACCAGCTCTCCACCCCTTTGTAGAAAAGGCCTGAGGCTACATTCTCCCCTCAGTTACACCTGTCCAATCCCATCGACTTCAGTAAGATTGAACAGGTGTAAGCAAGGAGAAAATTTGGCCCCCTGTTGTCTATGAATAGCATTATCTGTGTTCACCACTGCCTTGACTTTATGTCACTGGTAAGTATAATTAATTTATAGTTTGTCTTATTCTCTTAGTTGTTTAATAAATAGATGAAAACAGAAGACTCCTGAGGGACTTACTCTAGTTACCTGTAATAGAAACTCCCCTACTGATACAGCTTCTTCAGGAATATCCCTAATACTTCCTCTTCTTTTTATCAATTCTTTATGAATTTTCATTATCTTTGGATTTTGCAGTTCTGCAGAATCACATTTCTTGTGTGCCATGACATGATTTGTTTGGAAAGAAATGTTGATACCTCTTGCTTTTAAAAATGGAGCTGTCTTAAACTGAAAATATCTTCTATTTGACTTTTGCAAAGACCAACATCTGCACGAGGAATACCATCAACTAGCACTTAGTTACAATAAATCACATTGCCATAAAGACTGTTACTTGAATTAAAGCAAAGACAAAATCAGGGAGTATTCAGGGAAGACAGCTGATTCTTTATAATTAACTGGGTTTGTGAGCCTAGCTTGAGGCTTTCTGAATAGCAGTTACTGTTAGTCTTAGTTTTCTATCTGACCACATTCCAAATGCTTCAGCAGTAAATATATCCTTTATTAAACTAGGAATGCATGAAGCTGTTTCTTGGTACTAGCATAATCAGTCAAACATAGGCAAACAGTCAACTAAAGCAGAAAAAAAAACAACTTCACCTCAGTGAGAAGATCCCTCCAATGAGATCATAATGACCAATTCCACTAGAACCAGTAAATTTAAGGTTAACACACTTTAAGCACAATGAAAGAAATTAGCAATCCTTACATGTCTTCCATATGGGACTTTTTTGCTTTCTAAGTGCATTACAATAGGTACTACCATCATCCCTATCTTGTAAGGGTGTCAGAAAAAGGCACATTTAAGCCAAAGATCATTCAGCAGGTCAAAGGCAGAGCAGGCTTTCCAAGGTCCAGTTGAGCATGCTGTTCTCTAGGCCAAACCTATTGTACACTACAAGAAGTCAAATGAGTTGAATCCCATTCCAATATGCTCACTTCTAGACACTGAAACCTCTGCACATCCCAGTGCAAAAAAAACCCAAAAGAGTTGGACTTGGCTGGTATAATACTTTCATGTTTTGCATTACTTAAATGCTATCCATTATTTCCTCTAAACTTCTAGTCAAACCTAAGCAGCAATAATAAGTTTACAAAGTCAGGGCACTGATTGATTGGCAGTGCTTTTTGCTGTATTAGTGATGCATTTGGAGTAATTATTGAATGGCCGTTCCGTCAAGAGCAGGCCACCCGCTCCACATGTGGCACTCTTCTCACCTTCTACTAAATTAATGTCTCTCCTCCTAGACATATGGATTTCCTGTCAAGGAAACAATCTCCTTCTTCTAGTAGAGATACAACAGACTATTTTGCCAGCATTGTGCAACTTTCAGCTGATAACTACAGCTCAATGTATTATGCATGTTCTACTGCTCTAATAAATATAGGATTGACTTGTTTACTACCAGCACTGTTGTCTTGATTAGCTCTGTGTTTCTCTAGGCCATTATTCATTGGTGAGAGGAACCTGCTTTGTTCTCCATTAATCCAACTGTGTGAAACAAACTGGTTAATTTTTCAGCTTGTGTTGTTTGTTACTTAATGAGGAGAAATCGATTATTTCATTGCTGTCATTAACACCCTATTTATGAAGTGCAACATTGTTTATTTTTCTACTTTGAGCCACAAATTAGACAAACAAATTCTTGTTTCTCCACTGAGATTCTGTCTCAAAAGTTACCTCACTGGGGCAAAATGGACATCCAGAGTCCGCAGCACAGTGACCTGGAATAGTCTTCAAGACAAAGCTCTTTGGCTATGATTAGTCAGGAATGATTTTCCCTTTTCATTGCCAGAGTTGATACAGGTTTTTCATCTAGGATCCAGAGCTCATGCACTCAGGTTGTTCAGGTATCTCCAAAGATTCTAAACAGGAAAATAACCATGAATCTACCCAAACTTTGAAACACCACCCATATTTCTGCAGCATCTAACAAAGAATTCTCCAGTGGAACTTAAAGGGTTCTTCAGACTGCCAGCAAAGTCACAACAATACACTTGCATTTTGTTTAGTATAGGCAACAGAGAGCTGCTAGCCAAGGTCTGCTGCCCTGTCTAGGGATGAGGCTGCTCACTTGAGTACATGATGCACCAAGGCCAACCAGACTGCTGGCTATTGTCCCTGTGACGTGGGAAGGAGGAATCACAATGAGTAGAAAAAAAGTCCTGCAAAGTGTCAGGAACAAAAGAGAGAATGGACTGAGAAATGAAGGAAATATGTCCATAGAGGAAGAAAATCCTAGTATAAAGCTGTAGATTAACAGATCAGACATAATACTGGTGAAACACAGGTGTTAAGACAGCCCCAGCTGCTGCAGGAACAAGCTGCCCAGAAGCTGGGTGTATGGGATGGCCCAGGTTCTCAAACACAGGGGCCCTTGGTCTGCATGTTAGATCTGTAAGCATCCAGTCTGGTTATGTAAAGTGACAAGCATCCAGCATGCTCTACTTAGCCTTCCACAGATTTTAGACTGCCATTTGTGAAAACTTAGGTCAACAGAGTATCCATTGCTGAGTAGCAGATATATTTAATTACCTTCAAAACATTATGGTCATTAAAAGTCCAAGATATTTTTCCCATCTGATGCCATCTTAGAAAGCTATATTCTGGGCAGAAAGGAAGCCATGGGTCTAATCCTGTCCTTTCCAATTCTTTCTGGGTATCTCTTGAGTCACTGTAGAGATTAACCTAAACTTTACAACAGTTAAGTTTTCTGCTATGGTACTTCCAGGAACGACCAAGCCGCTGGATGAGAACTAGCTCTCCAATTTTTTTGGCTTGTTTCTCAGTCTGCCACAATTCTGATTCTTTTCTTCATCTGTTCATCTGTGAGGTAAAGCATTGTAGAGTCAACCTCTCATTGGCATTTGCATTAGATTGCCACCTCTGCTACACTGCAATTGTTTATGGATGTATTTTGAGGGGACACAGACCATACAGGAAGGACAAAAAAATCTACAACAGGACCGTTTCTGTAGAAGAAAAGAACTTTAACCCCACACTTCTTAGTAGATAGAAAATATACATCTCACTTTAATTCTATGAGTGTCAGCTGTAATACCTGTAAAACTAGTCATACTTCAAAAGAAGGATGGGAACTAAAAGGAAAAGAAGTCAACCAAAAAACACATATACTTTTCTTTCAGATCTGAGAGTCCATTGAGTGCACCCTTTTGCATTGTACTAAAACACAGCAAGAAAGAGTGTTCTTGTAGCATTTCAAAGAGAAGCCAAACATGCAGAGATCACTGTATCTCATGTTACTTTGGAGAGAAGAAGGACTGTGGTGGCTGGGAGACTCCCAGAGAGCAACAGAAAGATTTTCTTAAAGGATTAACATGTAGTGTCTACAGGACATCACTGATTCACTTCACTGGCTCCCTAGAAACCTGAACTGTCCTTGGTGGTATTCTGTGAGGTGACTGTTATTGAACAGGATGATATTGCTGTAAGAGTTCTTTCTTGCAGTCCTCAGAAGCACTTGTAAAGAGAATCACAGTACACACACAAGTCAGAAAGTTACTATGTGGAGACAGCTATCTTTTTTACAGAACATATTGTATCAAGGAATCTCTGATGTAAAGCTGTCTTTGCCTCTCTTCAGCTTATCCTAGAGGTTGTCACTTGAATAAAAGCATGATTTTGTTACAGGATGCCTTCCATCTTGTTGAGTTTTTACAGGCCAATGTTAAACTATGTCTCCCATATGGTGTCACCAATTCATAAGCACAAAAAGACCAGCCAATCTACAATGAATTGTTAGATACAGGAGAAAAAAAACCACAGAGATTTAATACTAGAGGTCAGGAGAAAAGACATGAGGGAGCAGGTTGGACGATTTTATTCCCAGTTTTAGTTAAACTTGCCATAATTTTCTGGATAACCCATTTAAGCTCTGTGCCTCATGCATGCCCTCTCCTCTGAAGCACTAGATCTGAAGGAAATACATTTTGGGAACAGAGTAAAGCATCACAGCTCTGACCTGGCAAGAATCTGCCTAATTTCTGACATGTGAAGTTAGTCTGAAGAAGGGAAGGTCCCAGTCATGACTTTGTTGTGCAGAACTTTGTTGCACTCTGTAGATATAATTTAAGAATCAGGCTGACCTTTGCACTCCAGTTGGGTCCTTCTTCCTCCCACCACCAAGCGTTCAGCCAAGGGTTGTGAACCAGAGAGCATGAGCACACATGGATCAAAAACGGAATGCAGGGTACACCTTTAGATCATCACACAGACAGATTACTTAAGTACTGCTAGAACAGATTCTGCTTATTTTAGGAAAAAATAGACACTTTCTTGCCTTCTAGTGGTGTTCATGTTCAAACAAATGTTCTTCATCCCTATAAAGGCTGCACTCACCCTGGACATGTGAATTATTTTCTATTTATTATTCTCTATTGTTATTCTCTCTTTACCTCCAAATTTTGAGGACCTATGTCACCACTAAGCCTTACTGAAGGAGTAATTTGTTACAGTTTTTTGCTGTATCTTCTTCCGAAATAACATTTGCTGTGTTGTGCTATTCTGAGAAGTGACATTACGAAAGCGGCAACAAAGGGCTCCATGTTCAGAGAGGCTTACTAGATTCCTAATTAAATATGGTTAAAAAACACCTCAAAGAGTGCCAGATATGTAACTTTCATCCTGAAGACTCAAGGTGAGATGTGACCGTGAGCCAGGCTCTCCCTTTACTTCACAGCATTACCAGCAGTGCTGCAGCTACAGCACGATGCTCTGACTGACAGCTTCACTGGGGCTCAGAGCTTTACAGCAGTGAAAGATCTGTCCCAAGGGATCCCTCAGCAACGTTCCCCTAAGCAAGTGCCTCACTGGGATCTGCAGCATCCTCGGAAATGCCAGAGCTCAGCCACTGCAGCAAGCAGGAGCTGAGCATTTTGGGGAACTACATTCTGGCACAATGGAGCAAGAACAGTATAGGGTGCATCCAAGAGCTCCTCCAATGACTTAGCTAAAAGGTTCAAGAATTAACAACACAGCAGTTTACTTCAGCTTCATGCACTGCCACAGTGTTGCAACTGCCTTTATGTGGACTGAACCACTTTAATATAATTTAAATTTATCTGGGTGGAATTGCTCTGAAACAGTCCAAGAGCTCACACAGGATTTATTTGACATCTGATCTGTAGGCTGTATTATTCTTCAGCTATAGGGCAGAAGTCAACCAGAAGGAGTAGATTCTTATGCTACTCAGTCATGCCTGCACCTGCAACTGCTCTGCTCCCTTCATAGGAGTTAAATGGATTTTTTTTCTAGATAGCTGAAAGGTAAAGGTCCTGTTTGAAATAGTATTTGAGTACTTTAGGTTTTTATTTTAAGTCATATATGTGATAGAATAGCCACAGTTCTACTTAGGCAGCTACTTTTATTACTTAAATGAAAATATATTATATGTAACAAACACCTGCTTTAGATATCAAAGCAGGCAAACACACCTACTCATCCATATCAAACTGACATGCTATTTTTCAGAGCAGAATCACCTCTTGAACAAATAAAGATGCTTTTAAAATGCTACAAGCAATTAATTTTTTTCTTGTTACTGTGCATTTGTGCTGTGTGTTAAACTATTCTGGTTTCTCCATTTCTCTTTCTCTTCTAACAGAATCAACCATGGCAATTACAACCAAGGTTGCAAATAGGTTCCCAGAGATATATAACTGTTTTTTCCTGTGGACCAGCAACTGGTTGGACAGGAATGGCCCTTCTCCCATTAGATATTACACTCATCCTGCCCATAATATGCTATAAGTCAGAGTCTCATCTAACCTAAGGGAACCGTTTCCTTTATTCATTTCCCCACCATACTGAAAATACCACAAGAATATATTCTGTCTAAGAGAAATAAAAAGGTTCCTGTAGATATAGTTTGGGTTTGTGTGTGCTGCTGAAAGAGGTCAGCCCTGTTAATGGCATGTGGGAAGTATGTATACAAATGTGCTCACTGCTGGGCAATCACCAGCCTTTAATGTGTGGAGAAATCAGCAGAGACTCATATGTATGTTTTATTAATTCTTCCTCTATCTTGGTCTGTGCAGGCCTGGTGCATGCAGTTATTTAGGAATTTACATACCATTGGTTCTAAGGTTTGAGGACAGATAAGAAAATTGATTAACTACCACACAAATCCAGCTATGTCTTTGAAGAGTCAAGGCCTCCATATAGTCATGCTGGTGTTCAGCTGAAAAACTGTGAAGGAGGATGTGAGCACCTATCAAGCCAGGAAGGTGAGCTACAGCTCACAGTCACCTTTATTCTGACACTGAAAAGAAGAATCACACCCAATACTCCATCTAGCCCAATGTTTTGTTTGCTCTGTGAATTTTATAGACAAAGAGGAACAAAAAGTCCAACAATTCAGGGACATTGTCTAAAGACATATACAAAATTTTACTTCCCTTACAAATAGAGTTACTTTCTAGTCACCTAAAAAAAAGCAAAAAATACCAAACCCAACACAAACAAACAAAATGTCTCCACCAACAAAATCACCAGAACTCTGCAGCCTTTCCTATTCTGTTTGACAAAAGTAGAACATATTGTTCTATGTGTAGCTTTTTCTGGCTTGTTTTCCAGCTCAAAAGCCTAAGTTGGGGAACAAGGACAAATTCTGCTAGTTTTCTAAGGGAAGCTTGGAAGAGCAGGTTTATTGCAACAGATATATGAAAGCAGGTCCCAGAATACAAGGCAGATGACCAAAACATGGATTACAATATCAAGGAGCACAGAAATAGCAAGAGAACATGGCAATTGATTCTGAAGAAATAACTGCAATATGTGTAGGGCAGTGTTCATATTTCAGCTCTTAAAGTCACTCAAAGCAGTAAGCACAATCACCAGCTGCTCTGTAAGGATCATACAGCTGAGAGGTATTTGACTCAGATATGTGAGACTGTCCTTCATAAACCAAGTTACATTACATTCAGGTTTGTTCCCACACTTCCACACAGAACACCATAGGCAGAGAGCTAGATGTGTTTTTGCTCTGTACATATTAAATAAACCCAATGTACAGACAACAGCTGCTCATGAGCCTTACTCTAGAGAAGGGAAGAGCTCAGATGTTTGCTCCCTTATTCACAAAGACAGTAAAGTGTATCAACATCTGTGAATAACCTCTACCATCAGGAGAGTCTTTGTCAAGGATAAACTAAATAAAATCTCCACAATGTGTGAAAGATCAGTCTGATTTCTTATTCTGACAGAATCATGAATAGTCACTTAAATAAATCTTCAATGCCAGCTGTAATCTCTCTCCAAGAAACTTCCCTAAAACCAAGATGGCTTCCTGATCAACAAGACAATAACTGCACAGAAGCAGAAAAAAAAGTAAGGTTTACAGTATGTAGTCTTACAAAAATCTAAAGGACAATATTTGATTGCATAGGTACATCCATGGTAGACAGTGAGGCTTACATACAAGAGAGATTTGTTTCACATACCTGGTTCTGAAATGTGTGAGGAGCAGATCTACATCCAGTGGCATGTCTCATGGTAAGCTTCTTCACTATGAGCACCTCTCCTTTTGCCATGCTCCTGCAAAGCTGTAAACAACTTGGAAAGCAGACACAGGATACTGAGCTCCTGTCCCTCTGTCCCTACAGACTTTACCTGGCAAAGTTCTTGGTGGAATGAGATTGTCTTCTCCTCAGAGGATCCTGGCCAGATAAGGCCTGCAAAAATTTGTGTGAAACCTGTGAAAATTTACCATCAGAAAAGACAAACCACTAGGAACCGACAAAAATAGACATCTGATTTTATGGTATGGTTATAGAACAGGTACAATATCCATATCTCTCCACAGAGGAGTCATTCTCATGCACTACCTCTAAGGGGTCTGATACCAACACACAAAGAAAAATTTTAAAAGTTATGGAATAAACATAGCCCTATTCTATTACATGTCATGGCTCTGGTTGGGACCAAGGGCACAAAATGATAGTTTCATTGCCTTCTGCTTATTCCACACTTGTGGCATCAGGAACTAACATCCAATAATACCACACTAGACTACACCATGGTTGAATGGCTGTCTCTAGAAGGATGTAAAACCTTGACACAGCATGATATATGCCTCCAGTGAGTCAAATTCTATTCTCAGGTGGAAGAAAATAAACTCAGAGTGATTACATATGGACTCACATCAACACCAGTCCTGAAAGCAGAATTTGACTGACTGTATCTTCCCTAGCTGATTTTACTAATGATTGATTTTTTTTTTTTTTTACACACCTAAATCTCCCACCAGTGCAGAAAGAACTCTGCATGAGTTGGCACAAAATAAGATCTTTTCTGGTCAAGTTAGCAATGGTCCTGCTGGACAGGGCTGAGCTGAAGTTTCCTGGAATCCTAGGCAGAGGCAGGTATCAGTATGGACTCTGGGACCCAAGCAATTCACCCTGATTAAACCACTTACCTTTGAGAATGTAGGGCCAATAGTGCTTACAGCAGGGTGAGGCTCAACGTTTTGCTGACTGCTGTTGAAATTGGTAACAGACTTTGCATATTATATCACCAGGTTTTTTTGGTTGTATTTCACATGCAGTGTTTTTCTGCTTTTGACTTTGAGGTGTGAGGGGGAAGGCTCTAATCATATGGCCTTGTGCAGATGCTCCATTTGCATTTCTATTAATCCAGGCCCTCCTGGAGACGTTTGAGCATAGGCACAGCATGCTCTGCGTTTGAACTTGTGAGAACCCACACCACTGCTTAATAACTTAATACATATGTATAGCCTCCTTCAGCAGCCCACTAGGAGGCAGAAGCAGGGGGAGGCGCTATTAGTGCATAGGCTGCAGGGCTCTATGTAAATGCATTTTGACAGGGAGGATAACTTGCCGAATAAAGAACCCAGCTCCTTAGTGCTGGGCTGGTGCTGATTTAGGTCAGAAAACTTGTTTTACCAGAATTTGTACAAATGAGAGCTCACATGGATCTGCTGGAGAATGTTTAAGGTATCTTAGCAACTTTGCTCGCAGCACATGAATGTAATAATGATACTTTCCACACAAACTGTCCTACAGGAACAAAAAATACATCTGAGTCTTTGTTGCTCTTTACTTTTACCTTTCCTGAACACCTCTCCTCAGAGGGACACCCAACCCTGCCTCAGCAAAGTGCCACAATAACCACAATAAGTGGCAGTTTCACCATGTTTGAAGTGAATAGTTAATGGCTTAGAACAGCAGCCTCTAGATACAATTGAGCTGAGATCTCTTAATAAAAACCAGATTTCGTTGGAAAACAGAGTCAAAAGGGAAAGGTTTTTTATAGAAGATACACTCTGGAGACCATTTCTACAGAACACTAGAAAGAGGCGAGGTAAAATTCCCCCAGATGTCAGCAGAGATGGGTGTAAGCAGAGCATCAGGGCTGCCATAGTAGCATGCCTGCACAGCCTGTGATCTGTCAACCCCTGCAAACACCCTCCAACCCCAGCACATCCTGATCCATGCAGAGTTAACCTCTGCCAACTGACCCTGGAACATCCTTGTCCAATTCTCAGTCTGAAAGAAGCAAGGTAGGGATTCGAACATTTGATACATCCAGTAAGAAGCAACAGGTGGGAGAAAGAAGGGAGGAAGGACTGATCCCGAATGTCTTCTTTCTTTTTTTTCTCTTCAAAAAGTTCCACTGTTCATTTTGATGCAAAATAAAAATTAAACACCCCTCAAATTTCTTCTCTCCCACCATTCGCGCCACCTGCTTTCCAGCCAGCTCCAGCAGATGAAAGCTGTTAATGTGAAACTGTCTGCAAGGACAACACCATAATTTTCTTACACTTAAAAAAGAAAGAATCCATTACTCTCTCCACCCCCAACACACCTCTGAAGTCTCCATTAAAGTCTTCTCTATACAGGCCCAGCTCACAATGAATTTACATCAAATTCCAGGAAGGGGTTCCTAGCTGTCCCATAATAAACAAATTGGGAGAAGGAGGGGGATGCCAACCTCCAGGACAGACACTGGCTGCAGACAAACAGCCACACAGGCAGTAACTGGTGGGGCCTTAGCCTCTAAAGTGGCAGGTGAGACAAATGAAAAAATGACATGCTGAAAGCACACTAAGAGAGGAGGCAGAGCCCAGGTCTGAGAGTCAATCTTAGTCCATCAGGTAAAGAGAATAGATACGCATGGGGATAATTGGTGATGAGACACTTGAAATTAGGTGTATGATAGGTCCCCCACTGCCCAGCCACATTCATTTTTCTTACACTCAATGAGCACTGATGGGCAGGGGTGAGCTAAGAATATTTCTTAAACCTTTGCATTCTCCTGTCACATTTCCATGGCTGTGTCTATTCCTCCCAGACACACAGACAATTGCCTTATGCAGGCTGTCACCCACACTGCTGCTCTGCCGGCGTGTGGCTGCAGGCAGAGCTCGCAGCACAGGCCCTGCTCATGTTCCCACAAGTCTCAGCAAGAGAAAACAAAGCTCAGCCTGCTGTGTCCAGGCCACGTCCTCACACCAGCACCACATGCTACTTTCAGCAGCCCAGCACAGCAAATGAAATGGGGGGCTGAGACATGGCAGGATGCCCAGTTTCCAGCCCAGGGGGCTCTCAGGGGTGAAGGGCAAGGGTAGCCCCAGCCTGGCCTCACCCACACCTGTGAAAGGATGTGACAGATTAAATCCCAGGCTGAGGAGCAGTGGGAGATGGCTATTCCTTCACATTGCCACCCATGTCAAAATTGCACATTCTGACTTCTCTCATCTCAAAGCCCACAGACACAGCAGGAGGGGGTGGGTGGCAGGAAGGCTGGCAGCCCACAGGCCAGTCTGGGTACACTGGTTTGAGTGGAGCAGCTCAGGGTGCTCTGGCCACTGAGGCGATGGGGCTGCCACAGCGTGCCAGCACACATGCTGTTCTCAAGGAGGGGCACTGGCCCCTGCCCACCTCACACGTCCTGGGGATGGGCACTGGCCCCTGCCCAGCTCACATACACCAGGAGGCACAGCCAGCACATGCTGCAGGGCAAGCACCCTACTCCTGGGGCCGGTGCCAGGGTCCCAGAGAAGCAGAAAGAAGCCAGCCAGAGTTAGGCCTCTTTCCCCCTTCCAATTAGCACTCAATGGTATGAAGGTGTCCCTCAAACCACAAGTGCCACAGCTGAAAAAGGCAATGCCCAGCCTCACAGGGATGGCTTCTGCTGTCCCACAGAGGAGCAGCCATTCCCTCCAACACCTGCAGGCAGCAGCTCGCCTTGCTGAGGCCAGCAACGCCCACTGCTCCCTTTTCTTCACGAGCTTCTTGCAAATGATGTGAACCCATACTTATTAATTTACATTAAGTTCATTTAACACCAATGAAAGAGACCAGAAGTGTCTAATGAGCAAACTGTAATGAGCTACCAGTGACTGTTAATCACATTCAGTTTATGCATTCTTGCTTCATTCTTATAGAGTATTGTTGCAGAATAAATGCTTTGCTCTTATCCTACAAGAGGAAAAAAAATCTCTAGGTATTGTACCAGTGAATAACAAAGGAATGAACAAGCCTCTGGTCTTGCACTGCATATAATGATAGAGATGCTGTGAATTCTAGGGACAAAGTACATGAAGAAGTACCCACAAGTACTGAAAATTTAATTAAAAGTCAGAAAGCCATTGCAATGAAGACTCAGCAGAAAGCCATTTATTTTTAAAATCTAATATATTCTTCATGACTAAAAGCTAAAGCACACGCTGACTTACACATTTAGCTGTAACTGATTTAAGCTACTTGATGATTTTTTGCGCACAGGGTGGCGCTCAATTTGCAATGGAGTAAATTGGCAGAATTTAATTTGGTGGATTTTTTTAACTCTGAAAAAAGAATCCTCATTAAAACCTCTCGATAGGCTGTATACTTTTTTCATCATTAACCAGCCTAACTGCAGGTAAAAGAGATACAATTATGGATTTATATAAATCCTATTGTCAATTTACAGCTCAAAGACTGGTGAGTTACCTCATTTTAAATAGGTTATTTTTTCCCCTTAACCTTTCTTTGTTTTAATGAGGATTTGGTTTGTCATTGTCAGGGTGCTTGTTTGCAGGAAAGTTTCTCATCATGTGAAGAAGGTGTAAGGAAAAAGGACAGAAGACCTCTTACTGAATTTCAAACCCCATCACAAACCCTGTCCTGGACATTCTGTCTTTAAATATTCACCTTTCCATGAAGACAGTCAGATCTCAGCTGCTGATTCCTCACTCTCTCAGCCCTATGAATGCTCTATCTCATGCTTTGACACTTTCAACCTTACTCATGCCCAGTTTTTTCTTCTTTGCTGCACCTTATTTTATCCCACCTCCCACCAAAGCACCATTAAATTCTTTGTTCTGCCTCATTCAGAACCACCAGCAACTCCAGGATTCTGACCACACAGGCTACGTAGGAAATTGACTGAAAACTGCAACTTAAATCCAGAACTCTCAAAAGATGAGGGCAGCCAGAGCTGTCATTGAGAGACCCTTCTGTTCAACAAGAGCCCAAGGTCCAAAACAAGGTCCCGCATATTCAATGAGGCAGATTCTCAAGTGACAAATTACACAAGTTACTCAAGAAGCTGAGCAGCTGCCCCACTAAATGTTTTTCCATTAACAGAATGACAGAATCATTTAGGTTGAAAAGGGCCTCTGAGATAATTGAGTCCAACTTTTGACTGAACACCACCTTGCCAACTAGACCATGGCACTAAGCACCATGTCCAGTCATTTCTTGAATACCTCCAGGGATGGTGACTCCACCACCTTCTTAGGCAGTCCATTCCAATGTTTAACAATCTTCTCTATGAATAAATTCCTCCTGATGTCCAGAACCTCTAAGACTAATTTAATTTCTGGGTTTAATTCTTAGTCTCCAAGTAGGTTGACAATGCTAATCAAGAGGAAGGCAGTCACATTTATATATTACTTCATAACTGCACCCAGAAATGCAACTACTCCTCTTGCTTTACTGAAATGCTGCCTCCCCTTTCCTTTACCAAGCTCCTCCAGCAGCTTCTGAAGGATAAGGTTGAGGGCTGAAGGGATAACACCAGGAGGGAGCTAGTGGCTGATGTCATCTTCTACCAGTCTGTTACCCACAACTCCTTCATTTGACTGCTTTCAGAATTTTGCTTACAATTTCATCACCCATCTGCATTTTAAATATTAGCCTGCAACATACTAGAATGATATACAGCAAGCCAAGGGTGAAGGAATTATTCCCATAACTTAGAAGAAAGAAACTAAAAACATAAAGAAAAGGGATTTGTAAGAGGGTCTGGATTTTAACCTTCCTTGCGGTGAGAGAATAAGCACAGCTACTACTCTAGCACTTAGATGTTGAAAGCTGTTGTTTTTCCTCTTTGAACTTTTTAGCAGTTGTAGCAATTAAATGATAAAGTTGTCTTTAGCTCATTAGATGATGAGTTAATTATATGCCAAAATTAACTTTGTTAAGCTCTTAATAGAACATCTTTTATCTGAGTAGCCACAGTCTGTGTTAAAATTCTTAATGATCTGGGCTAAAAATCAATAATTTGTATGACTTCCGTATATGAACTGGGAATTAAATGTATCTTTAAAATGTACTATAATGATAACCTCAAGCTGAAATTGAAATAAAGATATTCCTTGGTGATTTCAAGGACAACACTTTCACCAGTGTGGAGGCCGTGTAAGCCACTAAAGAACATTGCCACTGGGGACAGCTCTCCTGCCTGCAGCACAAAGATAAATCAAGCTAAGACTAAGTCCAAGATTTTGATTTTTCAAGTATTTTTTTGCTGCAGCCCTGTGTTTCACATTTGTGATCCTCCTATACATATTAATGTTAAGTCAGGACTGACTGTTGTCTTCTCAAAAGTTGGAAGAGTGGATACATTTTGAGAACTTATATACCCCTATCAATGATCAAAAGAGTCTAATCATTCCCCCATGCAGGGAGCTGATAGATGCAGTGCCATGCTTTTCCCCATGTAATCAATTGCTAGCTAATTTGACAAGAGCTCAGCAACCATTCTGTAGTTCAGTTCACTTTAAAGCTTTTATGTTTAAGGAAGCAAAAGTCCTATTGTTTGGCACATAAATTGCATGTGTTCAGCAGAAGACAATGAATATATCTTACTGAATATAACTCTGTATGACATTAATGTATGAACTGGGGAGATGTCTCATTAAAATGATAAAATCCTCAATCTGAAGTGTCAATTATCAATAGTTTAATGCTTTTTCTTCCTTTGGATTCCCATTTGAGCCACCCACAGAAGACTAATTTCATATACTGTCTGGTACCAACTCAGAGACAGAAAACTTTAAAACTAAAGACTGGTTTTACTAATGAGGCCTAAAGGCCACTGAAATCCTTGTGATTTCGGCAAAATTTCACTCAGAGTTATCAAGAATTATTCTTCATAACTTTGACTTACACTGTGACTATCATCTTCAGGTTCATTCTCTTCCCCTAATGCCAGAGAACACCTTCTGCTTGAGAGATTGACAAGCATGGCACTCTGATGATGTTAAGCTGTGACTTGCCTTGTAGCCTGCACCACACCTCAGTTAGCCTGTGAGGAAGTCTGGACAGAATTGAGCCAATTTTTAAGCCTCACCATCAACGCATTAATGGTTATGAATTGAGTAGAGAAAAAAATTATAAAAATAACTATTACTTGCTACTTTTTTGTCTGATAACAAGTTTAAGTATTTTTGAGGTGATGAAATAGGAAGAAAAGAAAGATAAGATTTCAATTTCACAGTTAAGAATAAAAACAGAGTTTTAAAATCTTTCAAGCATCTTTCAGCTAAAGGAATTCTGTGCATATTTTTAACAGCATGGCCCTGTTTATGATATTTACTTGCAACAAATCTGTACAGAGTCCATACATCTCAGACCTCCCAGACATGGCAGGTTGCTGGAGAATAGACTGACCTCTCACAACTTGACCTTGTAGAAGGTGCCTCCTTGGGTGCTATTGCTGGGACAAATCAATTTGAGCAGATATGGTAAGGCAGGCTGAAAGATGGGAATTATCAGTCAAGATTGCTCTGCCAACAGGCACAGATCACTGTACGATAGCAGGCTGAAGGTTGTACTATTCCCTGAAGGCAGTTTGGTAAATAAGGAGGTTATGGGTATGTTACTGTCAAGCATGAAGAAATTTTTGTTGATATATTCTCAGAAACTAATTTTTTTCTTTAATAACCTGCAGGGCTACTCTTCAGCAAAATTACCAGTCAACTTTGACAGCCTAGGCTACAATAAGCTGAATCACACTCCAGGTCTTTAAACATTTGGTTTGCTTTTTCTTACTAGCTTGTTTCAAGTGTGCTTAGGAGAGTGTAATACAAAGTAAAACTGAATCTTTTCAGCTAATCAAAAGAGAGAAGTCTTCTCTCAAATCAGAGAAAGACTACGCCTGTTTAAAGATGCAAATTAATAATGGAGTTGCACATCAAAACAAGACTACTGTTCAATTTTTAAAAGGTGTAAATTGCTAATCTTCAGTCTTTTTAAATAACTTATTAAAAGTTTCTACCAGAGAAATTTAACACAACTCTAAACAAAATATATTAAATATGGTACAGTGAGGATACATAGCCTTCTTCAGTCTCACATTTGAAATGCAGTTATCTTGGTTACCAACTCTGGCCACTTTTTCACTGCAAAAGAATCAAAATTTAAAATTGCCCTTCCTACACCTACAGAATAAAGGATTGTGTTTCCCTTTCCCATCTCAATATGTACAAACAGGAAGCATAGCACCACAAAGGGACTCAAAGAGCAGAACCTGCCCATACCAAGAACTGGGCCAGGAAGTGTTACCCTCAGAGGGAAGCAGACCACCAAGTCAGGGCATTCTGTGTACTTGCATGCAAAGCCCCATTTCCAATTAAAGCATTTAAGAGTCTGCTAAGGACGTCATAACACAGGAGAAATTTATAGTTGGCCCAAAAAATTAAAACCGCAGATGGCAAATCATCTTCTGATACCTTTCTTCTTGGTCAAACTAACTTTGTTTGATTTGAGAAGTATTAATTAGAAATTACCTGTCTGCTCACTGGTGATCAGCTGAAAAAGGAGCCTCCACAGAATTCTCTTTCTTGTGTCTTACTGTGAGACATCAGACAAGGCACTAGCTTTCCTGCAGTGCTGAGCAGCCTGGCTCCTTCATCCTCTAAGAAAGCAGACCCTGCAATTCAACAGCAAAACTGTGAGCTGCCTTAAGAAATTTCAGCTCCCCAAAACTCCATCACACCCAGAGCTGGAATTTGTTGCGTTGCTTTGTCCGTCCTTCCTTCCTTCCTTCCTTCCTTCCTTCCTTCCTTCCTTCCTTCCTTCCTTCCTTCCTTCCTTCCTTCCTTCCTTCCTTCCTTCCTTCCTTCCTTCCTTCCTTCCTTCCTTCCTTCCTTCCTTCCTTCCTTCCTTCCTTCCTTCCTTCTACAAACTCCCCAGTTTCTTGCACAACTCCTTTAGATTTAATTTCTCACCCACTTGACTAGAGACAGAAGTAGGAATTAGCATTACTTTCACATCCTCCACTTCTCCTCACATCTCAGAGCAGTGATGTTTTTTGTCTCTACCAGACAGCTCAGAACCTGACCTGGAGCCAGCTGGACAAGGCTACAGTTCTGCTCTCCAGGGGCCTGACAGTTCATTCAAAATCATCCTGAAACTGCCCACAGACCTCCGTGGCCTATAATGCCCACACCATGTGGGGCAAGCAGCCAGAGTGACAGTGACCCCAAGGTCCTACTTTGGACACCAGATACTCACGTCTGTTGGTTGCTTAATTTGATCGAAATTGCCCTGAACCATCACATTTTGATAGAACAGGTGCTGGAGACATTAATTTTGTTCTGCATGTGAGGCAGGGCAAGGCAGAGTGGAAACTAAATCAAGCCACAAAATGGTGATCAGCCCCAAAATAAGCCATTCAAAGGACATCAGTTTTCCAATCGCATTCTTTGGAGAGGTGGCAAAACTTAAAGGTGTAGGGAAAAGGCATCCCTCATGTACACTTTGTGGGGTGGTGAAGTTGGGAAGGCAGCCTCTTGAGCCTCAGAGCAATGGAATGCAGGCAGTGGTCTCTCCAATTGCTCCTCCAGTCTAAACTAAAAGGTCCCTGCCTCTCAGTCAGTCTTCCTGCTGTCCCTTTGGCCAATCTTCTGGCTAGACTGGGTAATATCATTCTGAAAAGTAACTTCCCAATGAGTCAGCCACAGAAAAATCTGAATTTAACCTCTGACCCTATGGAATCACCTCCTCAGGGATATCAGCAGGTCCTGGCTTTATGAAACAAAATCTCAGATTGCATGGGTAAAAATACTTCCTTTCATGAATGAAATTTGCAAAGATGCACTGACCAAAAAAATAAAATAAAATAAATAAATTATTTTCACTGGGTCGTAAAACTGGTGGAAATGTAGAATTTCCTAGCTTTGTGTACAGATGAGATGTCAAGATGATTTGAAATATTTCCTAGATGTAAGAACAAAAAAGGATGAATAAATAACATACAACATATGTGGAATATAAACCAATCCTGCAATTTGCCTCATTATTTCACAAAAAAGAACTACATAAACATGAACATGCCAAGGATAAGACATGATGCTAAGCTACTGCAGTAATATGTCCTTTAGCTATGTGGGTAGGTGGAATGGATGGATCCAGAATAAACACATATACACCTTATTTATTACCTGTCTCTATCCATATGTTATTTCCCACTGTCCTCAGCAGATTCTTTTGTGTGTACAGAGTTCAAGTAAAATGCTGAATGTTATGAATGCATAAGCCAGTGTGAGATTCAGAAAATTGAAAAAGACCAAGCTATCACCCCAAAGTTGCCTCAGTCTTTGCTTATTCTTTTTTCCTCAAAAATGCAAGTTGCATTTTGTTTTGGTGGACCAAGGAAACTACGTCATCCCATGACTCTTTACTCAATTTTCAAGTCTGTTCAATTTTGTCTTCTAGAGAACAAATTGACGAGAGTGGGGCTGTTACTGTCCTGCTTGCCACAGCCTAAATGGAACTGTTTTGTATAGTAGTTTGTACCTGATTTTTTAGGTATCAATTTTGTGACAGCCAGTATGTGTATAAGAACATGCCTTTCCTCCTCACTCCAATAAAGTGTTCATCATGAATGGAACTGGACAGGTAAGAAAACAACATATTCTGTGTCTATCAACCATCAGCATGGTTTGAACAGTCACACACATATATAGAAAAATGAGTGTTGTCAGCAACCACCATGAAACTACCACCAGTAATTGCTGCACCATCCTTGTGATGTGTCAGACCTTACCAAGTAATTGCACTACACCAAGTAGATAAAACCCACACTCCAACTGTGTGGTGTTTATGTTGCTACTTCAGTCTGCCGGTTCTCTTGACAGAATTTCTGTCCAGTAACCCAATCTGAATAAGCCATGACCACATAAGCCTCCAATACAGAGGAAACATCAAGCCCTGAGTTTCTCCTTGCAACTCCTTCACAGATGAAAACTAGTCCAGGCACACCTATGTGTCAATTGTATCTCACCTGTGGGGTGCAAATAAGAAATTAAGTCCAACTTTTTCTACATTGCTGAGTCAGGAGTGCATGTGTTTGCACAGTCAAATAACAATCCAACTTTTACATTCTTAGAAATAATGGCTTCTCTCTTTGGATAGCTAACACGTTCTGCTGCCCCATGGGATGTTACTTACCTTGGCATACACTCTGACTGTAACTCATCATCGTTGCCAATGTCAGCTGGTCCACATGGGACGTGTGGACAGCTGGAGGTGTGTGAAGACTCATCTTTCTGAGAAGAGTATAAGCATTCTTAGACCAATCATGAAGATGAGTTGAGGACACAGCTCACAACCTGAAGCTGAATAAATGGTGAATGGAGTGTTAGTTGCATACCTACAATCCCTACAATTATGGAGGAATCCTCTTCATGAACGTGTTTCAAATTAACAAGTGTGATCACATTAACCTGCCAAGTGGTCACCTGAAGAAGAAACCTTATTAAATGGCTAAAATCACTGGCTATATTCACTCCAACTACATAGAAAATTTCTTTATTGTCTCTTGTGAGTCACAAACTCAACAGGCAACTGGAAATGTTTGTTCTCTTTATGTGGTTGTCAGACTTTAATAAATGCCAGATTAAAATAGGCAATTGCCATTTTGCCCAGGGTTCAGAAAATACTTTGACTCTGTATTAAATCTTTTCTCTTCATCAGAGGAAGAAGAATTCAGATAAGTGTAGATTAAGACACAGGAGCTTTAAAAGTAGCAAAGGCTCACCAGCAGCTTCTGCCACTGTTTCACTGCGTGCTTTGTAGTAAGTTGTTTTGTGTTGCTCATTCTTCCTGCCTAGGCCAGTGGAAGTCTGCTCTGTCTGTCAAGAGTAATCCTAATATTAGGAGACTCCAGGCAAAGGATGGAACATGATCTGGCACTCCCTGTGGCTGTTTGTTTGATGCTGATTTCACAGCCATCGAATGAGCCCTTAACCTTGTCACTCGTAGCTCCTTTTTGGCAGAATGTCAGGTAACAAAATTGGCCTTGAGAAAATGCCAGACTTTTCCAGTTCCTCCTCAACAGAAGATCCAGTCGTTTTGTCAGCAGTTACTCAGCCCTTGGTATTCCCAGGTCATTTTCACTAAGCTCAGAAGCAGAATGCACTGTCCCATACTCCATTTCACTAGTGCTAAACTTCTCAAAATTTCCAGGGTAAGAACCTATATCAGTTGTAGGATTTTAAATATAAATCTCAAAACATGTATTTTGTACTGTAGAAAAATCAATAAATAAGCAATTTACCTGCTATGTTAGACTACAATGATACCAATAGGTGGAACTAGTTACACTCCGACAAGGAAAGGAACAGTGACTGGTTCTAAGCCACAAAAATTGGGAAAAATATATTTCTAGGCAGATGCACAATGGAGAGAAAAATGGTGAAGTTTGTTACCTGAAAAGCACTTACACATGTTTTAATATTAACAATATAATAAGTTTTTCAGTGTTCAGATTAGTTACTATACTGGTTAATTGTCTGACTAAATGCCCAAGTCATCTCCATACCAAACCCTTAAGGTACATATCAGACACAGGTCAATATTTTTGATCTCATAGGCTTTGAGATAGCTCCAGATTTTATTCCTCAGTACCTCCCAGTAAAAGGGGGTGGATTTTTTCTTTTTGTTTAATTTCTGGGACAAAGCAATATGTTAGAAGTACCTGTTGATGAGCTGGTATTGCAGAGCTAATGCCATGACTATAGATTTTCTCTCACTGGTCATGTATTTGTTCAATATGATCTCCATTTTTTTCCTGCATAGTTTGATATATGTATCTATACATGTATTTAGATACCTATTTCTTAGCTGCTAGAGCAGGAGGAAAGGAAACTCCCTCTAGTTCCTCTTCAAGCTCTGCAGAGTGCTGTTTCAAATCAAAAGTCCTTATTTATTACTAAACTTCCTTCATAGATATACTATGTTGGTAATCCATCTGCACGTTTATAGTTGCACTAAGACAAATAAATCCATGAGCAGCAGCCTTCAGGGTGTTTATTGTGTTATTTAGTAACATGTAACAAGAGCTGCATGGGAAAGTCACCATTTGGGGAGTTTTACCAGCCTGTCTCTGAGGCCAACACAAAAAGAAGAGGATGCTGGTTTCAGACCAGAACAAATTGCTGTGATGTTTCTGGTGCTCAGCAACATCTGCTAACCAAGATGGTTCTAATGGATTTATCTCCTGTCTGGGGCCCTCTGCTCCCAGTGCTACAAATCATCAAACACTACGTGGTCAGGTGAAAAGCCTGACCCTCAGCACCCTCAATGAGCAAACTAAAAGAGCATGTGCACTTGATGAAGGTTTATCACAAGGGAACCTGCTGGTTCCTCCATTCCTTCAACATCTACAGGGATGACACCTTGCTCTTGAGCTGTAACTGTGCATGAATGATGGTTTCTCCATCTTTAGTGACATCCCCTTTAGCCTGGAGATGGAGCAGGCAATAACAAGGAAAAGAAAACCCCCTAACTGGCACCAGAGTTTAGGTAGTAACTTCAACTCACCAGAGCATTGCTAAAATCACAAGGACAAGAAAAGAACTCCATGTGACCCATCACTGACAAACACTTTCTCCTAAGACTAAACACTGAAACCAGCAAACCTCCAGAACCTGCTCACACCTTCCTGTAGGGCTTCACAGCTGCATTCTACTTGCACTTGTCCAATGGAAGAATCACGGGGGGATCTCTGCAACACTGAACCTTTGAGCAGTGCAAATGGTAAAAAGTTGCTGACTATTTAGATATCTGAGTCCTCCCCTTCAGCCCTCCAACCCACTTGGAGTAAACATGCAGGTTTTCAAAATGCTCAGCTCTTGATTCACAGGCTGGAGGTGAGGTCAGGGCTAGAGGGACTCAGTGGGGCTATCACAATGTGAGATAAAGTTGAGCAGCACATAAAAGTCACTGGCATTCTGTAGTGAAATCAATACATTCCTTCAGAAACTCATTAAGGCAAATACAGGCTATGACAGGAAGTTTAGATGACTGCAATAGAGCACCCAATGCTGTGCCTTAGATCTGAAGAACAGTAGTGCAAATGGGAGAGAATTTGCGTGGAGTGATCTCTATCAAACTGCAAGCACAATTTCTCTCTCACTGGCTGGAAGCTTCAGTAGCTAGACCATCTCCAGGGTGCTTCTGAACCCTTCTAAAATCAAAAGTGAGAATAAACTTGGGCAGCTCTAGGAAAATGGAAAATTCAGGAGGCAAAAGGAAATGGAAATCTTCCCCCGTCAGCTCAGACAGCCAAAGCCACACTACAGCTTGACAGAGTAACGCATCTCCCAAGTACAATCACGTGTGCAGGATTCTTCTCATTTTTGTTACTTTGTCACAATGACTTTGGCTGAGGAGTCCTTTTCAGCCCTGCAGCCCCTTCAGATGTATTTGCTGAAGACAATCATAGCAAAATAAGAATGTTAGCCCTGTAGCTGTACATCATTATACAGATGTGAAGACAAATACAACACTGTTTTAGAAGAAAACTGAAGTGAAAAAGGTAAATGTGTTGTGACCTTAGATCATATGCCACTATTTTCTGAAGTAATCTTTACTGAATTCTTCTTTCCAGCTTCTTGATTCTTGTTTTGTTAGAAGTTGCACGTGGCTCACGGCTCCTTCCTTTGTGGGCAGATCACGGGGCGCAGCCCATCGCGCCCAGCCTCGCACACTCCCATCACTGCAGAGCGTGTGCCTCCCCATGTGCTGTCTCCTGCTCTGCAAGCATCCCTGAGAAACAGGGACTGACAAGACAAATTTCCTCCCAACAAAAGAAGGTTTTTCTCCCATTGGATTCATAGCATTAAGCTGCTCAATGGAATTTCAGAATTAAAACCATTATTATAAGACATCAAATGCCTTTTGTATTAGTATAATAAAATAATATAATCATCTCTTGTCCATGTGCAGGGAGGAACTGCAGTACCAGAAGAACTGTTGAGCTTTGTGGTCCCCTCCTGCCTTTTTTCTGGAAAGGAAACCAGCTGAGACATCACAAAGAAAATAACCTACCTCTGGAGCTGCTATTGATACTGCACTGCATCTTAAATGTTTCTCTGCCAGAAAATTCCTCTGCTTTTGCTAAGAATAGCCAGCAGAAAGCTGGCAGAGAGTATCATCATTTTTTAATGACTGTAAAATAACAGTCTATTATAGGTATGCTTAAGCTTTGCAAACCATCAAGAAAGACTGAAATTTGACAAAACATTGGAGGTAAATGGCTACTAAGCACCTGAGTGCATTTTATTCCACAGAGAGGCTGAAAGTCAAGGAAAGATACAAGGCAAAGTCTCATTCCATAACACAGTTTAGGTATGGTTGCAAAGGGCACATGCATTTCAGCTCTGGTTGAGATTTGTGTTAAAATGGCCTCCCAGGAGTATTTCTCTTTGGTTCTACCTTCTTCTGTTTTTGTAGTAGATCAAATTCCTCTTCAATGAACAGAAGGAAAAAGAAGACATCAAGCTATCCTCCAGGTGAGAACACTTCATCACATTAATGATCAGGTTAACTCAGCTGTGCTTCCCAAAGCTTCAGCTGGAGAGGGAGGTAATCTTTTTGGAGACGAGATAACATCATCTTTGACACAGCTGTGGTATTTCTGCAGTGGGCACTATTATGCACAAGGCAATGCAAGTACTTTAAATACCTCTGAATTTGTAGGTATTTGTTGCTAGGGAATGTGCTCTGGGAGGCACCAGTGGGGAGAACAGTTTGCAAGCTCAGCACAGCACAAGCAGCTGTGGGACTCACAGAGCTCCCCAGTACTGCATCAGTCCTGCATAGCTCCAGATTTTGGCAGCTTTTTGAGGTCCAGGGTTTTAAAGCAGCAATCTTCTGTCATTTTAAAACATAAACTGGAGACCGCAGATAGCATTCAACTTCATGAAGTGGATCAGCTTTAAAAAGTGGCATCATAAACAAACATAGGGCAGCCCCATGTTTATTGAGTCTCAGTGGTTTACAAATAAAATCTTTTTATAAGCTTTTAAAAAATGTCCTCTTGTAGCCACTGCAAATCCAGCTTAGAACCTGCAAATCAGACTGAGCTTCAGCACACATAGTAGAAGTTAACAGTCCAGTTGTTGGCCTCCCTTCTCCCTGCATAACATTTAAACAAGCACAAAAATACAGGAGGTATAAGCAAGGACCATCACTAGATCTGCAATTTAAACTCATTTCCTATTCATACAAACAACACCGTGGTTATCAGAATAAAATCTTGATTACTCTCTTATAGTCATATTGGTTCTGTAGCAGGAATAAATAATAGTTAAATAATAATAGTTAAAAAAACCTTAACTGCCATTAAAGTAAGCAAATAGGATTGCAATACAGGAAAGAGGTCCACGGAGTAAGTGTGTGCTGCTTTGATCTACTGCTTTCAGAAATACAACACACATTAAATTCAACTCCTAAGTGGAAAAAGGTCAGCAAGCAGAATTTCCACAATAAAAGCTCTGTGGTTGCAGGTGTTCAGTTACATACATCTTCTCCTCCCCTGAAGATGAATACCAGGATTTGTGATCAACTTGACACAAAGGATTGTACTGCTCACAGCAGGATTTATTTACATTTACTCTGAGAAGGATGCTCTCTCCCTCCCTCTCTCCCTCTCTAAAATATGGCCAGCAATATAGTAGTACCTGCACATTCTTGCCATTTGATCACATTTTCAGTAGCACATTTTACTTCCAGGATAGACTAGGACATTCTCCCACTTCTGCATAGTATTTCTTGACTAAATCATTCGCCACCTTGCCTTTCTCTTGATGCCCTAATACTCAAGTTCAAGTTCCTGCACTCTAAGTCCTGGGATCTAAACATCCTTGCGAACCATCTGCTGAGTTCAGGGATCTATTTAGATTTTCTGCCTGAAAGTCCACCCGGGATCTGAAAAGGCATTTGCAAAAAAGTTTGGTTCATGCATTTCCTCAACAAAAATTATATTAAAAAAAATTAAATTGAAGTTACTGTTTATCCTATCTTAAACAATGCAAAAGGAAGCTAAGATGTTACCTCCAGATACACTGTATTTTACTATCCCTTTCTCC